>NC_086256.1:29872292-30496479 GCF_021018805.1 Prinia subflava
GAAGGCACCATGTTCAAATTTAATTGGCTAGTAATTTGTTGAAACTCAGTTCCTTGGTTAGTAATGGTTACTATACATGTTTATCAAACTTCTCTCTTTTTAGATAGTTTACATTTTTTGTCTCCTGGGAAGTGAGTGTTTTATATGGGTAGAATTTTCTTCCCCACAGGTGCAAACTATTTTTCTCACAAGAAGAGATTGTTATACAAACTGAATCTCATTCTTATAATTCTTTTCTCACAGGAACTTTTCAGGCTACTTGTTAACTTAGCCAAAATAGCAAGGCCTGATTTTACAAGGCCTTTCTTTTATAAGGTTTCACCTATATGTAACATGCACCCACAAAGAGGCTTCTCACTGCTGCAGGGCAGCCACCTCAGCCTCCCTGCTGAGCTTGTGTCACTGTGCCAAGGGAGGGGACAGGGACAACGAGCCAGAGGGACCCCAGATCCAGTTGCAAGGCTGTGATGGGTGGCACATCCTTCATGGATTTTGCTTGAGGCCCTGTTTTGGCCAAGCACCAAAGCCAGGTCCCAGGAACAGAGAGCAGAACTCCCATCCTAGCGTGTCCTTTCTCACAGCCCTTGGATTAGCAGGCAGGGGCTGCAGGCAGTGTGTGTGTGTGCAGTCACGGCTGTGCTGGCTGCTCTCTGAGCTCTCTGCCTGATGGGGACTGCCTATCTGAGGCTGCTTCTGCCTCTTGCCCTTTTGTGTCACCTCCTGCTGCGTTCATCCCTTGGCTGTGACCACATCAGCAGCGAGCAGAACTCTCCATCCATCCTCTGGACCGTGTAAGGGTGATTCTTGCAACCCCCCAGTGGCCAGTCTGGTGTTTCACCACAGCACTTCAGGACCATTTCAAAGGAAACTGTGAGTCTGGGCCTGAGGTTCATTTTCCCACCACATTGCTGAATTCGTGCCTTGCTCTTTGCTGAAGTTGGTCTCACAGGAGCTGAGAGGAAAACGTGGTACACCTGGCATATCTGCACCTGTGTGCAAGGGTGTGCAAGCATTGCAGACTCAGAAACAGCTAAACTGAGATGGGCAATCCTCAGATACTTGTGACACAATCCCAAATGTAACCGCAGCCCCTGCTCAATCTGTCTTAATTTGTTGTTGCAGTTTCCTGAGTTTGGAGAAAGTGCAAGTGTAAAAGTGTTGCAAGAATGAGACCAAATGTACTTTCATTTGAAGTATTTTAACATACCGGTGCTTTTGATGATCGTGATCAGGAGGACAAGGAGAAAACTTTCAGACCTCCAGGTCTGACTCACTGTGCTCAGAGGGTGCAAAACAGGACAAAGAGATAAAAACCAAGTTGCTCTCACATGCCCTTGGGGCCACAGTGATCAGATAGTGCTGGTCTCTTGAGGATAGAACTGGTGTAGACAAAGCCACCCGTTCAGAGCTATGCTCCAGAATTACAAGGCCAGAAATGTTTCCTCCAGGGTGGGGTTATAGCACAGCCTTAGGCCCAAGGAAAATACACACAAGAAGTGAGACATCTGATTGGCATCACTGCTGGACAGAACATATTAATTACTGTGCTTACACTGATGGCCCTCAACAGAGGAGGTCACTTTACCTGGTAGAACTGTGTTCTTCCCTTATGACTTATGACTATGCTCTCTGATTAAACTAGCTAGTTTTTCCCCTCACAACAATTCTTATTTAAAACACTGTGACTTCACACGCATTTGGTGTGGCTGTTGTACTGCAGAGACTCCTGATGCTGTATCATTTAGCACCTTGCCCCGGGGTGCTGCTAAGCCAAGGCGCTGTCTCAGCCTGCCTGTCCTTCCCAGAAGCCTTCCAGGGCTGATTGCAGAGCTCACTGCTCTTCACGGACATGGTCTGTGAGTGAGGCTTTCCCGGGATCCCAAACACACTGTCCCAGGAGTTTGTGTGCAGGAGCTGCTCCCAGCAGGACAGGAATGCTCACCTGCAGCCCAAGAGCTTGCACCCCACACACAGAGGAGCACTTGTCTCTCACCAAAACCCTTCTCACAATCTGCCTGGAAAATCCCTCAGAGCTTTCCATGCTGGGCACCCTTTGGTGATTTTGTCTCTCTCTGCTTTTTTGATCAGCTGTATTTACAATGTGAAGCATGCCAGGTGTTCATTATGCAGCACCAGTTGTTTCCTGTCAAGTTTAGGTTTTGATCACCAATTCAGCCTCTTCTCTGGTCTAACACAGCTTTCTTTACTCAGCATTGTCGTGCTGACCTCAAATCTTGGGGTGTTAATGGTGTGACTGGTGTTCAGCTCAGACCAGCACCACCTGCAGCAGGGTTCCTGCAGACAGCTAGAGCTTCTCTGGTCCAAACTGTGTGTGGATCCCTGTGGAAGTCTGCAGGGTCACTGGAGGGTTTTGTCTCTCCATCTGTTTCTTTGCAGGTATTTTTGCAAACCCAGGCATGGGACAAAGGTGTGACTGCACCCACAAGAGCAAGGAGGAATCCTGGCCTTTTCTGGAATGGGGCAGGTGAGGTTTGGCTGCATCTGTGACAGCACAGGCAGTGCAAACATCAGGATTTGGCTCATGGGCTGTGACGCACTGGCTTGGGAAGGCAGCACCTAGCCCTGCTTCTAGAAAGGACAATTCTGGGAAAAGGATCAAGCACAACACGAGGAGATGGCTTGAGTTATTGAAACTAACTGGAAAGGCAGTGAGATTTTTCTCCTGCAAGCTGGAGCAAACCATTTCTTGTAACGTGTGGATGCTGCTGGGGACAGTGGATAATGTGAGTCTTTTCCCAGTGGGTGAACAGCTAAGGGTTGTTCTAACCAACCAGGGTTAGTTCTTCACATTTTCAAGGGTGGAACACATGGAACCATAGAAACCAGAATTATTTAGGCTGGAAAAGCCTTTCAGACCATCAAGTCCAGCTGTTATCCTAGCACACAGGAGACATTAAAGAAGTTTCTTGCTGGCAGGTGTGTCAGTGTCTCTGGGTCTTATGGGAAGTGACAAAGGGAGAAGCAGATCAAGCAATGATTCAAAATGCTGCTCTTAACCCCTAAAAAAGTCTGAAACCAAGTCTCATCTGTTTGTCTGTTTGTATGCATTCTGCTCACTTTTTGCTGATGACAGCAAGCCAAATAAGCAGACACTGGCAGTAACAGAAACCTTAAATCAACACAACAAGACAAAAGAAAGTGAGTCCTTTGAACTCCATGAGATAACATTGGTGATATCTTGTCTCAGGCATGTTCTTGGTGATGAAATGATGGGGCTCCTGTATCCCTTATGAATCAGATCCTATGCTGGGTTAAGTGTTTACCTTTGCAGTGTGATCAGCACCACCTTTTCTATATAAAGAAATTAAATAGGTCTCTGAATTGCCAGTAAATGGGTGTGAGTTTTGCCTTAAAGCAAACAACGAAACCAATTATTAGGAAAGTACATCTGTGCCCACATTTGTGCCACAAGTTTTGTCTTGCCCCAAACTTTGCCCTGTGGCTTGGCTGGCCACCAAAGAGCAGCACGGACTACCATGCCCTGTGAAATGCAGAGGCAGGAGAAAGTGCAGGCCCAGGGATGGGAGTGCTCTTGTGCTTGGGGGCAGGTGGGGCTCATAATCCCCTTGGGACAAGAGGTGAGCAAGAGTACAGAGCTGGAAAGGTAATGGTGCAAGAGGAGGAAGTGGGTGTTTGAGGAGGCAGTGGCTCTGTTTAGGTGTTTGCAGAGGTTTGGTTTACTGAGAGTGAGCTCACAGGAGAAACACTCCTTTAGTCCTGCTTTGTGACTGTCCTACGTTCCTGAAGTCCTAAGGACAGTCAGTCCATGGACCCCACCATCTTCACATCTCTCCTTCCCTGTGCTTGCCTGGGCTCTGTGCCCAGTGTCCTTGCTCCCCTGGGACAGCTCAGCCAGCCCCACTGTTCTCTCCTGCTCTGGCCTGTGGGTTTTCTAGTCCTCAGGCTCCTCCTTCCTGGTGCAGTGGGCACAGAGAGCCTCTCCCAGCACCGTGGGGTCTATTCTGCTCTGGGGTGCTGAACAGCTGCCAGAAAGTTGCCTCACTGCTTGGCACCTCCATGGGGAGACGTGCCCCCCGTCTCCACTCTGCTTGCTCAGCTTGCTAGCCCTTACAGCTTTACTCATCTGCTTGGAGAACTGAGCCTTCAGCAGCCTTCCTCATCCACTTGGAGAATGGAGCCCTTCACTGCCTTCCTCTTAGAAAATGAGCAAATAACCTCCCCAATCCTCCCTGGCCTTAGGGAGGCCTATAAGGCTGCAGAGGATGATAAATCCTGCTGCTCTCTCATCACTATCCTTTTCTGGCCTGGCACCAGCTCCTCCCAGTCCTCAGTGAGTGTGTTGCTCAATTTGCTTGTTTTGGTGGATTATCCCATAGCTGGAAGCAATGCATCTCTGGAGCTTGTCTGGATCCCTTGGAAGACAGGATCAGAGAACAGCTCTGAAGTTAGAGACATTGCTGAGAAAAGTCTAACAAGTCAAACCTTCCCAGCTACTTACTGTGGGAGGCTGCTTGATTCTATGTCATACTTCCCCATTTTGCTTGTGGAATAAGGAAACTAAATTCCTGTGCTTTCTGCTGCCCTAGCTGGACAGTGCTGGCTCTACAGCAGCAGCAGCAGCAGCAGCCAGCTGCACTTTGCCAAGCACACTTCAGCTTTTTCTTTCTGTCTTGCTAGTGAAGCTGACACGCAACAGCTCTGACTCATGCTGGCTGAGGAAATGTAAGTGGTATCTGAAAAACCACAGGCTCATTATCCCTTATTACTGATAACCATATGTGGCAGAAAATGAGGTGATTTTCACATGCATGTGAGTGGACTTTAAATGTTCCTCATCATTTCTTGTGTAAGGAGAAGTGGCCTCCATCCCATTCTGCTCTGCACCGCCTTTGGTAGCTCCTTCTCAGCTGGGAGCTTCTTCCCTAGGGGTGCCCATGGCTCTCACATCAGCTTTGTCACCCTTAACGTGAGTGAGGAGAGATGGCAAAGAGGAGAGGGAAGGGAGGGAGTGCACAGGGACCACCTCTGCAGCTTGTGCTCCAGCCTGTGTGAGACACAGCCACAGCAGAGGGAGAGGCTGCCCTGACACCGAAGGGTCAGAAATGGCCCAGCTGATGCCTGTGTCCTGTGAAATGGCCTCATGGAAAGGGAGGACACACCACAAGGTCCCCTTTCAATGACAGTAAGCACAGGAAAAAGAATGTGCTGCCCCTCTGTAGTCAGGATTGTCTCCAGAAACTGCCTGGTCCAGCCTTGCATTTCCACAGCCCCGGCTTCAAGGGGTGACCTGACCCCTGGGTGCTCTGAGCTGGCTGGACAGAGCTGTGAGATGGGACTGGCACCATCTGTGAGCTCCTTCAAGGCCTTAACAATCCCAGCAACAAAAATCAATGTTTCTCATATCAAAGAGACTTTCAACCTTGTGGAAGAAAGGGGTCTCTGGATACAAACAAAAGCTGGTATGGAAACTTACTGATGAGGACAGTCAGTCCAGCAAGTAATAAAAGTCAGCAGTTGAATCATTTTAGCCTTTATTTCTAGACAAGCACACACATGTGTATAGATGTAGGTCAGTCCAGCCTGCACGTGCAGTGGGATCAGTGTGTGAAAAGCCCTCTCCTGCTCTAAACAAGAAGAAAGGGTGCAGCCTTCTGAAGAATAAATCCATTTGTGTTCTCTAGGCTCCATCTTTCCTGCTGTGCTGTGCACCCCTGCACACACCACTGACATGGCCTGCCCTGTGTTAGCACATGTTGGGAGGCAGCAGCCCTGCATACCCTCGTGGAGAGCTGAAACAAAAGCTGAACTGTAAGAAAAAGGAAGCATGTGAAAATTCCATACAGTTTTCATAGCACAGAAATGTCTGCTCAAACACTGAATGTATAATTCACCAGTCACTTCTAATCTCCTTCTCCCCCAGCCCCCTCCTCCAAGGGACACTACAAGCCCGAATGTTGCAAAGGAAAGATTTATTATTTTCTAGGAAGAGAAACAGATTCTCCCTTTTGCTGAGGGGTGTGACAATCCCCAGCCTCGGGGCAGGGGGCAGCTGCCTTCAGTCCCTGTGAGAACAAGCCTGGCCAGAGTTAAAAGCCCAGAATACCCCTCAGTGATGAGCATCCTGTGGGTGCAAGTCAGCCACAGCTTCACTTGAGAGGAGAAAAGCTGCTTCTTGGCACTGCATGAGAGAACTGCTTCAGCCAGTTTCCCTGGAGGCTCTGGCCTGGCCCAGGCAGGGAAGTTCATTCGCCTAAAGCCCAGGAAAGCTCCCCAAGGCCTGGAGGATGTCCTTAGCTCCCCACAGCACCCGAGTCTGCAGGAGTGCTCAGCCGTGAGCAGGTCAGTCCAGCTCTGGCTCCCTAAAAAGCAGGAACAGTCCAGGGCATTGGGAGCATTTTCAAACAGGAGTTCAGTGCTGACAGCCTGGTGTGAACCCTTCCCTGTGTTTCTGTGAAATCTGATGTAACATTCTTATGCCTATCGTTTAAATACATAAATACTTTTAACAAAAGACTTTGGAGCATACAGGCAGCAGTGACACGCTGAAACGTTGATGGAGTGCATTGGGAGACACGTAGCCAGCTCACCCTTAAAATCTGCCTCACCTCAACCAAAAACCCCCCAGCTGCTGGCTGTGCTGAGGTCAGGTGCTGCCTGCAGCACAGGCAGGGCAGGACTTGTCTCCAGCAGCCCCAAGCTGCAAGGAGAACAGGGATGAGCAGCCCAGGGTCACTGGGAGCAGTGACCAGCAGGAGCCAGGCAGGTGTGCACAGTGCCTCTGTAGGACAAGGTCAAGGGCAGTCATGAGAATCATCCAAGTCCTCCCTGAGGAGAGGATGCACAGACCTGCAGCTCCCTCTTGGTCCAGAAGAGAGAGGTCACCAAATCTAGAAGTCTTCACATTTACCCAACGTTTTTATGTGCCTGCATCACTTTCGGGTCAAGCATGTGCTTGAAGGAGATTTTCCTCTGAGACCTTATTGTAAATGTCCCACCAGATATTCCTTGGGGTCAGGCTTCAGTAGTCAGCAGACAGCTGGAACAGCCAGTGGGGCTCTGCTCTCAAAGGCTGCTCCCCAGCACTCCACAGTCAGTGCAGGTCCTGTGCTCCTGCTGTCCAGTGCAGTCCTGTTGGCTCATTTCCAAATACCACCTTCTCTCACGGCCTTTACCTCTCAGACAGCCTGTATCTGGCTCACTCCAAAGACATCCCATTGCTGCTGCCTCTTCCCTGCTTTCCATCTTGCTGGGCAAATTCGTGCTCCTCCTGCTTCATGTGGCTTTAACACCCTTGAGGTATCTTCCTGATTCACAGGACTTTTTATTTGAGAAAAAATACATTTCTACAATATACAGATACTGTCAAGTGAAGAGAGAAACCCCAGGTTTCTCTGAATATGAGCTAAGCTTGGGTGACTTTTTTTGGCTTTCATTTCTGTTCTTCTCCAGAGCTCCACGCATCCCTTTCCCCAGTGTTGGAAAGACCCACCCTGGGTAGCAAATCAGCTGCACAGAGCTCCAAAGAGGTGAACCCTGCATGCACTAGATGAAGCCTGTCTGCACTGTGGTTTATCTGCACTCCCACTGAGGCTCTCCACAGCCCCAGGGAGCGATTCTAGAGCAGTCTGCCTGTACAAGTACAAAACCTGCAGCTCGCTGGGGAGGGCTGTACTTTCCACACTGCTTTTCACACGCCAGCTCCTCCAGCTAGCACTTGTTGCCACTTATTAACACCAGGGTGAAGGACAGATCCGAGATGCTGGCGTTGGAGTTGGTCCAGAGCGTGATGCTGTCCTGCTGGAACAGGTAGAGCGCCGTGGTGAGGTTCACGGTGCTGTCGCTGTGCACAGTCTGCTCCCACAGCGCGCTGCTGCTGGCCTCGTGTGTCCCCCGCAGCGTCAGCTTCAGCCACGCCTCCTCCTCCAGGTAGATGAAACTCTTGAGGGACACGAGGTAGAGCCCGTCACAGGGAATGAGGATGGAGCCATTTCTGATCTGCATGGGGCCCAGCTCGGCAGTGAGGTTCACGGCCACTCCTTTGACGCTTTTGCCTGGAATGGAAGGAAGAAAAGATGATCCCATGATGACAAGTGGCTTCTAGGAAATGGGTTGGTTTCAATCTTCCCCTGACTGCAGGGAAGATTGAAAAATATAAAAAAGGGGAGAGTAAACTAGAGAACAGGGCAGACCAGAGCTAGAACATCTTCTACTCACATCTTCTACTCTAGGCAGGCATTATCTACCGTGAAAATTTACAGATTCCCACTCCTGACTAAGCTGTGCGTTTTGGCACATGGTTTGTATGGATTTTCATTTATGCACTATTTACTTACTCTGTGCCTTAGAATACAGAAAAATCCAGGAAGTAAAGCATCACTGTGAGTTTAGAAAACACAGGTTCATAAAAAGAACAGGAAAATCAAGATAGTAAATAAGATAAGAAAAAAACACCCAGAGCTGTAAGACAAAAAGTACTTTCTGTGGAGATGCTGGTTACATAAGCCCTCATCTTAGGGTTTCATTTTTTTTTTTCAGAAGACAAGATGAAAAAGCAGCAAAGAGACAGAAGCAGAAGGAACTAATTAATACAGAGCAGAATACGGAGAAATTGAATGGGAACTTGTCATGAAAGGTTTTCTCATGGAATGAAGAGTAACAGTTCCCAGGGCCAGGCTGGCCATGTTTCTCTGCTGTGTGTTCCAGCACACCAGCTGAAACCCCTGGGAGCAGGGCACCAGAAGCTCTCCAGGCAGGGAGCACAGCCCGTCTGGGCTGGGGCCAAATTTCTCAAGCTTTTCCTCTGAAGGACATGAGTTTCTATTACATTGGACTCACTGTCAATAATATTTTCAGTATTATTTTTAAAAAATTAGTAATTGGTTTTATCTTTGAGGTGTGACATCGGACAAATATTCAATGTAGCTGGCACGCAGAGCAGCACATCTGGTACGGTGTGTGCTCTCACCCACTCCTCCTGAGGAAGTCGTTTACATTTTTCATAAATCAGGAAACCATTGACTTGTTTCAGAAAAACCCAAGAGCGTTCCGTGTGCATTTAGTAAATTCTCAAAAAATGCCTTTCTTGTTCATTCACAGAGTGAAAGATTGTTTAAGGAGATGGGTGCAGAAATGCACACAGATTTTCAGGGTTTTTGTTCTGCTCTGGGAAGACCCAATTGTTTCGTTTTGGCCTCTTGCAGCTCTGGGGCAGGCTTGGCCCCTGTCCCCTGCCAGCTCTCCTGGCACCTGTTCTCCACCAGAAGGAACAGCCATCACTGTGGCACAAAGCACCTAAGAGCCATTGAGGTGTTTTAGGGGCCACAGGATGCCATGGGGGTTCCTGGGGACTGCGGTGGAGCAGGGAGCCCTCCCGTGTGCCAGGGGATGTGGCACAGGGGTGGCTGCCACCCCGAGGAGCACCAAGGGGCCAGGGTCCCCCCCAACACCCACCTGTGTACCGGATGTGGGTCCACGGCACTTTGTCACCCTGGCTCTGGAAAACAAAGCAGAGAAATCTTCGTGAAGGCACCGGGCTGGCACCTCTCTGCTGCTGCTGTTGCTGCTGCTGCTGCTGCTGCTGCTTCACTTTCGTTTCCCAGCCAGGATCGTTCATTCTGTGCCAGGGCAGAGCAGCTGCATCTCCAAAAGCACAACAGTGTCACGGCCAGTGTGACACAGCCTCGGTGTCACAGCTGCTGGCAGCCAGCTCTGATCTGGACTTGGTTTTATACCATTATTATGGAATACTATTTTAGCGTGGTTCCTGGCCAGTGCGACTTCCAGCCCAGCGCTGAGCACTCCAGAGCAGCCCAGGCAGTGTTGGTTTTGTTTAGAAAACCACGCTGGGTGTGTGCAGTCGAGTCAGAGCAAACAGCAAGGGAGGACTTCGGGGTGAGGAGACTTTTCTGCATGAGCTCCTCAAGCCTGGTTTACAGCACCCGGCAAAGAGGCATCGTTGGCAGAGCAGGGAGCTGGGCGTGCTGCCCCACCCTCCTGCAGGGCACCAAGAGGTGGGTCTGGCTTTATGGCTCCTTGTACTTTGGGTCAGGCTGTTATTGGATGTGCGTGTCTCTCAGAGGCTCCTAAGTGCACTGAGATAGGTTTAAATTTGTCTGGAGCACCTCTACTATGAAGGCAGGCTGAGGGAGCTGGGATTACTCAGTACGGAGCAAAGAAAGCTTTAGGGAGAGCTTAAAGCACCTCCAAGCACCTAAAGGGGCTAAAAGAGAGTTGGAGAGAGACTTTTGACAGGGGCTTGGAGTGATAAGAGAAAGGGGAATGGTTTTAAAATAACAGAGGGCAGGTCTAGATTAGGCATTAGGAAGAAATATCATTCCTAATTTTGGTGGTGAGACGCTGGCACAGGTTGGCCAGAGAAGCTGTGGATGCCCTATCCCTGGAAGTGTCCAAAGCCAGGCTGGAAGGGGCTTGGAGCAACTTGGGATAGTGGGAGGTGACCCTCTCTGCTTAGGCAGAGGGGTTGGAAAGAGATCATCTGCAAGATCCCTTCCACCCTAAATCATTCTGTGACTCTGATTTTATGAATGTGACAGAGAAAGCGAATGCAAATGTACAAGTGCGTATCTTACCGGTCAGATATGCAAAACACCAGGCTTCTGCACTGGAGTTTTAAATCTGAACTCAGCATCTCAAACTTGTCTCTCATCATAACCACAGGAGACCCAAATCTGCAGTCTCTACACAACCACAAGTCCTCAGCGCTTGGCCCGACCAAAGAGTGAAAGCTCGGGCTCAGCGCTCTGCCTTCTTCTCTTTGCTTGAGCCAAAGGCTCCCTAAGGGCCGGGGTGTGCCGGCGAGAGGTGCATCGGGCTGGCTTGCGTGGATTTGGGCTCAGGCGTCACGGGACAGAGCAGCTGTGAGCGCAGGGAACGGGCACGGGGAGTGCAGCTTCGGGGCAAAGGCAGGGAAGAGCTGCGGGAGCCCGGAGCGCTCCGTGCCGGAGCTCAGGTGGTGCTGGGGCTGGAAAAGGTCTGCTCTGGCACCCTCTAGTGCTGCCACGGCTGATGCTCCGCGCCGCAAGGCTGGAGACAGCTGACAAACAGTCTGGTGGAGCTGTCTCCCTCGGCATCACTGACCCTATCCATTGCCTCAGCTTGAATCCCATGCTTGATCGTATTCCTGAGTGCACAAGCATTTCTTCATCTTATTCCTGAGTGCACCAGCATTCCTCTCCTGGCTCATACAGCCGGGATTTCCAGGTAGTTTCTCAACGAGACAAGAGCAAAGCGCTGAGCGTCTGAGGTCAAGCAACATCTACCTCAATCCGGCCACTGATGGGCAGGGTGTGTTCAACACAGATAGCCTGGGTGACAAACTTGTTGCACTTGTAAAAGTATCAACCCCATTGTCACTAATGCAAAGTACCTGTTTTACATAGCTCTTGAGGTTATTGCGTGACCTCAAAGCACTTTGCAGGCGCCTACTGGTAAATCCTGCTGAAGAGACAGGGTATTGTTGGTACTGGAAGGACTCTGGGAGCTCGTAGCAAAGTTACTGAAAGAGAAAAATTCTCTTTCTGTGCCCTGCCTGCGTGTGGCATGTGGAAAGTGTGCCAGGGGGGCTGAGGACACAGAGGTGCTTCTTACTGACAGCCTCAGATTTCCCTATGCCATTTTCACACAGAGCCTTCCTTCCTGCCCCTTCTGGACCCCCGAACAGGACTCTTGCTCCTGGCTGGGACACTGTGTCAGGGCCAAGCCACGAGGCAGAAGTTTCAGGAATGAGTTTGGACCACACAGAGCGCAAACCTCAGGGGGCTGATGGAGGGGACCACCCGTGCCACATGGAGCTGTCCCACAGGTGGCAGCTGTCCCACAGGTGGCAGCTGTCCCACAGGTGGCAGCTGGCTGCTCTCTGGAAGTGGGTTATACCTTCTCCTCACCAGGATCATGGACGTTGCCTCCCAAGCAGGAGGAAAGGTGTGGCAAGAGAAGGTAATTCCAGCAGAGCTGGGAATTGCAGATGCCAAAGCAGACTATCATAGGCCTTTTTTTTTTTTTACTTCCTCATTTGGAAATCTCAGCTAAGGTTTGTTCTCTAAGTGGTATCACGACAGAAACGAGATCACTGTCCCTTTTTGTTAAGCACACTCTGGGCTGCAGATGTGGACTTTACTGAGTTATTATTCACACTCTGTTTTCACAGAACAGTCCAGGAAGGTTTTTTTAAGAGCCATATTTCCATGAGGACAATGGAAAGGAATCAAATATGACCTCTCTGTGAAAAAACACAGAGATTATTCTCTTGCAAATAAAGTTAGCATGGCACTCTGCACTTTGAAGAGCAGGAGACTCTTCCCAAGGATAGGGAGAGCCACGCTGCTGTGCCCCTACTTCCATAAAAAATCCCTAAACTGCCCCCAAAGTCAAGTCAGATTCATAGTCTGCCCCCTCAGGAGACATTTCTATGGTCAGTTCGTGATTACCCAGCTGAACCCTGTGATTGCACTGCAAGGAAATCTCCCCATGTGCCACTCCTGCACAGAACAGTGCACTCCAAAGAGGTCACCAGGGTTACCTGTTAAAATAATAGAAATAATAGTCCTAACCCTGTAGCTGGCCAGTGTTTAAAACTGAAATGGTCCTTTGGTGATTCTCAGGACCTTGACTTCTCATCTGTTGCATTGCTGCTCCTCGAGCACCCTGTTTCAGGGAAACACCAGACAGGTAGAGGGTCCCTTCACCTGCTGCTTGCTCTCTAGGGTTTGTAAGGCTCCCAGACAGCAGTGCCAGGCCCTGCTATATTCCTCTGGAAAAGGAAAATTTTTACAGAAGAGCCAGATGCTGAGACATGAGGCCTCACAGCCAGAGTGTGACCTGGGAGAGGTTCCTGCACCCTGAGCACTGTGATTTGATTGCTTGCCCTCCTCTGCCTGCTTACAGTGCAGCTTCTCTCTCCCCAAGTAGTGGAAGGAGAACTGACCTGAAAGACAAGTGTTATCTTTCAGTGTTATCAGGATCATTGTTCTGCAGTTTAATAACTGCTGTGAGCCTCAGGTGGCTCAGCTGTGCAGAGCACAAGGGTTCTCATTAAACAGCAGAGCACCTGGAGCATGAGGCCAGGGTTACTTGCCTGGCTGGCTTCTGTGACGAGCTTAGGTGGGAGGAAAGCATGAACTTGGGTAAAACGAAGCACAACAAGCTTTAAAGTGGTGCAAAGCTCCTGGAGAAGAGTGGGAGGAGAAATCGCTGCTGCAGAGCAGCACTGAAGTAGCAGTGAAAGGTTGTTGACAATGCAGCAGCCTGCAACCACGTGGGTCAGGCAAACACGTATTTGCTGCAGCTTGTGCTGGACCACTGCGAGCTCCAGGCATCTCTGGTGTTTGTCCTGCTCACTCGGGTGTTATGGGCACACAAAACTGTCCCTGGACACACAAAACTGTCCCTGGACACTCCAGCCTTTCTCGCACACGCACAGGAAGTGGTCACTGCTGCTAACCCCGCTTTATGGGCAGGCTGAGAGCACCCAAAGGGGTCGGGGGGTCTTGCTAGAGCTGTCACAAGGGTAACTTGCCTTTTCGCACATCTGCCTGCCATTTCATACACTTCAAAACTTCAGGAGGTGTTCATGAGCAAATCGGGTTGTCACTCACGCACACCATCTTATTCAATTAAATGGAAATATGCACAAGTCACTGCAGGGGGGAAAGAGTGGGAGGGAGTCAGACCTCCCTCCCCTGGGGTCACTGAAAAGAGCATTCTTGGAACAGCCATTCTGCTGGAAAGTTGGGCCCAAACCCTGCACTGAGCAGCTGAACGTTACTTTGAGGACAGGCAATTAAAAAAAAATAAAATAAATTAAAAATATATATACAATAATACAGAAGGGATTTAAAACTTGAATAGGGATAAGGATAAACCTAAAAGCTTTTTTCTTTTCTTAAAAAAAAAAGAAAATAAGGCCCTTAACAAAGCTCTAGAGGCCGGCAGACAGAGGGTTGAACACGAGTTCTTACCGCTGAGGGCTGCAGAAAATCCATGCCCAGATAAATGAGGCAGGCAAGCAGTAAAATCCACTGAGCCACGGCGGACACGAGGTGCAGGGCGCTGGCAGCCTGCGCTCCCTGGCAGGGCTTGCACTCCTCCCCCGCGGGTTCCCCCTGGCCGCGCATCTCCTCCGCGGCGCTGCGCTCCGGGCCCATGGCAGCCCCGCTGCCAGCCCGCAGGGGCTGCTCAGCTCCCTCCCAGCAGCAGAGCTGAAGTGAAGGCAGTGTGCCTTCAGGAGATTGCTTTATGCACAGAGAAACAGGCGGGGGAACTTCTTTGTGACTAATCTAAATTTCCCCTTCCTTTCTTTCTTTCTTTCTTTTCTTTTTCTTTTTTTTTTCTTTTTTTTTTTCTTTTTTTTTCCTGTGTGAATGTGGGGGCTGATTTATTGCATCCCAGTTCAGTTTTGAGTAAGGGCCTTTCAAAGGAGAGGTGTTTACATCTTTCATAGCTTCAGGTGTGGATGTCTTGATACATGTTCTTTCCAACAATAACGAAGAATTGGGTGGACAGTGCTTGACTTCACTCAGTCTTTTGCCAGTAGAAGCTCTCACCTCTCTGTTCATCTCAGAGTTTACAGGGCTGGCTCCCTCCCTCTCTCGCATCTGCTAATGTTCCTGAAATCCCTTTTCTGTAAAGAAGCAATGAATAGGAACGGATGTAGGACAGGTGGATAGCGTAAGGGATTGGAGAGAGAACATGCATTTCCCTTTTCACTTTTCCCTGCTGGTTTTAAAGCCATGGGATGTTGTGCAAAGCACAGGAGGGAGAAAATGGAGAAGTGTTTGAGAGCAACTTCCCCTTTTGCATTCCTGGAAACCTGTAGTCCAGAAAATGCCTCCAGAGGGCATTTCCTGGACACTCAGGCTTCTCTCCTGGCAGAAGGAGGCCTGTCCCTTGGGATACCTTTGGCTGGTCTCTTTGTTACTTTCGCTTGTCACACTCAGAGCTGCCAAATATCAGCTGATTGAAGTGGGGACCATCTCCTGTGCTTATTTTGAATGACAGACTTTGCGTCACCCTTTGGGACAGTCCAGCACTACTCTTTCCACTGCTCTTTTTGCTGGAGGTTTTTTCTGCTGTAAATTACCAAATCGTGACCCAAGTCAGGCGCTGCCTTCTCCTGGTGAGGATGGAGCCCACTGGGAGTATAATTACCTGCCTGCCTTCTAGGGATGAGCTGTCAGAAAGTTTCCCTTCCCCAAAATGTGCCCTCTTAACCTGTCACGAGGCACATGTCCTGACATGTAACCTGCATGCAGAGGAAGCAGGAGCAATGCTCTTTCATGTGTTCTCCCATCTAGGTAAGGCTATTTCCTGTGAACATGAGCCAAATGAAGAGGGGACTGCAGAAGTTGGGTAGGACCTGCTGTGAGGACACCCCACGCTGAGTTGAGGGTGGATTGGGTCAGGAACACACTCTGGTGTTTGCTGGAGAACACACCACAGGTCATGGAAGCTTAGTGAAGAAGGTTCAGCTTCCACATCATCCACTTTTGAGTGCGTGGAAATTCTTGTTGCTTTCCCACCTCTGGTCACTCTCCTGGGTGTGCTGGAGCTCCTGGCTGAGCCCCAGCCCAACGAGAGGCCCTGGGAGCAGCCCTTGCCCTCCTTCCTCAACCAGAAATATGACTGCAGCCGCAGCAGGGGGGCTGGTGCTGCCCCAGAGCAGCTCCCTTGGGTGCACAGTGTGAGTTTGTGCTTTGTGACTTTTGGCAGTCACACAGCACCTGGGAACCCCAGCTGGGCTGGGACCCAGGCTTGGCCAAGCCCTGCAGAGGAATGCAGCGATGCCTTGAGATGCTGCAGAGGCCTGTTGGGGCTGGAGGGGTGAGAAGAAGATTGTTTGCTTCTATGGATCTGCAATGTCATGTCTAGGGATTGATTATGAGATCCCCAGGAAAGCTGCTCTGAGTGGTCCCCACCTGCTCCCTCCAGGAAAAGAAACTTGGGCTTACTGCTCACTGCTTAGTTTCTGCAAAATGCCAGGATGCTGAGGTGAGGAATCCAAACCCTTGGAAGCCTGTAATTCTCACATTTTACACACATGCCTTTGAACCAGAGGCGAGCTCTTCCCCATCTCCTCTCTCCCTGACTCCGGATTTTGCACTGGTTTTCTTTCTGAAATGCTAAAAAAACCCGTGGGCGAAGGCTGTGCTTATGTATTTCTGGAATTGTCTTGTCATTTCCATACTTCCCCAGTGCAAGTGTCTCTGAGCCTGAGTTAGCAGCTCTGGTAGCACGAAAGCTGCACTTCAAGTGATGTCCCTGGCATTGTATCCGAAACAGGGGAGAGGACGTTCAGGGCCATCACAAACACCTTGCACAGATCCTGCCGTGGTTTGGGTCGCTTTCAGCTTCTCCTCCTGCTTGCACATGGAAGTGCTTGGTGGCTTCCAGAGGCCCTGCTCTCCCTCTGAAACCTTCCAGGCCCTTGGAATCCCAACACCGCAGACCCACTGCACACACCCAGCATTTGCCAAAATCTGCTGTGTATAGGATCAGAAATATATTATGTTATGTTATGTTATGTTATGTTATGTTATGTTATGTTATGTTATGTTATGTTATGTTATGTTATGTTATGTTATGTTATGTTATGTTATGTTATGTTATGTTATGTTATGTTGTGTTCTGTTGTGTTATGTTATGTTATGTTATGTTATGTTATGTTATGTTATGTTATGTTATGTTGTGTTCTGTTGTGTTATGTTGTGTTGTGTTGTGTTGTGTTGTGTTGTGTTGTGTTGTGTTATGTTAAATTATGTTATGTTATATTATATTATGTTATACATTATATTATGTTATATTATGTTATATTATGTTATATGATATGATATGATATCATATCATATCATATCATATCATATCATAACATAACATATGATATCATATTATATCATATTATATCATATGATATCATATTATATTATTATGTTATGTTATGTTATGTTATGTTATGTTATGTTATGTTATGTTATGTCATGTCATGTCATGTCATGTCATGTCATGTCATGTCATGTCATGTCATATTACATTACATTACATTGTATTGTATTGTATCATCATATCATATCATATTATTATTTATCAGGGCCCTAAAGCTGGAGTCTCTTGGGGTTCTGCCTCAACCCTTTGTAGTCATCAAGTCATTCTGGTGAGCAGACAGGCTGGGAGGGCTTTGGGCAGACTGGGAGGGCTTTGGGCAGGCTGGTGCTCTGGTTGCCTTGTTAATTTTCCAAAGAAATGCCTCTTGGTGATATATGCAGGAACTTTGTTCCAGCCAGGAGTGAAGGAAAGCAGGGAAAGTTGGTAATTAGGCCTGCTGCTTTGTTTGGTTTTGATGACAACCCAGTGTCTCCCACATCAGTCTGTCGTTTCTGGGCTTTCCCAGACTGGGAGCTGAGTGATTTAAAGGTTTGGCTAAAGCGTGCTGGCTACAGCCAAGGCCAAATCCTGCAGTGTCGTGGTTGTGCCAGGACTCAGCTGGAGCCCCGGCCTGGCAGTGCCCCGGGTCCCTGGGAAGGGCACAGAGCAGAGCCCTGCCCACGGGGAGCAGTGTGTGTGTGACAGTCACAGAGCAGAATCTTTAACCAAGACTGGGCAGCCATGACTGGCACCCACCTTCATTTAACCCCAGTTCTCATCCCCTCAAAAAGGAGGAATTGGGAGTTATATAGGAGAATTTAACTTCTCAGAAGAACTGTGGAAGAACCAATTAAACTGTTTGCAAACAGCTGCAAGGAAAAGGAAAACAAGTAGTAAGCAGTGTGGACTTCCAAGAACAAAATCAGATTCTGTCTGTGGGGCAAGGAAAACTCTTGGGCAGAGGAGCAGCTCTGGGCATGCACTGCATCTTCAGGAATTGCCTTGCTTCCTTTTCATAATACCTGTGAAGTGTGGTCTGTGTGAAAGTGCTGCTCATCAGGGGGGAGGTGAGTGAGTGATTTTGGGTTGTGTGTTAACAAAATGGAAGGATGCACCTTGTCCCCCTGGACCTGCCCTTCTGCAGTGTGCCCTTTTCCTTGGGGATCCTCTGGCAGGCCTGGCAGGAAGGGAGACATGCTCACAGGTGAGATCTGGCCTATCAGCTCTTGCTGGTAGCTTCTGTCTATAATTTACCTTTTATCTATAATTTCAGGGTTTGGCCTGCACTTGAAATTAATTACCAGGAGAGCAGCATTGCTGCTCTCATTGCTGCAGCCCAGTAACACAACTTACACTCGATGCTGGGTTGTCTTCTTGTGTGTATTGGGTGCCTGTCTTCCAGCAAGGCTGTCCTGGCCTCAGGAGTAACTGGTGGCATGGTTTGATTTAGTGAAATGGTAGAGAATAACAAAGGAAGCCTTTGAGGGGGAAAAAAGCCAAGTGTAATGAAAGCAAGATTTTTGCTTGCTTCAGCAACTGCTGTTCAATGTTTCTGCCCACTCCAGAAATAAAGTATTTTATAATTAAAACGTAATTTATAATTAAAAGTAATTTATAATTAGATTTATTTGTCAAAATCAAGGACTTCTATCTGAAAGGTTTGTGGAGTCCTGCTCCAGTGTCTCTGAACCACATTAACTATTTGTCTCCCTTGATCATCAGAGCAAAAGACACCAATGTCCTTCACATCCAGCACAATAAGAATCTGTTGATTTCTGGCTGATTTTAGTTGCTGAGTTCACCCTAAACTGGAAAAATATTATCTATTTTTCCATTGCTAAAATAGTTCCTGAATATGAGCTGAAAGGTTATTCTTGGAGGTGGCAGGTGGAGAGGCTCCTCTAAAAAAATTCAGGAGATGGACTAAATTATCCTTGTGGATTCCTTGCAACTTATGATATTCTGTGATTCTGTGAATAATTTCCATGTGGAAAGCCACTTCCATGTGGCTTTTCCTTGCTCCTTGTGTACAGCTGTTTTTTGGCTGGTGTGTGTCAAGGATTTCTGACAGCAAAGGCATTGAGCCAGCAAGGAGGAATTCATGTTAGGTGAGTTTTGGCCATGTAAATTAGAGACAGAGAGGCTGAAAATGCTGTGAAATCACCAGTAAAAATACTGACATTTAGGCAGAGCCAAGGTTCTGTGGAGATATCCCCAAAGAGGAGCATGATCATCTCGCTGGGGTAAATCCCACCATGCCTCCTCCCACTGTGCTGCAGTGGTATTTTTCCCAGGAAGCTGCTTTATGGGAGCAGGGAGATGAGCACTGGGTGGATTCCCCAAGGCACACTTGTGGCAGCTGCTGTGTGCAGAGTCGTTTTTCCTGATTGCCACCGTCCCTGGGCCAAGACAAGGGACAAGAGGACACAGTGCTGAACTGCACTGGGCACAGCAAAGCCAGGCAGGATGAGGCCCTGCCCCCTGGCAGGGCTGGCAGCTGTTGTGGTGCCTGGCTAGGTGGGATCTGTGAGTGGACACAGTGTCTGGGCAGAGCCGGGTGTTTGGTGGTGGCTTTCCAGGGCAGCTCTGTGGTTGCCAGCACAGCCCCACTGGGCAGCAGTGCAGCCTTCCCTGCAGTGCCTCAGCCTGCAGCCAGCACGATTCACACCAGACTTGGCTTCCAAAGGTCGGCTGCTGTGCCTTTCTGGATGTGACAGGAGATTTTCCACTGCTGCTGGTGGTCTTTGCTCTGAGCTGTTTCTCTCTGAGCTGCTGTGGACTGTGCTGTTCTGTTCCTCAGAGTGGAGTCCCCTTATCAGCCATCAGCTGAGAGGATCAGGGCTAAGAGATGCCTTGAGAGGCTGCCTAGAACAGAGGCTAGACAGAGTTAAAGGAATAAAGCAGGTATTTATTACAAAGTCCTTCAAAGGATGCACCGTGGGCAGTACAAGAGTCCAGCCAAGGCTTCACCCAAGATGGACCAGGGGTCATGAGTTTCCACACTTTTGTAAGTTTGGTCCATTTCCATATTGGGGTTAATTGTCCCATTACAGCTTCAGGTGATGCAGTCCCATCCTCCCAGGCTGCTCTCCTCAATTCCCTGTTGTTTGCACTTTTTGGGCCTGAAGGTGCAGCGATGTCCTGGGTTCTGGGGCTGGAAAAGGATTGTTCTGTCTGACTGAGCTGTGAGGAGAACTTGCAAACACTTTATATGAAGTGCAGAGTTACCCACCAATGCAGTGCAGAATCTGGAAAATATGGAAGCTGAACCTGAGAGCATCATAAGCATGTACTGTGGCACCTCTGAAAGGTCGAGGTGAACTTAGTCACACACATCTTCCTTCCTTTGTCCTATAGCTGCTTCAGCCAGAAGTCCCACCTAACACACTGTCCTACTGTAAGATATCGGGAGAGATAAAGCCCAATAAATCTTTTGACATTTTTCTGGTACAGAGAATAAGCAATCTATGACAAGAAAAGAAAGAATTCTACAGCTGACATTCGGAAATGGAGCTCTTGCAGAGGTAGCGCAGCTCTATTCCCACTCATTCCTGTGGTGTTGGAAACCCCCGAGAGGGGCATGAAGACCCTGATGCCCCAGATACAGCTCTGCTCTGGGTTAAGGAAGTGGTTTCTCTTCCTATCTGGCCCTGCCATCACTGACCTGACTTCTTCCTCTAATCACCCCTGTAGGAGTTTTTGGTCTAGCAAAGATAGTCCCAAAGTCATCCCTTTCTTAAAATGAGGTTTTATTGCAGCTCTTGAGTCTTCCTGTGTGTTTCTAACCTGTTCACTTCTTTTAAACTTGAGAGGAAATGCAAGAAGATTTTGGGGAAAGATTTGCAGACAGAGGTACTTCCTTCTATTAGCCTTATTAATTCCCTTAAATAGCTGCAGCATGAGCAGTTAGGTGGTGGGCAGGTAGAGATTGCAGTAGGAAGAAAGGGAGTGAAGAGCTGGTGGCCTTTCTAGGACAGAGACAGGTTGGAGACTGCAACAGCTCTGCAAATCCCAGCCTCTGTTTTGGGGTCCCTTGTGATTTTTAATCAGTGGTGAATGCCCTGCATTTACTTCAAACTGTTGCATTACAGAGGTGGAGAAGGGTTAGATGTTATTCCTGCCCCAGCCAAGAAAGATCCACATGCAGTGCCATTTCCTGCTTAAGACACTTCACCCTTTGCCAGTGTTTTATTGGGATGATATGTTAGCACCCTGTGCTGGTCAGGATGCATGGAATACCACTTCACCTGCCTCTCACCATCAGCTTCATCAGCAAAGGTTAAACCACTCGCTGTGGAACTTCAGTGACCGAATCAGGATCTGGTGTCAATAAAAACACACTGCTGGGAGTGATGCTTCACCCTCATGAACACTGTGAACTCTTTCCTTTTCTGTTTTCTCAACATTGTTTTCTCATTTCTAGCAGGGGTCAGGTTAAGCTTCTGGCTAAATTGTTTCCTTTGCCACCTCTCAAATACATGTTAAAGGGCTCTTTAACTTTCCATTCACAGTCATTTAGCTATTGTTCTTTCCACCTGGTCAATTTGGCTCATAATTTCCCCCAACTTATATTAGTTCTTTTGCAATATCTAGTAGCTGTATTACTGTCTGGGGCTGCCCTCCTTTTCCTCATACTGACTACAATCAAATCATGGTCACTAATCCTTAAACCCTGACCACTTCTTCAGCAATTAAAAAACTTCAGCACTTAAACCCCACCAAATACAGCTCTTGCATCCACTATACTACTTCAATATTAGGAAATGCCCATCAGAAACCATTGTAAACTCTCCCAGTGTTCTCCTTGGTCTCACACAGGTCCTGATGGAGATTTTCCCAGCAGCATCCGTGTTCCTGGACCCTGCAGGGGGAAGGTTGCTGGGACCTAGTGCCAATCTCTGTTTTAACACAGCACACAGGAAAAAAAAAAAGGGGGCTTTTCTCTTTTAAATCCTTTTATTTGCAAAACACTGGATTATCTAGGTGCAGCTTTGATGAATGACTGGAAAGTTCTCATCACAAGGGGTTTCTGTAGGCATAAACTTTTACTGCTTGGCGAGATGAGGAAGGGCCCATGTCTCCAAAAATCAGGCAGTCCTTGGCCCCTTACCCAAGGATGCCCCTGGCAGATCAGTCCTTGAGGCTTTCAGTCTTCAGACTTCACTGCCTGCACATTAACCAGCAGCACAGTTGTATTTCTCAACACCGGGGTAACTCCTATTGACTTCCTTTTGCCGGTTCCTCCCCGCAGAAGGGAGCCCATCCCTGACACCCTCCAGCCTCGAGAGGTGCAAACCAGAGGCTGCAAGGGAGCTTTGCAAATTCATTACTCTGTTTTCTTCTGGTTTTTTGTTTTGTTTTGTTTTGTTTGTTGTTTTTTTTTGTTGTTGTTGTTGTTGGTTTTTTTTGTTGTTGTTGTTTTTTGTTTTTTGTTTTTTGTTTTTTGTTTTTTTTTCCCTAGCAGGGGGCAGGCACTTCCCAGCTGCTGTGTGGCTCTCCCGCAGCTGTACCGCGGCAGACAGAGCCCGTGTGCCGGTGCCTACCGGGGCAGCCCGTGGGTGCCGCGCCCGGGCTGTGCGCGCCCGGCGCTCCGGGGCTGAGCGCGCCCTGCCGGGGAGCGGCACCGAGAGCCGCGGATGAGTAACCCCGGCCAGCGGCTTTCTCTGTTTGACACACCCGGCAGCCGTGCCGGCAGCCTGGCCGCAGCGCCGCGGCTCCCAGCTGTGGCTCCCAGCCCGTGTCACGCCGCCAGCCCCGGGGAACGCGGGCAGGAGCGCAGCGGCGGGCGGTGAAATGCGGGCGGTCAGGCCCTGTGCGCTGATGGCTGCAGCCGGGTCTGCCTTGTTGTCTTCGCCATCTGCCACTTTCACTGCTCCTTTGTGAGAAGTAGCCCAGCCGGGTTTCTCCCCTCGGCACACAGACACATCTGGGCTCCAGGGCCGTGGCTGGGGCTCCCTTGCCTGCGTCCCCTGGGGGAGCATGAGAGGGGACACTTCTCTGCAGGTTCTTACCTGTGTGCCACTGGCAGCACGGGCAGAAAACGCACAGTCTTCACCCAAGCAACACCAGTGGCCTCATCCTGTTCCCCTCCCTGGCTTATCAGGACGAAAGCCCAGTATAGATATACACAAAATACAAATTCCTTCAGCTGCTGGTCTCAGATGTGCAATCTCTGTACTCTATTCTCCTGACTCCTGAGCCTTTTATCCTGGTTTCCAGCTGGCCTGGCTCACTGATTGCTGTCCAACACATCCTCCCACACCCGCTCTCTGAGTGCTGCCATCCTGGCACACAGGGTGCTTTGTCCCCAGTGTCCCTCCCATCGAGGGTGCTCCAACCTCCTGTGCACATCAAAGAGAGACCCTCAGCAGGGACACAGCTAAAGAGAGTTTGGAAAGCAGGTAGGACAGGCTATAACCACCAGGCCCAGGGCATGGCCATCCCTTTTGTCTCCTTTCCCTCTGTTTTCCCACACTGGTTCCTGTCACCTTGATTCATCCCTTTCCCCAGACATCCCACAAGTCCTGTACGGTCTCAGAAGGCTCTTCCCAGCATCCTGCAAGGAGCTCCATGTGCCTTTGGCTGATCACCCTCTCTGCTTGGCAGCTGGGAAGGGTTTCCCAGCCTCTCACCAGGGCAGATGCACTAATCCAGGCAGTGTCCTCTCCCCATCAGAGCACCAGAGCTCACATGTGAAACAGATTCTTGGAGCATTTGATGCCTTTCATTTTCTTTCTGTTAGATCCTTCCAACAGACTTCCACACTGACATCAAACGGCTCTTAAATGTTTTCATTGCATGACTGCAAAATCAGTGAGTTATAACTCAGGAATTTGATGACACCTCCATCTTGATAATTTATCTCTTCCTCATCTCTTGTTGAGGGATTTTTTGCTTTTTCAGTGTCTGCAGCTTCATAGAACCTAGAAAAACTAATTCTTTCAGTTGCATCTTTAGTACAGACACAACAGAGAACTCAGATCTGAGCAAAACAGTTTCTTCTCCTAAGACAACTTTTCCTTGCCAATGTTCTCAGTCTCTTCATGGCTGGGCATGGGAGAAAGAGCCCCAGATTCCCTTGTTTTTCACAGCTCCTCCTCTCCTTTGGAGGTGTCTGTCCCAGCAGGGAGGGAGCAGTGGTGGCCAGACCCACAGAACAGGTCAGGACCAGGCACGGCTGCAGGGGTCACCTGCACCCACCTGTGTCCCCTCCGAGCTGAGGGGAGCCTGGCTGGCCTGGCTGTGCTTCAGAGAAAGCCCCGGGCAGAAAGAGCCCCGGCCCTGCTCCCTTTATAGCTGGAGAGGCCTTCAGCCTGCAAAAAAATGATCTGATGATGATTGATGATCTTCACTCTGGCCAGAGAAAGATAAATCACAAAAACCTTTTGGACTGCAGCATGGGGAACAGGCTGGCATGACAGGGATGTAAGTATGGCCCTGCCTCGGGCTGCCTTCTTGCCCTGCTCCCCCGCCTCTGTGGGGCTGTGGAGGAGCCCCTGGCGGTCCCCAGAGTGCCAGTGCCAACCACAGTGCAGGATGTCTCTGCTGCCGTCCCCCCATGACTCAACTAGGTCACCGAGGCAGGCAGTGACAGGGCAGGGAGGCGGCCGTGCTGCCGGCGGGGCTTTCTCTGCTCTGAATGCCACAGGCTCTCATCTGTGACCTTTCCAGTCCTGCTTTGAAGACGGAAGTGGTGGGAAATCTGTCCTCACTCAGGCTCAGCGCACTCTTGCATGTACCCTCGGCACTGAAAGCTGTGTGAGTCCCGCCGGCTCTGGGACGGGGGGGAAGGCAGGCCACTGCTCCCAAGCTGTGCCCCATCCTGCGGTGGTGGTGGGTTGTGGTAGGAGACCCAGCTGTGACCTACCATCGAATCCCAAACTGTGGTTTGGGCTGTGCTTTACCAGGTTTCATGCCCATCATTCAGGCCAAGATTCTCCCAGTCAATTTTCTAATCCCTCCACTGATTTTTCTGTGGTTACATTAATCCTGGCAGGCTAATTTTGCTGATGGACAGAAGTATTTGTGTTTATGACTCATTGGCAGTTGTACACTTGCCATCTACAAAATCTGTGCAGGTCTTTCAGAAATGTTGGTCAGTGCTGGAAAATAAAGCTCCCAAGGCTTTCCATGGCACTCACGCTTGTCTCAAGGTTGCGGTGTTCTTAGCCCTGTCAGATGGCCTGCCCTGTCTCCCACGGGGACACTGGGGTAAAGGAGAGACTTTTAAAAGCACTATCTCCTGGGATCTTATCATGCCCCCAGGAGTGTCTGAAGAACTTCCTTTTGGTCCCTTTGCTTTCTAGCATTAACTTGATATGGCTTTTGGGTTAGGTTTAGGCTTAACTGCAAAAAAAAAATCAGTTTTGTTGGGGTTTTTTTTCTGGAAAAATTCTTCTGGTATTGGGTGGCTAAACAAAGAAAAAAATCCTGGAGAAGTTCAGCTGATAACTGGCAGAGTAATCTGCACAGTGTCGGGAGCAGTGCAGTCATGTCTCCCCACCCTGTGATATCATCAACACTGCTATGACTAGGGCAGGAGACAGGATGGAAAAACTGAAACTGCTCAAGGCAACTGGACATTTTTAGGTGGAGTGTGGGTCTGCTGCCTCCCAGGAGCCCACCACAGACCCAGCTGCACAACCAACCCTGCCCGAGAGGGCAAAAACACCCCAGCCATCAGAGAGGGCCCAACCCCAACAGAGACACCCTGGGATGGGGAAAGCAGAGGTGGAGGGAGAATTCCAGCCTCTGAAATGGAGATGGCTGGTTCTCCTTCAGCTGGAATGAAAGCCAGGGGGCTGTGGGGCTGCCAGAGAAGCAGATGCAGGCCAGGAGCTTCACCAGTCTCTGGCTAACTCAGGCTGCATGAACATAAATGTGCACTCCTGAGCAGAGCCCCCCGTGCCTTTGCACTGGAAGTGTTGACAGAGGTGTAGACACAGAGCCTGGGAGAGCCCCTTCATCTGGCAGCCCCGGCACTGCTCCCTAAGGCTGAGAGAATTGGGATTGTTCAGCCTGAAAAAGAGACCTGAAATGAGCCTACAGGAAAGACAGAGAGAGACATTTTGCAAGGATAAGGGGGGAACGGCTTCCAACTAAAACAAAGTAGATTTGGACTAGATATTAGGGGGAAAAAAATTACTGTGAGGATGGAGAGGCACTGGCAAAGGTTGCCCAGAGGAGATATGAATGCTCCATCCTGGGCTTGGAGGCACCTGGTCTAGTGGAAGGGGTCCCTGCCTATAGCAGGAGGGTTGGAACTGGATGGGCTTTAAGGTCTCAATCCAAACCATCATAGGATCCTAAGGCAGACACCCCAGAGACAATGGGTGCCAACTGGTCCCTGCTGTCTCAGTACAGTGTCCCTCAGGCTGAGCAGGGGGGTTTGATGCTGGGAGTTGTGGGTTGGTGTCCTTTCTTCTCCCCGTGCAGAGCCCTTTGTAGGCTTTCAATAACGCAGTATGCATGTAGTCAAATCTGGGGTAAAAATGTGCTGCTTAAGGCTGTGATTTTCCCAAAGTCAAAGCAACCCAGTGCTAGCATCCTCAAGGCTTTTGAAACCTTTAAAGATGAGCAAACAAAACCTCACCTGTCAGATGCTGACAGTGTTCTGGGGCAGAGGGTTTCTCTGTGCTGGACACCAGGTCCTTGAGAGGAGGGGCAGGGACACAGCCTTGTCCCACTGCTGTGTCCCTGCCCTCACTGCAGGGGATGCCCGAGGTCAGCTTCAAAGCCTGGTAGGAACCCTAGCACTGCTCTGAAGCCTCAGAAAGGAGTCAAGCAGCTGAGGGAACTGTGTGTCTGTGCCCAGGCAGAGCTGCCTTGGAGGATCAGAGAGCAAAGAGCATCTGAGCTGTCTCAAACCATGAATTGCTTGGGCAGCTTTTGTTTTGGAGCAGTTCTTGCCTCTGCAATAAATACCAATCCTGCTGTCTCTGTGCTTGCTGGGTTTCATGAGAGCTGAAGGAGGAGTAACGAGCCAGTTTCCACAACAAGCAGCTTTGCTATGCAGGGAGCAGTGAGAAAATTCCCTGGAGCCATAACCCAGTGATGCCCCCAGCAGAACAGAGTGGCAGGGGAACCACTGGAGTGAATCCTGCGAGCTGCGTTCCATCCACGTCCCCACAAACCGACAGCCTGTCTCCCCTCTCCTCCCCACCAGTCCAGGGTTTTGTGGTTTTCTTTTAGACCTCTTCTCAAGCTGATGCCTCCTGGGCACAAAAAGTCTCTTGGCAATCTGCTGTCTGCCAGCTAATCTAGCAAATAATCAGCTTAAACAAATTTAATGACTGCTAAGTGCCGAGCAGCATCACCCATGGTTGCAAAACCTTGGCAGCGGCAGGGCTGGGTGGCTTTGCTGGGCTGGCTGCCTGTGCTCTCCCCTGGCTCAAAATCAGCACAAGCTGACAAATCTTGGGACCATTTTATCAGCTTCCCTGCCTCCTGGCAACAGCCTGGTGGATGAAGCATGATTTGCTCCAAGAGGTTGTGTGGGAGGAATGGAGGGAATAACGTTAATAAAGTGGATTTTGGGCTACTGACAACTGGAAAGCCAATGTGTCAGGGTTAGGGTTAGGGCTGCCTGTTTGGGGAGCCAGGTCACTGACGGCAGAGCTCTGCAGTGAGTAGTGACTTAATTCCCTGTGGGAGCAGCATTTCGTCTGCTCTCTGGGCCTTATACATGCCAGCAGTCATCATCAGGTCACATGGGCCACTTGGTGCTGACTCCAGGAGAAATAATTTTGCATTTCTCAGGTTTCCTGTGCATTCCTGCAAAATTAACTCATTTGATTTACTGGATGTGACATTTCTCTGAAGCAGTGCCAAGCTAATGTCTGTACTGTATGATCTTAAAGGTCTTTTCCAAGCTGAATGATTCTATGAGTTGCAGCACACAAGTTGCCCAAGAGGAGATAAACTGCAGGAAATGAGCTCACAGAGAGGCAGCAGTGGGAGGGCAACTGCTCTGTCATGCATCCACCATCTGAGGCTCACTGTGGACCCTATTCATGGGTGCAGAGCCTTCAGAGAAGCTTCTGGCTGACTGCAGCTTCCCCTTTTCAGCCCGTTTGCCCCCAGGCATCCCCACTGTCACTTCCAGCTCTCCACACACACATGCAGCAAAGTCCTGGTGGGCTGCACATAACCAGAGATGGGCTGTGGGAGTGGGCATGGGGGAATGCCCCATACAGGTATTTGCATTTCCTCAGGCTTTGGAGGAGCATTTCCCACCACGTGTGACTGCCCAGGGGCTGTGAGAGCACCTCTCAAGGGGTAGCCACAGTGGGGCCCAGGGTGGTGAATCTCCTGTAGTTTTGTGGTTCCCTGACTCACTGAGATGAATCTGAGTTCAAAGTCTCCAAGGGACTAGCTGGTTTCACCCTGGAGTAATGAGGGAGCTGGAGGAAGAGCTTGCTAGGCTGCTCTCCCCTCATTTATGATCAATCCTGGGTAACTGGGAAGGTCCTCAATGACTGGAGGTTGTCCAATGTGAGGCCCACCTGATGCCTTAAGTTTTAGCTTTCATGTTTTCCAGATTCTGCACTGCATTAGTTAGTATATAACTCTGCACTTCATATAAAGTGTTTGCAAGTTCTCCTCACAGCTCAGTCAGACAGAACAATCCTTTTCCAGCCCCAGAACCAAGGACACCGCTGCACCTTCAGGCCCAAAAAGTGCAAACAACAGGGAATTGAGGAGAGCAGCCTGGGAGGATGGGACTGCATCACCTGAAGCTGTAATGGGACAATTAACCCCAATATGGAAATGGACCAAAACTAAAAGTGTGGAAACTCGTGACCCCTGGTCCATCTTGGGTGTAGCCTTGGCTGGGCTCTTGTACTGCCCACAGTGCATCCTTTGAAGGCCTTTATAATAAATACCTGCTTTATTCCTTTAACTCTGTCTAGCCTCTGTTCTAGGCAGCCTCTCAAGGCATCACACCCAAAAGAAGGATGTGGGGAATGACAGACCCGTCAGCCTGGCCTTGGTGCTCAGCAGGGCTCTGGAGCAGATCCCCTTGTGTGCACACACAGGACAGCCAAGGGGGCAGACCCAGCCAGCACAGGCTTAGGAAAGGCAGGTCCTGCCTCACCAACCTGATCTCTTATGACCAGCTGACCCACCTGGTGGATGCAGGGAATGCTGTGGATGTGTCTGCCTGGATTTCAGCAAAGTCTTTGGCACCATCTCCCACAGCACACCCCTGGAAAAGCTGTCAGCCCGTGGCTTGGACAGGAGCACTCTTGGCTGGGTTAAGAGCTGGCTGGATGGCCGGGCCCAGAGAGCGGTGGTGAAAAGTGCCACATCCAGTTGGCATCAAGGGTGTCCCCAAGGATCAGTGTTTTTTAGCCTGGAGGAGGCTCAGGTGACCTTATCACTCTCTGAAGGCACCAGAAAGGAGATTGCAATGAGGTGGGGTTCAACCTGTTCCTCCAGGCTATTTGTGTTAGGACAGGAGGACACTGCCATAAGCTGGCCAGGGGAGGTTCAGGTTGGACACTCGGAGGGATTTCTAACAGAAGGGGTGACTGGACACTGGAATGGGCTGCCCTGGGAGCTGGTGGAGTTGCTGCCTCCGGAGGTGTTTGAGGACTGGGCACGGCACTCAGGGGGTGACAGGGTGGTGCTGGCTCATGGGTTGGACTCGCTGATCTCAGAGGCCTTTCCCTGCCGAAATGAAGCTGCGATTCTGTGACAAACACTACAGGAGGAGGCACATACAGATCTTACTTCCCCAGACAGCACCAAATCCTCCCTGTTGTTCCATGGACATGTAATTGACTGTGCCCAGCCCAGCAAGGGGAAAAGCAGCATCTTCGTGCCACATGAGATGCCAGACCCCCTCCCCAGGCAAGCTCTTAACTGGGGGACTGGGACATCTCAAGGATACACATCAACCTTTGTGCCTGAAAGGTATTGGGCTTCTGCCTGGTGATCCTAGGAAGGAATTAGACTTTAGATGATGTGCCTTAAATAGAAAACTCACTCCTGAATTGAGCAGAAAACCATAGATAAGGATGATGTAAAGATATTGTTAAACCGCCAAGGAATTTCCCCAACAGAGCGAGATGTGGTGGCAGCCACAGCCCTCCCCGATCTCCCTTATTCCCCACCTCAGCCTCTGCCAGACTCACACAGCCACCACGGTGCCAGGGGATTTCCAGAAGACCCAAGCACAGACATGAGCCTCCCGCAGCAGCACGCCATGAGCTGGCCCCACAGCGCTGTGGGCATTCATTTGCACCCTTGGTGATGGCCCCACAGTGCCCACTCAGCGAGCTGTGCACCGTGGAGAGGAGACATTGGCCATACCCTGGCACCCACAGGGGCTGGGAGGAGATGTGATGTGGCATCAGCATCCAGGCCACTTCTTCTTGGCAGTCGTGCTCAGGTTTGCAGCCCAGAGCTTCCACAGCGGTTCAGTGATGGTGGTGGGGTGGCTGCTCCCTCCCTCTGCCTTTGTGCCCGGCTGTCCTGTGTGCCCACCACTTCTCTGGTGCCTGCAATGGATTGGGGTCCCTGGGATGGCACCTCTGGATTTGGCAGTGATTTTCCAGCCAAGTGGGGCTGCCACACCTGCCCCTGGGTTTTTTGGGTCGATGCAGCAGCGAGGCACTGCCCAGCCGTGACCAGCCCTGGGACTGCTGCTGCCAGCAAGGACACTGCTGGCTCAGGGAACACAGCTGCTCCAGAGGGACAGGCTGAGCCCCCTCCCACCTGGGCACTGCAGCAAAACGGGGGGTTTGGAACCCCCTTTTGTTCCACAGGAAAGCAGCTGCAGCCTCACAGATCCCCAGCTCCACAGACCTCGCAAAAGGCATGGGCACTGCCCACAGCCTTTTCCTGCACGGCTGCCAGCAGGCGCACTTCCTCCTCCTCACTCAGCCTCTGGGCTTCTCCAGACCTTAAACAAACTGGGGCAAACTGCACCTGCTCCACTAGAGCAGCACAAGGCAGCAGTGGTGTTACCCTGCCCAGGGAGCAAAGGTGCCTCAGGCATGGCCCAGACATGGCCAGACATGCCTTCATGCTCTGCCCTTTGATAGAAATCCCTAGTGCTTCTCTTCCTCCTCAGTCTCAGTTTGAAAAGCAGCTCCAGTTCCTCCCTCTCACCTGTGACACTGACAGGGAGCACAGACCCATCCCCAGGGCATTCTCATGCTGGAGGGTGCTGGGATCACAGGTATGAGACACACCTAGAGCACTGATACCAGCCCAGCAGAGAGGGGAGCTTGAGACCAAGGACATGTTTCTGCAGGAAATGGAAATCTTGTTCTCATAAAAAAATGAGATGGTCAAAATCATCCCAGCCAGTTCAGCCCAGCCTCTGGCTAAGGACCACATTTTCCCCTGTGGTTACCGTTTTCAGAAAGCATTAACAAATAAACAATGAAAGCCCCAGAAAGCAGAAGCTGTGACTAATGGTCCTTGAGTTTTCTTCAAGTTTAATATCAGATATATTAAAATACAATAATAGGAATGAGACCAGACAGTGAGTGAAGGGTTGCTGGGAGTGCCAAGATGCTCCTCCATGGCCTGGACAATCTGGTGTTTAGGCAGTCAGGCCCACCCATTTATTTGTCACATATTCCCTTTTAGTAGTAGCAAAACCAAGAGCCACGAAGTGTTCGGGGAAGCAGATGTGTGTGTTCACCAAGATGCCAATAAAGGCACCCATGGGAGCTGTGCTCTGCCTGCTCCTCTCCCAGGCTCCATCAGCACCTCAGGACATGCAGGTTGTGCTTCCACAATGCTGGCTCCACACCTGGCCTGACACTTCTGCCCTAGTGGACCTCCAGCACCTTTGAGAAGCTTCAGAAGGGGACCCATCAGATCATTCCTTGAGCCCAGGCAGAGCACAGCTGTGGTTAGCACCAGCTCTGAGGCACAGCTCATTTGCACTGTGCACCTTCTTCAGCTGCGTTGATGTTACAGTGAGGATCTGGCCCGGGCTGGGGGAGCACAGGCATGCCCAGCCTCTGGTGAGCTGATCACTGCCATCCAGGCAGCCTGGCTGGCTGCAGGCACAGCCCTGCTCCCCCTGTCCCCACCGTGGCCAGCTGAGCCAGCAGCAGTGTGGCACGCCGGGGACATGGTCCCACTTGCCCATCACCGCCTTCCCAGGAGCCAGTGAGGGTTTGGGTGGGGGCCACAGGTTGGGAGGGCACTGGGGAGGCTGCTCCTTCCTCTGCTCACACTTTCATTTCATTTCTTCAAGATAGGGCAGGGGGTGGTGGTGAGAATTATCTTTCACCAAGTTACTGCTCACACCTGTTGAGCTCGCTCCTGGTGTCTCTCATCCAGACAGCTCATTCATCTGGGGATTGTCTTTTCCTAAAAACAAAAGATTAGCCAAGCCTAAAAGGTTCACAGTACAATTGTTTAATCATAACTGTCTGGCTATAGCCACTGATTAATGACTAAAAAAAAAAAATAGCAAAGTTGTTTCAAGTCTTGAGGGACTTGATATCAGTATTTCAAAGTGTGCTTTCCAAAGAGCTCTGGCTGCTCTTCACACTTTGTTTGCTTTAATCCTTTGTTTTTTGGCTGTGGATGTGTAAGTCAGGTTTTAATGAGATCAGCATATGCAGGGTCAGCTCCTCCCTCATGCACTGGTGTGGAGGAGGCCACTTTACACAGATCCAGAGCGTGGATTTGCTCTCTACAATGCCAAAGCTGCAAATTCATCCACTACTTGCACACCAAGTCCTTGGAAGCTGGAAATGGGAGACTGGGATGAGCTGTAACACCCCCATGCAGCAGGGAACAGCCAGGCTGAGCCTTCAAACCAGAACACCTGAGTTCAGAGTGGCACCTGCTGGCACCCACAGCTGCTGACCAGCCACGCTGGGCTGTGCTCAGGTGGTTTTCCAATGTGTCTGTGTGTGCTGCTGGGTTCTGTCTTTGCCTCTCGTTTTTTTCCATTCATGGGCATCCTGAAGACTCAAATGACACAAAGCCCCATCAGTGTCCAAGCAGGGGGAGGGGAGCTGGAGCCCACAGAACCACGAGGTCAGAGGAGCAGCTGCCCTGACAGGCACTGCCGTGTCCCTCTGGCAGAGGCTGCACCTGTGGCTCGAGGGGTCTCCTCTGAGAGAACACCCTAAATCAAGCCTTGCCTGCTGTGTTTTGCTGGGAAGCTCCAGAAAATTTCAAGAGAACTGTTTTGGCAATGGTGATGGGCTTCCCAGCCATCCTTACATCCTTTGCGGGGCAGGTGAGAGGGTCAGAAAAGCACAGGAGCTGCTGCATAGCCCTGCGCTGCTCCCTGCACACAGCTGGCTGAGCAAAGGCCACCCTCAACGCTTCCTGGGGTTTGGAGACTGAGTTCTATCCTTCCTTCCTGTCTGCTTCTCATGTTAGCTTTTCCAACATTCCTAATGGAAAAAAAAAAAAAAAAGAAGCAGCCTCCTGATGCTGGGATGTGCTGCTCAGGGCCCTGCTGTCCCAGGGGCAAGGGTAGATGGTTTGGCTCTCTCCTAATAGGATTTAGGACTTGCTGTACCAGTGTGTACAAGCTGGTTTGAGGCAGTAAATACTTGGGGTTTTGCTCCAAGGGCTTCTTACCCTCATTTTTTAGCACTACCAACACAACAGGTTGTGAGATGCAGTCGCTGCTGTTCCCCAGGATGGTTCCCCAGGGCTCCGTGCAACGCCTGTGACAGCTCCAGAAGGGACACCAGGACAAAGCTCTGCTCTGACCCCTCTCTGTCTGCCCTCCCTCCACTGCTGGGGGATGTAGTGCGTGAATAAGGGAACCACAGACTGTGACATCCACTGCCTCCAGGGAAGGTCCAGCCCAGCCCAGCTCTCACACACGCCCTGCTCACAGGTTCCAGGGCAAACCATGGAGCCCAGCTGAGACACTCTGCAGAGCAGGAGGAATTCAGAGATGAATCTCCAACGCATGAGAAAGGAGAATGACCCTGTAGCACCAATCCTTCAGTGAGACATCAGAAAAACAGCAAGGCTGCACCTGCACCAGGCACTCCCAGGGCACAGGAGCAGAGCCAGGCTCTCACTCCCCCTTTTCCTGTCTTTAAGGAATGCAGAGTGGATGAGAATTATTCTGAAGCCATTTATTATGGAGTTATTCAATACTCTATTTATTATAGAGCTAAACCCTACATTTGACAACTTGGAACAAACTTCTGGTGAGTATTTTGGAGAGGCTAGAGGCGAAAATAAAGCAGACTGAGCTGCCTTTTGCTTTCTTTGTGGTGGGAAAACAGCACTTTAAGTGAGAAAGTAAAGTTTCAGTGGAATAAAGAAGTCTGAAATATTTATGTTGATCTAGGGAAAAATCGAGTGGTTGCTCCCATCGACAATACACCAACAAACTATAAACATCTGAAAATCAAGCCTACATTTCACAGAAAGACTACACTGCACAGACAAGCACCTGCTGCTCCTCTGCCAAATCCATCTGGAGCACGTGTGTGAGATATAAACAGAAATACAGGGAAGACTGCTCAGCCAGGGCCAAATCCCCTCCTGAAATGCAGAGCTGGCCAGCTGTGCACCTGGAGAGAGCATGGAAGAACACGCAGGCCTGCCAGGACTTGGGCAGGAGCGCTGCTGACACCCTCCAAAATAGGGTTGAAGAGCCTTGAAAGGATTCAGAGAGGTTGCAGGGTGCTCCATGGAAAGACCAGCAGCCCTTCCTGTGAGACAAAAGCGGCCCCAGCTCCAGCTTGTTGCTCTTACCACAGTGGCATTTCAGAAGTGGCTGCCGTTGCACAGGAGATATCTGATTGTGGGAGCCCTAATTAACAACCCAGCCCATCGCTGGGAAACTGGTTTCAGAAATTCAAATGGAAACAGTGTTTAAGTATAACCAACATAGCTCCAGCAAGGCAAGGCCCAAGCTTGGGGAGCAGGGGTTTGGCTGTTTGGGGGTGTTGAGGAGGGTTACATTCATATCCCTGGCATCCTGCTTGGCACACAAGTGGAAAGGTTTGGTGAGACTGAAGCCAGGTCTGGCAGCTGAAACTGTCTGAAAAGTAACAGAATTTTTCTGATTCCTACACTTCCAGGGATGCAGATCACACTGATAATTTCTGGGATGAGATGAACAACTTCACCCCAACCCAGGCCATGAAGCAAGCCTGGTGAAGGTCTTGAGCACTTTTCCCGCCTGTTCATGAGGTGGCCAGTGGTTTTTCACTACAGCTCTAGAAGTGGATGCAGAAGCAAATAGAAACTCCAAAAGTGGCAACTTTCAGTACACTGCACAGTTCCTACGGGGTTAAGAGCATAAGATGCAATTCTCACTCTTGAGGACATGGCAGGCAATGTCTCATCCCCTCCCTTCTGTCTTTCCATGTCCTGGCACAACTATAATGAATTCCAGGCCTGCAGCAAGAGGCACGGGTCATATGCCATTGCACATCCAAAGGGGATGCAGGAAAGTCAGGAACACACAGCTGCACAGCCCCTTGCTACAAAGTGGTGCAACATGAACGGTTCCAGGGGTCAGGAAAGGAAGTTATAAAAACAGTAACTGGGGAGAAACATCAGGGATCTTCACCCTCCTCAGTCCTGAGGGTACAGCAGAGAAGAAAACGCCACAAGAAATATGACACAAAAATTGGACTCCCATCAAACAGGAAAACCAGAATAAAGTGGAACCATGAGCTTCCCCTTTCATATTCCCCCAGAAGAAGCTGTTTCAATTCCATTAATCTGGAGGCACAGTAAGTGAGTCATACTTCAGCAGGTACCTCCATGTTTGAGGTCAAGCCCAAGTCATATAGTAATTAAGACACTTTAATGGAATTTTCTTGTCATAATAAGCTTGTTCCCACAGCTGACTCAGGAATACAGTAGAGCACCTGAAACCCAGGTGGAATTTCTCCTTTTACACAGTGACCTGCACATCTCCCATGTGGAAAGGTGTGGCTGCATAATTTTATAATGAAGTAATACAAGGCTGCATATTTTTACAACAGAGTGATAGGAGACATTTGTTCATGTTGCAAATCCAAGGAGTCTCCAATATCAAGACAATTCCCTTTTTGCTTTGTTTTGTCACAGGTTCTAATCAGAAGTTCCCCTGGTAGAAGAGGAAGAGTGTCATCTTAGAGAATTGCTCATCTTCACAAGAGCCCACCCCATAACCAGTTAATTAAACAGATCCCACAGGCTGCAACAGACACTGGACAGGCCTCTGGAGTCTGAACTCAGAAGGGAAACTACCTGAGAGGGGAGGGCAAGGAGGCAGATTCTCCATGCCCACAAAAGAACACAAAATCCACACCTTATGTGAAACCAACTCTTTCGACCCTCACATTTATTTTCCCTAGAAACAGTCCTTGCAAATGTGTCTTGTTTGTATTTTCCAGTTCAGTGGCATTGGTGCAAGTACTCCATGGCACATGACTCTGGGGAAGCAGAGCAAGTGTCCCACGGCTCAGTCCCATTTCCATAGGAAAAGCTGCCTCATAAATCACATCATCCTGGAGATGCTGACACAGGTTTGTACAGAGCAGACAAATGACAAGTCCCAGGAGAAGGCTGAGGCTGGCAGGGCTGCCCAGCTCTAGCAGAGCAGGAGGCCCTCCTTCGTCGCCAGGCGCTGCCGGTGGATCTTGTCCTGCTGGAGCTCCTCGTGGTTTGGGTGCCAGAGTTTCATGACAATCCTCTCGATGTTTAGAGCATAGACTGTGTGTGCAGGGATCACTTCTTTGTGCACCTGGAAATGCATGTTGGAAAACAAGCTGCACGCTGCCATACACATTTGCCCATGCTGCCAGGGCATAAGCTCCCTCTGCCACAGGATGTCCCAGGTGCCAGCTCTGCCGAGTGGGAACAAAGGGAGTCTCACAGGGAGAGCTGCTCCCTGCCAGCACTGTCACAACAGCCAGCACGGCACAACCACCTCTCACACCCCTTTATAAGGGAGTGCCATGGCAAGGAAACACTCATTTTGCTCTTGGGGGTGGCAATCGATAACTGGTCATCAAAACCGTAGAAACAACAATTCTGACTAAACATGAGATGAATGCTTGAATACAGCTCTGTGGTCTGTATTCACAGCTGTGAGACAAAATCCCTAGGCCTGTTCACAACACCAGAGACCATCAAGGGGAAATTTCTCCCAGGTAATTTTAGACATTCAAAGTAGGCAATGCCCCTACAAGTGCCAGAGAGGGAGGGAACCACAGCCTACATCCCCAGTGAAAATTCACCCATCTGACCCTAAATGCCTCCCCAGGGTTGGGTGATCACAGCTAAACCACTGCAGCAGCCTGCATGGACCAAGTATTCCTCTTAGTATCCAGGTGGAACATGAGGAGTAAGAAGGGCCATGCCAGGTAAGTTACTTTGCTGCAGCAAAATCTGTCCAGCTCAGTTCTGATATAATCACTGCAGCCTTGCTGCAGAAGAAGAGTTCACCCATCTTGCACAGCTGTGAGATTGGGATTTCCTCATCAGCTCTGTGACCAAGGGGATCAGAATGGCACTAAACCACGAGTCAACAGGGGGAACAAATCAAAGCCAAAGAATCTGAGAGGCAAAGAAAGAAAGAGAAAACAAATCCCCCTCCATGCATGCAAACCACGCCTAAGACTGGCAGCTGGCACCCAGGGCAGCGCTGCCTGTGACATGAGGGTGTGACACGACCAGCTTACCTGCAGTGCCTCAAAGAGGTCGTACATGTTGACTGGAGGCAGGGATGCTGGCAGGGTGTCCCCGGAGCAGGCCAGGAGCAGGGCTGCCTGCTGCTCAGCATCATCAGGAGCAGGCGGGGGCGCCAGGCTCGGAGCCGCCGAGGGCGTCCCGCTGCCCGGGGGGCTGGGGGCAGAGCAGGCAGAGAATATCCCCGTCACAAAACCAGCACCAGTTACATGGCAGGGGCCTTGCTGTTCTGCACCAGCTGTGGCCCATATGTCCATAAAGTTATTGCAGCTCTAATAAAAATTTCTTTTAAATTCCAGTTTAACAAGGAGTGTGAACTGATATGCTCCAGCCCTGCTTAAATGGTCTCAGTTGTGCAACTTTTGTTACTTGCAGCCAATAGTTTCTACCCAGCATAAAAATTAAGGCACACGCCACATAAAAAGGAAACACTGGCCGTTAGGCAGAGTTGTTTGTAGTGCTGCAATCAAATCCTAAAACACCCACGACCTCCTGTCAACTGCTAGAAGCTGCCATAGACAAATAAAACTGCCTTCTCATGCACAAATGCTGCCAGATGCACTGCACAAACTCTCTGACACTGAAACTCCAAACAGGAGGACCTCGAAGCCCTGCTAACTAAAAAGATGATCCAAGGAACCATAAAAATATTTGGATGCAGGAAATCACAGGATGGCAGTGTCCTCAGGTCCTCACTGACACTTCAATCCTGTGGCACAACGGCCGTGTCTCCACAAAGGCAGAGAATTACTGCAGTTTCCAAAAAGCAGTAATAAACTGCTGGACAAGCAGAGGTAAGAGAGAGAGAGGTAACACTGCCCTTCAGTCCAGTGCTGGGAAATCCCCATATTCTCACTCCCTGTTTAGCTGTACAATCCTCCATACCAATGCCTTCCTAGTGTGTGAAAGCAAGACACCATCAAAATACATCAAAGAAGAAACTGAGCCATGGAGTAATGCCAAGACTAGCAAAATCCACGTACATTGTCAGTGTGCTGCCAGCTCCTTACCACTCAATTAAGTTGTTGTAAGCAACAACGCTGTTCTTCAGATACGGCTGAGGGTTGACATTGCTTCCAAAGGCATACTTGAAATGGCCATCCCTCAGACGATAGGCTTTCCTCCTGGATATCACAGAGGTCAGGATGTCCTTCAGATGGTTCTGCAACAAAAAACAAATCCTGTGACATGTGCTAAATTATTCACTTATGGCTAGAGGGGCCTCACCAGCTGGCAAGACAGAACTAGACCTGCTATGACCACAAGGACCTAAAGATGGAAGGGAACCAATATCTGGAAAAGCAAGAGGATGTTTTCATTATCCAACATTTGGATACAGAGAAAATGGCACTATGTGAATGCTGTAAGCATCAGCCTGTGAATCACACTTTAATATGCTCCAAATGTCTTCAATGCTAGGAAACTCCCAACTTCTGCTTAAGATTTCATAACTGACACATAAGTGATGTTACACTTGAACTGAAAGACACACCCTGAAATGACAGTGAAAAGACACTAACTCATGTTTTTAATTTGCCTGAAAAGTGCTGGAGAAGAAGCTTTTTTTGTCTGAAAAAAACAAGCAAACAGTTTTTTGGCCTCACTCCCAGATGGGGAACTTGGGTTGGCCTCCGTGTGCTGAGTGCAGAGAACCATACACACGTCAATGCTCCAAGCAGTGGTTGTGTCATTCCTGTGATGTGTAAAGTGATGCACCACCAATGGCCAAAGCCAAACCAGGGCTTCACCTGCAGGTATCACCTGATCCTGTCCCTCCATGGCCAGGCCAGACACTGAGCCTGTAACAGATTGCTTTTTATAGAACTGGTCAAACTGGCACTCCCATTCTGTCCCTGCTTTTAAGTGACAGGAGCAACATTTTCCACAACAGCTACTTCGGCATACCTGGGGTACTGTGCAAGTATGTCAAAAGTAACACTTGCAGGCAGAAGTCCAAGACTTTACATCTAAAGCACGAGACTCTCCATTCTCACATTACTCTGGGGCAAAAGGGCAATTGGGGAACAATCAGAGCAGCAGGTTTCCACCCCATGCTGGGGGACAATGCCCACACAGCCTCTTGCTGCTGGTGTCATGAAACCACTGGTGCCCCCAGCCCAGTCTCACCTCCACAGCATAAACAACAGCTGTCACTGCCTCCTCGGTGACATTGTCCAGCCCATGCTCATAGGCAGTGACAATCATCCTTCCTTCCAGCTGGCCACGTGTTGGGAGCATCATGGTGTGAGAGCACAGCTTCAAGTCATCATCCTCCTGAGGATCCTTTGCCACAAACTGCTGGGCTCCCGACAGCGGGTTCTGAGGCTGGAACCGGTGCTGTCATGAACACAACGTCAAAGCATAAGATAATATTCATTCAGACCCTTTGGTTCATCAAGGGGACATCCCTTCTCCAGTCTATAAAAAAATCCTCCTCAATGACTTGTGACTGAAGAAAGTGCTAAGTCAGCGTTGGTATCCTTCCACTGGACTTGTCCAGTAGCACCCCAAACCACCTGAGCTTTGGGCATGCAGTAAGAAATTCTACACACCACATGAAGACTCACCTGCTCTGGTCTGCTCTGTACCTCCCCACCTCCTAGATTTGTTTGATTCTCCTGGGAGTCCCAAATGTGGTCAGTGACTGTCCTTCTTATCTCCTTTCACACTACCCAGGCCAGTGACTGGATTTTCACATCTCTCAGATGCCTTCTGTGTTGAAGAGTTCTCATCTATTTAATCATTTCTTGTACAGAAGGGTGTATTTTTACTTACTATCTGTACACTTTCTCACCAGAGTAAAACTCATGGTCCTAACCTTGTGTGATTGATTTTTACATTTCTCTAACGCTTTAAACTCAGCCCAATTCGAGCACTAATTTCATACTCCAGTCTCCCTGTGTACTTTCACTACTCTAAGCAGAGCTATGTTACAGAGCAGCCACTGAGATAGATTATTATTTTTCAGAACTGACTCGGTTATTTAGGGAAAAAAACTTATCACAGAACAGGAATTCACACCAGAAGGTGGCATTTCCCAGGCCATATGTATTCCAGTACAAATCCTTGTGTCTCAGGCTCTGAGTGCCTGTGATGGCTCCTCAGTCCCCAGATAAAGGGGGAACAAAGCAAATGGAAATTACTGATCCTTGAGCCCAGCCGTGTGCTTGGCCCAGCTCTAACCCACAAAGGAACAAGATTGCTGCAAGGCTCTCATGGGGCACCAGGACAAACACATACTTTAAATATGAACAATGAATATGCAGCAAAGTGGGTTTCTCACATCTTAGAAAGGGGAGAAAGGGGGGCTGCTTTAGTCAAAGGACAGTGTGGCATTTAACTCAGAGTGAAAAACCAATCCACCCACTGCTAATGTGAAAGGTTTCCCTCCTCATAATTCTAAAGATTTGTGCTTTCATTACAAGGAAGTGATATGCCTGCAAAAAAAGACCTTCAAAATGTAAGCAACTCTCAAGAGGAATGTGGTTTGGGAGAGCAGAAGCCAACTGGAATCGACCTGTGGTCATCCACAGCTGTCATTCTGACCAGTGAAGGAAGCATTACAAAATACCAAAGCGTGTCCAAGTTCACACTGCTTGGGAATTCCACGAGTACCAGACAAGCCCATTAACCATAACATGCACTTCATACAGTGCTTACTGCCAAGCATTCCTGAACGTGTGTACAAACACACTAAAAATATGGTGTATCCTTGGGGTAGTAAGTTAAATTCTAAGACTTCCACTACACCACAACTCACTGCTCAGACTCTCATCTACTGAACTGAAGAGCTACAGTGAAGTTTTAAAACAGGCAAGGTAACAAGACTGAATTCAGAACATCACAATTCAGGTTGCAGCTGTAAGCACTGCAAAGCAATTCAACAGTTTCTAAATACAAGGAGCCTTCAGCTGGACTTGCATTCCTTTGGAACACTGGTCTGTGAAGCACACACAGAGTGCCCAATCACAGTCCCTAGAAGGGCACTGTGCATCTTATCAAACCCTGCCTGTTGCAAAGAGTGCCTCATCCCAAATCTCTGTCACACCAGGCCCCCTGCACACTGGTCTGGCAGCACACAAACAACTGCAGAACAGGGGTGTGGCAGCAGTGGGTGGATGTACAGAGCCTTTGCTGCAAACTCAACTGCATCTCGCACGTTTCTGTGCCACTACCACAAGACAGCACCTTTGAAAGGCATTTTCAGTTCTGAAACAACTTGACCTTCTGAAAACATTACACCCAATCTCTTGCTTCTAACACTTTGAGAGTTAGTCAGAGAATTCTGAGTGAGTAAATAGTAAATCACTTGCTTTAAGAATTTGGCATATGTGTAAAGAGAACCACAGAGGCTTACATCAAACTTTTGGCGAACCGAAGAAATCTTTTTCTTCCCTTTGGGTTTTCCAGGTTTAGTTGCAGAGCCACCTGGCCATGGCAGAGATCCAGCACCTTCTACAAATTGCAAAGAAAAAATAAAACAAACAAACAACCCAACAAAACAAAAAACCCCAAACCACTTGGTATTGCTGATTTAGAGTCAGGATGAAACCCTCAACATTTGGCCACCTGTTAAGCCTCAACCCCAAATCAACAGCCATAGCACAGAGGAAGGTCTTCTGAGGGGAGAACATTTCTGGTAGCCCCTCCCTTCCTTTGTCAGCCCCTTGCTACTTTGACTCACTCACAACACCCATGACTTATGCAGAAATTTCTGTCCACACACCACACAAAACCCATGATGGAAGGAGAGAGATAAGCACAGCCTGTAAGAAAATCCAAAAGGAAGGAACAAGCCATTTGTTCCATCAGGAAGGTAAGAGCTGGCCTGGAGGTGGGTTCTCCTCTCACCCACTCCTGGATCAGGTCTGATGCTAAACCATCTGAATTGAGCAGTCTGACTCCCCAGTTCTCCTGCTTCAGCAAGCTTTGTCATGGATCCTTATTAAACATCACAGCTGATTGTTCTGTTACACTGTAGAGAAGGAGAGGAGGGAAGAACTGCAGAGGCCACTGAGCCCAGGAGCAAGATGTCACTAATGTGACCAGTGAGCAAACAGCTGAAAAAGAAGCTCCTGTTTACTACAAATTAATAACCACATTTGGTCACATCATCAGCTCAAAAGTCCACTGAATGCTGTCTGACCTGCAGCAGGCCAAACTACTCCCTGATAATCACAAAACTCTTGGCAAGGACAGCCTAGCAAATTTCCTTCTGACTGGTTTACAGCATCTGTGAGCATTAAATTGCTTCAGGAACATTGGCTGAGGACAGCACTGCCGGATGTGTGAGCGCCTGCTGACAGAACAGATGCAACCCAGAGACTGGACAGCCCTCTCGTGGCTACAGAGCAGCCTCTGCTGTGTGCCTCCAGCACCCTCTTCCCTCAGTTTGGCACTGCAAGCAAGCATTTCCATTGGAGCAGAGCATCCCTGAGCACGTCCCACCTGCAGGGAGCGTGGACAGCTCAGCTCTGAAGGGACTTCAGCTGCCTCTGAAGCAGAGGCTGGAGCTCTGCTGCCAGGCAGTCCTGCCAGCACAGCAGTGTCTTGGACATTTCCCTGGCCATACCTCAGCCACAATTTGTCATTTCCTCTAGACAGGGACAAGAAGTGACAGCAGTCTTTCCACATCCCACCACCCACAACCTGGCTAGCCTCACTGAGCACTGACCAACACCCAGCTGTGGTTCTCTCCTGCTCCCACAGCTCTCACCAATCTGTGGGTTTATCTCTGGCTGTCCCAACACTGCTTAATTTGCTGTAATCAAGAATTAACTATGTTTAATTTGCTGTAGTCAGGCATTCACAAATGAATTTATACAGTTATACCACAGCCCTGTTTGTGAGGAATGGGGCTGGCTAGAAGTCCCTGCCTTGGGGGAGCTTCCCACACTCATGGCTGGAGCACAAGCACCGTGTCCTGCACTATGGAAAAAAAAAATTCTAACAGGATCAGGCTCAGCTAGAGGACTCAGGTGAAGTTTTTCAATGGTCAGCTGCTAAGAAGGGATTAGAAACAACCTACACACATAGAGATGGCACATTCTCCCTATATTAAAAAAAACTCGACCAAGAAGTTTAGCTACATCCTATTAGAGAAGTGGAAACCCACAGCCTACAAACCCTGTTGTAAAAATCCACCGGTCAATTTAAGATATAAAGATAATAAATGAAACCCCCTCCCAAAAATCCTAAGGCTAGTGTCATTGCTCATCAATACATCACAGGAGAGGCTCTAATAATGGGGCATAGGAAACCACTGTGGAGAACCACACAGAACCATCAAGCCTCACACAGCTCCTTCACAGCCTCGTTTGTGATAAGAGGAAGTGCCGTGGATGGAGATGGAAACTGCAAACACCTTTTTCTCTGATAGTGTTCTACAGATATAATAGGTTACAGCCAAGTCTGAATTTTTAAAATATCGTTTTTTAAAATAATAATACAGTAGCTTTTAAACTAAGTGCCAACTAAATTTTTAGGCTTTGACAGTATATCTGAAAGATGCAGCTTAACTGAATCTCAACAAGCACACTTAACAATAACTTAGCCAAACTCAGCTTAAAACAAGGAAAAGGTGAGATACAATCTCCTATTCCCCACTATAATGAGCCCATAGCAGAATTTTTAGTTCCTCTTCCAAGTTTTCACATTACCAAGCCCAACTTGCACTAGATGAAGAAAGCAAAATTTCCCTCTAGCATTCTAAGAAAACCAGTACTTGCCTTCCTGGCCACAAATGACGAGGCTGGGTCGGCTTCAGAGATGTCTGCAGCTTTTATTTAATCTTGCTAGCAAAGGAATCTTATCTTAACAAGCCACAGCCTTGGCTGCTGCTCTGCCTTCAAAGATCAGCAATAGATAAAAACTTTTTTTCTAGGAGCTGCCACATCTCTGCATGGCACCATCATGATGGCACCAACCAGTCCAGACAGAGCCTGTCAGGTTTGCCTCAGATGCTACACGAGGAAAGGACAAAGACACAGAGAAAGTCACCACAGAAAGAAGCAGACAGAGAAAACACTCATTTCCCACGCCTGTTTACTTGATCTTCACTTTTGGAGGGGGTTGTTTGTTTTAATCTTATTGCAGGAACAAGGGTTTTGGTCAGGTATTTTGCTGCTATTTGGTTCATATTCTGCTGACTCTCCTTTGCCAAAAACTCCCACTCCCATTTTCTTACTTCTCCTCCCTTCTCAGTACTCTGGAAAGAAGCAAAAACAAGCAGCCTGAGCCAATCTCACAGCTCAAAGCCCGCAAAGCAAAGCCTGTGGACAAACCTGACAAAATAAAATGCTCCTGTCATTCCACATGAATTCTAATTCACTGAACCATCTTTAATTGGCTCCAGACTACTACTAAATAAATTAAATCCTTACATGACTAACTCAAGTGTTTGCAATTGTCTCAGTTTTACTGCTAACATTTAGCTAAGAAAGGAGGGAACAGTTCAGGCAAGATACATATTAACTGAACAAACCTTGCTACCCTGGAGTGCTTGCCACTGTCCCACAAACAAGGTCAGCTTAGTGAGCAAGTCCATGCAAGGCTAAGAAAGGATTTAAACCAGAGTTCCTCTTGATGGAATTTTTTGGGGAAGAAAAAATCCCAGTGTGCTGGTCTGGGGTGGAAGAGGGTTAATTTTTCCACAGTAGCTTGCACAGGACCATGTTTTGTATGTGTGCCAAGAACAATGTTGGTAACACAGGGATGTTTTCCTTCCTGCAGAGCACAGAGTCAAGGGGGTTTTTTTGCTCCTCACTCCACCCCACCAGCGAGGAGCCTGGCAGTGCACAAGGACTCGGGAGGAGACACAGCCAGGAGAGCTGAGCCCGAATGGTCATCCTTCACATCAGAACAGAAAACACCTCCCACCCTCTGCACCACCAAGCCTTAAATGTCCCACACCACAGAGGCTGTGGAACTGGGATTTGAAGTTGTTTGGGTGACCGACAGCCTGAGCAGATGAGAGAGGGAAATGCAAAGCACCCCCAAAAAGGGTGACATTCACACAGCGCTCCCTTAAATCCCAGGTGAAACCACTACTGCAAGAGGCAGCAAAATTTGGATCAGATGGGTTTGTTTGTATGGTTCAACATATATTATGATCACTCCTGAAAAGTATCATTTTAAGGATGGTTCTTTCCCCTTGTCTCTCCCATGAAGGCGGGAAATACATGCATCAGTAACCCTTGTGATGGCGTGCCAAGTGCCTCAAAAACACTTCTTTAAAGCTACTTATTTCCATGACTCACGAAGTAAACACTTTCTACTCAAAAGACAGTGGTTGAGACAAAAGCCTGCTAGCTTTTCATTGTTACATGGAGAAAAAAAAGAGAGAAAAAACCCCAAAAAAACTAGCAGGTGTCAGACTGGCATCTAGGGGAAGAAAAAGAAATCTAGATGTTAACAGCTAGTATTGCACTCACACTGCATCTTCCTGGGCTTGCATTACAACCCTACAGCACACAGAGCTGACAGTAAGACCTTGCCTGTAAGAGATCTACCAGTCACTGGTACCTCAGCACAGTCAGCTCCCAAATCATCGGGAGACGCTGCACTCATCTGTGGGCAGCAAAACTGAGCCTCTACAAGGGACTAGCAGGGTGCCCTGTTAGCTCCAGAGCACTGAATCTTTAAGACCACACACCCATGATTAAACTGACTTATTTCGAGCTGGCTTATGCAATCTGTGGACACCAGGCCACAGCTTGCCTGAAAGCCCTGGAGGTGACCAGCACTGGGAAAGGCTCCTGGCCAGCTGGCTCACCACCACATGCTGCCACTGACCTGCTGAACCACTACAGCCAGGGTTCCTGGAGGGCTCTGAAGGGAGCAGCTGCGACGGGACAAGAGCAAAGACCTCCAGAGACTTGAAATGAAAGAGGTCAGGTAGGGAACAATGAGCATATGGAAAGCACCTGTGAAGCACCCTGCTCTGTGCTGGGGCTCCTACCTTCAACACCATCATAAACAGCCTCGAAAAAGGGACACCTGAGAGAGGTTGCTGAGGAATCCTGACCAGACTGCATGCCATGACTAAGTGGCATAAAGAGACTGGGTAAAGAGACAAATGACATTCAGTACAGCTGAGCCTGTAACAAACTCCAACCTCAGTCACATGGCAAGAGGCTCTAGCCTGACCACTGCCTCTCAGAAGACCTCTGAGCTATGAGCTCCACCCCAACACTCACAGCAGCTCACTGCTGAGCTCAGAGAACAGGCACTGTCCCTCTCCCCCTCTTCATTTTGACTCGGCTGCTCCAGGTGACAATCAGGGAATCGCTATTCCTGTGTGTTCTTTTTATAGGCCAGCTGTAATTAATTACTCAAAGTTAAAAACAAGGAGCAGCAGATTCAGACGCAAATCTTCTGATTTACATGAGTCCAGACCCCCAAAGGGAACAAGTTTAGGACACACAACCTGTTTTTGAAGTTCAATAAAGAGCAAACAAAGCAAGTTTGGAGGTAGGGCAATGAACATTTAATTAGCACAGCTGGTAGAGTTAAGGACCAGCTCCAACATAAAAACCTGAGAGCATCCATGAGTTTTGCAGGCATTATTTCCTCTAGCTACAACAGGCACTTCAGTAACAGGTATTCTCTCAAAAAACTCAGGTCTCAGCCCATGTGAGCTGTAATAATTTTCTCTCCCTTCCTACACAGCAGTTCCACATGTTGAATTGCAGCTCAATTTTGCCCTTGCTACCACAACTCTGGGTTGAGAGCTCTTTTGAAGGCCAAACAAGCACACCCCACAACCCCTCTAAACAGCCATTCTAGACAACAACAAAGTTAAAATGTTACTCGAGATGCTCTCAAAGTTAAAATGTTAACTATCTGCAGAGGATTGGGTCAATTGGTCACAGCACAACCAAGGCTCCCTGCAAGCACTTTTCTATCAGATATGTACTTGAAATCAAGATTAATCAGGAATGCTCAACTCTCCACAATGACCAGGAACAAAGTCCAGAACACAGAGAGAGGTAAACAAAGCACATGAAAGAGAAAGCCTTTACTCTTCAGCTCACAGCAGACACCCAATCCCGAAATCAAACCAGATTATCAGAGAGCAATCCAGCATCAGCCTCTAACCAAGCACACACAGCTTAGCCATAGAAGCATCTCTGCTGAAATCAGCTGGAACATTATTTTGCTGCATTTTTACCTGTGTGGCAAGTAAACCCCCGTGAGTATTAAAGCTGAGAACACTGGATACTGTGCACACATCCCAAACACACAAGTGGCAGGCACAGTGTTACACCAAGTGTTTAATGAGGCTTCTCAGGACTCACCTGGGGCAGAAACCAAGATCTGGCATCGGGTGAGAATAGCCAGGAGGAAATCGTTGTGCGAGTGAACTGTGGAGAGAGAGAGAGCGAGCTCATCAGCAGCACATCAGTGCCCAGAGGCACCCCCTCAAAGCCACCCCAAAGCAGCTCCCTAAGCTCTCCCACTGTTGTGTTCTCCCCACCTCCCCAGTTAATTTTCAATTTTTTTTTGAGAGTTTTCTTTTACTGGGCTGAGAATCTACTACTGTGACAACACAAAAGATACTACACAGAGCAGGAAACAATTAGGTCACTTCTCAGTGTTACACACAGTGTCTTACAGCTCCTTGACAAGTCTGGTGTACTCAGCAAGTCAGAGGAGCAGCTGTCCCTCCCGCCATGCAGGCACCCCACTGCTTTTGGTTTTGCTAGAAAATCCACCAAAATCAGAACCAGGCCCACAAAGATGAAGTCAACTCAAATTGGGTTCTAATAAAACAGAGTTCATTGCAGAGGTTTTATGAAACACTGAGTAATTGTGCACTAGAGAAAGTGAAAACAGCTTCAGAGGCAGGATTAGAGGGTTACAGGATCCTCTTTAGAGTCTGAGCACCAAAAAACTCCCCGCCCTTCCCTATAGGATCACAAACATGGAAGCCAGGAGCCCCCACAATGAGCCCAGCAACACCCACCCATGTTTGCAGACACACAGAGAAGCAAGGATGGAGGAATCTCGCCCTTCAGCACTCCCCCCTGCCACTCCCAAAGGCCAGGAAGGACGTGCATGCTGCAAACGCACCGGGCGAACCCAGGCTACAACCAAAGGGGAAGTACAGAAAGGACTGTGTCTCCACAGGGGCATTAAAAGGCCTTCTGGTTGCTCGAACAGCATGTTTTACCTTTTAAACACATTTATACAACGCCAAATTGTCTGTCGGTGCCGGGGTCACACAGGGACTTCCCCATGCAGGCCAGGGCACCTCGCACCCATTTAACCCCCTTGCTGCCGGAGCCCCAGCCACTGCTGTTTCCCTCACACGCAGTTTCCCCGCTCGGGAAGCACCGCGGGGCCTGGAGGAGCTTCCCAGGCCTGGCAGGGCAGGGAAACGATCACCAGGTGTGATTTTACCATTGTCTTGCGTGAGAAGCCGGCGCGCTTCTAAGTCAAACTCCTCCTTACTGATCTTCTGCTTAAACCAGAGCTTCAGGTTGGCCCAGTACCTCGGGAAGAGCAGGGAACCACAGAATCAATTCGGTTGGAAAAGACCTCCGAGATCATCGAGTCCAACCTATAAACATCACTGTGTCAACCAGACTGAGGGCCTCTTTCCCTGAGCACCTCTGGTGACGCGCAGACGCCGGAGGGAAAGCGCTGTTCCCACACGCAGCGACAGCGCCGAGGCTTTGCACGGACGCGGCAGAAAGGCGAGGGGCCGCGAGGGTCGCGCAGCGCACAGGGGCGGCCCAGCCCCGCACCCCCCGCTCCCTGAGGGCACTCACTGCTTCACGTTCTCGCCCAGCGCCTCGCTGAGGCTCTTCTTGGCCGCCTCCAGCTCGCTCACGTAGGTCGCCATCACGGCCGCCGCCGCCTCGGGCCCGTCACGTGCCCGCCGGTCACGTGCGCGCAGAGGGGGCGGGGGCGGCTGCGCGCACGCGCAGAGGGGGCGGCGCTCCGGGGGCAGCACCGCGAGCGGCACCGGGAATTACACCGGGAATTGTACCGGGAATTGTACCGGGAATTGTACCGGGAGCTGCAGCCATGCCGGGACTGCTGCTGGGGGACGAGGCGCCCAACTTCGAGGCGGACACCACGCAGGGCCGCATCCGCTTCCACGATTTCCTGGGAGACTCGTGAGCACTGGGGGATTCGGCGGGAGCGGGCGGTGGGATGTCCGCGCCGCCGGGGATCCCGGGGGGCGGGGACGGGGCCGCTCACCGCGCTCCGTCCGCCTGGGTGAGTCCCGGTCGCCGCCCCGGACACGCGGCGCGCTTCCAGGGCTCGTCCAAAATGTGGGGTTTTCTCGTGGAACCGGGGGCTCGGGGGGCCGGACACGGCGGGATTCCCGGGGAGCGCGGTGGGCAGAGTCACAGGATCACAGGATCACTGGGCTGGAAGAGACCTCAAGATCATTGAGTCCAACCCATGCCCCAACACCTCAACTAAACCATGGCGCCGAGTGCCACATCCAGGCATGGTGACTCCACCACCTCCTGGGCAGACCAGTTCTTTAGTATTCTTTCCGTAAAAACCTTTTTCCTAATATCCGACCTATATTTCGCTTGGCGCCCTCCCCATCATCCCCGGAGGGCCCCCGAGGAGCGGGGAGCGGCACGGCAGAGCCGGGCTGGCCCGGGAGCAGCTCGGGTGTCACGCACAGCCCGGGAAGGTGCGGGACAGAGGTCCCGGTGCTGCCGGAGAGCCCCGTGCCCTCGGGCACCGTTCCCGCAGAGCCCCGCTCCTGGCGGGAGCACGGCGGGCTCGGGACCCGCTCCCGGCAACGCTTGGCAGGCTTGAATCGGCCCCTGCTGCCGGCATTGTGAGCTTGAGCAAAGGGGAAAAAAGAATCCTCTGACCTTCGGGCCTTCTGAGCTGGCTGTTCCGGCCTGACCACACGCACATGGCACCTTTCTCCCCGGTTGTTTGCTGCTGTTTATTCAAGGAGTGGAGTTATTGTATGAAGAGCCCCGTAGCACCGGTGGCCAGGTAACTGCCCCGGAAATTCCTGGTGGCTCCTGGCAATCACACGGCTCTGGCAGAGCTGCAGGGAGCCTCACTTGATCCCTCCAATTGCATTCCTAAATCTCTCAGACTGGACTTTCCCCACTGCTGTGGTGCTGGGGGCCGTGTGAAGATCTGTGCATGAAGATCTGTGCAATTAGAGCTGAGAAATGGTGCAACAAGTCTCTGGCAGAGAATTTGAAATGCTGAGGTGGCTTTACTTTAGCCCCTGGGAAGGCTTAAGAGCCCTTTTTGCTCCAGCCGGTCCTGCTGCCTGCTGGGTTGCATGGCTGCCTTTCTCTGTGCACTGCTTAACTTACCTGTGAGGTGTAGGGTTAGTGTTTCCCTGCTCTAAAGACTCAAAATCCATTGCTGCCAAGCTGTGGGCCAAAGTGAGGTGGCCGTGTCGTTGTAACAGGAGCCACAGCGTTAACTCCTGGCCTCCCCTGCTAGCTGATGAGCTCTTACCTTTTCATGAGCAGCTCACAGCAGCAGCTGGGCTTAGGCTTGGTCCTGTCCCATTCTTTTGAGCTGTGTGGTGTCCATGTGTGTGTCCCCTCGTGGAGATGGGGTGTAGGGGGTAGTGGCCAGGCTTGTGAATCAGTGACCATCTCTGCAATAACCTGGCTGGCAGGGTGGCACTGCATCCCCTCCCACAGGGGGGCTGTGGGCCACAGTGTACACGTGGCTCCCCCAAATTTCCCCACACGGCACTGTGTCCATCTCCATGTCAAGAACCACGGGCTATTCCAGCATCTCCTGTGGGACCCTGGAGGGAGAGTGGGGAGCGAGGTGCGGGGAGTTTCTCAGAGCAGGGTTTATCTCATGGAGGTTTCTAGTGACAGTGAGGGAAGAGCTGCCAGGGCAGGATTTCCTTATCAGAGAGACGAGCTGTTCCTGTGCTCCCCGCCATGCAATCCGCACAGCTTTCTGTGCGCAGCTCAAAGCAGAAGGACACCCGGCCTTCACAGCAGCTCCTTCCCTCCCCTTGCAGGTGGGGCATCCTGTTCTCCCACCCGCGGGACTTCACCCCCGTGTGCACCACGGAGCTGGGCCGGGCGGCCAAGCTGGCGCCCGAGTTCAGCAAGCGCAACGTCAAGATGATCGCGCTCTCCATCGACAGCGTCCAGGACCACCTCTCCTGGTGCAAGGTACGGCTCTGGGGAGGCCTGGGGGCAGCTTGCACCGCTGCCTTGCTCCAAAGGCCACAGGAGAAGCCCACGCAGGCTTGGAGGTACCTAGGTCATGTCCCAAAGTGTGGGGGGCTTAAATTCAGAGCAGGAATGGGAAAGGTCTTCTCCATCTTCATGGAACGCCCCACGAAGTCCAGGGTGCTCAATGCATTTTGATACAACAGGAAAACAATATTAACTGCTGTCGCACCGCTAGCTGAAAGTGTTAAAAGGTGTGGAGGTGATGCCAGAACCTGAGAGGATGGCAGCCTATCCACAGACCTGCAGGAGGTTCTGTAATAAAACAGGAAAGGAGACAGCAGAAGTTAGGAATTGCAGTTCATGCTTGGGCTAGGAGGAGAAAACAGAAGACAGAGACACATTAAATATAAAACCACAAATAGGGTTAAATGTAAAATGAAGGTGAGGGAGTATTAAAAAAATATGGGAATGGAATAACTCAGTGAAGTTAAAAGGAACTAAGGAAAACTTCAAAAGCAGCATGTGTGTGCTGCCAGGGAGAATGGTTCCAGGCCTAGAGGTGGCGGGGATCTAAAAAGAGTATTTCAGACAGAAATGGCCAGAGTGCAAAAATGCTTGGGTGAATTACCTGCCACTCTCTTAGCTCTTCAAATTGGGAATGTTCTCACATGTTTTCCAGGGGTGAGAGGTACATGCAGTAAGAGGCATTAAAGGTGAGAAATTTCTACAGTCAGACATTACTTCATGACTGACTGGCTTTAGAAATTAGCTAATTGCCTTATTGCTTAAATTGACCTTTGCACCTGAGTGGTGCACGGCCAGTGTCCCAGCAAGCCTCAGAAAGGCCTGGGAAAGGCAATGTACAAATCCCAGTAAATGAGATTTCTGTGCCGCTCAACCTGGCTGAAACCAGCAGTGAAATTAGCAACTAACATGTCATTAGACATAACAGAAAGTTTGCTTTGTGCTTTTGTAAGGGAGACTCATCTGCTGGCTCATCTGTGGTGCTGACTTCTACAAAGGCTTTGAATTTGCAAGCAGCTTTTCAGTGAAGTCAGCTCTGTGAAGGGCATGCTTCTTCTTGCAGGAAAGCAGTAACTTGTGGCAAAGGAGGGAAGTGCTGAGCTCTCTCAGGGCCTGCAGAGATGTGTGGGGTTCAGCAGACTCAGGCAATCTGAAAAAGAGATGAACAATGAGCTGACTCTACTGAGCCAGCATAAATCCTGTGGAATTATTCAGCAAAACCTTAGGTGAAACCAGAAGTTGCAGAACAGCCTCTCGATGCTGGCTGAGGGGAGGCAGGGCAGGAAAGCCTTGCAGCAAAACCACGGAGAGGATAGTGGTTCAAGCTGTGGTGAGCTTTCTGTGAGGCTGGGAGAAGCCTTGGAGACAGAGATTTGGAAGTGTCAGCTCAGCACCTGTCAGAAAGAAACAGGTGAAAGTCCTCCAGAGCAAAAGGTCCAGTATTGACAAATCCACAGAAGGCTGGATGTTCCATGCAGCCTGTCTTTCACTGGATTAGAGGTCCTAGGAGTGAGCAAAACTCTGGGCAGAACCCCCTGGGCAGCATTCCCAAACGCATCTCTGCTTTCTGTCTGGATGAAACTGCTTTTACCTGGAGCACAGCCTGCAAGGAAGTGGGCAAGAGGGGTGGCTGTAATCCTGCGTGAAACAATGAAGAAGCTTCTGCGTGCTTTGCTGCCACATTTCAGTGGGCAGATGGGGCCTGGAAAGGTGGGAAATAATCCTTGTGTCACTTTGTGCAGCTATGCTTTCCATCCAGAGATGTCACAGCTATTCTTAGCCATCTCTGGCCAAAAAACAGAGGCTTGCTCCAGGACTGGGAGCTGTAGCTCAGCCAGGGATTGATCCCACCCTCCGACCTGCCCAGTCAGGAGGCTGCTGCTTCTCCAAGGGCTGGATGAATGCCTGAGCCCCTTGAGCTTGGCCTGGCTGGCTCATGCTGTGCATGTCAGAGGTTTCAGTGCTCTCTTTGGCCACTGATACCTGCACCTTGGTGAGTTGGTGGTGCATAAGCCATGCCAGTGATGTCTGGTTCCAGCTTGGACTCTGGAAACAAAATTAGTGACAAGGGAAGTGAGTCGTGGGTGTTTTATTGCACCGGAGTGTGGTTTGTGAGGCTGTTTTCTAGAGCTCCCCAGGCCATGAAGTTACGTGCATTTTGGAACGAGTTACAGTCCATAGGATTCAGATACCACTCCTCAGAAACTCTCTTCATCCTCCAGCCCCTGCTCTGAAGAGAGGGGTGGGTGGGTCTCATTTGCTGGTGTCCATCTGCAGCCTCCTGTGGCTCTGTGGAGCATTCAGCAGCATTTCACCTCAGCTGAACTCTGCAGCTCTGCTTTCCTTCCCTGCTCTGCTCTGGCAAGGCAGGTTTGCAGGACAACAGAACTGGAAGATTCCCTGCTTCCTTCCAAGGCAGGCCTGACCACAACCAGCCAAGATCAGTGGCCCCTTTTTGCAGAGCTGTGGTGACACAGAAAGGCCTGGGGAGGAAACAAGCAAAGAGAAAAGCTGGAAAGGAAACATTTGGCCACGTGTGCACCACTTGACCTGCTTGCAGCATCCTGAGCAGCTGGGGCAGGGCTGCAGCCCCTTTTGTCAGCACCAGCAGCCATGGGGGACTGAGGAGGGGTGCAGGGCCTGCCTGCTCTTGCTGCTGTTGGTGTGCTCTGAGCAGGGCCCAGCCTGCTCCCCACATTCAAAGCCTGGGGAAGGCAGAGGGATTTGTACACTGAGATTATCAGCTGAGCTGATAATGCAGCACAGCAGCGTGAGGGAGGCCCACAGCAGCATTGCAGTCAGTTTTGTCTCCATGTAGCATGAAAAGGGTGGGGGGAACAGGCTGCCCTGTTCTGGGGCAGGAGCCTTGAATTCTACTTGCTTGGATGCTGGCAGCAGCTCTTTGATGCTTGAGCAGGCTCCTCCAGCCATGCTGGGGCTCTGTGTGACCTGTGCGGGTGACTGCAGACTCCAGGGATAACTTAAATGCTCTGGTCTAGTCCAGACCGGGTTTGGAGATGCTCAAAATACATGTTTTTGTGTGTGTATTTGTGAAGCAGGTCCAGTTTGGACTAGTACAGGGAGGAACCTCATAAACCATGGTCACAAAGGAGGGCCTGCAGGGCTGTGGAGGAGGATGGTTTTGTCTTCTGTCCCAGGCGTGGTTCAGAAAGGAGTGAGCAGTGTCCCAGCACCTGCACTCAGGCTTCCACCCTAGTTTTCTGAGAGCCTTTAGTTAAGTAAGCTGCGAGTGACTCACTGAGTGGAGTTGATCCCCTGCACAAGGCCTGTGGAGTGCTGGGCCTTTCTTTGTCGGCTGCAGCGTTGCTGGTTTGCTCTGCCTCTAGAGAAACAATTCCTTAGGAGCACAGTCCAGTTCAGCTGTGACACCAACACATCTGTCAGCAGTGCTAGATCCTGTACTGGGAGAGAGCTGGGAGAGGGGGAGTTCCCAGTGGAAGGTGGTTAAACCCCTCTCTGTCACTAACACGGGCAGGAATTCCCTTTTGCTCCATACCACTGCCTGGGCAAAGCAGCTGCTCCACAGGGTGTGAGGACAGACAGCCTAAGAGCTGAGCTCCAAGAACCAGGCACAGCCCAGCCTGGCACAAAGGTTTCTGGTTTGCCACCCAGTTTCTGGAAACTTCACAGAAGGCCATGAGCCCCTGGCTGTGCTGTCCCCTGAGACCTTGGGGCCGAGCAAGTCAGGAGCTCCTGCAGCTGCAGCTGCTGTTTCTGCCTGGCCTCTGTCTCTGTGGTGGTGCCACAGGAACGTCCCATGGCTTTGTCTGTGCAGGACATCAACGCCTACAACGGGGAGCAGCCTGCAGAGAAGCTGCCCTTCCCCATCATCGCTGACAAGAACCGGGAGCTGGCCGTCAAGCTGGGCATGCTGGACCCGGACGAGCTGGACAAGGACGGGATGCCCCTGACCGCCCGTGTGGTGAGTGCCTGTCCCACTGCGCCTTCCACGGAGCTTAGGGCTTCCACCAGGCGTGCTGTCCCCTCCGCTGGTGGCCCAGCCAGCAGCCACCCTGCTCCACGGCCACCTCTTCTCCATGCCTGCACGTTTCTGTAAACGCTGTTTGCACGTGTTTCTCTTGCCCAGCAGTACAGAACCATGGCCTGCCATCCTGCCCTGTGGCTGTGGGGCAGCTTACCTGGATGGGCATGGCCATCCTCAGGAGCTGGGAGGATTTCCTTGGGCTGGAACCATGGGTTATGTCACCGATCCTGATTGTGGCTGTCCCAAACTAATTTTTGTCAGTGTTTGATCTGCTGGACTTTCCCTCCCCCCTCATGTGCCTGCACTAGAAGGGCACAGGTAGCAAAACAAGCTGGCGTTGGACATGAGCTCCCAGAGCAGAAACACGTTCCCTGGGCATCAGTTGTTCTCTAGATCCCCTCCACGGCATCTCCCCTGTCCCAACACCTGTAATCAAGCAGCTCCCAAGAAAGGAAGGAGCATCAGGGCTCAGCAGATCCAGCAAAGCAGCCAGACAAATGTGCCCAGCTCCTGACACTGTCTTCCTGTGCTCAGGTGTTCATTTTTGGCCCGGATAAGAAGCTGAAACTCTCTATCCTGTACCCAGCCACCACCGGGAGAAACTTTGATGAGATCCTGAGAGTGGTGGACTCCCTGCAGCTCACAGCATACAAGAAGGTGGCTACCCCTGTGGACTGGAAGGTGAGGAGCAGGCCAGAGCTCACAGCCAGGCATTGAAATGGCAGCCAGGCTCCCTTGGAGGGGGACCCACGGGGTGGGGGAAGCAGCAGCTGGAGGCAGCCTTGCCTCTGAAGGCTCCTGCTCCCTGCAGCATGAGCGCCCAGTGGGTTGGGCCAGCTCAGCCACCTCCCAGGAAAGCAGACCTTGCCCCCGGGCTTGGGATCAAGGAGGAGCCAGCACCAACTGTCCAGGGGTGCCTGAACAATAGAAGAGATGAGCAGACTAGGGCAGGCTGTGCTCCGTCCTGCCCAGCATCGCAGAGAGGCTCAAATTCCCCCTCCCCACTCCCTGTTGCCATGGGAGTGCCGTGGCTGTGGGATGCCATTGGCAGGGCTGGCAGATGGCACAGCTCTCCCTCTGGACAGCTCCCGTGTCTCCTGGTGCAGCTCCCTCTGTGCCCTTCCTGCTGGCTCCAGGACATGCCCAGGGCACAAGGGCTGAGCCTCCACAGGGAGACAGTGCCACTGTGTCCAACCCTGCCAGCTCCTCACAGTCCCCACTTGTCCCCATTGCTCCCTAGCCCGGTGACAGCGTCATGGTGGTGCCCACCTTACCCGAGGAGGAAGCCAAGAAGCTCTTCCCCAAAGGAATCTTCACCAAGGAGCTGCCGTCAGGCAAGAAGTACCTGCGCTACACCCCGCAGCCGGAGTGAGGCTCTGTCCGTCTGTCCGTCCGTGCTGCTGGGATGGCGGGGCCTTCCCAAGCCCAGCTCCTGCCCCTCTGACACCGCACAAACCACAGCCTCACTGCTGCTAAACCAGCCCTCCTGTCCCTTCCACCCCCAAACCCCTCAGAGATAAACCCTGGGTGTTTTCCTGCCTCGGACCAGCCCTGCAAGGACGAGATGAGCAGACCAGTGGGGACTGGGGGGCTCCTGCTGGGGTGTCTCTCCCAGCCGTGCTTTTCCCAGAGGCGTGGTGAAGAAGGGGTGTCCTGCTGGGACAGGGAGCTTTGGGGGCTCCGAGCTGCTGCGTGCCTTTCAGAGCAGCCATCTAACCTTTGGTCCCGTGAGTAGCGGAGGAGCTGCAGAGCCAAATCTCTCACTTCTTAACTGCTTTCTCATCTCTTGCTGGAAGGTGGTTGTTTCCAGGTGTTGTGGAAGAGGGAATCAAACAAATAAACTGACCTTCAGCACTATCTGCTGTGTCCCTTGTGTGTCTCCGCTGGCCCCAGGGCACCCGGCAGCATTTCCTGCCTTCCCTGTGGCCACACAGCTGGGATTTGTGCCCAGGCTCTGCAGGGGGGTGCCAGCAGCACAGACTGCCCTTGTTCTTGCTCTGCAAGGGAGGCCTTTTGGAAAGACAGGTTGTCCCAGGGCACAGGGTCTCAGACAAGGCTGTTGTGCTTCCCCTGCTGAGAAGGAAGAATGTGCCCAGCCTGGGCTGCCCTTGGCTGCTGGGTAGAGGGTCCTTCCCTGCTCCTAGGGCACAAGCAGGCAAGACAGGAGCCCTGCAAACTCCTGCTCCCCCACACCTCCATCTCAGGGATTTGTCAAGAGATGAGCAATGTTTTAATATAACAGCAAGAAAGGAAGCTGCTCACTGGATAGCTCATAGGGTGGCTGCCAGCATCCCTCAATGCCCTGCACAGCCAGCAATGCTCAAAAGGAGCAGCTGTTAAAGAGATCAGCTGTCTGGGGGCACAAAGGTACCCCCCCAGCAAGTGGGGACTGGCAGGTTTGACGTTCAAGGTGAGCAATGCACCAGATGCAATGAGATCCCCTCCAGATTAAACCTCAGGCTGCACCCACAACCCTTTTTCATTACTCCTCCTACTCCCAAAACAGGGGGGGGTTATTAATTATTAATTGCCTTCAGGAACTATGCAGTGAATATTGGTGTATTTCCCCAAATGGCTTTTAAATGAACTTTTGTTATGAAACTCCATATTATTCCCATGTATTATTTTGACTGGAAGATAGGAACAGTTGGTCTCTGGGCTGACTTTAGTTCTCACTCTTCCACTCTGCAAGAAAGGGGAGGGGGAAATCTACAGTTTCAAAAGGGAAACATCCTTTTTCTGTGTAGCTTTTCAGCCTTATCAAGCTGGGCAGCTTTCCTGGTTCCCATGGCTGGGCTGCACAAACTCCTGGGCTTCTTCTTGTTCCCTCACTTCGATCTGGTTTCCTAAGGGGAAAAGGAACATCTGCCCCCTCCAAGCTTTCCAACCAACTGCCCAATTTTCTGAAAGCCTCAGGACACAGCCCCATGGCAACCTTTGTGCAAACAGCCTGCTCAGAGCATCCCCTGGGGAAGGGCACTGCAGGGCCAGCACAACCTCTCCAGGACACCACAGAAGCCACCTGCAAGTCAGGACAAAGTGGAACAAATCCTGCCACCAGACCCAAGGGCTTAAAGCCCGCAGGGACAGCCACCAGTGCCACTGCTGAGGCAGGCAGGGGCTGATTGAAATTCCAGGAATTCCCGCCTGTTCCGTGGTGCTGCCATGGCCCCAGAGAGACTCAAGCGAACACAAGGTTTGGCTCCAGTACAGCTCGAGTAGTTTTCTTTTAATCCCAGAGAAGTGAAATGCAACATTTTTCCAGTTGGTAATAACATCCAGAGACAGAAAGTCCAAGCCCCCTACTCGGTAAAGTCATTTGTGTTTAAGGCACTCTGCAAAACCAGCTTTCCTCTCTTTCCGATTTTCCCCACGCGGCAGCAGAATACCTGGTTTGGTCTGTTCTCCGTAGTGACATTCATCCATCCTGGCTCCTCCCGCCCTCCCCGGGAACTGCGAACAGCAAATCCAGCGGGAGAAGCACCAGGAGGCCGGGTCAGTGAACAGGGATGGGCACGGGAGGAGCACGGGGCTCCAGGCTGCTGCGGGGAGGGAGCGAGCACCAGGTGCCCTCCCTGCAGGCACTGGGGTGGTTCCCCTTCCTTTTTCTCCCTCACAAAAAGAGGATGGGAGCGTGGGGACCCACAGGCACCCTTCCCCAGAGGTGCTCCCAGCAGCACCCCAAAATGCAGGGGGCTGGGTGTGGGGGAGACCCAGCTGCCCCCACTGTGCAGCAGAAATTACCCCCCACCCCGACTTCCAGTTGTCAATAAATACCAATAAATAACTTAAATAAATAAATAGATAAATAAATAAGTGACCCGAGGATGGGAAGGAGGGGAAGGGGCACCCCGAGGCTCAGGGCACAGGGAGCATGAGGGTGGGCATTTCCATGAGCTGCCCCTCCCTGAGATAATGGGGTGCTGGTGGGGAAGGGGGGCACAGGGAAAGTATCCCATGGGGCGGAGCCCAGGGGTCTGAGTGCTCATCCAGGCACAGGAAATGAGCCAAACTCAGACTCACACACAGGAGCTCTCCCCCACCACCTTCCCTCCTTCCTTTGAGCACCACCAGCCCCAGAGCTCCACCTCCACCCAGGTGTGAACACGCACTTTTTGCAAAATGCCTGCACGTTTCTGTAAACACTGTTTGCACGTGTTTCTTTGCAAAAAATTTTTGCAAACTTTTTTTTTCCCCTTCTTTTTTAATGGGGAAATGCCCACAAAGACAACCCACGCACCAAACCGAGTGAAGTGCATCGAATCCAGCTGTCAGAGGAGCAGGAATGGAAGCCTGGCAGAAGCCTGGAGAGGTGAACACAGGCATGGCCCCGGGGCTCAGCCAACACCTGCCTGCAGGTTGAGGCAGCCGTGGGGCGTCAGGCACTCGGCTACAGCCAGGCATGGAGCATCCTGGCACCAGGATGTTGCAGACATTCATGGGCAGAAATTCAGCTACTGCTGTCTCAGTGTTATGGCGTGAGCCACGTGCCAAGGCTCGGACTGGCCAGCAAATCCCAAAAGGTGGCAATGAATTCAACTCATCCCTGCAGCAGTGTCCCTACTCTCCCAGACAACTGGAGCAGCTCCCTGGGCTGACAGCAGCATGCAGCCATGTCCCGTGGGTTTTGGGGAGCTGGCTCACATAGCCTCTGGACACAGCATCCTCTCCCAGCAGGAAGCCCACCTTGGAGCTACCTGTTTGTTGGGGAACCCTTTCCTCTGGCGTTTTAGCTCTGATGCTGCCAGAGATGTTCCTGTCTCCCTGGGTCAAAAGTATACACCTGCCTTACTTCAAACCAAAAGGTACTTACCCCTCCTCCCCCAGTCCGTAAGGAAAATTGTATTTCAAGTTTCTGACCCCTCTCCACACACACTTTTTGAGAAACGAAACATCAGCGATGGCAAAAGCTGCCATCAGTCCCACACCTGGACAGAACCACAGCCTCACAAGAGCAGGACATCTTCCCACACCAGCAAGCTCCCTGTGGGAGCTCTGCTGCAGAAAACACAGCAAACCAAAGCCCAAAACCCCCTCTCCCTCCAAACCTGCCCCACAGCAAGGCTGCAGCCCCTGCAGAACCCCAACATAGGCACAAAAGCAGCAGGTTCCCAGCCCAGAGCGGGGCCGGGCGGGAGGAGCAGGAGCGCCGGCCCCGGCACAGGGAAAGGCGCCAAGGCATCCAAAGGAAACGCTCCCATACCAGAAACAAATAAAGAACTGGATCAGCAGCAAACACTGCTGAGGGCAATAAATAGCACGGGGATTTCACAGGGATTTTTGGTCTAAGATGCCTCGGGAGCCGCTGTGCTGGCAGGGCCCGGGGTGCACGAAGTGTCACCCAGCGCTACTCCCCAGGCTCTCCTGCCAGTGGGACAGCACAGGGGACCATCCCAGCAGGAATGACCTGCACCCCCAGGGCAGCACAATCCCCACGCAGGGTGAGGAAGGCAGGGCTGCGAGCTGGAGGAGCTGCAGGGCTTGTGCTGGGGAGGACAGAGCACAGAAAGCAACAAAAGCTGTAACCACCTGCCCAGGAGTGATGGAGCACTCGGAGCAGCAGCAGCAGCACAGCCATGGTTTATGCCTCTGCTGGTGTAACATCTCCAGGGTGACATCCTGGGAACTGCCAGCTGCATCCCACAGCACCGTGCTGCCCATGGACCAGCCAATGCCAGCCATCTAGGAGTGAGGAGAAAGGCAAATAAATCCCCCTGTAACCCCTCCCAAGCACAGCAGCAGCAGGAGGCAGCACCCAGGCAGCACATTCACCTCCTCCTTCCCAGGCAAACGCAGGCCTGCCCTGAACAGCCTGCACTCACATCCCTGCCTTGCACAGAGCTTGGGGAGTTACCACAAGGCGTGCCATGCTCTCCACTAGTGGCCCAGCCAGCAGCCACCCTGCTCCGTGGGTGGCTGGGGAAGAGGTCTCCATGTGAGCCAGCACTTGTGTGGAAAACGAGCAAGCACCCAGATTCTAGCGAGGGAGCGTGGTCTGCCGTGAAGCAAAGTGAGCCCAGGGGTACCTCTGGGCTGGTTGGGGTACCACACACACAGAGCACCCGGGCTGGGAGATTTCTCCCGATTCCTCACTCGTCTGAGAATCGGTTCTGCTTCCGTAAGAGAAGGGCCAGCGGGATCTGGGATGGGAGGCTGAGGAGCTGCAAAGACTTAGTGCACCTTAAAGCAAAAGGACATCTAACCTGCCCTTAGACCTCACTCCAAGACGGAAAAGAGCTATGGCATCTCCTACACTCACAACTACTCCAAACACACCCAGACGCATGCAAAACGTGTGCCTCTCCCCCCGGGCTGCGGAGAGCCCCTCCCGGGCGGTGGCTCTGCCCAGCCCCCCAGCACTGCCCCTTCCCACCCCACCGCCGGCCCTCCCGCCCGGTGCCAGCGGGCAGGCGAGGGGCAGGGTATGGACCTGAAATGCATAGGTATGGACACGGCAGGGACACGGCAGGGCAGGGCACCCCAGCAGGCACAGCCTCCGCTTCTCCCTCCGGCTGGGTGGGAAGCAGCATTTGCCACGGGCACAGTTCAACCACACTCGTGCTCCTTGCGCCGCCCCGCCAGGAAAGATGAGTCCTTTATGTCAGACAGCCTCCGTGCCTGCTGCAAGTACTCGATTCCGCTTCCTGGGAAATCCTCCAGCTCAGCAAACCTTCTTCTGCACCCTTGTGCCAGCCAGGCTCTACTTCTGACCGAGGAGGAGCCATGTTTGCAACCACAAAAACAAAGGCGGGAGAACCCAAGAGGTCTGCTCTGGCTGGGGGCACCCAGGTCCTCACCTGCACGCCCTACTTGGGAGGAATCACCACGATGGGCTGCCCTCGCTTGGGTCTCCACATGAGCACCTGGGCGTCGTTGGCGTTGGGCTTCACTAGTGCGTTTGGGGGGATGGGCTCCATCCTGCTGAGGATCCGCGGCTGCTCCTGCTGAGTCCTGCCCACCAGCCGCGCCCGCTGCCCCAGCAGCTGCATGGGGTCCACCTCAATGTCCACGCGCATCCTCCACTTGATAGTCTGCAGGATGATCTTCTCCTTGGTGGTCGTGTTCATGGCCACGAGCCACGTGGTAAAGCTCTGGTCCCTCTTAATCCTGGTCAGCAGTGGCACGTTACTGTTGCTCACGGGGACGGCCCACGTCACGCTGGGGTAGAAATTGTCATTCATGCTCACCGAGAACCTGGAGATCTTGTTAGTGGGCCCCACCAGGGTCACGGTTTCTGTGGTGTTTCCATACCAGGGGTAGCTCACCCCATCTGAATCGCTGATGGCTTTTACTCGTCCTTCTCGCAGGTCAGGCAGCTCCCAGCTCGACCTAGTGAAGAGGAAGAGAAGGATGAGCAGGGAAATGGCAGCAGCAGTGCCTGGCAAGGATGGAGCAGCCAGCAGCACAGGGACCCTCTGCCTGCCTGCAGCAAACTCTCAGGGACAACCTGAAGAACAAATCCAGCTTCAGTTTCACATGGCTCTCACACATCCAGCTCAAGCCTTTGCTCTGCCAACACAATGCCATTGTAATTAACCTGCAATTAAATTGACTGAGCCAAAACCCACTGCTGAGTCTCTTTGGGGTTATTCTCTCCTCAATCATCTCCTGTGTTGGCGAACAGCCTTCCCTGTCCACCAGCTGCAGCACCGTGCCCAGGGCACTGGCCCAGCCCATCAGCAGCTCCCATCCTGCAGAAGGTTTGCAGCTTTTGCGCCTTAAATACAGAGAAACGTACAACAATCAAATCCCACAATGATGCCTGCTACTGCCATGATGAAATCCCTGCAATATGGCTGGGAGGGGGGGAATTCAACCCAAATCTTTGCTGCTGGCTGTGCTGCCAACACCCTGTGGCTACAGCGAGGCCTGCGTGGCAGTAACAAGGGAGCAGCTCTGCAGCAGAGGGCTGGGGCCACACTTCTGCCATCCCTCCAAACGATGACCTCCACTCACTCCAACGTCCCCAGGTGCTCCAGTGCCCCACACACACCAATCTGCCATGACACAAGGATACAGGCAGGCAGCACAGGAACCTGCTGCTCCCCCAGCACCCGCACACCTGTGGCACCAGCAGCACCAGCCCACCAGTGAGCTGCAGAGCAGACCCCTCTGGACATCTCCCCTCTTACATCCTCCCTTTCCAAAGGCAGAAGACACAGATACAGAGCCAACAGCTTTGCCCCTTGGCATCCCCACAAATCCTCTGCATGTCCAGGCTTGGGAAAAGCTGCTCTCCAGCTGCCACTTCTGCCCAGCACCACAGCCTTTCCCTCTTCTAACAAGCCAAGGGGGCAACTCCCCCAGCACTGCCCGTGCTCGCATCCCAGTCCCAAAGAAGAAATGATGCTTGCTGGGAGACAGCAAAGCCCTCGGAAGGGCGAGGTCCAGACCCGCGGGATGGTGCGGGAGCCCCTGTGGGGCCCCAGGAATTGCGGGGTCGGGGAGCAGGGACTGGGGTGAAGGTGTTGGCCTGCGTGGCTGTGGCTGCAGAGGTGGGGTAGAGGGGCAGCAGCCGGTGCCGGGGGTGCAGCAGCCGGTGCCGGGGGTGCAGCAGCCGGTCCCGCGGGCGGAGCAGGGCAGGGGCCCGCAGCGGGCGGCCCACGCCGGACGCAGCCGGGGCCCGCCCGTGCCCCCGCAGCCGTCCCCCCGCGCCCGCCCGCGGTGCTCACACGCCGAGGTCGCTGTAGGTGTTGTAGAACTCCATGTGGTTGCAGGCCTGGATCCAGCCCACCACCCAGGTGTGCCGCCGGGCGATGGGCGGCATGAGGACGCGGGCGGAGGCGCGGAAGTAGGGCGTGCGGTACCGCAGCACCACCGGCGAGCTCTCCTCGATGGCCGTGGCCGCCGGCTCGATGGTGGCCGACACGTCGGACACCACGATCTGCTCGCGGCGCACCCGCGCCTTGCAGGCCACGCTCTGCAGGCACCCCATGGCCGCGGCCGACCCGCCGTCACCGCGGGCCCGGGGGGGCGGCCGGTCCCGCCGCCGCCCGCCCGCCGCGCATCGCCGCCCGCCGCACGGCGCCCGCACCGGCGCCGGCAGGGCGAAGGCGCCGCCGAGTCTCTTCCGGCCCTCGCCGGCCGCCGTACGCCGGCCGGGGTGGGCACGTGCGCGCCGGTGGGCGGGGCGCGCCGGGAGCACCGCGTGCGTCACGGACGGAAGCGGAACGGGAAGCGGAAGCGGCGCCGGGGCCGCCCGGCAGCGGGGGAAGCGCGGACGCGCCGGGGACACGGCGAGAGGGGGGGAACAACGCCCCGGCGGTGCGGTAGCGCGGGGCGGAGTAACGGGCAGGGCGCGGGGAGGGGGAGAGGGAAGCGGCCCCGGGCAGGGTGACATGCTGGGTCCCGAGCGGGCCCGGCAGCGGGTGACCGGCGCCCGCCTCCCGCAGGCCGCCTCCCGTCGCCATGCCGAGCCCCCGGAGCAGCCGCGAGCGACGCGGCGGCAGCGGCGGCCGCCTGGAGTTCCTGTCGCTGAGCCAGCGCGGGCCCGCCGCCCCTGACAGCCCCTCCCGCCGCAAGGAGCCCGCCGGCGCCGCGGCCGCGCCGCTGCCCGAGGAGGACTGCATGAAGCTGAACCCGTCCTTCGTGGGCATCGCCCTCAGCTCCCTGCTCGCCATCGATCTCTGGGCCTCCAAGCGCCTGGGGGTGTGCGCCGGAGAGGGCTCGGCCTGGGGCAGCGCCCGCCCCCTGATGAAGGTCATCGAGGTGTCGGGCCACGGCATCCCCTGGCTGCTCGGCACCTTCTACGGGCTCTGCCAGAGTGACAGCCCGGCGGCCAGGGAGGTGCTGCTCAACCTGCTCTTCGGTGAGGCGGGGGCTCGCCCCGGGGCTGCGCAGGCAGCGGCTGGGGAGGGGGCCCCGAGGGACGGGGCAGAGCTGGATGAGCCGGAGCCCCGAGAGCACCGGCTGATTCTGAGCAATCTGTGCGGGCTCTCCTGGGATGCCTGGTAGCAGAGGAAGCGATGCTGCCGCTTAAGGGCGTGGTGGCACCAGCATGACTCGTCTGTCACCTCTGCAACCACGCCCTGGGAAACTCCCGACAGCTAAACTGCTCCCGCGGTTACAAAACGCTCTCGGGGCCGAAGGCTCTCTCAGCTCCTTAAGCTTATCACAACAGCGCATTCCAGGTGCAGCTGCCTGGAGTTGAGACACCAGCCCTTTCCCTGAAAAGCTGCTCTGGCACACACAGACGTTCACCCTTGGCTCCCTGCAGGCAGGGCTTTCATGGATTCTTCTGCACCAGCCAGTGAGGAAACCTGGTTTAAAGCACGAATTCTAATCCTACATGGTGTAGTATCTCACACACACACTAGCCTAGGTATGTTTAAAGGAATTAATTTTTGCTTATTTAGAAACTGTAATAGCTCCACAGCACCAGACCTTCTCAGATTCCCTGTTATTACTCTTGTATTAAGATGTAAATAATTAGGATCTTGCACTTAGAATTTGAATTTAAATTTGCTTGGTGGGAAACATAGGTTTGTGCATCTTTCTCATCTAACAGCACGTGGTTAAGTTAGAGCCCCACGGCAGAGCTGTGGGAAGGGGCCTGCATGCCTGCAGCCTGACCTCTGCTCCAAGGAGACCTGTCCCAGCACCAGGGCTTTGTCCAGCCCTCAGTGCTCTGGGCAAGCGCCGCCCGCCTCCCTGGGGATCTGCCCCAGGGCTGCAGCACCCATGTGGGGAAAGAGCATTCCCTCATGTGCAACTTGAGTCTCCCGGATCCGGTGTAGAAAGAGAAAAGGCAATTGATCTAGTTTAATATGTGGAGGAAAAAATTTGCTCGTAAATGATTAACCAAAGGAAATGAACTGAAGTGACCAAAATATCTAGTGTCCAGAAACAAGTCTTAGGACAAACAGAAGTTGGTCTCTTACACAACATCCCTGGAAAAAATAGCCCTGGCAGCGAGTGCTGTGCTAAGCTGAGCCAACAGGGATGGGGAAGCACCCTCTGCCCTACATGAGAAGCAGCTCTTGCCAAATACTGCCTGAACACTTAACACAGGTACTTTGCCTCTTCTGTCATAACAGCCTTTAGCTCTCAGGGCGCAAGCCACCATAAATTATCCTTTATTCATCTCTTAAAAACCAAACAGTCTAGCTTCTCCCCAGCAGCAGGGAGAAGCTAGACTGCAGGAGCCCTGGCACCACACCAACTCTGAGCATTTCCCACTGACCCGTGCCAGAGGGGAGTGGGTTGATCATTCACCCAGTGAGTTTGACCCCGGTCACCACGGCAGACAGCAATGCAGAGTCAGCACTGCCAGGAAGGGAGCTGTGGACACTTAATGCCTCTGTTGCCTTCACATTAAGGAGCAGATTGAGCCCCGAGTCATGATCAGATTTTGCACAGAGAGGAAAGCCCTGGGGTGCAGGCTGGGCAGAGCCCTCTTGGCTGTGGCAGGCCAAGGGTCTGGTGTTGCAGCGTCTGGTGTGTGCACAGGAGTAGAGTTTGAGGATGTGCTCATGCTGCAGCAGAAGGCCAAGAGCAGCTGCGTGCTGTGCTCTCCCTGCCTGCGTTTTGCAGCCGTGGGGAAAATTATCACTTCCAGGCAGCTTTGGCAGCTGAGTGCTCTGTTAGCTGCTGGTTGTGCTGTCAGTAACCCCCCATTCCTGTCTCTCCCAGCATTGCTGCTGGACCTGGTGATGGTGGCGGCGGTGAAGGGGCTCGTCAAGCGGCCGCGGCCCACACACAACAAGATGGACATGTTCGTCACCATCTCGGTGGACAAGTACTCCTTCCCCTCGGGCCACGCCACCAGGGCCGCTCTCGTCTGCCGCTTCGTCCTGCGCCACCTGGTCCTGGCCGTCCCGCTGCGGGTGCTCGTGGTGCTCTGGGCTCTCGTCGTCAGCATCTCCCGGGTCATGCTGGGCAGGCACAACATGACGGACGTGCTCTTCGGGCTGCTGCTGGGCTACGCGCTGTACGGCGTGGTGGAGCGCTGCTGGCTGTCCCCGGCCACCGCGCCCGCCCTCTTCGCGCTCTGGAGCCACTAACCGGCGCTGCCTTCAGCACAAAGCAGGGGCCACGTGCCGCTGCTCGGAGCACGCACAGGGAGGGGATTCTGGCGCTTGAACTGGCATCCCAAACCCCAAGTCCAGCCAAGGCTTCTACACGAGCGGTGCCGCAGGCTCCAGGGCCTGCGCTCAGATGTCTGGTGCTGTCCTGCCCTCCTGGTTGGCTGTCAGGCAGGGTCTGCGCTGACTGTTCTCTGGTGACCAAAAGCAATCCCCCGCAGAGCCGGGGGAGGGCTCAGCACACCCATCCGGCAGCTCGCTGCTAATACTGTGAATCTGCATGCTCTCGCCCGGCACCTGCAATAGCCCATGGTGTATGTGGTAGCTGTGACTGTGCAGAGGTTTCTCTACAATCACCCCTGTATCTGTATCCCATAAATACACTGATCATGCTGCTGTTGTAAGCATACCCGGCACAGCCTGCCCTACAACACCTGCCTGGAGGGGACCCACAGGGGTCTCTCCTCAGGATTAGAAAGGGCTTTGCCTCCCTAAGCAATCTCTTCCCTCTTGCTCTCAATTTAAGTGCTGCACTAAGGCTAGATGTCAAGCACATGGCTCCCAGAGCCACAGGGAAAGGATAGTGGCACTGAAGTGGGCAACAGGGTGAGCAACTCCCAGCAGCAGCCTGCTCCTAGAGCTCTTGTCCAGAGCTTCCCAGTTCCTTTTTTCCTCCACAGGGTTTTCAGTGTCTCGGGGTACAACGCATTCACAGCAATTCCTGATGGACAGCATATTCCAGGCTGCAGATAGAGTCCTGCAGAGCCAGCCCCTTCCCAGCCCCAGGTCTGAGCCTTGCTTGCACCTCCTGCAGCAAGAGGCCCTGGCTCTGCCAACCACCACTACAGCTCCCTGTGCTTGACAGGCTGGCTCTTCTCCCCTGGCACCACTGGCAGCCTGTTTGTCACAGAGGGCTGCTGGTTCTTGGCAGGAGGGGACCACAGGGAGCCTCTATAATGAGCTAGGGCCGAGACTGAGCCAGAAAAATCATAGAATGCAATTCATCAGGGACCACAGCCTGGCAGGGAGTGGGGGCTCTAGACTGAGCTCAAATAATCAGTTTAAACAGTGTTCCTGGCACGTAGGTAGAGGGATTTGGCCCAGGTGAGGCTCTTTGTGGTCACTAAGGTTTATTAGTGCACTCAGGCCCTGGAAAACACCAATTAAGTCTTATTAAGACTAGGCAGTGTTTAATTGTGCTGTTCTGGGTGGAGTGTGCAGGAGCAGCCTGATGGCTGCTGGTGCGAGCACTGTCACTGTCAGTTGTACAGGGGCTGAAATGGAAGTGCTTGGGTGCCCCTGGAGCTGAGCCCTGACCCCCTGACAGGGTGAGCCAGTGAAGCTTCCAAGTCTGAGTTGATGCTGCAGTGACCAAAAAATAATCCCCTGAGTTGCACTGCATGCCTGGCAGCCAGCTGGGCCAGTCTGGCATTTGCACCGCAGCACCAGGGCACTCTGGGCAGCCCTCCTGCCCCCAGTGCAGAGACCAGCCCTGTGGTGACTGTGGGAGCACAGGCAGGTGGCACACTCTGGGTGGGCAGGGCTTGTTGTGCTGTGCCAAAACACTTGCATCTTTGCTCTACCTTTTCCAAAACACTGTGGTTTTTGTCTGCACTTAGTGTCTGTTCTTAGAGCTGTTGGGGTCTTCCTCTCTACATCATGGAGGGTACAGCAGTAATGTGTGCATCTGTGGCTGCCACACACGTGTGTGCCAAAAAGTTGCTCTTGACTCACTTGCATGACACTCCATGAGGGCCTGGTAGCACCCACCACCACCCACTGCACAGCCCTGCTGGGTCACAGGCTGCCTGGCCACCCTCTCATCTTTGTGCTTCTCTCCAGCTCCACCAGAGAGACCTTTGCTCTCCTGTGCTTGTCACTTGTCACTGCTCCTCCAAGCATGGGTGCAACCCACTGATAGGACAGAGGAGCTTTCTGCTCCACTCATCCCACGGCATTTCTGTCCACGGTGGAAGCCCAGAGCAGACACTGCTGTGCGCACTCTACGTCCTGGGTGCTTGCCAGGTATGGGCAACTGTGAACTTCCACAGATACCTACCAACCAAATAGCAACCTAGACCAAAAGATAGTGGCATGACCCTGGGGCCTGACTGCACAGTTTGTCTGTAGTATGAGTCCAACTACAGCGGGGTAAAGTCCAGGGCTATGCAGCTTGTAGGGAAGACAAATTCAGAGGCAACCTGCACAGAGGCTTCATAGCACAGCAGCACGGTGGGGAGCTCAGAGAGGTCCCTGTACCTCTGCAGTCTGTGCAGAGCTTGCAAAAGAGCCAGAAGCCAGCTGACAGCAGAGCAGGAAGAGTAGCACTGCCAGTGCTGCCACCTCTCCATTTCTGTGCTGATCCCTTGCTTGGTAAGATGCTTTTGATGCTTTTTGACAGGCACAGAGTGTAGGTTGGCAGCCCAGCACCTCTACCCCAGTCCCCTTGCCGACAGCAAGAGACAGAAAGAGCTTTATTAAGCTTCCCGCAAACATACCATGAGTTTTAGAAGGTTTAAATCATTTCAGCTGCAGAGCTTGGCCCCTCTGCCTTGCTCAGCTCTACAACAAAGTTCTCTGGATAAGAAGAGCAAAATTCCCCTGCAGGTCTCAGAGGCTGTCAGGCTGCAAGTGTGCCAGGAGCCAGCAGCAAGTTTGGGTCCCTCTGGTCTGTGTCTCCTGCTGTGAGGGACAACTTTTTCCTCACTGCTCCCACCACCCTCACACCAGGGACACTCCAACACCGCGGTGCTCCTTGCACCGCGATTCCACTTGCCCCAAGGATTTTGCTAGCCCAGGGTTGAGCCGTGGCTTAGGGGCACTGTGCCGACATGCCCAGCCCAGGCGCACAGGGGATGTGGGCGATATAGTGCCGGCTGCCACTGGAGCAGCCAGAGCCGTGTGTCACCCCGGGTACCAGGACAACCGGGCGCGGGCTGATCCTTACAATCCTAGGGTAAAAGTCCAGGGCAGCATCTGTTCACCAAGCACGCAACCACAGGGCTCGGCTGCGTGTCCGTGTCCCCGCGCAGCTCCTCAGGCCGCCGGCCGGGGCTGCAGCGACACCGCTGCCGGGGCAGCCGTGCAGGCGGCCGGGAGCCAGCCGGGCTCCGGCTTCCTTTCCCCGCGCCCGTGGGAGGAGTGACGGAGGGGGAGGCCCCGCTCTCGGACGCGGCGCACCACAAAGCCAGGCCGCGGTCCGGCGTCACCGGTCGAGGTACCCCGGCAGAGACCCTCGCACGGCTCCGTGCCTGCTGCCAGCCTTCCCTGGGCTGCTCGTCCCACGGCCGCAGGTCGGTGAAGGGTGTGTGCCCCGAGCTGCCGGCGCGCAGCGGGCACCGGGACAGCACAACAGGAATCTCCTCGGGGAAGGGGGAGGGCAAAGGGCAGGCAGAGGGGCTGTCACCCACCCGGAAGGGAGCCGCCGGTCCCCACAGCAGGGCACAGCACTCCAGGGCACCTCCGTCGCCGGGACTTGGCACGGCAGGGATATTTTGAAGCTCCCTGACGCTCGGCAGGATTTCTCCTCATCCAGAGCCAAAACCACAGTAGTGCAAAACCCTGCACTAGTCAGGTCCACTCCTAGTGGGGGACAGCAGTGGTTTGCAACCCCGGACAAACTTTTGAGGGGCTGCCTCTCTTGCTTGGGACCTCTTTGGTGCACCAGGGTCAAAGTCTTGCACAGTTGCACCTCTGGCTGCTCAGCCCCGCTGTCTGACGCTGTCCCCAGGCAGAGACGCGGTGGTGAAGCGCAGCATGGCAAAGAAGGTGGCCATCATCGGCGCGGGCAGCAGCGGGCTGTGCGCCATCAAAGCCTGCCTGCAGGAGGGGCTGGAGCCCGTCTGCTTCGAGAGGACCAGCGACATCGGAGGCCTCTGGAGGTTTGAGGTAAACTCTGCTGGCCACGTGTCCTGCTTCGAGTCAGCACCGTCACCCTCAAGGACCAGTGGTGGCTGGTGGGGTGGCAACCAGCCACAGTGGGTTCCTCTGGGTGAGACTGAGGGCAGGGGCTCCATGAAAAGGAGCACCTCATCAGCCCCAGTCATCCTTCCCCATCATTCCCCTGGCCAGCACTGAGCTGTGCCCACTCCCACAGGAGCGCCCCGAGGATGGCCGTGCCAGCATCTACCGCTCTGTCATCATCAACACCTCCAAGGAGATGATGTGCTTCAGCGACTTCCCCATCCCCGAGGACTTCCCCAACTACATGCACAACTCCAAGATCATGGAGTACTTCCGCATGTACGCCCAGCACTTTGACCTGCTCCGCCACATCCGCTTCAGGGTGAGAGCTGGGGGGCCGGGGGGGAGGTGGCAGCGGGAACGGGGGCACAGGGTGCTGACACCGCTCCCCCTGCGCCCAGACCAGCGTGTGCCGCGTGTCCAAGCGCCCCGACTTCGCCAGCAGCGGGCAGTGGGAGGTGGTGACCGAGAGCGAGGGGAAGCAGGAGGCGGCTGTCTTCGATGCCGTGCTGGTGTGCAGCGGGCACCACACCGACGCACACCTCCCGCTCAGTTCCTTCCCAGGTACTGCAATGTAATTGCATGACAAGACCTTCTTGAAAGCTAGTCCATGCCAGTCCCTATTCTCCCTGCTGCTTTCCCTCCTGGTCCCAGCATTTCCCTGCCTTGCTTTGACTCCCAGAGTGCTCCTATGCTCCCCAGGAGTGGTTTGGTGGGGCAAGGGAGCGTCTTCAGTCTTTAGGGGGCTGATCCTCCAACCTCACACCAGGAAGCCAAGCATCCCTCCTCCCTGCTCACAGGAATTGAGAAGTTCAAGGGCCGCTACCTCCACAGCCGAGACTACAAGGACGCTCAGGCTTTCACAAACAAAAAGGTTGTTGTCATTGGGATCGGGAATTCAGGGTCAGACCTGGCTGTGGAGATCAGCCAAACAGCCCAGCAGGTAAGCAGGAGTAGGGTCCCGGTGGGCAGGATTGCCCCTGTGTGACACTGCCAGCTCCGTAGGGACACCAGGGCCAAGGCACTTGCACAGGCACTGCTCCATGCCTGCACTCGCTGTGTTTGGCAATGCTGGCTCCAGCCAATCCCAGCTGCCAGGCAATTGAGACCTTTGTCCCACTCCCCTGCAAGATGTCATTCACCAGCTCCCTCTGCCCTCTGGGTCTTTACCCAGTGCTTGGGCAACAAAAAACAGAGTGGTTCCAGGGCAAGGGCATGTCCCCCACAGAGCAGCCCTCCCAGGACCATCACTGCCTTCAGAAGTGATCCTTCTTCCTTCTTCTTTGTCTAGGTCTTCCTCAGCACTCGCAGGGGTGCATGGATCCTGAACCGTGTTGGAGATCAGGGCTACCCCATCGACACCATCTTAACCACCCGCATGAAGACATTCCTGCAGGGGCTGCTCAGCTCATCCATGGCATGTGACTACATGGAGAAGAAGCTGAATGCCAGGTTTGACCACTCACGTTACGGCCTGAAGCCAAAGCACAGGTATCAGCAAACACTCCCCCTGCCCAGAAGGATCATCTGCCTCCCTGTGTCATGCCCAGCTTGGCCATTCCACGCTCCCTGTGCTTGGACTGGGTTATTAGTTTTGTTATGCCCAGGCAATGCTTGAGGGAGCCACCACTGTCCCTTCCAAGGACTCTTGGAGACAGCTGCTGAGCATCCCTGGGGATGAGCATTCCCAGAGCAGGGAGCCACAGCTGGAGCAGGACACAGAGCAGAAGCACTCCCTTCCCAGTGCCCTAACAGCTCCTTGGACCTTCCAGGGTTCTTCACCAGCACCCGACCGTCAACGATGACCTGCCCAACCGCATCATTTCGGGCAGGGTGCGGGTGAAGCCCAACGTCCAGGAGTTCACAGAGACGTCTGCCGTCTTTGAGGACGGCACCAGGGAAGACGTTGATGCCGTAGTTTTTGCCACAGGATACAGCTTCTCCTTCCCCTTCCTTGAGGGCTGTGTGAAGGTGGTGGAGAACCAGATTCCCCTCTACAAATTTGTGTTCCCCCCTGACCTGGAGAAGCCAACGCTGGCTTTCATCGGCCTCATCCAGCCCCTGGGTGCCATCATGCCTATCTCAGAGCTCCAGTGTCGCTGGGCCACCCGTGTCTTCAAAGGTAAGTCAGGCAAACCTGCCCTGTGGATGCAGCCCTGGAGTGAGGACAGATGGTGCCCAGCCATGTTGAAAAGGCAGCAGCTGGTTGTGCCATCCTGGCCATAGTGATGGCAGGGCTGCCTTGAGGCTGTCACAGTGAGAGGGCCACTTCTCTGAGAGGCACTGGGACATCCATACCTGATATCCATGGGCTGCTCCTTCCCATCCTGAGGCACTTGGACATGCCTCAGGTCCCAGACCACACACCAAGGAGGAGCTGGCAGAGGCACAGTACCCAGGCAAGGGCAGCACCACAGTCGCCACTGTGTCTCATCCTCCCCAGGGCTGAATGAGCTGCCCCCACGGCACGACATGGAGGCTGACATTGAGCAGAAGAAAGAAGTGATGGCAAAGCGGTAAGATCCCTGTGGGAGCACTGAGGGGCTGCCTTTGGCACAGCTGTTTATGGGCATCCATCCTGTCCCATGGATGTGTCCTGGCACATTTGTGTGTGCCAACAGAGGGCAGGGATGTGGTTGGCCACACTACCCACAGTCCAGTCTGTCCAATACCACCTTCCTGGTGTGCAGGGCATCTGCCAGGTCTGATCCCAGCACCCACCTGCCTCCCTCCCCGCCCACAGGTACGTGAAGAGCCAGCGGCACACCATCCAGGTGGATTACATCCCTTACATGGACGAGCTCGCCTGCCAGCTGGGGGTCAAGCCCAGCCTGCTCAGCCTGTTCCTCACGGACCCCAAGCTGGCAGTGGAGGTGGCCTTCGGCCCTTGCACGCCGTACCAGTACCGGCTGCGGGGCCCGGGCGCGTGGGCGGGTGCCAGGGAGGCCATCCTCACGCAGCAGCAGCGCATCCTCAAGCCCCTGCAGACACGACATGTGGAGGAGAGCACCTCAACCCCTGCCATACCCCTCATCTTCAAGCTGCTTGGGGCCGTGGCCATCCTGGCAGCTGTTTTTGCTTACTTGTAGGTGCCCTGCAAGCGCAGGAAGGGAGGCTTTGCAATGTGCTGTGGGACTGGCTGGCCACCCCTGCCCCTTGGCAGCCTGTGCACCCCAGTGGTGGCAGAAACCTGCCTCCTGCCTGGCACAGCCCAGCTGTGACCACACCATGAGCTAGGGATGCACAGAACCTCCCCAGCTGCCAAAATAATGGTTGGGCTCTTGCTCTGCACCTCCCCTTGGGGAGTGCTGTCATGGACAGAGGAGGAAACCAGTTCACTGCAGGCTAAATTCCATTCCCTCTCAGCCAGCGCCCTGGGCTTTCCTGTCCCTTGTAACCCAGCCATGCCAATTTCGCCACACGCGCACCAGAGCTAAGCCGCAAAGGCACAGCACACTTTCTATGTGGATAAATGTATTAAACAGCCAAGCGTCCGTCCTGTTACTGACACAATCACAACCCTCTGCATGCTGTGGGAATGCTTACAGGTTTGAGATTGGCCTCACAGCACTGGCCCACTACAGGAGCTGATGTACACACACATTCCACAGCAAGACTGCCTCTCTCAAGGTGCGTGCCACCGCAGCGGGTCCTGGTAGTCACAGTGGCATGGCTCAGTGCCACCCTGGTCACCTGCATGCAGCCCCTCCGGGAGGTGGCTGGGTGGGCTGGGGACCCAAAGTGGGTAAAGGATGGGCATCCTGTCCATCATATGCCTGGGCTGGTCATGTCAGTCCCCCTCCATCCCCTAGGTTTGTTTTCCATGCCACAACCTGCTGAAATCTGAGGCACAGTCACATCTCTGCCCTGCCCAGGGCAGTGTCAGCATCATTAAGCGCTTACAGAACTTAATGCACCTCTGCAAGAGGTCAGGCCCAGGCAGGTGTGGCAGGGTGGTAGGGGAAACCTGTAGATCACGTCTGGAAGAAACAGATCTAGTGACGCCTCGGCCGCCCACAGGAAGCACAGGGGCAGTCACCCTCAAACTGAGCAGCACTGGGCAGCCTCCCTTGAGAGATACACCTGGCCCTGCTGCTCCTGGCCACGGCTTCTCCAGCATCCCTGCCACCACCACACCGTGGGACATGGCTGTCCGGAGAGTAGCCATCATTGGTGCCGGTGCCTCCGGCTTGTGCGCCCTGAAATGCTGCCTGGATGAGGGGCTGGAGCCCACCTGCTTTGAAAGGAGCACAGACATCGGGGGCCTCTGGCGCTTTGAGGTAAGCCCTGTGCAGCCAGCCTGCTCTGTGGCAGCAGCACGGATGCGTTTGGGATCGGCTCTTGGCAGAGAACAACGCGCTGCTCCCCTGCTTTGCGTGCGTGCAGCAGGCAGGTTTCCAAGGAAAACCACAGGAAAGTAAAACTGATTTGGCAGCGTAGTGCCAGCTGATATGCTAGGCACATAGGACCCAACTCCGGCTCACCAGCAGCAGGATGAAACCTCCCCAAGAACTTCATGGCTTGCTCCCCCAGCTCAGACTTTCCCTTTCCCGTCCCTCCCTTCCCAGTTTCATCCACACCTTCCTCTGCTGTTTTGCTCTTGGTTACTCCCAGCCCTTTCCTACCTATCTTGTCCTATCTGACCCCACTGTCTGTCCTCATCCCTGTCCCGCCCAGCCCTTTCCTGGAATCACAGTTGCTCCTGTTCTGCTTCTGTGCCACTTGCCCACACAGAGACACCACATGCTGCCTTCTCTGTGCCTTGGTTCTCCCTGCCTTGGAACAATCCTGGAGCTCATCTCTGCCCCCACCTAATGAGGCTGCTGACTTTTATCTCTTGGACCCACCAACAATATGACCAGTGTTCCCACCTTGCCCTGATATGCACGTGGGAGAGCCCTTGGGGGGACACAGGTGGCACCATGCCAGAGTAGGGTCTGGTGTGGATCTATCACAGTCTGCTTGTTCCACCTGTGATGGGTCAAGGACAGGGTTGGTGGGGCAGAACCAGACCAACAGCATCCAGTTGCTGAGGCACAGACTTGGTAAGCAGGAGCAACCACTCAGGAAGCACTGGAGCTGGCTCTACAACTGGCAAGACCTAATGTGGCAGCCAGGGCAATGGCACCACAGGAGGTTTGGGAATGCACTACCTCATAGGGGCAAGGAGTGGAAGTGGGGAAACTGAGGCATAAGACCACCATGACCCACTGTCACCACTGCCTGGCTCCCGCCAGTCCAGAGCTACATCCTTGATTTTTGAGGCGAGGGTTCTCAACCATAGGAGAGTGCTGCGTGCAGGGATGGGTGCTACAACGACCTGTGGCTCAATCCTGCACGCACAGGGGAGGTGCCAGGCAGGGCAGGCAGGCACCTCATCATTCCCCTGGCCAACACTGAGCTGTGCCCACTCCCACAGGAGCGCCCCGAGGACGGCCGTGCCAGCATCTACCGCTCTGTCATCATCAACACCTCCAAGGAGATGATGTGCTTCAGCGACTTCCCCATCCCCGAGGACTTCCCCAACTACATGCACAACTCCAAGATCATGGAGTACTTCCGCATGTACGCCCAGCACTTTGACCTGCTCTGCCACATCCGCTTCAGGGTGAGAGCTGGGGGGCCGGGGGGGAGGTGGCAGTGGGAACGGGGGCACAGGGTGCTGACACCGCTCCCCCTGCGCCCAGACCAGCGTGTGCCACGTGTCCAAGCGCCCCGACTTCGCCAGCAGCGGGCAGTGGGAGGTGGTGACCGAGAGCGAGGGGAAGCAGGAGGCGGCCGTCTTCGACGCCGTGCTGGTGTGCAGCGGGCACCACACCGACGCACACCTCCCGCTCAGTTCCTTCCCAGGTACTGCCTGTGGGCTGCCTGCCTGCTCCCTGACATCCCTAAATGCCTTTGCAGTTTAACACACCAGCTGGGATTGCATGAGTGTCCGAAACATCCTGCTGGCACATGTCACTGCTGCCAGCGTCTCTCTCTCACCTGAGACAGGCTCCCTATCCATGTTGCTGGCCAAGCACCTGCTGGGCTCTCCACCTCCTCACCAAGGCTGGAGGGCTCAGCACTGGTGGTGGTGTTGCCTCTGGGTGCCAGGGTAAAATGTCTGGAGAGCTTTCAGCTGTGGAGACCCTCTTTGGCTGGGGAACAGGCTGGAGCGCACTGTCACCAGGGTCTGGCAAAATGGTACAGACCCTGGTTATTCCTCTACTGGAAATGCATGATACCAGACAGGACCTGCAGCAGAATTTTGGGATGTAAGCATGGAATTGTCCAGTCCAAGTCCTGCTCCAAGCCAGACTACTCCCAAAGCCAGAGCAGGATGCTCAGGGCTGTGCTGAAAATCTTTCATGCTGGTGATGCCACCACCTCTCTGGGACCTACCTCAGGGCTGCATAACTCCTATTGGTCACATTGGTCTTAGCTTGTTCCCAAAACACACCACCAGTCTGGACAGGGTGCAGCCACCCTCCTGCTCCACATCCCAACCCAGCATGACTTCCCTTTCTCTTCCAGGGCTGGAAAAGTTTGAGGGCTGGTACCTGCACAGCCGGGACTACAAGAGCCCGCAGCCCTTTTTGGGAAAACGGGTGGTCGTGGTTGGCATTGGGAATTCAGGCATCGATATCGCAGTGGAGCTGAGCCACACAGCCAAGCAGGTGTGCTGAGAGACCCCAGAGGGCACCGATCATCCCCCACCATCCCTTGTGGGCTCCCCTCCCTCCTGGCCACAAGCACCCTGTCCCCTCTCTATGGGGATGGCTGCTGTGGTCCCAGCAGCTGTGCTGGCTTCCCTGTTCCTGGAGCACAGCAGAGGCCCAGCCCAGCCTGAGGATTCTGCCGTGCCACCACCTCTCATCACCTTCCTTCCAGGTTTTTCTCAGCACCAGGCGTGGGTGCTGGGTGATGCACCGGCTGGCAGACAGTGGGTACCCCTTTGATTTCAGCTACATCAGTCGCTTCACGCAGCTACTCCACAACCTGCTGCCTCCAAATATCACCAGTTTCTTCCTGGAGCGGCAGGTGAATGCCCGCTTTGACCACACACTCTATGGCCTAAAGCCCAAGCACCGGTGAGCACCCCAGCAGCACCCCAGTACCTGCTCCAGCAACGCCCATCCCCCTGCCAGGGCCTGAATGAGGTCTGTCTGTGCCTTCCAGGATCTTTGACCAGCACCCGACCATCAACGATGACCTGCCCAACCGCATCATTTCGGGCAGGGTGCGGGTGAAGCCCAACGTCCAGGAGTTCACAGAGACGTCTGCCGTCTTTGAGGACGGCACCAGGGAAGACGTTGATGCCGTAGTTTTTGCCACAGGATACAGCTTCTCCTTCCCCTTCCTCGAGGGCTTCAAGGTGGTGGAGAATCAGATTCCCCTCTACAAATTTGTGTTCCCTCCTGACCTGGAGAAGCCAACGCTGGCTTTCATCGGCCTCATCCAGCCCCTGGGTGCCATCATGCCTATCTCAGAGCTCCAGTGTCGCTGGGCCACCAGTGTCTTCAAAGGTAAGTCAGGGCTGTTTGGGGAATGCAGCTGAGCTCCTCCAACCACGCCAGCACTGAGTTGTTGCTGGTGGCATCCCCTCATATGCTGCCTCTCCACATGCACAATTTTATCCTCCTTTTGCTTCTTCATGAGGAAAAACCCCGCTTTGCATTTTTCTATGACTCTTACACTGTTCTTCTCTTGTGGGGGCCACTAATGGATCCTGTTGCCTGCAACCACGTTCTCCCTTTCTCGCTGTCACTTTGTTTGCCCATGTGTCCCACTTTGCTCCCGACGGGGCAGCAGGCCCCAAAAGCCCCACGTGCAAACGGAGGCCAGGCTGGGCTGCAGAGCCATCCGGACTGCGGCAGGAGCACAGCCCACGCTCCAACTCCAGCCTCCTTTTCCCAGGGCTGCAGGGCCTGCCGCCGCCCGCCGACATGCTGGCTGAAATCACACAAACCAAGCAGAGAATGGCTGAGCGGTAAGGCCCCCGCGCAGCACCGCCCTGGCACCCTTACCCCCGCTGGCCCCGTGTCAAACCCTCCTGCCCTCCCTCCCTCCCCGCCCACAGGTACGTGAAGAGCCAGCGGCACACCATCCAGGTGGATTACATCCCTTACATGGACGAGCTCGCCTGCCAGCTGGGGGTCAAGCCCAGCCTGCTCAGCCTGTTCCTCACGGACCCCAAGCTGGCAATGGAGGTGGCCTTCGGCCCCTGCACGCCGTACCAGTACCGGCTGCGAGGCCCGGGCGCGTGGGCGGGTGCCAGGGAGGCCATCCTCACCCAGCGGCAGCGCGTGGTGCGGGCCCTGCAGCCGCGGGCCAGCGGCCGCCCCGCCCGCAGCAGCGCCGCGCCCCACGTCCTCACGGTGCTCTTCAGCATCGGCATGATCGTGGCCACCCTCGTCTACGTCTCGCTCTCTCCTTAGCCTAAAGGGAAAGAGCGGGTCCTGCCGGCTATCTCCTTTTCCCTTGGGCTTGTGTCTCTCTCCAGCTGTGCCGGAGCAGGGAGGGAGTCGTTGCTTGAAGGTGCAGCCTGGTCTCTTGCACCTCCCCGCTGTGGTGCCACCAAGTCTAGGCACGGGCTGCTCTGGAAACAGCTTCCTAAATCCGGCAGCCCCACAAGCTCTATCTATGGGTTAGGTCACAGAGGTGGTGGGGAAACTGGGAACGTGCCCAAGAGGGGCACCTCGGGAAAGGGCAATAAAGCTCGTCCCCGTGCCGGGGGGGCCGCAGACCCCAGTGCCTGTCTGCGTCAGTCTGTCAGTCCATCCTGCGTGTCCCGCCGGCCGCAGACCCCAGTGCCTGTCTGCGTCAGTCTGTCAGTCCATCCTGCGTGTCCCGCCGGCCGCAGACCCCAGTGCCTGTCTACGTCAGTCTGTCTGTCCATCCTGCGGGTCCCGCCGGCCGCAGACCCCAGTGCCTGTCTGCGTCAGTCTGTCAGTCCCTCCTGCGGGTCCCGCCGGCCGCCCGCGCCGGCCCGGCCCCAGCCCTGCCCGCACCAGACATGGCGACCGGCGGCTGAGGCGGCGCGGCCCCGCGCCATTGCCCGCAGCCAACATGGCGGGTGCCCGGCGGCGGGGCCGCGGGGCGGGGGCGGGGCGCGGCCGCGGAGCGCGGCGGGGGCGGGTCAGAGCGCCCCGCAGCGGCCGGCGGGGCGTGGCGCCATCTTGGACGGAGGCGGAGAGCGGGGCGGCGGCGGCGGCAGGTGGGGTCGGCCCGGGCCCGGGGCGGCGGGGCGGGTGTCACGGGCGGGCGGGTGTGAGGGTGGCGGCTCCCCGGGCGCCGTGCGGGAGGCGGTAGGTGAGGCGTGGCTGCGCGTCCCCGCGGTGTAGCGGTGTCCCGGACCCCGCGGCGGTGCAGACCCCGTCTGGCGGCCCCTCGGGAGGGCCCGGCCCCTGCCGGTGTGTCCCGCTCCTCCCCCGGGCCACGGCAGTCCCGCGGGTGCCCGTGGGCCGGACCCGCCGTGACAGCCCCGCCGCCGCCCCCGCCGAGCAGAGCCCGAGCCCCAGCCCTGCCTGCTCGGAGGGAGATTTTCAGCCCTCGGAAAACCTTTCCCAGCTCATCCCCTTAACCTTACGGCAACCTCAGGGCTCAGCTGTGGTTCCTGTCTCCGAGAGAGGGAGAGCCCGGGCGGATCGGGCTTCCCCGGGCCACGCCAGCCCCGGGCGGTGTCAGCCCGGCGGGGTGCTGGAGCCCGTCCCTTCAGATGGAGACCCCGGGAATGCCTGCCAGGGCTCCCAGCGCTGCTGGACACAGAGCCCGTCCCTCCAGATGGAGACCCCCGGGATGCCTGCCAGGGCTCCCAGCGCTGCTGGACACAGAGCCCGTCCCTCCAGATGCAGACCCCGGGAATGCCTGCCAGGGCTCCCAGCACTGCTGGACACAGAGCCCGTCCCTCCAGATGCAGACCCCGGAAATGCCTGCCAGGGCTCCCAGCGCTGTTGGACATCGACCCCATCCCTCCTGCACAAACCCCTCGGGCTGCCTGCCGCTGCTTCCCGGTGCGGTCACTGGCCGGGTGGGAGGCAGCAGGCTCGTCCCAGGGAGGGGAATGGGTGTAATTCACTTGTTGTTTTCCAAACGAGAAGGTCGGGCTGGCTGGAGCCCAAAGGCCCTGGTAATGGGGCAGGCAGGCGCTCATCTTGCTGTGGGCTCCAGCTGGCAGGGGCTTGCTGCCAGACTGGGAGTGGATGTGCTGAGATGCACGAGAAGGTTTGCTGGGGCTCTGGTGTGTGAAGCATTTCCAACCATGGCTTGGATGTACCTGTGTCACACCATCTCCCAGTGCTACAAGGGCTGGTCTGGATGCAGGAGGGTTTGAGCTGTGAAAGTGAATTCGGCAAAGCCGGGTATTGCAGGCTGTGCACAAAGACCTGTCCTGGCACAGGCCGGTGCCTGTGTGTCTGATGCAGGGGATTCAGATGGCATACGCCAGACAGGAGCCACCGCCTGGGATAAACCTCAGGGAGTGTTTGGAGAGTGTGATCTGTGAGGGACTGAGCTACTGGAATCCTTTTAGAGAAGAGAAGAGAAAGGGAAGCTTCACACCTGTTAACACCAGCACATATCTCCCAGGTCTGTCCTGCTACAAGGGGAGTTCAGCCTTTCCCACCTTCCTCCCTGTAGATGAGAAGTAAGGGAGCCTTAGTGAAGATACTGGAGGGGAAACTCCTCAACAGCAGGTCTGGTGGTACAGGGGCAGATTTTGTGAGGAGCTGTCTGAGCCTCCTCAGTGCAGAGGGAGATGTCAGAGCAAAAGATGTAGCTCATTTGACCTGGATCTTCAGGTATAGTTGATCTGCACTGAGAGGGGTGGGAGTATGGGTTAGCTGCCCACTTTTAGCTACCTTTTAGCCTTCTGGATTTAAGAAATACCGTAGTAATTGCTCCGTAATGTTCTAAAGCCTGGCTTTGGCTGGCAGCCTCACTTGGCACCCTTCATATAACTTGATCTTTTAAACCAACCTCCAAATGTCACAAGTGAGCACATGAAGCAAGGCTGGCTGTCCCCTTGCTTGCTCTGCAGAGCCCATGGTAAGCTGAAAGCTGCAAAATAAGCCTGCAAGTGGGCAAGAACCCCAGTCCATCTCAGCTCCTGGAAAGAGGGTAAGGCCTGAAGAGTCCTGTGTAGCTTGCAGTGGCTTTGTTTATTGTAAAAGATGTGTAGTTGTTCATGGCTTGGTCAGTTCTCCTGTTTTGCTTTCTCTGAGCTGGGTGAGACTGGGGATGGTGGCCCATCTCCAGCTGCAGAGGGACACTGAGGTGGCCAGGGCTGCCCTTCCCTCACCGTGTCCCTCCAGACAGCGGGGCAGGTGCTGTCTAGGTTGCCACAAATGGTCCTCCTCGCTGTGCTGTGCTGCAGCTGGCATGGTGACTTGCCTGGTGAATCATAAGTGAATGCTGCTGAGAGCTGAGCTTTTTGCAGACACCACAGCATTAGCCCCACTCTTTGGACAAGCTCCAGCTTGGGCGATTCCATTCGGACACTTTAAATGCTCCCTGTCGCCTTTGCAGGCACAAGGCTCTGCTCTCCTGCCTGTGAGCTCTTGGAGACTTGCTGGGGACTGTGAAACAGCTGCTGCTTTCACTCCCTGGCTGTTTCCTTGCTGGATGTCGGGGGTTTTCTGTAGAGCCTGACTGCAGGATTGTGAAAGAGGCTCTGTTAACGCCAGGCAGTTGATTTGCCAATAAAGGTTGGCTTTATTTTTCCCATCAGCTCTACTCAGTTGGCTGCCAAGGGCTGTTGTGGGACCCAGGTGAAGTGGTATTGGTTTTGAAGTCTTAACAATTACCAGCTTAACTAGAGTGATGGTTCTTAAGGACGTGGCTATTAATTAGGTCAGGCTGTCTTGTTTGTTGAATTCCCATTCAGCTCCCAAACTTGGTAGTGGAAATTAACTTGGGGCCTTTTTTAGTATTGCTCTTTGTCTCCACTAGCAAAGAACGTTCGGGAGATGGCTCTTTTGCTCCTCTCCGTGCTGCCAGAGCCCGTGGGCAAAGGCAGGGTGTTGTTCTGTCTCCCTGGCAGGGGCTGCTGAGCTGCCATGGGGAACACCACCAGCGAGCGGGTGTCTGGGGAGCGCCATGGCTCCAAGTCCCACCGCTCGGACGGCTCCGGTGCCTCGCACCCCGCCAAGGAGCACCCGCACAAGATCATGGTGGGCAGCACCGACGACCCCAGCGTTTTCAGCTCCCACGACTCCAAGGTAGGGGCTGGCTGCTCCCTTCCCTGCCTGCCCTCTGGAGCTTCCACACACCGCCTGTGTGGGGCTGTGTTCCCAGCATGGCAGGGGGCTCTGGGGAGCTGGGGGGCAGGAGGAGCTCTGTGGTGCTCCTGTGTGCGATGTGCAGGTGGGCTGGTACAGACCAGGTGTAGAGGCCAGCTGTGTGAATGGGTTCATGGTTGTCCCTGTGTCTCAGTCACATCTCTCTGGTTTTCTTTGCCCAGATTCCCGGGGAAAAGGAGTTTGTGTCGTGGCAGCCAGACCTGGAGGAGTCAGTGAAACCATCCCAACAGGCTCGTCCAACTGTCATACGCTGGGCCGATGGAGGCAAGGAGGTCTTCATCTCCGGATCCTTCAACAACTGGAGCACCAAGATCCCACTCATCAAGAGGTAGCCCGTCCCTCAAGTCATTTACTCTATGTTCATGTCTGCTCCAGTGCAGAGAATGTTTTTCTTTGCTCTCTTGGCCTTTCTCTGTTCGCTCAAGCTGTGGGCCTGAGACAAATACACAGTCAGCTCCTTCCCTGAGTGGTGCTACAGGGACAGTGGGAAGTTTTGAAACAGGGAGAGGACAGGATGGGCCACTTTGCTTGCCCAGCTGGATGTCACGCAGCAGCCAGTGCTGGCAGCAGAGCCCTGCCCAGGTATGCAGCAGTTCTCTGGAAGCTGCCAGCTCTTCCCTTGGCTGCAGCATTACCCCATGCCTAGTTGTACTGCTGCCAGTGAGCATTAGTTGTTTGTCCCTCATGTATCTTCCTGCCCTAGTGATGTTTTTGCTGTTCTGCAACACACCTGTGACTTACATGGAAGCTCGTGTAGGGCTCTAGCAATTAATGTGGAATGAGTTTATCTCAATTTCAGACTTGACAGAGTGTCCCACTTTCTCCTGTCCTGCTGTGCCAGCACAGGGCAGGAGCTTTGCCCATATGTTCTTAGCCTCTCTTGCACAGGGTGTCTGTCACATTCACTGTCTCAGGGCACGGAGGGCTGGGCTGCCAGGGGTTTGAGCCACGCTGGTGCTTGGAATGCTCGTGCCTGTCATGGCCATGCCTTGGCTCACTGATGATGAGCAAGCCTAACTCTGCATGAAGGTGTTGAGGTAGAGGGGCTGGGCAGTGCTGGTTCCTGGGGCCCATGGAAAAGCAGCATTCAGAGCATCAACAGGGTGATGCTGTTGCACATCTATTCTCTCTGCACAGCCACAATGACTTTGTTGCTATCCTGGACCTTCCAGAAGGAGAGCACCAGTACAAATTTTTTGTGGATGGCCAGTGGGTCCATGATCCATCTGAGGTAATGCTCCAAGCTTTATTCCTGCAGATCTTGTCTTCTTCAGGGAACTAGAGAGGATGTAACTGCAGCAGAGGAGGAACAGGAAGAGTGGGGACTGTCTCCTGAAACAAAAGGCACACCTCCATCCCCTGAGTCATTTCAGAGGCTGGTTTCTCTGGGCTTAGTCATGCTTTATGGGGAAGCATTGGGAAAGGGCAGGGAAATGCCAGAAGGCCCTCAAGTCCCACTGGAAAATGGCAATGGGAAGATGGGCCATGAGGTCAGCAGTCACTTACAGGTTCTGCTCGAAACTGAATCATGTAGAAGCAGCATGGGAAGGAGAACACACCTACCCATGGGCACATAGCAGGATATAGTATGGAAATAGGAGGTGATGTAGGAGCCTGTGATAAAGGAAAATCCTCCCAAGGTAAACAGCAGAGATCTAGAAGTGTAGGGCAGAGAGAGACAGCAGCAACATGTGCTCAGAGGTAGTGTTGCAGCAAAGACAGCTTGGACTGGGAGGATCTAGGAAGCATTGAAAGTGCCTCAGTGGGAGGTGAGCACAGGAAGATTCTCGTCCCTGTTCTTTCCAGCCTGTGGTTACCAGCCAGATGGGGACAATAAACAACCTCATCCACGTCAAGAAGTCTGACTTTGAGGTGTTTGATGCATTGAAGGTGGATTCCCTGGAAAGCTCAGAAACCTCAGGTCGGGGTGAGTTTTGTGGCATTATGGCTTTGCATGTGCTGTTTTCCACCTCCCGTGCTCTGACACTCGCTGCCCTGGGAGCACAGACGCCCTGGGCAGAGGATGAGCAGTGCTGGGCAGCGTGTCCTCCCCAGCCCACAGCTAGGCCTCGTTCCTCTGGAGGGGCTGTACTGGTGTAACTTGTTCTGTGCTAGCACCATCCCAGAGCAGAGCTGCTGCAGTGCGTGGCTGAGGGAGCCATTTCGGACTGGGAAATGCCAGGAACATCAGCCCTTTCTGTGTGCTCGACTGTAAGTCATCTGATCCGGGGTACAAGCTAGGTGATAGCAGGATCCAGTTTATTTTCAGCAGCTACTCTTGTTTTTCATGCCAAGGTAATTTGTACCAGGACTAGCACATTGCAAACCTCCCTGTCTGCTTGTGTTACAGCAGCAGGTTAGGTTACCCCACAGGCACCGGCGGTGCTGGCTCAGTGTGAAATGCTGGCAGGAAGCTCAGTCGTGTCTGTCCCTGGTACAGCCCCATCTCAGATACAGCTCAGCTGCATGTCCTTTCCCAGCCTGGGCAAGAGACACTCTGCTGGAGAGAAGCCAGCAAGCAGCAGCAGCCCAAGGAGATGGAGCCCTTCTGGAGGCTGGCTGTTCCCAAATGTTCAGATCAGATATAGCTGGGAGACGTGGCCAGTACAGCTTTCAGTGACCCCAAGCTCCTGAGGTCCCTCCTATGTCTGCAACAGCTGCTCAGTGTAGAGTGCCTGTCTGCCTTCCCTGGACCTCCTCATCAGGCAGCACCTAGAGCAACCTGCTCCCTGTGCCCCTGCTGCTGAGGGCACAGCTCTGGAGCAAGCCAGCTGCTTCCTGCAGGGAAAGGGACCTGGCTGTGCCAAGAGCTGTGCTCAAGGGGTCTTGTGATGGGTAACATGGGGTGCTTGTTGTGTTGTGTCAGTGCACGTTGTGTCAGCTTACAGCCCTGCTTGGAATTGCCATGGCCTCACCCAGCTGCTTTTTCTGCTGTGAAAAAACTGAGCTGTTGCTATAGAATAGATCCCTGCCCATGGCTTGTGGAGGATGTTTGTACTTGAAAGACCTTGCTGAGTCCTTCTCAGCTTCTTAGGAGCTGCTCTGTGCTCACCCATGCTGCTTCAGTCATTTCATGTCTCTGCCCTTATCTTCTCTCCAGATTTATCCAGCTCCCCACCGGGGCCTTATGGCCAAGAGATGTACGTATACCGGCCTGAGGAGCGCTTCAAATCCCCACCCATCCTCCCACCTCACCTCCTCCAGGTCATCCTCAACAAGGACACCAATATCTCGGTGTGTACCAGCGTGCTGCCCACAGAGAGCCACACTGGGGGCAGAAAGGGAGTCTGGGCTCCCCTTGGCTGGGGTCTAGGCCTTGGCATTTCCTAGGAAAAGTGTCGCTTTTCCCATTTACCACACTGGTTTGGCCTTCTGGTACTTAGCTGAGCTCAGTTCCTGTTGAGAACAGCCAGAGGCAGTGGCAGCTGAAGCTGAGACAGCAGCTCCCTGTCTGGCAGGGGCTGGGGGCTTGGGGCTCTGCTGTTCCCCTGTGACACTCCTCTCCCCCTAGTGTGACCCAGCGCTGCTGCCCGAGCCCAACCACGTCATGCTCAATCACCTCTACGCGCTCTCCATCAAGGTAAGGCCCTGAGTGCCGCCGGGCCGCAGCTGCGGAGCTGCTCTGGCTCCCGGGAGCCCGCGGCCCTGCAGGGAGCAGAGCCTGCTGGGCGGGGGTGGGGACGGCACCTGGCTGCCTGGAGAGGCGTGGCACGCACAGGGTGTGACATCCTGAGGGATGTGACATCCTGACAATCCTTCAGCCGCCTCCCTGCAGCGTCTGGGAGCATAGCATGCGTCAGACCCTGCCCTTGCTCTGCCCCGCTGCCCTGCTGTGTGCTGGACTGGGGACAGCAGGGGCAGGCTGGGACAGCTCCCCGAGCCCAGGGGTGCCCTGGCCGCAGTGCTGACGCTGTGCCTCCCGCAGGACGGCGTCATGGTGCTCAGTGCCACGCACCGCTACAAGAAGAAGTACGTCACCACGCTGCTGTACAAGCCCATCTGAGCGGGGCCTCACGCACTCCCCACGCAGGACACCAAACGCCGCTTGTCTGCACACACTGGGCCACAGGACTGTGTGACAACTGGCCACTGGCTCCAGCCTCCAACCTGGCAGGGACACGGGCCCTGCAACAAGCTCAGGGCCACTGGGGCCTGTGACGCTGTCCCCTCCTAGTGGCGTGGTTTAGCCCTTGGTTTCCGCCCACCTGCAGCTTCCCTTGGCTTCTGTGAGTCTCTGGGACCACTTTGCTGCTCACCAGAACAGCCCCTCCTCACGCTCAAAATGAGAAGGGCTTTCACCTGCCTGTCTTCTCCAGCCTGTGAGGGCCTCAAGGTGGTCCTGGCACTGCACCCAGTCCGGGCTCCAGGAACACATCCCATCCTTCTGAAGGTTGCGCTGCTGCCCTGTTGATGAATCTCCAAGGCCACCTTGTCTGCTAGGGGCTCTGTGACACTCCAGCCTGGCACCTGCCCCCTGTCCCACAGCGCTGGCTGTGGGACTGGCCCCGGCTTTGAGGAGGGCTCTCAGCCCCAGCCGTCTGCGAGGTTCAGCGTCGAGCCAGCGTGACAGACAGTACAGCTGGACACAGCCACTCCTACCTGCTGCTGTGAGAACACCGTTCAGGACCGCAACGCCCTGTCCCCACCATCAGCTGCTTCTGTGGGACAGGGTGACTTTGTCACAGCCCAAGGGGCACTGGCATGTGCCCATGCTGGAGGGGCCTGGGAAGAGCAGAGCCGGGCAGGCACTCCAGGACCCCGGCTGCACCGCCTGCTGCTGCAGCAGGGCCGTGGGACAGGGGCTCTCTATTTATTACAGTATTTATTGTTCTCAGTGCTGCTTGCCTGGTGTTGGAGAGGGAGTCTAGAGCAGCGAGAGGAGGAAACGGAGTGCCCAGTGTGGCACAGAGCTGTCCTTGGGTTCTTAGGGTAGGGCACATAGCCACCACCCTGGGGACAGCTGGTGCCTTTGGCACCCTGTGCTGCAGGTAATTTGGGGAGGGGGAGTATGGCTGCAGAGACAGGCATGCCAGAAACAACACAACCCAAAGGCAACCTTTATTTATCCTTCAGCCACTGAACAGAATTTGGTATTTCTTACATCTCCTGCGCTGGGGCCCCGACATGTCCAGAGTCCCCAAAATGCATTTCCAATACCTCTGTCTATATACATATACATACATCCACAAGCAGGGACAGGGACTTGTCAGGGTTACAGAGGGGACCAGGTCCCAGGGCAAGGGGTGCTCAGCGTGGGGCACTGTGCCACCCTGCTCTGAAGGGAGTTAGTGCTGAAGCAGGGGCCAGACAAAGCCCAGGCCAGCAGCTGCTGCTGCCATGCCAAGCAAAGGCTGGTGGAGGGTATGCAACTACCACAGCAGCCCAAACCCACTAACTTTGTAGCACTGGAAACCCAAGACCCCTTTCCATCCCAGCCCTCACAGCAGCAGGGACAGGGTCCTCTCCAGCCCTCTGGCACGGCACGGCTCAGCAGCCCTTCCATGCTGGCCATGGCTCCTTGCCCTGCACAGGGCTCACGCAACAGGCAGGGCCTGCTGGGCCTTCACCTGGCAAGAGACAACACGTGGCATTAAGGAAGAGCACTGCTGTGCCCTGGGGACATGGACATGCTGGCTGAGGACAGACAAGGAAAATGCGTCCCAGTGTTCACCCAGCTAGGCCTCAACGCTCCACAATAACCACCACAGGGTGGCCATCTGTGCCATCTGTGTCCATCCCCAGGGCATCAGGACCAGGACACCCACCCCTATCCCGCACTGGCCATCAGGGCAAACTCACCTGCAGGTTCGTTCTGGCCTTGCGCAGCACATTGTGGGTCCTGGTCACTGCAGGAGAGAGAGATGGGGTCAGTGAAGTCCCCGTGCTGTAGAACCACCTCGGGCATGTGGGGACCAGGCCAGCTTGGCTGTGCCACCAGACCACGTACACTGGCTAACAATGAACTGCTCCATGCTGTCCTTGAGCTGGGCTGTGCTGTGCAGCCGCCTGGCCGTGCTCTGCAGGGCATCCTCCCTCTCGGAGAGCCGGGCCCGCAGCGCTGCAATCTCGCCCTGGAGCACCTGCTCCTGGGACAGAGGAGGATGATGAGCAGTGAGCACCCAGCCCCAGTGCCCTGCCAGCCCCCAGTGCCCTGCCGGCCCCAGTGCCCTGCCAGCCCCCAGCCCCTGCTCACCTTGCCCTGGTGCTGGGCAGGGCTCACGGGCAGCACAGTGGTCCAGAAGGCAGTGAGGAGAGACACGCACTCCTCCAGGATGCCGTGCAGGGTGCTGGCGCTGCCCCACAGATGCCCCTGCCCCGTGCCTGTCCATCCCAGGGCCTGCAGGAGAAAGGTGCGGGAGCGGGTGCTGCTAGGGCACCCCCATCCCGCTGCACCCGGGGAGTGGCCATGCTCAGCCCAGCGCAGCAGGGCAGTGCCAGCAGCATTCCCTGGGCTGCAGGCTCCCTGCCTCCAGCTGCCCCTGCAGGCCTCGGGTCTGCTTCTGGGCGCAGGAGCCACATAATGCACAGTGCGCTGAGGGTCTGGCCCCCAGCTGCTGCCTGCCCCGTCCTGCCCACGCTTTACCTCCTTTCCTGGGAGTGGGCAGTTGGGCAGCCCGAGTGCTGGGCGTGTGAGACACATCAGCTCCCGGGCCAAGACTTTTCCCTCCACGATGTGCTGCTCCAGGGCTCGGAACGTGTCCAGGCGGCCGACGACGTGAGCCCCCGTCAGCCCCTTGCTCTTCCTCACCAGCACATCTGCCCCATGTGGCTCTGTGGAGCAAGCTGGCTTAGGTGAGGACCACTGCCCGCTCCCCTTGTCACCCACCCTGTCCCATCCCGGGCACTTAACTCTGCCCTGAGCTCTCCAGTCTGGCTCAGTGAGGGTGCTGCCACGAGTTCATCAGATCTCAGCAGCCCCTGAGGCCTGCAGCAGGCAGGCTCTGGTACCCACCGTCCATCTGTCGGAGCACCGGCGTGCCAGGGGGCAGTGGGGAGAGGAGGGGAGCTGCTGAGTTAGTGCCAACATCGCGCACTGGAGGAGATGGGAAGCAGCCTGGAACAAGAAACTTCTGAGCCCCTGCAGATTGATGCGGCTCTATGCCTAGGGCTGCTTGGGTCCTGCCCTCCCTCTCTGCCTGCCAGCAGGGCCACTGTGTGCGACCTGCTGCCACAGAATGCCTGGGACCACCCGAGGGTTGCAGAGGGGCCAGCCATGCCCAGAGCAGGAGCCGGGCAGGGATGCTGTGCATGGGTCCCATACCTGCTCGTGTCGCAGCAGAGGGGCCAGGGAGGCTCTCGTAGACATGCAGCTCTGCACGCAGGGTCTGCAGGAGCAGGCGCTGCTCCTCACTCTGCTGCTGCAGGAGCGTCACTGAGTGCTGCAGCCTGCAGAGGTGACACGTGGGTCTGGTGCCAGCCATCCCTCCCAGTGCTGTGGCCCCGAGGCCACAGTACCCCAAGCCTTACCTGTTGTTATCCTCCTGCAGAGAGCGCCGCTCATTCCGGAGCTGCCGGACACTCTCTTGGCACTCAGAGAGCTCCTCCGCCAGCCTCTGCTCCTTCCCATGCCTCTGGCCCAGCTCTGCTTCAGCCTCCCGTGCCCGGGAGCAGGCAGCCAGCAGTGTCTCCTGCACCCGTGCCAGCTCTGGGGACAGAGAGCACGGAGGGGTCACCGCCTCCCCACTCAGGCCATGCCCCCTGGGACTCAGCCCCAGCCCTACCTTGGGAGAGGTGCTCACGCTGGAGCCGCAGGGTCCGGTTTTCCTCATGCAGAGCCTGGTTCTCCCTGCTCAGCTGCAGCCCCAGCTCTGGCGTCTGAGCACAGACATCACCGGGCAGTCCTGAGAAGGGAACAGTGCTGAGTCTGACCGCAGTGCCCCGTTGTGCTCAGGGTGAGCAGAGGGATGTGCAGAAGCCCCCGGCAGCCCCAGCCCTGCGCAGCAGCGTACCGCTGGCCTTGCCGGTGGAGGCCAGGCGGCGCTCCAGCTGCTCCCGGAGCCGGTCGTTGGTGCAGATGGATTCCTCCAGGCGCTGGCGCAGGTTGCGGATCTCCACCAGGTGTTCCTCCAGCAGGTCTGCCCCTGTCACAGCCCAGGACACGGCTCAGGGCGGGAAAGGCTGTGCCGCCTGCCCCTCGCCCTCCCCATGGCAGAGCCCTGTCCCACAGCTGCTGCAGTGCTGATCTCCTCCCCCGCAGGCAGGTGGGATGCCCGTGTGCTCTCCGACATGGACTGTACCTGTCAGCTTCTGGCCGGAGGGGTACCCCAGCGGCAGGGCCCCGCAGAGCAGCTGGCCGGGCGCGGGCACAGCCCAGGGTGCGCAGGTGTCGGTGGCCCTGGGGAGCTCAGCCAGGCCCTGCAGTGCTCCATGTCGGCAGAACGAGCCTGCGGCTTTGCTGCCCTCTCCAAAGGGGCCCAGTGGGACTGTGGGCTTTGCTGGTGCCATGGGCAGTGTCACACCTGCACACACAGGACAAAGTGGGGAGGAGGAGAAGGACAATGAGCAGGTAGGAAGAACATGGCCACACACTTCCTCCATCTACTTTTCCCCCCTTCTTGCTCTGTGCAACAGTGCAGTACAGTGTCTCCCATCACTGACATGTCCCAATCAAACCTATTCCCCCCTGAGGAGCAGGGGCTCTCCCAGAACTTGATGATTACATGACACAAGGTGGAGAGTCTCAGCCCCACTCCTACACAATAACTTACCAAATCCACCTTTTCCTAGAGGACCTGGGATATGGCACTGTCTCCGCTTAAGGCTAGTGCTGTCTCTGGATGGGTCCCTCCACCCCACCAGGTTCTCTCTACATGACAACCACACGTTCCCATTGTCCCCCAGCCAGAGCAGTGGGACCCAGCCTCAAAGCCATAGCTCCGAGAAGAAGGAGAAGATCAAGGGCAGGACATGCAGGTCAGAGGGGGTAGGGGATGACGTGTCACAGCACAGCATGCAGGGCGGGCAGGACCAAACCCAAGGCAAGAGGCAGTGTGCTCACTTTCTCCCAGTTGCCTCCGGAGCACCTGCAGTTCCTGCTGTGCCTCAGCCAGGGAGCAGACAGAATTCCCACAGCAGCCCAGGAGTGGTGGGGCTGCAGGAGGAGGGGGCCCGGCAGGGAGGAAGGGGGACAGCCCAGGGGCCAGGGCAGGCAGGGGAGCACTAACAGGTTTGGACAAGGAATCAAAGTGAAGGCCTAGAGACAGGAGAGAGATGGAGAGAGGTGTTACAGTGGCTCTGGCTCAGCCTGGCAGAAAGCCATCCTCCCTGGGGCTCTGGCACACCCCGAGAAGCCGAGTCCCTGTGTCCAGAGGCACTGCCCCTGGTCACCGAGCGGTACCTGCGTGTTGGGCGGGCTCCTCATGGCACTGGCTGTACTCGCTGGCCCCATCCCCATCAGAGCAGGGCTCCAGCCCCTCGGAGGTGAAGGACGAGCTGCTGCCAGAGTGGGATGACTCTGAGGGTGGGCAGCTGCTACCTGGGGACTCAGAGCGCTCCTGCAGCTTCACCTCCAGGCTCTCAATCACCTTCTCCTTCTCCTGGAGCTCCCGGCTAAGCCTGCGGAGGCGGCCCATTACCAGGTCTGGCCTCCATCCCACAGCCCTTTCCTACGTGATGCCCCACATGCCATGTCCCTCTAGTTCCCACAAGGATGCTGAGAGGTACAGAGTGCCCATGGGGCTCCCCATCCCCAGAGCAGAGGCAGCCCAAGGGCATCCATCTGAGGCAGAGACTCCAAGGGCACCCTGGGCCCCCACCCCAAGAGCAGTGATAGACCTCAGGGTGCCCATGCCAAACACATTCCACAAACCCTTCCCTGGGAACAGGTACCTCTGTGCCAGGAGTTCGTGACTGGTTTTACTCTCCCCATCTTGTTGATCTCCTGAAAAAGCAAGTCAGAGAAGAGCCAGTCAGTGTCTCCATGCCCCAGGATGCCTGGTCCCACACAGAGCCATAGCATGACAGGACAGCCCAACACAAAGCAGGTATCCCACACAGCATGACGTGACAGTGTCTGCTGCTCTTCACCCACCAAAATGTCCCTTTCTGACCCATCACACATCCACGACGTCCAGCCCCACTGCCCCCCCAGAGGTACTTACTGATGCCCAGCTTGTCACTGAGCCTCTCAGCCAGCTGCCTGCCCTGGGCCAGCTGCTCCCGAAAGCCCTGGCCCATGTAGTAGTCGATGTCAGTGCCACGAAGGAGGTCCTCGAAGGAGCGCAGGGCGTCCCGCAGGTGCTGGGCCAGGCTGCGGCTCACCCCACGGCCCTCCCGCAGCATCTGCCGCAAGTGGGAGAGCTCCCGAGCCTGTGCCTGGATCAAAGAGTTGTATTTCCTAGGAGAGATGGGCAAGCAGGGTGTTCACAGGGCAGTCAGACCCCCTGAGAACACAGCAGGGATGAAGTGCCGTGGAAGGAGTCTGTGCATCATCCACTGCTGGGCTCTGCCCCACCACAAAAACACCCCAGGAACCTGCCCGCAGGGAAACCACCCAACAAGGAGCCACCAGCCTCGGACAACTCCTGGACATCCCCGCATCTCCCCATCTGGTCCCAGCCCCCAGGGCCATACCCTGGCCAGGTGGCGGATTGCAGCTCCTTGGGCAAAGAGGCTCCGTGCTTGGCCGCAGGCAGCCGTGCCTCGAGCAGGGTGACGCGGTGCACCAGGCTCTGCAGGTCGCGGTGTGCCCGCAGGGCGGGCGGGCACAGAGTGCCGTGGCTGTCGGACTGCCAGCCCTCGTCCTCATCCGTGAGGCTGTGGGCTGGGGATGCCAAGGCCTTGGGAGCTGGCAAGGGCCGCTCAGCACCCGAGGTGTAGCCACTGGTGACAGAGATGGAGCGGGCACGGCGCTGCAGGCTCTGGATCACCTTGTTGGCATTGAGCAGCTGGGCCTTGAGGTCCTGGATGTGCTGGTGCAGGGCCTCCACATCCTCCAGGGCCATGGTTTTCTGAGCAGTTTTGCCCACTCTGGACATCCCTGGCTGGCACAGAGACCCCAGCTCCTCCCCCAGGCTGGTCTCACTGAATACATCTTGTTCCTCGCACTCTGCAGAGAGCACAGTGTGTCACTGCTCTACGCCAGGTGGGCAAAGCACAGGGATCCCTGGAACCCTGGCTCTCCTTACCGGGGCTGGTGGTCTCATCACGGTCAGCCTCCGTCTCACTTCGCCCACAGGTCTCATAGCCCAGGTCCTGGAAGTCCACCTGCACTTGCTTGCTGAGCTGCTGTGTCTGAGGTTCACCTGCTGGGCAGCACCATCAGCTCAGGGTTCCCCAGGCAGGATTCAGCACTCCTGCCCTGTGCACAGCACAGTGCACAGGGCTCAGAACACACCCCCACCCCACCCTGGCTTTTAACTCACGGAGCAGGACGTGGTATTTCTCCAGTTGCTCAGCTTGTGCCCTCACTGTGGCCTCCGAGGCAGCGAGCTTGTCCTGCAGCTCCTGGCACTGCCTTTGACCCTGTGCCACCTGGGAGCGCAGCTCTGCACCCAGCCGTGGCCAGCCCCCACCGGGAACCGAGCCCTCCGCCTGCCGGAGGGAAGATGGGCTGTCAGCTCCCCATTTCCCCCCTCATCCCCAGCTCTATTTTCATCTCCAGCCTGGTTCCCTGTTCCACTTACATGGCTCCCGTCCCCTCCATCCGTGCTGCCAGGGCAGGGTCTCTTCGGTGTATCATCCTGGCATCGAGCCTCCAGCGCTGGGCGTTTGGTGGGCACAGCTCCCCTCTCTGCCGAGAACCCCTGGCCGTCCCCAAGGGAGCTGCGGCTCTTCCGCTGCAGCCTGCGGGGCTCAGGGGCCAGAGGGCAGCCCAGCCCCGGCTCCTCCTGCTCCCCGCTCTCCAGCAGCGACGTGGCTTCACCCATCCGCTCTTTCAGCTCGGCGTTTTCCAGGCACAGGCTCAGCATCGCCTTCCTGGGGGCACAAGACACAGTGAAGGGCAGACAGAGGCCGGGATGCAGGGTGTCCCCTCCGGCCACTGCCAGCCCTGGCTCCAGAGCCGCAGAGCTCTTGCCTGATGTGTGAGACAGAGGAGAAGCCGGCTTCCTCCAGCTGCGCTTTCAGCTCCCGCAGCTCTTCCTCAGCCCGCAGCTCCCGTTCGGGCACGGTGGGCGCTGTGCTCCTTTCAGTGCCCCCATTTTCCTTGCGGCCCCGGGGGTTGCCCTGGAGGCACAAAGACAGAGGGTGACAGGGACGTTTCCGAAGGCGCTGGGACGCAGTTTGGCGGTGGCGCAGTGCCCAGCTCCGCCACCCCTGTTCCCTGGCGCTGCCCCGACTCACCTGCTGGGTCGCCAAGCCACGGGCTGCCTCCTCCTTCATGCTGTCGGTGAAGTTGGTGCTGGCATCGGTGTGCCTAGCTGCGGCCTGACCTGGGGGACAGCAGAGCACGACAAGGCGCTCAGAGCGGCGACACTGGCACCACTGCCTCTGTCCCCTCCTCCCTGCTGGCAGCCATGGTCACTGCAGGCAGCCCCAGGGCAGGTGTCTGCTCTCCTGGTGCTGGGATATTCCGGGCTGGACCGGGTTTCCCGGGGATGGGGCACTGCAGTGGCTCCTGCCCCATGCACACCTCGTGCTTGCTGCCCGACACAGACACATGCACACCCGCCCTGCGGACACTGCACAGGCCCCAGCCAGCAGCAGCAGCATGGCCAGGGAGCCTCTTGGGGCTGCCCCAAGCCGGCGGGAGGATTGGGGTGCACACCCCACCCTCACCTGCCCAGGCAGGGCTGCTCGGGAGCAGCCACCCTGCCCGCAGTGCCCAAGCCGTGCTGCTTGCGAGCCCTGTGCTGGCTTTGCAGAGGTGAAGGGACAGTTGTGTCCTGTACCACAGTGCATGGGGGCTTGGGTGGAGCTGGGGTCATGCGTTTCTGCTTGCACACAGCTCTGCTCCTGCCCCCTTGGTGCCAAACCCTGGGTGAGGACTCGAACCCGTTGTCTGGGCAGCTGGGCTGCCCCAATCCCCCTTCTCCCCAGGGGGAGAGACCGTCAGACAGGGCCCAAGGCTATCCCCTAGGGCTGTGAAGGGCCAGGTTCCACAGCTCCCTGTGCACTACAGGAGAGGTAACTGCTCTGCCGGACACAAAATCCATCACCATCAGCTCTGGAGCTGCCAGGTAAGGCACAACACAGAGCAGGGGAACACACAGAGATGCTGTCAGGAGAGAGGCCAAGCAGCACTGGTGAAAGGGAAGCCAGCAGGGATGCATTTGGCTCTCAGAAAAGGTAGCCAAGGACCAGGCAGCAACGTGCCTTGCAGCAGGGCAGGCATTTGCACCAGGCACTGTGCTCACAGATGGGGACACACGCAGGAGACGCACGTGTGCCCTGAGGCTGCCAAACTGTGGGGCACCTCACTGCTGAACTTGGGTAGACATCACCCTGCATGGGCTGCAGCCGTGTCCCAGGGAGCACAGGCAGCCGTCACTGCCCCAGGGAGCAAGGACAGTTTCTCCATCACGGAGAAATGCTGTTCTGGCAGCAGAACGCCCAGCGACGGCTGCAGGTGACGGCAGCACGGCAGGGAAGAAGCAGCTCCTGCAGGTCGCACTCGGCCCAGGCAAAGCACAGCCCTGTGAGCCCCCAGGGACAGAACCAGCCAGGGCGACAGCAGTGCCTGTGGGGCCCTGAAGGGTGAGGGGATGCAGACGGTCTGCTGCAGACTTTTCTGGGGGGCTGAGGGCCACAAGGCTCTCAAGGTGGGGCACCCTGGCTGAGGGACCACAGCAGGGTGACACACAGCTGCTCTGGGAACATGGGAGAACCAGCTCCTGTGCCAGGGCACAGCATCCCACTTCTCACCACTGCCCATAGCTCCGCACAGCTCCCAGGGCTCCAAGGCTGAGGACTAAAAGGGAGCGCAATTCTCAATGAAAAAGGACCCCAAAACCAACTAGAAACAAGGGGCAGAACGGGAAGCTGGTGCTGAGGAGCAGAGATGTGTGCAGGCAGGGCAGCTGTGCCCAGGCTGGTGGTCACCACACGCTTGTGCCCCTCATCACAGCAGGCACACCAGGCTGCTCAGCTCTGTGTGTGCCACCAGCACAGGAGACAAGAGATGCAAGCACAGGAGACAAGAGATGCAAGCACAGGAGACAAGAGATGCAAGCACAGCTCTACTTTTCCACAGAGCCCCAGCCCCCTCTGAAGGCACAGAGAATTAGTTACATGCTTGCAAATTGTACACTGCCCAAGCAGGGACACTCAGGTACACTGGTTGCACAGAAATCTTCACACTGCTGGGAACAAGGGACGGGAGGCAAGGTCCTTGGGGAAGTTCAGAGAGGAAAGAATAACTTCCACAAAGAGCTACGAGACAGCGCAAAGCACTTCACAGTTTGACAGAAGGTGATCTCAGACAGGAAATGCTCAGCCAGGATTATCAGGGATAAGAGGAGGCCTTAAAAAACAGGCCAGAAAAGCAGGGGCAGGATAGCACTGCCCCTAAGGGGCACTTCACAGCACCGATGCTAACAGAGGCAGAGACAGACCTACAGCAAAACACAGTCACAGGTGGAGAAGGGAGGCACCCGAGCACCAGCCACGACTCCTCTCAGGCCATGCCAGTAAGTCTGGGCTGGGTCCTGGGCTCCATGGCACCCAAGGGACGAGGAGGCCAGCTGGGCATCAGTGCCAGGATGGCAGAGGGAAAATGGAAAGGTAAGAAGAGGGACACAAAGGATTCTACAAAGTGAGAAGCAAAAGGATGAAGAGAAGATGGTGCTACACAGAGGAGTGAGAGGAAGGGAAGGAGATGAAACACAAGAAGGGAAAAGCTAACAAAATCCAGAGCTGCCCATCAGCTCCCAGCTGTGTCCGTCCAGGCCACAGGGAACTGCTGCGGTCAGGGTGCAGCAGTGCTGACCTGCTTCGTGCAAAGGGAGAGCTGCGCTGCCTCCATCCCCCTGTGGCACAGGAAGAAGCCCTCAGGGCAGCACAAGGCTCGGGACAGGCGGTGCCAGCTGCAGCAACTGCAAGGAGCCATGCAGCACAGCAGTCGCAGGTTCAGGTGTGCAGCCCAGCACCGTGGAGTTCTTCAGCTCTGCCTGCCCCTAGTTCAGCCTCCCCAGCAAGCACAGATGCTCAGAGGTGCAAAATTTGCTCCTGTCATTTTGAGAAGTGATTGAGTGCAAGACAGCAGATCCACAGCCCACTGCCCATGGGAAGCCCTGGTCAGTGGAAGGTTGTTCCTACTGCTTTTCAGCTTTCACATGAGCTCCCACATTCCCAGAGGAGGTGGAAGAGGGCCTGGAAAATGTAAGCAGTGTTGCCAAGGGGGACAGACCCCAGCAGCTCAGAAATAGGGTCTGTCCACGGCCCAAGGGGCACGTGGAGCATGTAAGGGATATGTGCACGTACGAGTGAGGGAGCAGACCCAGCCCAGACCCTGGGAGCAGGGACAGGTCTCAGTCCCCCCAAACCATCTGTCAAAAAGTGGAGGAAGCTCTCCCATAAAGGCACTTGCAAGTTAGGTTGAAACGACTTACAATTAGGGAAAAAAAAGGCAGTCAGTAAAATCCTCAGCCCTGGAGTAAGATTTGGTTTAAGCATAAACTGAACTGCTGGTTCTACACTCAAGTCTTGTGTAAAAGGCCCAGGCAACTATCCCCAGGTCTTGAATTCTCCGTCTCTGGAACAGACTTTTCCATATACACTGTCTCCCTTTGGGCCAGCCACCATGAACCCAAGGGGTGGATGTTACTGGGTAAGAAAAATGGTGAGGGAATACAAAAATTCACACTCATGCACTTGGGAGATGATAGAAAACATCTGGTGTTTCCTTCAGAGATAGGGAATCTTTATTTGGCCCATGGTGGTGGGAAGAGAAGGGAGATAGAGGGGAATAACTAAAATGGAATGACTTGAATGTGCAAATACATCAGTGGCCACCAGGGTGGGTCAGACAGGAACACACGAGACACAGGTGGATTGCACTGATCGCCGTTTCCAAAGCAGCTCAAAAATAAAACAAAACAAAAGCCCTGCAGCAGCAGTTCTATCGTACCATCACTAAGTACCAAAGCTCAGAGTCAGTGAGACAGGTTAGTGAACCGTTTCCGTGGCAGGCGGGCGAGCGCCAGTGCTCAGAAGGCATGCTGGGGTAGGACTCTCACACGCTCCTGTTCCCCACCTCCTATGGCGCCCTGTGTCTCCAGCCTGCTCAAACACTCCAGGCTTCTTCCAAGAGCTTCTTCCAGCTGTCCCCGGAGCTCGTGGACCCCTTCCAGCTCCACCTGCAGGGCGTGGTCTCTCGCAGCACTGAGCGGACACGCGGCACAGGAGGGAAGAGGGTTAGCCAGGCCTCCACACCGGCCCTGCCCTCAGGGGCACCGAGCCAGGCACAGCCCCGGGGCTCCCTGGGCAGCTCAGCCACCTCCTGCCTCACCTCGAACCTCCCCAGAGCACAGACACCCCCAAAAAAGGCCCCAGTCCGCGGTAGGGGCCTCGGAGTCACAGCTGCTCTGCAGTACTTTCCCAGGCACTCCACTTATGAGCTCCCTAGCTATCAGGTAGCTCAAATATCCCAGAGGCTGCAGCCCTGTGAAGGGCAGGGGATTAAATCAGGGGACAGGCCTGGATAAGCACCTAGAGAGATCCTTATCAACCCAACAGTTAGTTGAGAATTTAACAGCAGTCTCTGAAAGGCGGCCAAGTGTGGGTGGGAAACTGACTTGGGAAAAGATAAGCCAAGGAACAGAGATTGAAATCCCAGTAAGACTCCCAATTTAGTGGGGGGAGTTCAGGGAGCCATTAAAGCTGGCCAGTGCAGCCTCTACGAGGGAAAAAGGCAGCCTAAAACTTGGACTGTCTAAGAAGCATTTGGCTGATCCTTAGCCTAGACTCCCTCTTCCCCCACTGAAAACTCTCAGACTTGGAGAATGATCCCTGCTTCAGGGATTGTCCCACTGGACCAGCCACGTCTGCCCTGGCAGCAGAGCAAGGCAGCACAGAGCCAAGGCAGCCTCACTTACCTGTCTGGGTGTGTGTGGAACTTCACCAGGCTGCCATAGAGCTGCCTCTCGGCCTGGAGAGCCTCATTTAACTGATTCCTCTCAGCCACCAGCCCTTCCAGCATCAGTAACAACTGCTTGGAGAGAAGGGACAAGGTGTGGCTCTTAAACAGAGACAGAAATCAAAGGAGGTATCTTAGCTGTCCCTGACAAACTGGGGGTTCTCTTTCCTCTCTTGCTTGTGTCCAAGTTGGTCCGTGTCATCCCTGGACTCCCAAAAGACTCTGCCCTTTGGACAAGTGCTAAGGAGAACTGATCTCCTCCTCTGTATTCCCACAACCACACACAGCCAGCTTCCAGGAACAAACACATCCTAGCGTATCCAAAGGCTAAAAACAAAGCCTCATAACTGAGCACCAGCAGAAATACAAACACATCCAAGCTTGCCCCACTGGCACACTACCTGCTGCCTTCTGTTTCCAGTAGCCTCCTGTCCTTGGGACTCTGCTATGGCCACTTTCTCCCGAAGCACTAGCACTTCTTGTGTCAGCCTTTCCATGGCTGGAATTTCTTCAGGATCCACCAGCTGCATCTGCAGATCCTGAAACCAAACAAACAGCAGGAGAGCTCATTGAGGAGGGGATCAGTAACAGAGACAGCTGGACCCTCGCAAACCTCCCTGGAATGCAATTGACAGAAGTTTCCAGTGTTTGGAAAGATCCAGGTCTTCTAAGAAAAAAATGCTAAAGCACCAAGAGTGGATTAGGCACAGACTGTAGTTCTCAGTAAGAACCAGGAAGGGACACAAGAAGGGTGCAGTCTCATTAAAGGACTTGAAGGAGGGTGTTTGGTACAGAAAGTGCAAAACATCGACTAAGAACAGTTTGGGGCTTTTGCTTTCTGCCCAAAGGAACCCAGAGAGCTGTAGGACAACCAGCAGCAATAGCATCCACAGCCAGCCAGCCACACTGCTCTGAGGATGTGGGGGGTGAAGAGACTCCTCTGCAGCCTTCCACGTGGAACTCACCCAGCCTAGCACAGCCTCTCACCTTGATGAGGTCCTCTTTCATCTGGATGGTTCTGGTCAAGGACTCGATATCTGAGGCCTGCACCTGCAGCTCCTCCTCCTGTGTGGCCACGACGGACTGGAGAGCAGTGAGCTCCCGCTGCAGGGGGAAGAGAAGCCCGTCAGAGACTTCTGAAATCCAACACCCCCCTGCAGGACACTGCCCCATTTCTCCCACTGGGGGTACCCCCACAAGAGTAAGGTCCAAAACCTCCAGCCAGGGGCAGCCCTAAGATGTCCCAAAAGCAAAGGAGATCAGCACAGGCTCCATTACAGGCTCACCCTGCTTTCCCTTTCCTTCTTTGCCATTAGCTCCAGCTCCTCTTTGGCATTGACAAGATCCTTCTCCAGTTCTGCTGCTGACATCGTAACTGCAAAGACAGCTTGGTTACTGCAGGAACACCACATGCCCGTTCAGACCTCAGGAACACACACAACTCCTCTGGCTAGACAGGGCCCTGATGCTTGTGCCCCCTATCACACTGTTTCTTAGTAAATGCTCTTCTTCCCTGCTTGATCTTTCAACAGCAGCCGAAAGCAATGGCAACATCACAGGCCTACTGTCCTACTCCGGGCAAAGTTCAAGTGCTCTGGTCCCAAAGCAAAACCCAAACAGTTACACTTGTCCCAGCTCAGCCTGAAACAAAGTCAAAAACTCTCCAGTGGACAGCCTCAGATCTTGAGTACAAACACCTCAGCTCAAACCCAACAGCAGCCTTTCTCTTTCCCTTACTCCCATCCTCAGACATCACCCAGAAGAGAGGCAGACGTTTATTTTTAAATCCTCTTGTTCAACGTGCACTACTCTTCCACAGTTTTATGCAATCATGTTTCTCCCACAGCAGAAAGCCCTGGTCATATTTGGGGACCTCAAAAGAACTGTCCCACACTCACCTCCCTCTGTCCTGCAGCTGCTGTCCTCCTGTGGGGATCCAGCAATGACTGTAGCTGCACAAGCTCTTTGCAGTATCTCCTGAAACATAAAAGTCTCCAGGTTTGCATTTTCATGGGGAACACACAGCTTCCCCAGAATTCCAGGGCTGCAGCAAAGCTGCTGGCTGTTCTGTTGACACCTCTAAAATGTCAAAAAACAATTAAGGGGATATAGCCAGGAAGCAGGAACAAGTGAACTGCACCCAGAAACTCTATGTGTGGGGAAGAGGGCGCTGGCCTTGTTCTATTTGGCACTGGGAAGCCGCTGGCAGCGTCTTCACAAAGATTAAACAGTTTCACTCAATTGTAGTAAGACCGTCTTTCAACTGAGACTCATCTTTCTCTCAGATGTGGCCCAAAGAGACCAGGAAAAAAAAACATATCCCTGGAAGTCTCTAGAGCTGGGAATAGAAACCTGTTTACAGCTGCTTGAAAACATTCAACAGCTCACTAATAAACCATTAACAGCTGCTCACGTAGGAGCCATGGCATATGCAGCCTTGGAGCTGTGTTCAGCCTCAAAGGGGGTTTTAGCAAAGCTGCTTTAAAAATACCAACTCCAATTGTGGAAGAGACAGCAAACAGCCAGCAGGCTCTGCCAAGAATTAGTGGGACCTAAATTTAGCTCTCATGTCCCCTCCAGAATGTGACAATGTCAGGGAGGGGATTACAATACAGCAAGGCAGCCCAGCCCAAGGAAGGAGTGGGTCAATGCTGGAAGGTCAAAGGGTGGATGTCTTTCATACTCTCACGTGCCCCAGGGTTCAATTACTGCTCCATCAAAACAAAGAGACACTGAGTGACAAAGGCTGGTGAAATCAAGATCGGAACATTCAGGCAGCATTCCTGCTCCTCAGTTTCTTCTCCTCCTCTAGGAAGTCTTTCTGGTAATCCCACTTTCATTTCTGTCATTCTCTGTGGTGCTCTTCTCTCTCCTATTTCCTTCTGTGGCAATCCGTTCTTTCTGAAGCCCCAAGGCCACAGAGAGAGAAACACAGTGCATGATTCTTACTTGTACAGGTTGTTTGTCCTGCTTCAATGGCCTGGCACCAGCTGACTGGGTCCCAACAGAGTCCCTCCCCAACACGTGCTGGCGCAGCAGTTGTAGCTCACAGCTCCTTTCAGCCAAAGCCTCAGCCATCTTCTCTGCAGCCACCTGATTGAGGGGGAAAATTACAGATAGGGCCATGACCAGGAGTAGGATCCTGGTCCTTCTTCTTCCTTAGATACTAAGGGAAACCATCTCAATATTTATCTGTCACTGGAGACTCTGCAAACCAGCCTGGCAGATACTGCACCTGGGCACTCACACCCACTCCAGTGCAGCCCTCCCATCTCTGCTCACCAGCCTGTCTGGCACAGAGGAACAAACTCCGTTCCGCTGGGCCTGCTCAGGGGCTTCTCTTTGCTTAACAAAAGTCAAGGCCACCCACCTCAGCCTCCCACTGTGGCACTGCACAAAACTCACTCTGCTCTGCTGCTCCTTGGTGCTCAGAGCCTGCAGCAGCTCCCGAATTTCAGCATCATGCTCCATGGTTTGACGGTTCCGGTCACTGAGGAGATCCTGCAGCATCTTCTCCTTGTGCTGGAGACGCAGGCACAGCTCCTCTGCTACCTCACTCTGCCCTGGGCCCAGCTTGCACAGCAGAGTTGCTGTAAGTTCCTGAGCAAGGGGGAGTAAAGGAGAGAGACTGGAAGTTGTTCAAGGACTCTCCAGCCTGGGTGTAGCTGAGGGAGCAGTGTCAGCTGGCACAGGTGTGTTCAAATGCCAAAAGCAGCCAGCCTCCAAACCCTGAGCACAGCTTCGGGCAGCAGCCTCTGATTTGGGACCACTCTTTCTACGGACAAACTGGCTGAGGAAGCCAAACAGGCTCAGGAAGCCAAGCTAAGGCCTTACCTCCACTTCCTTGTTCCTGTCATGCAGGCAGGTCTGCAGCTGTTGGATGATCCCCTCCTGCTCCTTCTGCCTGCTGCCAGATTTGGCCTCAATCTCCTCTTTGAGCCAGCGGAGGTTTTGGCAGGTTGCTGAGACCTGCTCCAGTTCCAGGGTTTTGGCTTTCAGGAGGGTCTCCAGGCTCTGAGTAGCACAACACAAGCAGCTCAAGCAGTGACAGAAACTTAAGCAAAACTGGAAACACCAGTCTCTACTGCTAGCAGAATCACACAGATTCACCCATCTGCCCCAGCTGTCCTCTATGCCTGGCCCAGAAACAAGAGTGACCCAGGAACTTGACCCACACACCTGCAGACACCCTCCCCAGGGCACTCAGAGGAAGATGTGTCTAACAGCACGTCCCCAAGCCATGCTGGACTGAGTGTGCAGGCACTCACATGAATGGTGGCCTCGTTGCTGGAGAGGACAGTGCGCAGCCTCTCCAGGTCGCTGCCGCGCTCCCGCACGCACTGACGCAGCTGTTGCAGCTCCTGCTCCTTCTTCTCCAGGGCACAGAACTTCTCATCTACTGCTCGCTGTGTGACAGAGGGGGTCATTCAGAACGGGCTGACAGGGCTCTGCAGCCAACACTCCCTGTATGTTGGGCTTCAGCTCCCCCTGCCAGGGGAACTCCTCTCAAAGGAGGATGAGCCATGAAGAGCATGCAGAAGACATGGCCACCCCAGGCTCAGCCTGGGGCTCATGGTAACCCAAAGGCTGAGCCTCAGGGACAACTGAAACATTGCCTATAATATGTGCTCACCTCCAGAGCAGCATCCCTGTCACTGACACGCTGCTGCAGTTTCTCCAACATGGCATTCATGGCTGCAGGGCTCTTCTCCAAGCTTTGCTGGCATTGCAGAAGCTCCCTGGACTCCTAGAGATCATACACACACCCATTAAAACAACTGACAGTACAGAAACCTCCCCCACCCCCAAGAGCAGCACAGGAGAATCAGGATAACTACCTCCACCAGATGTTTGCTCTAGCCTTCACATTACAGGGTGGCAGTCCTAGCACCTGGGGCTGGCTGACTTAGCCCCTGCCAGGGCTCACCAGGCACTGCTGTGGGCTGAGGTACGTGGTTACCTGTCCCTTATTCCTCACCTTGGGGCCCAGGAGCCTCTCCTTCCTTCCTTTCTTCAAAGGGCATGCATGAAAGCTACAGACAGACTTTTGCATGGCCAGATACCAAAGGAGGATCAGGGACTCCATTTAATTATGTTCAACTCAGATCTTTCTGCATCTCACCTGCAGAAGCTGCTCCTTGCGAGCCAGCTGCTGAGTCAAACGCTGAACTCTCTGCTCCTGGGCCTGCAGCTCACGGCTTTTCTCCCACTCCAAAGTCTGGAGCTGCTGAGCCTTGTCCTGCAGCTCTGCCTGCAGCTGCTGTACCACAGCACGCAGCTCCTGCAAGGAATAAGCACATACCTTGGAATTCAGTCCTCAAAACAACCATAAACTGTAGGCCAATCTGAGAAAGGGCTGTGGGACCAGCTAAAGATGCTCTGCAATGCTACAACTTTCACATCTCAAAACACACTGCCACGGTGTTTGAATTTATTTCATTGCCCAGGGTATCCATCCATCTAAACCCCTTGCTCTGGCCACAGACAGCTTTAGTCAATCACAGCTAAGCTGTGCAGCAAGGGACATGATCACAAAAAGAGATGGACATATGTACCAGCCAATGATGTCCAAGTGACAACATAACCACTGTCAAAGGTCTTTGGTGATTCTTAATCTTCACCTATGACACTAAGGAGGCTGGAGAATTTTTCCTGCCATGTGTGCCCAGTCTGCTGTCAGCAGAAATGATGAACAAGAGCAGAGTATTGCCTACATTGGTGCTTCTTAGTCATGTAAACCTAGAAAGTTCCAGGCTAAGTGCCTGTCATACCTGATTGTGTTTCCAGGTTGCCTCTTTCTGCTGCTCTTCCTCATGGACCGTGGTCTCCAGGAGCTGGGTTGCTCTCTTGGCTTCAGCCAGCTGATGCTCTTTCTGGCGCTGAGCTCTCTTCAGTTTCTGCACTTCCAGTTTGGTGCAGAAAAGTGTGTTCTGAAGATCGAGCAGTGACATCTGCTGCTCCTGGGGTGACAGTGGGCTCTCTGACACCTGCCAAAAAAGCAGGGTTCAGAGAAACTCAGAGATTCTCTTCATGTGAGGGATTTAAAACCCAGGATCCCTTCAGAATGAACCCTGATGTATCTGCGGCTCTCCAGGACGTACCTGCAGCTGTCCCAGCTGGTTTCTGTGTAACATGTCGCGCAGCTTGGCCATGGTCTCATTCTGCCCTTCGATGATGTGGTACAGCTCCTCTGTCTGAGGTCAAGCCCAGTCAGTGGCAAACCAAGCACAAACTCTCCCATCCCAAGCCTCCAGCCCAGATTATGACATCTCAGCACCACAGAGGCTTTGCAAGAAATCATTTACTGAGATGCAGGATGCCAAGCAGCGGCTCAAGATTCCTTTTCAGCCACTGCCCATAGGGCTAGAGCACAGCTCCCTGTTTTGGTGAGCACCACCCTGCCCACCCTAAACTATTACCTTACTCTCTTTGCTCTTCAGGGTCTCGTTCAGACTCTGGATTGTACGATCTTGCCTTTGTGATGTTTCTTGAGCAGATTTTAATTCGAAATTCAATTCATTCAGCTTTTCCTGTAACAACTGAAGACAGAAATAGGTTTGGTTTATTTAATCCTGCTTAATGCTCTATGTAAACACCCTTAAGACTCCCTCTCCACTCCTTACAGCCCTGGTATTGACCACATCGAGATCAACGTGGCTCCCTCTAGAGTCTGTAAACACCGCTGGAGCTGGGTGGAGACCAGCGAGTAAACACAAAGGCCCTTCACAGGACTTATTGCAGTGCTTCTGCTCCCCCAGGTGCAGGGCAGAGGTTTCAGGCTTGGGCTCACAGATCATACTGCCTCCCACATACTTCAGGAGTGTCTCACTCAGGCTGCCCAGCAGCCCTCCCTCCCAGTCTCTATCATTTGTTTGTGTTTCCTCAAAAGGAAAGGGGCTGCTTCAGTCCAAAATCCTCACAAAAATCTGAAAGAAAAATATCAGCATGAAGATGCTACACATTCACTGATCAAATCAGTGGCTTATTTAGCATTAAGTTTTGGCTTCAGCACAAAAGAGCCTAGCCAGTGCCAGTGTGTTGACAGCATGGCTGCAAAGCAAAGGGGAACCTCTCACCAGTCTCCGTGGCTGGTTTACAACCTGAGAAACCTTTGCCTTTGACACTGCCACCCTAAAGAGAAAACTACTCACTCAAACAGTTTCATGGCAGTTTGCTGCTTTCACCATAAACCTCATGTTGTGCAGTTAAACAAGTGCTTATTAGCATTTTTAAACATGCTGCCTGTTGGCATTCTTGAAGTTGGATGATACACCTCTTCCTATGAACTTACTCAGGACTCAACTTCTGAAGGAGCTGGTGCTGCCACGTAATTTCCTCCTGTTGTTCATTAGTTTACACACCTGTCCTGTTATCTCTTCTCTGAGACACTCCCCCTAACCTGTTTAAACATTTCTAACTGAATTTACTGGGCCTTGGGTCTCTATTTCCATCAAGATTTGCAGTCCAGACAGCTGCAGCACCTTATGGCCATCCCCAGATTTAAATAAATATTCCACCCCAATTTTTTCCACATTTAACCTGTTTTTCCAGAGGATATAAGTTTACTGTAGAGTTCAAGAGCATAAGTAAGAACATATACCTTTCTCAACATGTGTTAATATTGATCTGCCTCAAGAGAACTGAGATACATGTTTCTTTCCCAGGTATTTAAACAGAAATTGAACCAGGACCCTCTTTATGTTGATTCCCCTTGCTGCTTGGAAAAAAAACCACAAATGAAACCAGGACTCCCTCTCTCCTACACCATGCTCAGCCTACACAAATCCAAGAGACAGGGAAACAGCCCTGTGCATCTCTCCTTCACCAGCTCCTGGAAGGCTCACCAGTCAAGTGGAAAGTTCTTTCAAAATAATGATTTGCAAAATTAAATATGAAAAAATTGCACAGCTCAGCTGCAGGAAAAAATAAAAAGGCAAATGCTTTTAACTGAAGCTGGCAGATGACAGCACTGAGAATCACACACCAGCACACACCCTTGCTGGGAGAGTGGTGCAGGTGCCTGCCTCCAGCCAGGCCAGGAGGCACCCTCTGACACTAACCACATCAGACTCACTAGCCCTGGATGTGCTCTTCATGAAGAAATACCTTGTTGGCAGCTTCAAAGTGCTGGATTTTGCCCTGCAGCTCTGCTGCACGCACATTGGACACGTGCTCCCCTGCTGCAGCACCACCTGGAGCTGGCTGCTGACGCTCATCCTGCAAATTCTGAAAGGAGAAAAACAGTCCAACATGAGAGAATGGCTCAACTCTTACACTGGTTTCTTCTCTTCAGCTGTCAGCCATCACTGACCCTGCAGCACAGGTTTAACCATGCCCCATGTGCTTTTCTAACTGGCTCTGATACATCATTCTGCCCACATCTCCCTTCACCTGGGTGGCAGGCTGGCACCTGGCAGCTCTCTGCCTCATCTGCCACAAGTGCCCTGGTGCCCCAAGGCTCTGAGTGGGCTCTCTGTCTCTCCTCACTGCTGTGCCACGAGTCCAGCAGCTTATTTAGCTCTAACCACTGTCTGTGGGCTAATGATGGATCTTCTCTCCACACCCAAGCCATATCCCTGAAACCTGCTCTCCTTCCCATGTGCCCTGCAGGCATTTTAAAAAATCCTCAAAACCTGCACTGAAATGGTTTCCACATTCTGCTGAGCTTCTGTGTCTTTATCTAGCCTACAACCTTCAATCCTTCCCACCAGCTCCCCTCCTGCCATAATCTCGCAGTCACCCCCTGCTCTGAACCCCTCCACTTGTGATTTTCTGGGCTCTCCTTCCTGACTTCCCATGCTCCAGCACCCACCCCGTGTACAATTCCTTGCAGCTCCTCAAACAGGAGCAAATTCAACACTGCAGCTGAGATTTTTTCATGACACAGACCCATTTATTTGGAACGTAAACAGCCTACTTTGTGACACGTGGCCTGCCAGAGCTGGCTGGCTGAGCACAACACTAATCCCTTGTCATCCCTCTTTACAATTTTGCTGTCCCCCGCCCAGTGAGTTAACTCCTTAGGGCAGCACTCCATCCCAGCCACCTTCTTTAGCCCTCACAGGGCTCCCTCGGCACTCCTGAATATTATCAGTGACACAAGACTGACTGCACTGGTGCCTTTAGGTGGGAGCCCTGGAAAGGGCTGCAGGGATGCAGCACAGAGGCCATGGAAACGTTGCAGGGCTTTTTGGAGCACACACACAAGCACCAGTTCCAGGCAGTGCAGCACAGCCAGAACAGTCAGTTCCAATTAGCTCTGTCAGGCTGAATCCTCCTCCTTAGGAGCCACAGAAAGGCTGTCTGTGGGGAAGCCATGCAGCACAGGGGAGCTCCCTCAGATCTGTGCACTGCCTCTCACAGACACAAGTAACACTTCCCTTTACCCTGATGTTTTGTTAGGATTTCAGTGAAAATTTACGGTCATGGTGATAACAAATTTTCTCTGCCAGAAGACTTTGGATTAGACAGGGAGAGCTGCTGGAATCTGTCACAGCAGCTATTTTGAAATAAGGTTGATTAAAACAGAGGGGAAAAAATGGAAAACACCTTTCCTCAATTTTCACATCAAAAGAAGATGAAGAAAAAAGGCAGAAATCCTGGAAAGAACTAAGAGCAGGGAGGGGAAAGGCAAAGCCAGCTCAAGAATCCAAAGTTGCAAAGCCCAAGCTGCCTCCCTGCAGCCATGGCCACTTCTCCAACATCAGCATTTTACTGCCAATCTCTCCTCAGCACAGCCCCAGCAGTGTCAGCACACACTGACCCCAACAGAACACTTCTTTAAAAAATAACATTCATGGTACTCTCTGAGCCTGCCAAGCCCAGATTGCCCAGCACAGTGGGGAAGAGCCTGGCTGTCTGGAGGGCACCGCAGGCAGCTGCGGGAGTGTCTCACAAAGGCTCCATTTGGTGTCGGCTCCACAGGGCTGTGCTGGGAAAGAGGAGGAATTGCAGGTTCAAGAAAACCCCCAGGAAGGATGGTACCTACAAAGTCACATGCCCTAACACCAGAATAAATTTGAAGCACTGCAAAAGCAGTAAGAGAACTGTGGTTCCATACATGCTAGATAATCCTTTTGCATTTATGCACAGGAATTGCTGGACAGCAGCAGCATCTGACTTATAGAAAGGGCGTTTCTTTTACAAACGGAAAGAAAAAATCGTTTGTGCAAGACCAATTCAGCTGCACCTACTAGCTGCATCTGCCTCCCCATTTTTCCTCTTAAAGCCATCCGAAGGATTAAGCCCTTCCCCCTTCAGCCAGACCCTGTGTCGAAGAGCTGCTGCTGTCACGGCAAGGAACCAGCAGCAAGAAATCCCGCAGGATAAACTCCTGGCAGGGCCGGTCGGACAGCAGAGAAACTGGAGAAACTCCTCAAAACACAGCTTCTAGATAAGGATGACCATGTGTGACACAAAGCCAACCTGTAAACACACCACGCTATTCGAGAAAGCCCATTTTTATCCTGCAAACACACGCCTAGCAGTGAAAATCACCAGCAAATGACACGATGCCCTGGTTCACATCCTCAGCTGCCGGCTGCCAGCGCGATGCCTTTGTGCTCCAGATGAAAACTAGTTTTCCTGCTTTCCTCCCTAGCATCGTTTCTCGAACAGGCTTTCATGGAAAAAAGCATACAGCTCCGGGAAACGCCCGAGCAGATGGGGCAGCAAGCAGCCGGCTAAAGAAGAAGAGCAATTCAGCACTGCCACAGTTGCCATAGTAATAAACGAGCATTTTCCTAATCCCCCAGGCTACCTACAGCATTAGGCAGCACTAAGGCTGCTAATGGGAATGCAATTAGACTGACATGGATATTGCTGAATTGAAGCTGACTGAGACCTTCTATTCATTACGGAAAGTGGTAAAGAAGTTACAAGTTCAGCTTTTTGACTCCATACCAAAGAACATTTCATTAAAGCCAGCGAAACAGAGGCAACCTGGAGCTAGGACTGCTATCAAGACAGATAACAGCATCCTGAAAGCAGGAGCTTTCATCCCCTCTCAGCAACACCTGCCACTAATTGGTAGATCTTTACAAAGGATCAGAAAATAAACCAATTATCTTGAATACCTAACCTAAAGTCATCCTCTGGCACAAATCCACCTGCAAGGAAAACACCTTTTCCTCAGGGCACACGCCACAGATGCCTGGGTGGCTCTGCACGTTCGGCAGGTTGGAGGCCTGACCTGCAGAGGCAGGGCTGGAGGCAGGCGTTCCTCACACTCCAACCATTACTCAGGCACAAAGAAAACACATCTGCTGGAAAACACATGCCCAGAAGCTTAACATATTCCCTCTTGTTGTGGATAAAAGCCACACCAACTGTAAGTTTAAAGATGAAGTGAAACTGGTGTTTTCTCAGCAGGGAAATGACAGAGAGCTTAGACCCACCAAGCAGGCTGCATTGTGAGGGGGGGAAGGTTCATTTCCCAGAACACCAGGAGGAAACAGAAGACAAGAGAATGAATGACTGAGGAGAGAGGCAGCACACCTAAAAAGGACCGAGTTGCCTATTCTTAGCCCCTGTTCAGCCACACGTGGCTGTCTGCATTATCTCAGCACAGAAGAATCCCCAGTAGGCTCAGCACTGGACCACAAGGACAATGCTCAATGGAAGGGCGGCACTGTGACCTCTACCTGTACCCTCAGCGGCATATAATCCTCACAGAGGTCATCCCACAGCTCCTGCAGTTCAGAAATTTCCAGGGGAAGGCCCAAAGGAGCTCTGGAAAACGATTTTCTGTCTGTGTTCAGGAAGGCAGAACTAGCACATGCTAAGCCAGCAGAAGCATTGCCATCTGCCAAGTCATGGCTGAGCTTGCGAGGGGGCAAGCTGGACTTCACAGGAATAGGTAGTCTGCTGCCTCGGGGGCTCTGAAGGGGTTTATAGTCCAAAGTCTTGATCAAATTGAGGGCCAGCTCCAGCCTGTTCCCACTCAGTGAAGAGCTTGGGGTCATGCGATCATCCGAGAAATCATCACATTTCCCATTCCCTTTCACTCCCTTATCTGCATCTTCATCCTTCTGCTGCGGAGGGCTGGCTTCCACGGTGGTGTCCAGAGACTCAACAGAGGATGCAGGCGTGCCCTCCTCCATGCTGTCCCCATCCACAGCCACCCTGGAGCTGGTGGACTCGGCCACATCACACACAGACGACTCCTCGTTGCCCATGCTGGCCGACCAGCGGCTGGACAGCCCGCAGGAGATGCTCCTGGCCACCTTTCGGGGCACTTTGCAGATGGCTTCATAGTCGGCGTCGGCCACGCGCAGGGCAGCACAGCCCCGGCAGCGCCGCGAGCGGCTCCCCGCTCCCTCGGAGCCGTGGCAGCTGTGCTGCTCCAGGCCGTGCTCTTCTTGATCCATCCAATATTCAAACCCAGAGTAAGTGAAGTCCTCCTGGAGGAGGGCAGCGTATTGTGCATCAGGCAGGTTGGAAAGGTCCACAGTCCCCTCCCCAGCCCTGTCCTCTGTGCTGGAGTCGTCGTTGTTCCTGCGGTACATGCTTGCGATGCAGAACTTGAGACGGTCCTTCTCCAGCAGCAGCTTCTGCAGGCGCTCGATGGAGAGGGCTTCGATGCGGGCGATGACGGTGTCGAACCTGTAGATGCGGTCCAGCATGAAGGCACACTTGCTGCAAGCAAACTCGGACCTGCCGTCCCGGCACAGCTCCCTGCCCAGGACGTGGGAGAGCAGCACCTGGAGATTCAGCTTGGCCGCCGTGTGAAAGATCCATCGCCGCTGGTTGCCGCACAGCTCCCGGCCGCAAATCCGGCAGTTTTCCTTCATCCTCCCTCCCTCCCGGCACCCAAACCTACTCCCGCGGGCTCTCAGGAGACCTTCCCGAGGTCAGCACATCTCCCTCAATCCCTGACCCCGCCGGCACGTCTCACCGCACGGATCTGCCCTTTTAGGCTGGTGACACGCCGGGACTCTTCATGCAACAGAAACATCCCCCGCTAAACCACCTCCTTCACATCTTCACAGCCACACCTGGGCTGCCCCCTTGTCCAGGCTGGCCCCCCCGCCCCTCTGGTGCTGCTCCCTCACCTCACAGCTCGACCCCCCGATGCTGCCCCCTCTCTCCTCACAGCCCCCGTCCCCGGGGCTGCCCCTCACCGCGGGCTGCCCCTGCCCGTCCCGCCCCGGCCCCACCGCCCCGAGCCGACGATGCTCCTGCCACGGCAGCGCCCGGCTTCTGGCTCAGATTTCAAGATGGCGGCAGAGCCCAGCCTCTCGCGCTTGCGCAGTGCCCCCAACGCCTACTGGGATATGTAGTTGCCACGCCCGCGTTACGCATGCGCAGTGGCGGCCCGCGCCGCGCCCGGGCACAGGGGCGGCGGCGGGGGTCGCGACGGAGACAACGACAGCGACACCGACAGCGACAACGACAGCGATCGATCGCGACGGGACAGCGCAGGGGTCCAGCCTCAGTGCCAGAGCCACACACACACATACTAGTGCTTGGCTCTAATGCAGGTGTCTGTCCTAGTGCCACGTCTCCCTACCCCAGTGCCTGTGCCACGTCCCCGTGCCAATGCCAGGGCCTGTCCCAGTGCCAAGTCCCCACCCCAGTGCCTGTGTCACGTCCCTGTCCCAATGCCAGCACCTGTCCCAATGCCAGCACCTGTCCCAGTGCCGGATCCTCACCCCAGGGCCATATCCCCATCCCCATACCAGTGCCTGTCCTGGTGCCAGGCCCCCACCCCAGTGCCATGTCCCAGTGCCAGCCTGCCCCAGTGGCCAGCCCCAGCAGGCAGTGGGGGTGGGCACGTCCCCAGAGCACAGTGCCACCAGCACCTACACAGCAGCCCATGCCAGCCAGTGGGCAAACAGCAGGGTCCCTGCAGGACCATCAGACAGGCAGCTCACACACTGATGGCCCGTGGCTGCTGGGGACAGCACCGTGCCACCACCATGCAGCATGGCCAGAGCTGTGCAGCTGCCAGGAACATGCCGCTCTGATCTCTCACAGCCCCAAAATCCTGCCTGGCACCATGCCAGGCTGCCAGGAGTATTTTAAGACTTGGGATTTAAATGGCAGTCAGGAGCAAGTGGCACCAACACCCGCAGAAGGACTGCACAGGCCGGTGGCCTGTCCCCTGACAGCTCACACCGTGTCCTCTGAGCCCCCCTGCTCCTCCCAGCTCCTGGCAATCACCTGACCCTGCCAGGGTGAACATGGCATAGTCCTGGCCACAGCCCCAGAAGAGGACAGGGATAACAACCAGCCAAGCCCTGAGTGAACATCCTCCTCCCTGGGGCTTCCCCACCCTTGCCCACTTACCTGCCCCTCCATGACTGGAGACCCCTCCAGGCACTGCTGCAGGTCACGCTTCTCTGCTGACAGCATTTCCACGAGCTGGTTGCTGGAAACCAGCTCTTGGGTCAGCTCTTTGATCCTCCTGAAAGTGACAAAAGGGCATGGGGACGCTCAGGGACTGGACTGGTCCTGGGATGACACTGAGAACACCTGACAGAGGTCAGGCTCTGGGGCAAAGCAGAGCAGCCTCAGGACTGCTCCCCCTTCCCCACAGCTCAGCTCTCCCTCATTGGGGAGACCCCTGCACCCCACCAGATATGCACAGCTCCTCAGTCATGCACATCACAAGGAGCCGCTTGGTAGTTCCCAAGAACTGGCACAGTAAACAGGCTGGCAGCATAGAGGAGACATATCCTGGACACCTACCTCTGGGCCACAGAGCCACAGCCATTGTCGCTCCTGTCCTCCTGCTTTGTCCTCGCCGCTTCCTTCAGCTTCCCTGTCAGCTCCCGGCATCTCTCCGCCTCAGCTCTGGCCAGCGCCGTGGCCTGCTCGGCCTCACTCCGTGCCAGCCTGGCCTCCTGCATGGCAGCAGGGTGAGCCCCCAGGCAGCAGCTCCTGGCTCCTCCCTGGCTCCCACCATCCCTTGACTCACCTCCTGCAGGAGCTGGATCTTGTTCTCCAGGAGCTCATAGACGTGCTCCGACTCCCGCTGCCGCTCCTCATACTGCTGCCGGAGCGCGGCCTGGCTGCGGCTCGTCTGGTTCTCCGCAGCCACCCTGCCGGGCACAGCACGGTGTGCCACAGCCTGCTATGGCACAGCATCTCCCATGGCCTGGCACAGCACGGTGTGCCACAGCCTGCTATGGCACGGCATCTCCATGGCCTGGCACAGCACGGTGTGCCACAGCCTGCTATGGCATGGCATCTCCCATGGCCTGGCACAGCACGGTGTGCCACAACCTGTTACAGCATGGCATCTCCATGGCCTCGCCCAGCACAGTGTGCCACAGCCTGCTATGGCACTGCATCTCCATGGCCTGGCACAGCACCGTGTGCCACATCTCCCATGACATGGCCTGGCACAGCACAGTGTGGCTTGGCAGTGTGCAGCATGGCACGGCATGGTATAGCACAGCCTTTGTGACAGCCTTCACTGCAAAGCAGCTGGGTTGGGTGATCTGTACCACTCTAGGTGCCCTCAGCCTGGCTCGCCCCACGTCCTGCCCTGGAGACACGGCTCCTCTGGCAGCACCAGGCCATGTTCAGGCTCTGACCCACCAGAGCACCTGTGCCACTGGCCCCCCTGCCATCAGTGCCCCACAGTGAGACACCCATGCCATGGCCCCTGGGCACGGTGCTGCCCTCCCCCACCAAACAGGTGCTGTCCTTTATTTTTGGCTGGCGCCAGGGCTGTAAGAGGAGCCCGGCGGGTGCCCAGCCCCATTGCAACCCCCTCCAGCCCCACTGCAGACCCCTCTACTGCCTGCTACGGGCAGGGTGCAGGCAGACACCCCCTGTCCCCATGCCCACAAAGCCACCACAGGTGGGTATGGACACCATGTCTGCCCGGGGTGAGGGGCTTGGCCAGCCCCACTCACCATGTGTTGTCCAGAGCTTGTTGCTTCTCCTGCAGCTCCCGCTTCAGGCTCTCCACCTCCACCTTCAGCTCAATGTTCTGTGAAGCAGGAAGGAGGTGGGTAGGATGCCCTCATGCTTGCCTGGACACCCCAGCCCCACTGCCCACGGAAATGAAGCAGAAGTGGCATGGGGGACCCCCAGGCCATGGCAGGGCTTTGGGTGCTCCTGTCAGCGAGTGGCACAGGTGGTATTTTAGCCCATCGGTGCAGGGATGGGGTGTACCCACTCCATTTGTCTGCCCCCAAAACTTGCACTGTCACCCACCTCGGGCATCCCACCGGGCTGGGGATGCCCTCCCCAACCTTCTCCCCACTCCTGTCAGAGGAAACGAGGGGCAAACTCCCATAGAGCAGCTCCCCCAGCCCCAGTGACCCAAGCCCTCCCTGGCATCCCCCCTGGCTACACTCCCCTCACCCCATTCCCTCCAAGAAAAGAAAGGAAACTCCCTCACCCCGTCCCCTACTGGCACTCACCCGCCGGTAGACATCGTCCCGGCTTTCCTCGCCCTTCTGCTGGACGCGCTCCTCCAGAAAGTAGATGCGGAGCTTGAGGCTGAAATTCTCCTTTTTGAGGTCATTGAGGTGCTGGGAGAGCGTGCGGTACCCGTTAGCCATGGCCGGCGCTCCATGGGGCGGGCATGCCGGCACCCCTCACATGGCGCCGCCGGGACACAGCCTTAGGCTCCCTGCCCGCCCGCAGCTCCCGTCGCTGGCCCCGCTGCTCTCCCTTTCCTCTTTTTTTTCCGCCTCCCAGAGCTATTTGAGGAATCGCTGGAGCGGGGACAGCGGGTTGGTGAAACCCGAGCCCCGGAGGCCCCACGCGCCGCAGCCGTGAGGGCGGTGAGGGGAGCGTGGCGGCCGGCCGGGCTGGGCCCGTCCCTCTGGCACCGCCACCTGCCCCCCAGCCCTCCCGCGCTCCACTGCCGCTGTGTGTCCGGGGACCCGGCAGGAATCCCGGCAGGAATCCTGGCAGGAATCCCGCCAGCGCCCCGCAGTGCCGGGAGGGCCCTGGCGGTGCCGTGCGGGGTCCCAGCGCCCCGCGGTCTCACCTGCTCGAAGTCCCGCAGGGTCTGTGTCTGGGCGAGGGGCCCCATCTCCAGATCCCGGAGGAGACACGTCTGCACCGAGGGGTCAGGCTGGGCACCCGGGGGGCCACCGGACCCCCTCGGCTCGGCTGGCACAGGGTCCTCATCACCTTCAGCCCACAGCTCTTCTTGGGAGGCTGGCGGGGAGCAAGGGCGAACAGCAGTCAGACCAGCAAAGTGGCTGCTCCACACCTCGTCTGCCTCCGAGGAGAGACAAGGGGCTGCCTCGGGGCCCAGAAAGCCGCTGGCCATCCCTGGGAGCACGGGAACGGGGCGTGCAGGGTACCGGGGGCTCTCGGGGTGCCTTACCCGCCATGTGTCTGGCTCCGGGGACCACGGCTGGCACGGTGTCACTGCTGCAGGGGTCCCTGCGGAGAGCAGCATGGCCGTGTCACGCACAGCATCGCGGGTCCCAGCCGGGCCCCCTGTGCTGGAAGCACCGGGAAGGGTGACAGGGGGTGCCACTGGTGTCTGCGCACACGTGGGGACACACGTGTGTGTCCCACAGCCGCTGGGCAGCGGCGCTGAGTGCAAACACAGGAGGCCCTGGGGGCTGTGCAGATGGCAGTGTCCCCGCAGCAGCACTTTAGCTCCATTAGCAGTCCTGCCAGAGCCACCTGAGCCCCCACAGCAGAGCCCCGCAGCCCCCAGGGAGGATTGGGGCCACGAAGCAGGGCTGGCCCTGGCTGCTCTCCGAGGGACCCTGTGCCTCTGTGCTGTCATAGCTCACCGGCTCCTAATCGCATTTATTTTCAGCTCAGAAGTGTGAGTCATTTCATGATTTAAAAGGAAAAGAGAAACCCCAACAAATAATAAAAAAAACCCCTGGATTGTTGTGGGTTTTTTTTTCCTTTTAAAGCAATCAGAATGTTTATTTTCTAATCTCAGCCTGACAGGTTTTTGGTGGGGTCCCATAAGCAGGGAGGTGGGCATTTGCCACAGCATCAGTGTGGGCACAGTGCCCTGCCCACATGCATGAGGCTGAGCCCCAGCAGCCAAGGAGGGCCAGCGTGTTCCTGTGGCACAAGCCATGGCAGGGGCCCCAGGACCATGTCCCCAGAGCCTTGGACACCACACCAGCACCTTGCAGCAGGGCACAGCACTGCCAGCCTGATAGGGAGCAGGAGAGGCAGACACAGCGTGACACAGACCCTGCAGCAACAACCTGTCATGGAGGGAAACTGAGGCACGATGACTGTAAACACACCAGCACTTGGTGAGGTGTCTCTGTGTGCCCTGCCAGACACCATAACCAGCGTGATACCCAGAGACAAAGCACCCAGAGGTGCAGTGCCCAGGGGCATCTTACCCAGAGGCACCCAAGTTTCAATAACCAGAAGGATGACCCTGAGGAGATCAAAGTAATATCCAGGGAGGTGTGACCTCTGGAGGCATGACACCCCAGGAGGACCAGAGCCCAGGGTGTGACACCCAGGGGCAAAACTTCCAAGACTCAAGATGCACAAGGATGCACAGCACTTTTGGAAGCACAGTACCCAGGGGCATGATATCCTAAGGCATGAAATCCCTGGAGGCAAAATACCCAAAAAGGCACATTAACCAGTGACATAGTATGCAAGGCTTGACACCCAGAAGGGTAATACCCAGAGACACAACAAGCAAGGAAGGATCACAGCTAAATGATGCACAAGGAGACACAATGCCCAGAGGCAGAATACCCATAGAGACAGTACAGCATCCCAGATCCTGAGGATGCTGTGGGGTGATGACCAAGGAGCCAGGCAAAGGCTAAGGCTTACCATCTTCAGCCTACACTGTGTATCCTTCACATTAACTTTGCACATGGAGATGTGCATAGTTGACAGAAAGATGTGCAGAGTAGAAAGAAAGCATGAGCGGGGGCAAAGGAGGAGGTCCTGTGAGATAGGATTGTCCTGTTTTGGCTCTGAGAAACTGCACGGAGTGGAACAAAGTCCTGCGACTGGAACTTTGGAGGACACCATGGCCAAAAAAGTAACTTTTTCCTGATTAAGGATTATTTAAATAATGAAACACACACCACTGCACAGGCAAATAAGCTTAATGAAATGCATGCTGCCACATATATAACTCTGTTACTCAATGCTCCACCTAGATCATGCCATATGTAACATAGGAGGAGGGGGATAAGATCAGGCTATACATAAGGAGGACAAAAATTTCACCTGGTTAGGAGGAAGACCCAAAATACCTTGGAGAAAGTCAATGGACTACTCTTCTCTCCCTTGTCCCAAGCCAGGTACACTTTGCTAAGTTTCTGTATATTTTTGTTATTATTACTTGGTTTAACACAAGTGTGCACCATCCTCAGAAGGAATAGAATGAGCCCAAAAATGCTGGAAAAACAACAATAAAGCAATTGTTGGTGCAGTATTGAGGGCTCACTGATCTTGTGTGCAAAAGAAAATCAGAGCACCTGCTCTTCTAAAAAATGGCAGATGTAGAATATGCTGCTTTGAAATCAGAAAAGGAGCAACTTAAAATGTATTACACCACAGCTGAAAATAGGGAAAAGCAACTGCAGAAACATTTAGAGGAAGAGAAGGAGAAAAAAAAATAGAAGAAAAGGTAGAGGTGATGCTTGTGAGAGTTCCTGATCCCCCTGACATCATATAGATTGGAAAACTAATGATATTCCCTGAGGAACAGGATGGAGACATATGGGGTGACCCAAATGACAGAAAACTGGGGAAGATGACTCTTTGTCTCCTTCAAATCCCCCTGAGTATGAAACCAGATGCATTTGAGAAACAGAAGAGACAACTGAACCTTGGTGAAGAGTGGGAAATCATAGCTGAAAAGCAATCCCATTCAATCTAATTCACTTTGAAAAGTGCTGTGGCCACAAGCCAGGCTGGACTGAAATTCCAGGAGGTGGAATCCTGTCAGTGCATACATAATAACAGCCCACACATTCTGATTCCAGGTGGGCCTCCTCAACTATTAATGATATTTCTAACAGGTAAGGGAACACAAATTCTGGTATTAACACAGCAGGACACTGAAAAACTGGACAGAGTTGAAATCACTGGAGTGAACAGAGCAAGCGCTACGTGCCAAACCACTAAGGTTCATTTATGGCTCCCAGGCGATAAGCACATGTCCTCCACTCACTTTGCAGCAAAAGAATCACAATGAAAACATTTTGGGTTTCAATGTTCTGAGCAGCCAAACCTGGCAGCTGATGGAAGCAGTGTTTGGTCCTCCCGTTCAACCCTGACCCTAAAAGAAATCCAGATACCACAGTGCATTCACCCCACACGGCGCTTACCCTGCCTCATTCAAAAGCTGCTGATGTACCCGATACAATCCTCTGCAGCAGCAAAAAACTGAACTCCTGAAGTTACAGCTGATTTGGAAAAAGGACAAATGGCCTCCAGAGCCCACTGCCCATTTAATTCACTGATTGATAACTCACCAAACTTTCACTCCAAGTAATTCACCAGTTTGGATAAAAACGGGAATTAACTGTTGATTACTGGCACATGGACAGGGTGGGACCAGATTTGGAGGAAGGAGAGATGCCAGTACTGAGCCTTTAAGCACTGCTGTGCCAAATATTGAGGAACTGGTAACTTCAGCGTGTGCCCCGCTCAGGAATGGCAACCCTGGATGTAAAACATATGGGTTTTGTGATCCCACTCTAGGAACACAGCAAGGCTTGATTCACCTTTACCTGGAAGGGAGTGCAGTGTATTTTTAATAGGCTGCTCCAGAATATAAACACTGTCTCAATATTGCTCATAAAGCCTTGGCAAAGTCTTAGCCACAATCATGCCCTAGCAAAGGTTACAAGGTATCAGTAGATCAATGATATCATCATCATCATCATCGAATCATCCCAGAGTGGCCTGGTTTGGACAGAATCTTAAACATCATCTTGTTCCAACCTCCCTGCCATGGGCAGGGACACCTTCCACTGGCCGAGGTTGCTCAGGGCCCCTTCAAGCCTGACTTTGAACACTTCTGGCAATGGGACATCCACAGCTTCTCTGGGCAACCTGGATGAGGTCTCATCACCCTCACAGTGAAGAATTTTTTCCTACTACCCAATCCAAACCTACCCCCTGTCAGTTTGAAGCCATTCCCCCGTGTCCTGTCACAGGTAAAAAGTCCCTTGTAAAAAGTCTCCCTCCATATTTCTTGTGGCCCCTTCAGGTACTGGAATTACTACAATTACGTGCCCCTGAAGCCTTCTCTTTTCCAGGATGAACAAGCCAAATAGTCTCACAGAGAAAATTCTCTCAAATTACCTCACAGAGATGCTCTGTCTAATCAATTTCATTGGAGAATACCCTATGGTGGTTTTGCCCACAAGGAAAAATATGAGCCTTGAGCAGTCTAACATCCCAGCATCAGGGGCCCAAGCAGGGGGTTAAATTCCTGTGAATCTATTGGATTAAAGAAGCTGCTTCTGTTCTCTTGCAAACCCCAGAAAAAACAGAACATGGGCAGAGTCTACCTAACATAAAGGAGTGACAGCAAGTTCTGGGAACTTTAGAATTATTATTAAGAGAACTGAGATTATTTTATCAGCTTGATCCCATACACCTATGGTACCATATAGCATAAATATATACTATATATATTTATGGGAAATGGGGGTTCAGTGAACACAGTTCCCATTTTAATCTGGGTCAAAAGGGGCTGGAAGAGCCAAAGAGAACACTAGACATTAGCTGCCACTCTTTCAATGACATTGGAACAAGATATTCCTATGTAGAGAAAGGCTTGCTGTCCCTGGTGGGCCAGTGACACAAGCAGAAGAGATAAGGAAAGAACAAACAAAAGGACAGAGTGAGAAGATTCGGGGCAATACCCAGCTGACTGATACCAGGCTATCCTGTGCTGGCTACAATGCTTCAGACTGGGACCGTGGCAATGGCATTAACAACCCAAAAATAACCTTGTGCCTGGGAAACAAAATATTACTGCTCAGGGCCACCCTGAGGTGGGGCCAGGCCAGGGCAGTGGCTGCCTGCGGGTTCTGGAGTGAAAGAGCCAAGCACCCACTTTCCCAAAGTGCAGCTGCCCAGCCAGCATCCCCACACAGCCAGAGTGACATTCCCATACCTGGCCATGGGAATGCTGGGCCAGCAGGAGCCCAGGGCTCTGCCCCGGCCATGGCTAGTTGGGCTGAGTGGGGGCTCCCCCCTCCCTGCCCCTGTGCCCAACACTGGGAATTTGTTTGTTGTGAAGGGGAGGCCACTGCAGTGCTGCTGGGGCTGCAGGAGGACAAGAGCCCTTTCATGCCAGCCTGGAGCATAGAGCAGAGCTCCTGGCACAGCACAGAACGAGGGGGGCTCAGCCCTGGGCCCCCCCCAGTCACCGGGCAGCACTGCCCACCCACCCCCATGTACCTCCAGGGCCTGGCACGAGGGGCACCACGCGGCCCTGACTCAGAGCACCCACTGACTCACAGCATCTCCACGGCATCACACCACTGAGCCACTTGCCAGCACTGGCACCCCAGGGTGCCATCGGGGAGAGGGGACAACCAAGGGCTGGCAGGCAGGGCCAGGGCACATGGGCTATGTGAGAGTGGCTGCTCTCTCACATCTCCCATGGGGAGAGCATCCTGGGGTAAAGCATGCCCAAAGCACCAGATACGAGAACCCAGCAACAGTACGAGAACCCAGCAACAGTGACTCACCTCCTTCTGCTGCTGGATCACCTCCTGCTTGGAGACAGATGGACAGAGGGATGGATGGATGGAGGGATGGACGGCAGGCCCCAGCCCCGTGCTCAGCAGCAGCCACGGTGTGCCAGTGGCTCCAAGCTGGCAGAGGGGCTGTGGCAAAGGCCAGGCGAGGCCAGGGAGAGTGTGGCAGCTCAGATGCCGAGCGTGGCACATCCCAGCTCTCCGCTGACTCGTTGGCACAAATGTCTCAGCAGGGGCGGAGTGCCACCACGGAGGAGGTGGAGCGGGGACAGCCGTCCCCAAACACGGTGGCCGCCTGAGTATGCGAGCAGAGCACGGAGCGCACGGCACGGCCACCCACCGACCTGCACACGGGCCGAGGCAACAAGGTCTGCATTGAGCGCGGCCGCCGGGGGAGCGGGGGCTGGCGCTGCCCGCGCTCCGGCTGGGCGGCTCCGGCACAGCTCCATGGCCCGGCAGCCGGCACAGCTCCCCGGCCCGGCTCCTGGCCCGGCTCCCGGCACAGCTTCCCAGGCCGGCTCCCGGCACAGCTCCATGGCCCGGCAGCCGGCACAGCTCCCCGGCCCGGCAGCCGGCACAGCTCCCCGGCCCGGCAGCCGGCACAGCTCCCGGCACAGCTCCATGGCCGGCTCCCGGCACAGCTCCATGGCCCGGCAGCCGGCACAGCTCCCCGGCCCGGCAGCCGGCACAGCTCCCCGGCCCGGCAGCCGGCACAGCTCCCCGGCCCGGCTCCCGGCACAGCTCCCCGGCCCGGCTCCCGGCACAGCTCCCCGGCCCGGCTCCCGGCACAGCTCCCCGGCCCGGCTCCCGGCACAGCTCCCCGGCCCGGCTCCCGGCACAGCTCCCAGCCCGGCTCCCGGCACAGCTCCCCGGCCCGGCTCCCGGCACAGCTCCCCAGCCCGGCTCCCGGCACAGCTCCCCAGCCCGGCTCCCGGCACAGCTCCCCGGCCCGGCTCCCGGCACAGCTCCATGGCCCGGCAGCTGGCACAGCTCCCCAGCCCGGCTCCCGGCACAGCTCCATGGCCCGGCTCCCGGCACAGCTCCATGGCCCGGCAGCTGGCACAGCTCCCCAGGCCGGCTCCCGGCACAGCTCCCCAGGCCGGCAGCCCTGCAGAGATGCCAGGACAAGCGTTGGGGCCAGCAGCTCAGCGTGGAACCGGGGATGGGCACAGCCAGGGGAAGAGTGGGGACGATGAAAACGGGGCTGGGGAGATGGGGCAAGCCAAGCTCCCTGGACCAACACCAGCAGCCTGAACCCTTCCTTCAGGGCCCAGCACCTCCCAGCAAACCTCACATGCCCAGCACACCGAGGAGAGCTTAGTTATGGTGCAGGCACCAGCCCAGGATCCTACAGCTCCTGCCCTCTCATATGGCACACACACATTGCCCTGACACCCACAGGTGCCCATGGCACAGGGCAGCGAACACCAGTGTGCCCCAGTTGCTGGACAGGGGATTCCTGGTCCCTTTCATGCACACCAGCGGCTCCCATGTTCTCCTGGGCTTGCCTGGTGCAGAGCCCAGAGAGCCACAAACGCGGGGTCCCGAAGCCCTGCCACCAGCCCCAAGACACGGGACCCCAGCAGCAGGAAAGGACGCCCAAGGCCCAAGGGAATGCGGCTTGGGACAGGGGGCGTCGGGCCCTGCACAGCCCCGCGGGAGCACACTGATCCCGCCCGCATCCCAGCCGCATCCCGGCGGCACCGATGCCGGGGATGCCTGGGCCGCAGCCTGCCGGGGCATCCCCGCAGCCCAGCGCGGGCACACGCAGCCCCCGCGTGCCGGGACACACGGACATCCCCGGACATCCCCCGGACACGCGCACCCGCGGATGTCACACGCGCGCACGGACGCGCTCCTCACCTCCGCCTCGGGGCTCGCATCCTGCCCCGCCGGGCTCCGCCGCACCGGGCCGGGAGACACCGGGCCACGCACCGGCGGCACCGGGCCGGCCAGCACCGAGCCGGCCACCGGGGGCACCGGGCCGGGCCGCCGGGTCCCTGCAGGCGCTGCCGAGCCGGCCCAGCGTGCGCCGGGGAGGCGGCTCTGCGGCACCGTCCGGCTCCGCCCGCTTCTGCTTCCCCTCCTCCTCCTAGTCGTCCTCCTCCTCCTTCTCGCTGCCTCCATCCTTCATCTTTCCCTGCCTCCCTTCCTTCTGACCCCGCATCCTTCTCTCCCTCCATCCCTCCCTCTGGCCCCCTATCTTTTCTTCCCCGCTCCCTCTGCCCTCTCCCTGATCCCTGTCCATCCACCCTTCATCTCTCCACTGCCCCCCACCCAGCTGAGTCCTGTCCCGGCTGACAGCCACCCCCTGCCCAATTCCCCACTCCACCCAGTCCCTCTGGACTGAGCCCCAACCCTTCCTCACACTTCAGTCCCTCAGAAACCATCCATGATCCCTTCCTCTCCCCTCTCAATCCTTCTTCCAACTTCACAGTCTCCCCAAAAGACACACAATTAGCCAGGATCCCCCATGGCACCCTCAAACATCCATCCTGACACCCCAGTCACCTGCACAGTCGTCCTTGGATAACTCCATCCTAACGTGACACCCTCAATCCCCTTTGCCACCCCAGAGCCCCATGAGTCCTCGGATACTGTTCCAGTCCCTCAGCACTCTCACTTGCTTTTTAATTGTCCCTGACTTCCTAGTCCTCCGCTGGGACATACCTGTAGCCCTGGATGCCCATAAATCCCCTTGAACACCCACCATCCCAACTAAACACCCCCAACCTCCCCCACCCCTTTCCTTTTCTTTGCCCCTCCCCATCCCAGCTCCAATAACCCCAAGTCTCCTTTGACACCCCTAACTTCTTTACCTGCTTGACACCCCAAAACCAGCGCTGCCCCTGACTCCTCCCCAGCCCTGTTCTCTCTGCAGGGACCCTCCCCCTAACTCCCTGTTGCCTGGCCCCATTCTTCTCTGTCCCACATCCCCACAGCCCTTCAGCCAGCTGTCCCCCATGGCCACTGCCTGCCACCAAGCAGAGTCTCTCCAGGACCCTGGCTTGGAATGATGACCCACCAGCCAGGCGAGGGCTAAGGGTTACTATCCATACTCTCTGTGTTACCTGTGTGGATGGAGAACCACAGAGCTGGTGGCAAGGAAGAAGGAGGAGGTCCCGTGGTGATGGAATGATTCCGCTTTGGCTCCGACAGATGGAACAAAGTCACATGACCAGAAATTTGGAGGACACTGTGGCCAAAACCAGTAACTTTTGTCTGATTAAGGGCCATTAAAATATTAACACACGCCCCCTATAATAAGCTTAATGGTACATGGTACCATGTCTATAGCTCCATAGTCTCCTCTTAGGCTGTGCTCTACATAGCACAGGACTAGGAGGAGAAGTTTGGGCTGGATATGAGGGTAGGAATTTTACCTGGTTAGAAGGAAGATCCAAAAATACTTTGGAGACAGAATGTGCTACTCTCCCTCCACCCAAAGTGGGGACACCTTCGTGGTCAGTTTCTGCATACAATTGCTATTATCATCACACAACATTGTTACTCTACCTAGAGCTCTATTGCAACTGGTGTGTTTATCAAAGCAATTTTGTATTTCTGCTGCTTCCATATACTACACTAGTCACAAATCTGTGATTATGAAAGTTTTTATGGAATGTGAACAAACCTATGGTGTTGAATTAATAAGCTGCACTGTTTGTGAAGCTGCACTCGTGGAATTTCCTACTGAACACCACCAGACCGATGGTGCCAAATGGGTTATACTCATAAATCCAGCTCAGCTGTCCCCAGCCCTCTGATCTGTGAAGAGCAGCTGGAACACAGGTGGGTTTATTTTCTGCCACATTTCTTACTCTATATGCAACACCTGGTACAAATGGGGTCAGCAGAGGGGTGCCGTGCTTCCATACCCCCCTACTACATCCCTGTTGTGACGCATCAGCCACCACAGCCCCAGTCCCCGAGCACCCATCCCGCTGGCCCTGCCAGTCTTGGGTCCCCTCCAGCCTTTGGGTCCCCTCCATCTGGCTGCCTTGGGGGCCAAGGAGAGGGGGGACACGCCTGCTGGCACAGCCCCCCCGCCGGCGCTCCCAGTTTCCCAGAGGGCCGGGGTGCCGTGGGGCTGTGCCGCTGGCCGCAGTCTCCAGGAGAGGGCACCAGCCGGCCGGGAAAAGCCGGCAAATGCGCTGCCACAGGCAGCCGTGGCTTGGCCACGCGTGTCCTCGGCACAAACATGCCACGGGCGTGGGAGAGGAGCCACCGAGGCCCCGGGCAAGCCCGGGCGGTGCCGGCACGGGGAGCAGGGCGCCGGGATGGCAGGTCCTGATGTGCCCTCCGGGCACCTGGAGCAAGGTCCTAATGGCTAAAGCAGAGGCCGGGCCGGCGCCCGGCGGTGCCAAGGGCTGCGGGGCCGTGTCCAAGCCACAGCCGGTCCCGCAGTGCGGGTGTCCCCAGCCCACGGCACGCCGGAGGCCGCGGCGAGGGAGCCCTGTCGCGGTCCCCGGGTCACAGCTCCCTGCCGAGGGGCCGTTCCCAGACCGCTGCAGATTTCACCAGCCGCTGCCCTTGACCGCACCTCTCACCCCGCGCCGGCCGCCCTGGACTTTCCCCACTCTGGCGTCACGGTTGTTCCCTGGCTGTGGCTGCGGGGCAGCAGCGGCTGCAGGGGTGCCAGGCTGTCCCTAGCTCCTGGTTGTAAGTGGTGCTGCCTGTGGCGAGGACAGGCATCCTATTCTGGCCACCTGCTGTCTGCTAGGACAGGTCCGTCACTTGGGCTCCGCTTGGTTTAACAGCCTCCAGGGCCACCCGGTGTCACACAGGGCATTTCGGTCCAGACCTGCTGCCTGGGGCACGCAGACCCTGGGGAAGGGCCCAATCCCATCAGGGCCTGGCTTGGCAGCACTGGGTAGGTTCTGCCCACCCCCATTTGTGTGGAAAGGGGTGGAAGGGCCGGCCAGACCCTGCTCCCCATGGGCAGGATCTGGGGTGTATCTGGTCCAGGTGCCCTGTGAAGGTCTGGCCGCATCCCATTGCCACCCACATCTCATGGACCCCTCTCTATCGTGTTTCAGGGCCAGCACTTCCCACTGCGAGGTCATCTGGCTCTTGCCCCATGGAGGGCGTTTGCTGGGTGGCTCCCATGCACCCCACGTCATTGGGAGCCCGTGTCCCGGCCCCTTATCAAGAGCATTGCTCAACCGCAGGCACGGTGTCGGGGGTGGGCAGGGGCCACGGCCCTGCCTCACTTCTGAACTGTGGGATCTGGGGAACCCCCATTCCTGGGCGAGCTGGGGAGGCCATGTCTGGGGTCGCCATGGGCTGGGCTCCTCCCTGCCAGCGGCACCCCCAGCTTTGTGGGGAGCCACCCGCACCGTCGTGGCTTTCGCTGCCGGCCCCCTCCTGCCTTACTGAGCTGTGATATCTGTGATATGCGGGACGGCGAAACTGAGGCACGGCCGGGTGCTCCGGTTTTCGTGTCTCCCTGACCCACGGGGTCCTGGCAGGGCACTCCCTTCCTTTTCTCTGGGGCTGCCAGGGGGCCCGGCCCAGCCCTGGTCCCGCACCCCCGCCTCCTCCCTCTCCCTCGGGGGCGGGGGGAATGAGGGGGGAACCGGGCGGGCTGGGGCGGGGAGGGGAAGGGAAGGAGGTGGGATTATGGAGACGGGACCCAATGAGCCCGAAAAACGTGCACCGCTCGCAGCTCTTTTAGCGCGGCAGAGGGGCAGCGGCAGCCTCTCGGCGGCGTGCGGAGAGAGCCGGCACCCCCGCCCCGTCCAGCGCACCCCTGTCCCGTCGGGCCCGCTCCCGCCATGGCACTGGGCAAGCTGCAGAAAGTGCTGATCAGCGAAAGCTTGGACCCCTGCTGCCGGGAGATCCTGCAGGCCGGCGGGATCCGGGTGCAGGAGAAGCCCGGGCTGAGCAAGGAGGAGCTGCTGCGGGAGATCCGGGTGAGGCAGGGCTGCACCCACGCGTGGGTGGGTGAGTTCGTGGGCAGGTGGGCACAGCCGCAGGCCGGCGGTCCCGGGTGGCAGCGGACCCCCTCGACCCGTCCCCGCCTCCCGTCTGATGCAAGAGCCCGGCCGGTTTCTCACGGCAGATCCCGGACCCCAGCAGCGGCTGTCCCGTGACCCGTGTCCCATCCCGTGACCCACCCGGGGCCACCGACCCCGGCCCTGGTCCCATTCGCCGTGTCTGTCACCCCTCAGGACTGCGACGGGCTCATCGTCCGCTCGGCCACCAAAGTCACGGCCGAGGTGCTGGAGGCGGCGGAGAGGCTGCAGGTGGTGGGCAGAGCTGGCACCGGTGTGGACAATGTGGACGTGGAGGCAGCCACCAGGAAGGGTGTCCTGGTCATGAAGTAAGAGCAGGAGTGTGGGGACATCCGTGCCTGTGATCCTGGGGAGGTCGGGGAGACCTCAATAGGGTGCCCTCCCCACCCATGGCACCCCTGGCACCATCCTGTGTGTCTCCGTCCTCCTGGGGTGCAGCCCCCTGTCACCCCGGGGGACACACACCAGTGACACTGCTCTCCATCCCCAGCACACCCACTGGGAACAGCCTCAGCGCCGCCGAGCTCACCTGTGGGATGATCCTGTGCCTGGCTAGGTGAGCACAAGGCAGGATGCAGACAGAGCTGTGCCCTACAGCCCCCCACCCCACACTGACCACAGCCTCCTTTTTAGGCAGATCCCGCAGGCAGCTGCCTCCATGAAGGAGGGCAAGTGGGACCGTAAGAAGGTAGGAGGCAGGTGAAGCACCTCTGGGTGGTGGGGGGTGTCCATGTGGGGTGTGCTGCTCACCCTCCCTGCACTTCCCAGTACATGGGTATGGAGCTGAATGGGAAGACGCTGGCCGTGCTGGGGCTGGGACGCATCGGCAGGGAGGTGGCCACTCGCATGCAGGCTTTTGGCATGAAGGTGAGGAGATAAGGCGGGGATGAATGATGGAGAGCCCAGACCTTCCTGACCTGGCCAGAGCCACCATGCCAGGCTGTAAGAGTGAGTGCCTGCTCTGCCTCAGACCATAGGCTACGATCCCATCATCACCCCCGATGTCTCAGCCACTTTTGGCGTGGAGCAGCTGCCGCTGGAGCAGATCTGGCCCCGCTGCGACTTCATCACGGTGCACACGCCGCTGCTGCCCTCCACCACAGGTACGGAGTGGGCAGGATCACAGGGAGGTTTGGGGAGAGCTGGAGAAGCCCCCTTCTGCTCACAGCCCTCCTTCCGCAGGGCTCCTGAATGACAGCACCTTTGCCAAGTGCCGCCGTGGCGTGCAGGTGGTGAACTGTGCCCGCGGTGGCATCGTGGACGAGGGTGCGCTGCTGCGGGCTCTGCAGTCAGGGCAGTGTGGTGGGGCCGCCCTCGATGTCTTCACACAGGCGAGTGAGGCTGTGGGCACCCCCCAAGCTTGGCTTTGTCTCAGCACCACCTCAGTTTTGCCCAAACCAGGGCAGGGCAGCCTAGTAAACCCTGTGGGGCTGGGACCAGGAACAGGCCTGCTCAGCTTCTCTCCTTGCAAAGGAGGTGGGAGCAGCTCCCGCTGCTCTGAGCTCCTAGGTAGATGCTGGGAGCTGATGGCAAGATGGAACTGTGTCTGCAGGAGCCCCCAAAGGACCGTGACCTGGTGAACCACCCCAACGTCATCTCCTGCCCACACCTGGGCGCCAGCACACGGGAGGCACAGAGCCGCTGCGGCAAGGAAATCGCCATGCAGATCGTGGACATGGCCACGGGGAAGGGGCTGACCGGCGTAGTGAGTCCCGCTGCAGCAGCTCCGTGCCCCACTTACCCCAGCTGTAACCCACGGGTGCACTGGAGCAATGCTCCATGTGTGATCCCTGGCAGGCTCTCACCGCCCCCTCTCTCCCGCAGGTTAATGGGCAGGCTCTCAGCAAGGCTTTTGCACCCCAGACCAAGCCCTGGATCACCCTGGGCAGGGCCCTGGGCACGGTGCTGTGCACGGCGGGCAAGCAAATGCAGGGCAGTGTGCAGGTCTGCACCCTAGGTGAGCCTGGGTGTGGGGACCCCCATGGGCAGGCAGGAGGACAGACAGACAGGAAGCTGGTTAACAGGGATTGGAGCCTTAGAGTGTACAGGGATGGATAGGTGGATGGATTGGGTGGGTGGAAGGACCAGCCCCAGGCTGGCCACTCCACTGCGGGCCTGACCTCTCTACTGCTGGCTCATGCACCTCCTCCCTGCACCCCAGGGACACCCCTGAAGGAGGCTGGGAGCTACCTGACGCCTGCTGTGGCTGCGGGCATGCTGGCTGGAGGGACACAGAAGGAGGTGACCCTGGTGAACGCCATGCTGCTGGCCCAGGAGGCTGGGCTGAAGGTGCGTGGACACCCGGGCTCTGCACCCCAGCCTGGTGTGCCTTCCCCACCAAGCAGCATGAGCCTGGGGACACCCTACTGGGCTGCTAATGCAGCATTGAGGCTGGGTGTTCCCTGGGGTGCTTCTGAGAACATCCCTTCCCTGCCCCAGCCACACGCAGGACCTGGGCACTGAGTGGCCGTGTCTTTCTGGCAGGTCACAACCACCCACAGTGATGTGGCCCCCGAGCCCGACAGCAGCACCGGTCTGGTGCAGGTGTCCCTGCAGGGCACCCCACACCAGGTGACGGGGACGGTGCAGGGCAGCACCCCAGTCCTGCGGCAGATCAACGGGGCCACCTTCAAGCAGCCAGCCCCACTTTGTGGCCCTGTCCTCATCTACAGAGGCAAAGCCTCTGACACCAGTGCTCTGGCCACACTGACCGGTGAGTTCCTGTGTCAGCCCCGAGCTGCAGGGACTGCCTGGGGAACCCCTGCATCCAACCCAGAGCTGAGCCCCTGCTGCAGCAGATGCTGCCTGGAGAGATGGATGGATGGATGGATGGATGGATGGATGGATGGATGAATGGATGGATGGATGCATGGATGCATGGATGCATGGACGGATGGGGCAGGGGGTTGTGTGATATTGAGCAAAGGACTTGGGGTGGAGGAAGAAATGGCATCGTGGACCTCTGAGCGGGGTGTTGGGGTGAGCAGAGGCTCAGCTCCCTGCTGGGTGCTGGGGCAGTGGGGCAGTCCACGGTCCCTAACTCCTGCCTCCTCTCCAGGGCTGCTGAGCAAGGCAGGGGCCCAGCTCCTGTCCTACCACAGCTCCAGCACGGTGGCAGGGGAGCAGTGGAGCATCGCAGGGCTCTCAGCGCCCCTGTCCAACCTGGGCGAGCTGAAGCCACGTGTCACGGAAGCCTTCCAGCTCCACCTACTGTAGACCCTGACTGCCGACAAGGACTCTCCCCACGGCCGCAACATCTGGACCCTCCCCCAGCTGGGGAAGCATTGCACATGGCCATCCCTGACCCCCCCACTAGGTTTGGGGTGGTCCCACATGTAATAAAGGGTCTAGAAGGAGAGAGCATGTGGTGCCTTGTCTGTGCAGTCCTTTGTCCTCAACCCCAAACCCCCTCCCTCCTGCCCCTGCTGCTCCCCAGCCCTGCTGCTGTTTGCTGAAGGGTGCAAAGGTCTCTGTGGCTGCTGAGATCCTGTCTGGCCACGGTCCCGTGCTGGGACATGGCCCAGAGAGCAGCGCTGCAAGGGGCATGGGCCCTCTCATGAGCCGCCGCATCACCTGTGCCCTCCTGCCCATGGGTTCTGCCATGAGGCGGTTTCAATTCAATGAAAATGCCATCTTGGCCACCTAAACTGGTGACTGGGAGACTGGGGCTTACTTGACTCCCCCAAAATGTCAGGGCATACTCCCACATCTAACATGGCAGGTGGCCATGGAATAAATGCCCGTAAGCAGCTGTGATCCAGACAGGTGGTTGTTAATTGGGAGGGACCTGGGGCAGGAGAAGACCATTCAAGACCAGGAGCCAGAGCCAGGCTGCTGCCCCCTCCCATCCACACCTTTATTCCCCTGCCCAGGTATCTGCAGAAGATGCTGCTGTCTCCAACAGCTCCGGGGCCCAAGTCACTGCTGGCCATTCCCCACCCATACAAAGTGAACTTTCCCACACAGGCCAGCCCCGAATGTGGGGAATGAACAGGGATCACAATGGGAAAGAGAGCATCCCCCTCCCCAGGGCTCACCACTCTGGTGATCCCACTCTAGATGGGCTTCCTGGCGTATTCACGGCGGTACTTGGAATCCACCCGTGTCAGGTACCAGGTTCCGGGGAAGAGATCCGCCTGGGAGCCGTGGGGAGCGTGGTCGGCTGCAGGGAGAGGGCAGTGATGCTCAGTGGTGTTGTGAGGCCCAGCGGGGCAGGGTCACATCCCCCCAGCCCCACTGACCCAAGTGATGGGTTTCCTCCCGTCGCTTCATGATCTCGGCGAAGTCCTTCGGGGCCACGCGCTTGCGGGCGTCCAGGCGGGCGGGCAGGTCAGCCAGGCTGGAGACCAGCTTGTCCAGGGGTGAGCCTGGCAATGGGCACCCCACGTGAGAGATCCACCACTGACAGGCCCATGCTGCCCTCCCTTCCCAGTCCCTCTCTGCCCTGGGGCCCACCTGGGGCTGCATCCTGTGAGACACGGAAGGAGAACATGCTGGCGGACAGCCCCGAGCCATAGGAGAAAGCACCGATCCGGGAGCCGGCCAGGTCCCGTGCTGAGCACCTGAAGTGAGAGGTGAGGGGCTTACAGGACCTTTGGGCTGGGGGGTAGATGGGAATAAAGGACTATGGGGCCAGTGTAGAGGGCTGCCTCCTTTGTAGGGCCACATTTCTGAAGGAGTGTAGCCCTGCAGTGCAGTGGTGCCAGGGAGCCCCAGGACAAGGCTTTTATTCCCCTCAGAGCCTGTCTGTTCCCATGACTCCTTTCCCATGGGGTCACTCATTCTATTGGGCATGAGAGCAAGGGTTTTCATCCTCCTGGTGATGACAGAAGGGCTTTATGCACTGGCCCAGCTCCAGCAAGCTGGGATGAAAAGTCTGGCAGGGAGATGGCCTGCAGCAGGATGCATCCATACTGGGGGTTGTGTGCAATGAAAGGCTTGGGTCCCTGTTGAGACAGGGGGAAATCAGGGCTGGGAGATGAGTTCTGCTCCTCTATACAGTCAGGTAGTGTCCTCCCCAAAATTATCTCCTCCCTCCCCCGAAGCCAGCATTTTGGGGGACTCACTGGGACAGGAGGGAGGCCAGGCAGCCATACATGGATGGTGTGTACATGTTGCCATTGCGGGAAGAGAGGAGCAGGGAGGGCTTGGTCTTCTGGTTGAAGATGTCCTGGCTGGCTGCCTGGAATGCCTTCTCCACCTCCTTGTTGGTGTAGGTGTCCTCCAGCTTCACATCGCTGCCCAGAGAGAGACCAGCTGGAACCCCAGGGCAGTACATCCCTGGCAGGGCTGAGGGATGGGGGACACAGCACAGGGACCCACCGGAAGGACTGCAGCCCCTTGTAGAGGCCGGAGGCTGTGTCGGGGTTGGGGGAGGCCAAGAAGTCGTTCAGCAGCAGCCTCCCCACCGACTTCTGCACCAGCTTGCAGAAGGGCGAGTGGAAGATGATGTACTTGAAGTCATTGAGGGTGAAGGGCCTCTGGATGCCAGCTGGGAGGAAACACGGGGCCATCAGTATCCAGGGGGCTGCCATGGGCCCCTCAGGGGTGCTGCCACTCACCCTGCTGCCACTGGGCCTCTGCCTTCCGCCGGTACACGGCGTAGCAGCGGTCCAGCGCCCGCAGGTAGCACTGGATGGAGAGCTGCCCGTCCACCACCGGGTACTCAGAGGACAGATTTGGCTTGTAGAAGTCGTAGGCGTGCTCCATGTGGGTCCCACGCAGGCCTGGGGGCACGGGGAAAGCCAGCTGCCAGAGAGCATCAGGAGACCCCAGCCCAGTGGCAAACACCCAGGGGTGCTGCCTGCCATGCCACCCCTGGCAGTCTCCCTGAGTCACTCCATGGTGCCTACAAGTACGTGGCTAGCCAGCATCCTGGAGTACCTAGCAGGGTCTGGCTGAGCAGCTCTGCCCAGGGCTGGGACACAGGCGCATGGCCCCAGGGACAGCTCACCACCCCCAGGCTCTCATGACACCAACCTCTCTCCAGCACCAGCGGGGCGTTGGGTCCCACCAGCATGGCAATGGCACCGGCACCTCCCGTGGGCCGCGCATTCCCCGTGGCATAGACAGCGATGTCCCCACACACCACCACAGCATAGCGACCTGAGGGAGGACAGAGGGACTGCAGAGCCGCCAGCGGGTGGAAGCCCCCATCCCATGGCCCTTGTGTGTTCCCGTCTCCATGCTGCCAGGTGTCACACCAAGATGGGCAGGAAGCAGGGGTGATGGAGAGCCTGGAGGTGCAGTGGCTCCCTCTGCAGTTACAGCAGAGGTTTTGGGTTTCAGGCCAGCTCCTGCCTCCTTCCCCTATCCCATGGCACCCACCCAGCATCCAGCCCCACGGCACGGTCCCTGCCTGCACTCACCATCCCAGGCACTGGACTCCACCCAGGCGGCCGCATTGAAGAGCGAGGCCGTGCCCCCATAACAGGCGTTGGTGGTGTCGATGCCCTCCACATCAGTGTTACCAGAGTCATGGAAAAGTTGCATGAGGACGGTTTTGACTGCCTTGGATTTGTCGATGACGGTCTCGGTGCCCACCTCCAGGCGGCCGATGGCGTCCCAGGAGAGCTGCCCGCGCTCCACCAGCCGCTGCACCACGGTCAGGCACAGGGAGTTGATGTCCTCGTGGGCGGCACAGAAGCCCATCTGCTTCTGGCCCAGGCCCCGTGTGTACTTGCCGGCCTCCACTCCATCAAAGCGCTCCAGCTCCTCCTGATCCACATACTGGGCAGGGAAGTACACCTCCAGGGCCAGGATGCCCACATCCTTGGGCCAGGCACCTGTCCCGGCAGCACTGGAGAGGCTGTGGGACAGAGGGAGTGGCAACAATCCTGTGGCAGACTTGGGGACAGAGGGTGGCCCTGGGGAGATGCCACCAGCGAGTAGCCCAGGCTAGGAGTGTTCCAAACTCCTGCTAGCTCCTGGCAGTGCTGCAGAGAGGAGGGAGAGGCTTCCCTTCCCCACTAAGGTTTAGGATCTCAGCCAGCTCCCCACCTCTGCCCTGGCTGTATCTCCAGCCCCCCGATCCCTGTGGATGCTCACCATGCCCTCTGCCACAGCGCAGGCTGCTGGGCGCCCCGGGGTGCCCGCTCCGGCCCCGGTGGTGCCCACCTCGCCCCCCAGCAGCGCGCGGCGCGCCCGACCAAGCGCAACATCTTCGCCCCAGCTGCTGCGCGGACAAAGGGCCGGCCGGCCGGACAGACGGACAGCGGGATGGCCTCGCGTAGTGCTTTTATAAACTGCGTGGGCAGCTCAGCTCAGCCCTCCCGGCCTTTATCAGCCTGCCGGACCCTGGCGCTCAAAGGTCACCGAGCGCCAGCCAACACGGCAGGGGCAGCGGGGCTTTGGAGGGGGGAGCTTGAGAGTGTCTTCATCTTGTGCCCAAGGCCTGGGGACACGGAGCCAGGGCTGAGCAGCAGGATGGGCTGTGGGAGCTGTGCCCTGGGGCAGCGGCAGCCCTGGTACCAGGCTCGCCTGCACAGCTGTGGTCACCGTGTGGCCTCCCCGGCTGCCCCCGCGGTGCCGGGCAGGGAGCAGAGGGCGGCCGGGCTCTGGTGCCAGTCCCGTCCGTGCTGCCCGGGACGCAGTGCACGTCTGACACGTGCCGCAGCTCTGTGGGGGTAAAACCCCATGAGCTGGGTGGGGGCAGAGCCACCTTCAAAGCAGCAGAGCAAACAGCCACGTGATGCCTGTGGCAACATAACAGGGGCACAAAAGGGACCTTTGGTCCCGGTGCGGCTGTCAACATGGCCATGGGGCAGGGTTGCGGCCCCCAGATCCCTGCGGAGCTGTCTGCACCCGCGGGACCACCTGTCCTCATGGCTGCACATCCAGGACAGCTCCCGTCCCCACCCGCATCTGTGTCCCGGGTTTCCATGACTGTGCTCTGGGGACACTCCTGTCCCCCCACCTGCTCTCAAGGGACACCTGCGGTTTTGGCACCCGAGGGCTGGTGTGGGCAAACACGAGTGCTCAGCGGGGAGGGCGACTGTCCCCGCAGCTCCTGGGGACTCCTTCCCAAACAGCTCTGCCCGCTCCGGCAGCACAAACGCCTCTGGAAGCCGGGAAGCTCGGGGAGCCGTGGCAGAGCCCGTCTCTCTCTCCCGGACCAGCTCTGGGCTTTGCACCAGCACCAAGCTCACACAGCACTTGCATGCTTGTTTGTATATAAGATGTATTTATAGGAGTTGCGGGGCGAGAGTCGGAGGTGGCACGGCAGGAAGGTCGGCGGCGCGGGGTCTGCCACGGGCTGGGGCGGCGCTCAGTGGAAGGGGTAGAACTTGCAAATGTAGGGATGCTTCCGCGAGCAGTCCGTGCTGGCCCACACGGAGAAACCTGCGGGAGAGACAGGCAGGGGCTGGCGGGGGCCAGGACGAGCTCCAGCTGTGCCCACCGCGGCCCTCCCAGGGGATGGGACCTGGAGGAGAAGGGCGCGGGGGCCGGGCTCTCACCGCTGTAGTGGGTCAGTGCGGCGCAGCTCCCCCCTCGGGCACCATTCCCAGGCATCTCACTGGTGACACTGTAGTCTTTCCCATTGGTCCACTGCCAGGCCTGGCTCTGTGCAGGGACAGGGGGTTCAGAGGCATGGCTCTGCTGTCCCCCAGCCCCCCATCATCCCTGCCACCCACACCTCACCTCTTCATTCTTTTGGAGTCCAATCCAGACGGGCTGCACACGCTGGTGGTAGGAGATGGTTCTCCGCAGGGTGACTGCCTCGGGGGCGTCCTCCACCCAGGCCAGGTGGGCGCCGTTCTTGACGTCCTGGCACCGACTCTGCAGGGAGAGCTGTCAGTGCCAGGGCGCCTCCGGGAGATGGCGGTCCCTGTTCCCCTGTGCACCCCAGTGGCCTTACCTCAGCCTCCTCCCAGGTCCGGGGCTCGGGAAAGTACTTGAAGCAGCTGAGCTTGTAGTAGGACCAGCCGTTGGGGCAGTAGTTTATGTACCTGCCCTCTGTTTGGGGAGAGCCACGGAGAGGGGTGAGGGACAGCTGGCATCACTGCCTGGAGAGGAGCGCGGCTCCCTCCTGGCTCAGCTACAAAAGCAGAGGTGTCCCCCGAGCTGTGGCACTCACCGACTGGCTGCAGGAGCCCCACACAGCCCAGCAGCAGGAGGGCGAGTCTGGCCACTGCCGCCATCCTCCTTGCTCCCTGTAAAGGCTTGGGAGGGTCACACAAGGCCCCCTGGGGACAGAGGATGCTACCTGTGCCCAGAGAGTGCAAACCTGCCCCACTGTGGGCTAAGCCTGGCCCCTTTGAGCCCCCGGAGGAGATGAGAGACTGTGCCTCCCTCTCAGCTCCCCAGCTCAGGTCACTGCCCCATGCCTGCACCCCATGCCCCAGTCATGGCTTGGAGTCCCCAGCCCACACTGGCAGCAGATTGTCCCGGCCCCACCAGTCCCAGAGTCGCCAGGAGGCACCTGGGAGCGCCAAGCTGCTCTGTGAGGACAAGGGGAGGGTGCTGTCACGGGCACAAGTCAGGGGACCCCAACCAGGCAATGGCACAGGTGGGGCTGCAGGGACTATGTGCACGGCGACATTTTCATGCCCTGAGCTGGTAGTGCTGCTCAAGCTGGGGAGGCAAATTGGCCACAGCAGTGCAGTTCCCCTTTATCTGGGCTAATCCCTGGGCATAGGGGCCGATTTGCAGATTCAGCTCATCTTCCCCTCAAAGAGGCAGCGACAAAAGTCAACGCAGGGCTGAAAAATGCAGCATCACAGCCTGCCCCATCCAGCGAGGGCAGAGCTCAGCTCCCGCAGCAGCTGCCAGGGAGAGGGACCAGCTCCTGTTCGCCTGTTTGCCAGCTCTGAGCACCCCGAGGCCCCAGTGCCTTGTGAAGGTCCTCTTCCTCACCTGTTGTCTGGAGATGGTGAGGAGTAGCAGCTCGTCGCGGGTCACCGGGACAGGAGAGGAGAGGAGCTGCCCTTTATAGCCTGGTGCTCACCAGCATCTGTGTTTGCCCAACTCAGGTGATTCTCACCATAAAAATCTTACTGCTGACCCCCCTCCATGCCCCCCCCCACCTTTGTTGGAAAATTGCCCAGATCTTCTCTCTGTTTGCATTTAACAATCTCCAGAAACAGACAGGAAGAACCTGTCCTAGTTGGTCAATAAACCCCCTGCAATTATCATTAATTGCTCCCGCGATACAGATATAATCTTCCAGCCCAGCACAGCCTGGCACCTGGCAGGGATGCCCGCTGGGCCAGCCCTGGAATGCCCAGGAGCTGGCAGGGATGAGCCCCGAGGTGATCGCCCGATCCCGCCCAGAGCATCCCTGCGACACGCGGCCGGGCCGTGGGTCCGATCCCCTGGCGCTGCCCCTGTCCCCCACCGAGGGATGGCACCCGGCCGAACCCCCGCCCTCCCCTGCTCTGCCCTGCGTCACCCACACACCGCCCTTGTTTGAACTGCCAGGGGATGTTTGCAGTAGGATGCGGGATGTGGGAACAGCCTGCAGCCGGGGGCTGCCGGTGCCATCAGATAGCGGCCAGGGTGCCCAGCCCTGGGGCCCTGACGCAAGCCTTCGTCACTGCGTGTCCCTCCGGGAGAAAGGGGCAGCTCCCGCAGCAGAGCCCCTCACTGCCCCTGCACCCCCAGCCCGGGGAGGCTGCTGCCGGCGTGGAGCCACAGGGATGAGCTCCTGGGGCTCCCTCGGGCAAGGTCTGGCACAGCCTTCTCTGCCATGGTCCTCTGCACCTGTGGAAGGCAGCTGGAGCTCTCCATGTTCCTGCTGCCACCACGTTGCTCTGGAATGTCACTTTGCTGGCTCCTGATGGATCAACGCTTTGAAAGATGATCCTGCTGCCTGTCCTGTGGCTCCTGCTGCTGCCAGCTCCGGCCAATGCCTGGCTGTCCTTCCTCAAAACCCTTGGTGGAGACCAGTGGGGAAGAGAGGAGCTGCCCTTGAGGGCTTGGTGCTCACCAGCCTTAGTGTGACCCAGGAGGCAGCTACCTGCAGAGGCTCCAGACCCAGGGCTGAGCCCTGCTTCCCCCACATGCAGAGCTTGCTGCCAGGCTCAAGCCATGTACAGCCCAGGGATCTGCCGTGGGATCTCCTCTGCGGCAGCGTTTGCTGAAACATGCAGCCGGTGAACGCTGCTACACCCACAGGGAGCAGCTCCCTGCCGGCGTGCAGAGGCAGGTCTGGCTACTGCCTCGGGCAGGGAGGAGGATCAGACCCCTCTCCTTCACCCACACAGCAGGATAGAGCTGCTGCTGCTTGGGATCCTCCGGGATCCAAGGGGTGAAACCTTTTCATGTCCAAACACAGCTGCTGCCTGCTATCAGTGCTGAAAGAAACAACCTGCCCCGATCAATGGCAAAACCCTGCAAACACAGCGACTCCCCAGAAAACAGGACTCCACCCCTGATTTATAAAAAAACATGACAAATCTCCCCCAAAGAACCTGGGGCTCCTCCACTACTCCTCAGTTGGATAAGGGATGCGGCAACTCCCTGCCTGGATGGTTCAGTCTGCAACACAACACGTTTCCACAAGCCCCCGGCCATCCCAGGCTGGGGAACAGGCATGAGCAGTCCCGAGGACACAGAGCTTCAAGTCTCAGCCTGAGCACCAGTGAGCTCAGTGCAGCTGTGCCAGGGGCTCGGCAGAGCTCGCTAAACCTTGGCACAGATGTGCAAGCTGTGGGAAAACATGGATGAATGCCTCCCGGAGGTTTGGACTCACCCAGCTGGCTCTACCAGGAGATAAAGGAGCTGCACTGTTTGAATATTAAACACTTAAAATGCCCCCAGCAGCTTTACCCCAGCTCAGCATCGTAATTCAGCTACTGGCTCCGAGTCCACAGCAAGAGCTGGAGAACAGCCAGCTGAGCACCAGTGGAGCCCAAGGTCTTGGTGGCACCTCCGTCCTCCAAACACAGCACAGCAGCTACTGACAGTTTGTTTTCTGATTGCTCAGGTCAAACTCTTGAAGCCTGAGACCAGCAGAGAGGACTGGTGATTCCCTGTTTCAGAGGCTGGAGAATCACACATCTTCATGCTCTTAGTCTGGAAAAATGGAGGCCCAGGGGGGACCTTATCACTCTCTACAACAACCTGAAAGGAGGCTGTAGACAGGTGGGGGCTGGGCTCTTCTCCCAGGTAAGAAGCAACAGGATGAGAGGAAATGGCTTCAAGTTGCACTAGGGGAGGTTTACAAAGGACACGAGGGAAAATTTGGCAATGGAAGGGCAGTCAGGCATTGGATCAGCCTGCCCAGAAAGTGGTGGAGTCACCATCCCTGGAATGTTCCAAAAACATCCGTATGTGGCCTTTGGGGATGTGGTTAAGGGGCAAACACAGCAGTGCCAGGTTAAAGGTTGGACTCGATGATCTCAGGGGGGCTGCTCCAACCTTAAGGATTCCATGCATCAGCTGCTGAGACAAAGGCAGGGAGGCAGCCCCAGCTCCAGGGATGAGGGTCCTCTGCCCTGCAGGATGGAAACAGCCGAGGGAAGCAAGCAGGACCTGGGAGAGAGTGAATCCACAGCCCCCCTGACCACTGCATGACCATGCTCGCTCAGCACCTTTCTAAAAGCCCCTCGAATGCCCCAGCCCCTCCCTGGCTCCCACAGGCAAGCAAGAGCTCTTATCCAAAGTGTCTGAGAAAGGAGCCGTCCCAGTCCCTCCCCATCCTTGCCAGTATACCCAGCTGCTTGGCTGCTGGCTACTGCCCCCTTCTCAGCTCACCAGGAGACCCCAAATCCATCTGCTAACACTCACACCAGGCTGCTTCCAGCTCCCTTGGGTGGAGCTAAGTGGTGGGGTTCTCGTGTCGTGCTGAGACAGAGCACCCCAATTCATTTATGAGCCGGTGGCTGTCCCACAGTAGCCAGGAAAACAAAACAAAAGCAGCGGCACACACACACTGGGCACATACTTTTTATTCTGGGGATAAAAATTGCTTATACATTTGGCAGCAACTATTTTCATAAAAGACTTTTATAAAAAATGTAAAAATAAGCAAATATTTTCCGTTATTAATATAGGAAAATGCTGCTGTGTGAATGGTTACTCTACAACTTACGAGATAAAATACCACCTTAAGGAGATATTAACTTTACAAGTAGTTTAAAAAAAAAAAAAAAAAAAGAAGAAAGGCAGAGGGCCATCATATTAAGAGGCCAGGCACGGAACCGGCTTCATTCCACAGAAAGCATTCATCTTGTAAAAGGAAGCCACATATATAAAAAGGCACTTGGTTATTTGGAGCTAACGAGCAAAAGCCCTTTGTTTCTTTAGCATCGACGAAGCAACACTTCATTATTTGCAGTGAAACGTGTACCTGGACAGACCCCCCTGGAGGTCTGAGTCAGCTGCAGCTGAACTTCAGAGGGCAGGCTGCAGCGAGCGTGCCGGGGAACGCTGTGTGCACCGCGAAAAATGGGAAACTTCACACAGAATTAACAATTTCAGCCCCGGGAACCAGCTCCTCCTGAGGCCCTGCCTTCATGTACCATTGAGTGGAATTAGGAAAAAAAAAAAAAAAAAAAAAAAAAGAAAAGCAACTTTGAGGCTTGATTAGAATGGAAAGAATAGGAAAGAATACTGTACACGGTAGGTGTTGGATGGCCTGCTCGGAGGGGAGTGGCCTTCAGTCCTTTGGCAGCAGCCGGCAGCCCCGAGCTCTTTGGAAGACATGTCTGCAGCATTCCCCTAAAGAGGCAGGAGCAAACCATCCCCACAAATGTTCACCTGGGCTGCTGGCTGGTCTGGAGCCCTTCAGAGGAGCGCTGCTCTCACGGACAAAGCAGAGAGAGCGGCCGTTTGCCTAAGGTCGGTGACTGCTGGCTTCCACAACTCCAAAACTATCGGGGGAGTCGCACCACGGGCGGCCCTGCTGTCCCACAGAGCACGTGAGCCACCTCGGCCAGGAAATGTCCACTCAGGCTGCAGCCGGGAGCAGAGGACAGCCCCAGACCTGTGGCAGCAAACTGCAGGAGGCAATGGTTTCTGAGCTATTTGTTCTGCTGCCACAGCTCCTGGCATGCCACTCGTGCTGCTGGAAGCCTGCTCGGCAGTCAGGGCTGCAGCCTCCGTGCGCTGGGAGGGGAAGACAAGGCAGCTCTGAGCCAGGGCTGCAGCAAAAGGAACACTTTTCAAAGGGCTGGATGTCTTTCCTGACGCAGAAGGACACACACCACAAACAAGTCACCACATGTTTGACACTTCTTGATAACACCATAAAGAGGCAGCATATGGTATCTGGAGGACAGGACACACAGCCACCCTTGGATGGAGGGGAGGGGACTACTGTGCAAGAACGCTGGGAGCTTGTGTTACCAGTTTTTGAAACACTCCTGCTCACCCCAAAAGGTCTGTATCAGTTGCAGTGCATCTCTTCTGGCATGGAAGCCCACGAAGGCAATCATGGACACTCCTGGCAGGATGGGGGCACGGGGAGGGTAGTGTGTCAAAATGGTCAGGGGTGTCTTGGGGAAGACATGGGCCCACGGGCCACTGTGGTGGGAAGACCAGGTCAGACCAGCGTTTTCAGGAGGGAAAATAACAAAACAACCAACCTAAAAAGACTATATGCATATATAATCTCATAATACCTGGGGAGCAGGCAGTGAGAACACTAAGGGATGTTAGTGGGTCTCTATAAGACAAAGACTCCTGAAGAGGAAAGGGTGAAGCTGCTTGACAAGAGGCATCACTTGACCTGTAGGTGTTTTGGGAGGTCCAGCTCGCTTGCTGAGCAAGAGTGGACGAGGGAAGGAGCGGGCCTAGGAATGTGGGTGCAGCTCTGAGCTGTGTCAAGACAAGGCAACTTGAACTCGAGGAGAACTAGCAGAAGGTGCTTCAGAGAGGGGTTACGTAGGTAACAGGAAGAGTAACAAAATAAGGATACAAAGCTGGTTTTGGTTAAATTTCTGGAGAAATGACCACAAGGTGTATTAAGCTGAAGAGCTGTCTCCCCAAAGCAACGGTGGAACATGTTTAAAAGCAGACTGGAGTATCCATGCAGACAGCAGTCACGTCCGAGGTGCGTTGGTTAGAAGTGACTCAGCTGGTCTTCTCCATCACCAGCTTCTACAGTTCTCCATTTAGCATAAAAGCACACAAGTCTACAGCGACCACAGTCCCTCCAATGAAAGAACATCCTGGGCTCATTAAGACTCTTGGATACTAAAATGGTTCTTCATTTCCATCCTGGAAGACCTTCATGAGTTCTGGAGTCCGCTTTGGCCGGGCTGCACCGTGGGCAGCCCTCAGGCGTACACCTGCATGTTGTTCCGCTGCTGCTCCGTCATGTGGGCGGCCGCCGGCCCGCGCTGGCTGTTACCGGGGCTGGTCGCCACGTCAGACCAGTCGGAGGCAGAGTGTGGGGAAGAGCTGGACCACTGGTCTGGAGATTCGGGCGACGGAGTCAGGTACGGGTGCTCCCCTTGTAAGTGCCGGTTGTGGCTAGGAGTCCGTTCTGTGGCCGAGGAGTAGCAGCTGTGCTGGGAGGGAGGCGTGGGGTACTTCCCCATCGAGCTCTGGAACTGGTGGTAGGCCGGGAGGACCGTCTGAGCCACCTGCCCGTCCTGCTGAGGGATGGCAGCCATGGAGAACGAGGCGCTGGGCAGCTGGGCGAGATCTGGGATCTGGTACATGGAGCTAAGAGGGCCAGCCATGTTCTGAGCGCAGTTTGACTGAGCCTGCGGCGGCAGTGCTTGCTGGTTTATGCTGCCCTTGGGAACCAGCTGGAAAGTCATGATGGGGGGCAAGGACTCCCTGGACACCCCCAGGTGCTTGGCGTCGGCTTGAACCAAGCCACTCTGCTGAGGAACGCTGGGGTGGGAATGCATCACCTGGGGCACCATGCCGAACATCTCGTTGTACTGGGACTCGTTCACCTCCATGCGGTTCATCCACTCGGTGGAGACGCTGCCCGGCCGCAGCCTGCCCAGCCCGCTGTTGGGAGGGGTGGTTCTGTGCTGCGACAGCAGCTGGCTCACGGACGGGAGCACCGTGCTGGACCCACGTCCCAAGGGCTGCATCTCGTGGAGGTTGGAGAAGGACATGGTGTGCGCAGCCTGCACCGACGGAGCGGCCAGCAGCGAGCTGGGCGACGAGTGCAGCACGCCCGGTGACGGCATCACGGGAGAAGAGGTCGGTTCAGATGCAAAAGCATGGGGAGACTCCAGGGAATCCACCGGTGACAGGGTCACCGAGCTCTCTGAAAACTGCCCTTTGCCCTCGCTGAGGGACTTCTTCCTTCTCCTCTTTGCATCTTTGGTGAGGCTGGTGGGCATGCCTTTGGCATTCGGTTTTCGTGACTTCTTGGTTAGTGAAGCGTGTTTCAGGTTGAGGAAGGACCTGTTGGGGCCACAGATGACTGGGGAGAGGGCAGAGTTCAGCATGGCCCCGGGGTGCCCGGCAGGGCTGTGGGCCACGTTGTACTCATTGAGGAGCTGCACGATGTCGTGGTGCATCCGGTCCTGGGCCACATCCCGGGGCAGCCGGTCCATGTGGTCTGTGATGTCTCGGTTGGCAAAATGGTCCAGCAAGATTTTTGCTGCTTCAAAACTGCCTTCGCGAGCAGCGAGGAAGAGTGGGGTCTCCTCCTGGAAACACAGAGAGTAAATATTTTAGCAGCTTCAGTGTGGGGGGACTCTTACAAGTCATAGTCCCTTACGGCGTAGCAGCCTGGCAAGCACCGTATAATGCAGTGTCACATTAGCAGTCTCCAAGAGCCACCCGCTGAAAAAGGCAGATTACAGATAATTTCATACACAGCAGTGGAGCACAGGCTGAATTTTCCCACCAGGAAGGGTACTAGCTGTGCCCTGGGATCCTTGGAGGAACCATGAAAGCACCTGGTGCCTTTCTCCTACTGCTCCCTATGAGGGAAAGGTACAAAAGGCTAAAACAGCCCAGTAAGGAATTAGAGCTTGTTGGTAGCTCTAAGATCCACTGAGCAACAGATAATAATCCAAAAAAGAAACTTTAGGCAGAGGAGAGAAATCAAGGACTAAGCCACAGCAAACACTAACAGTGAAGCTACAGAACATCTGCACAGTGCAGAGAGTCTGTCAAACAGAGGGGCTTGTCCTTCATCTCCACCCTGCACTGAGATCCCCGGAAACACCACAGGACATGACTGCTGCTGTGCCACCAGATATTTTTCTGTCTGCTAACTGGAATCCAGCTGTTTGACACCAGCAGCACCTCACCTGCTGCTCTCACACACCACTGACCATGTCTAGTCTATTCCTTCCCTGCAAGGAAAGCAGGACAGCCTGGATGCCCAGCACTTGGCCAAACAAGGAAGAGAACTCCTCTCCCATATCAGAAACCCTGTAAGACACTCAGCACTTGGGGAGAGCTCAGTCTGGGTTTGGAAGACCTGCACTGAGCACCCAGTTAAGAAAATCTGAACTTAGTTCACTACCAGCAGTGAAGAGCTGCTTTCAGTTAGGAAGCACAGGCTTGCTGAGCACCACCACACTGTACCTTGTTATCCTGCATGTCTCTGTTGGCTCCATTTTTCAGCAGTACTAGTGTTGCTTCCACATTGTTGACAGCAGCAGCCCAGTGAAGAGCAGATTTACCTGCAGGGAAACACAATGACATCAGTAACAAACCAAGGAGTTATTTTACTTCTCCTCCAGGATTGTTCAACCAAGCCACTGTGCAGCAGCCCATAGTTTATTTACCACTGGAGGACTTTGCAGTAGAGCTCAGTGTGTGATTTAGCTACAGAATTCATGAAGAGACTCCACTCTGGGAGAGCAGAACCCACCCCTCCCTGCTCACACCATGGCAAATATTTGCCCAGCCTGGCACTCGGTGTTCACATTACCGTGGTCATCCACGGCGTTCACATCAGCCTGGCAGTTAATGAGCTCGGCCACCATCCCTTCCACAGCCAGACGTGCAGCCAGAATTAATGGGGTCGTCCCATCATTCATCCGAGCATCCAAGTCTGTCACTCTGTTGCGGATCAGGATCTGGACAACAGGGGAAAATGGATTTTCTTCAGTACCACTACAGACCAAAACTGAGGATTTGGCAGAATCTCAAGAGAAATTTTACAATGACAAAGCAGCCTGAGCACTGAAATGCAAGGACCCAGAAAACAGGCGACAGGGGCAAACAGCCCAAATAAATACACGCCAGATGATTTATGCACGCTGAGTTCTTCAAGCTATGAATACCCAAGGAAACTGGATGCAAAATAGCTCTGCCTGGCCACCACAGTGTGGAAGGCACGAGAGCAGGGTTGTGAGTGAACAGAGCACAGCTTGGACAGGCTCATGTAAATGCAGAGTTCTCCAATGGCCATACCTGGAAGACCCCCTGGGCGTCAGCGGCCACGGCCGCATGCAGAGGGGTCCGTCCCATGTTGTCCCGAGCGTTGGCATCCGCGCCAGCATCCAGGAGGCGCTTGGCAGCGTCGGCGCGGGAGTAGCGGGCTGCCAGGTGCAGGGCCATCTCCCCGGTGCGGTCTGTCTGCGCCTGCAGGTTGGCCCCCTGGTAGATCAAGTCCGTGATGATGTTTGCTGAGGAGTCCTCCCCGTCCTCGTCGTCCTCGCTGATGTCGGAGCCGCCCGCGCGCAGAGATGCCAACATCAGCGGAGTGCATCCATCTACAGTGGGGGAGATGGGGATACAGGAGCCTGGCAAAGGCATGGAAACCTTCCTACGAGCCTTCTCCCTTGAGCTCCCATTCCCTCCAGTTGCTTTAACCCAGACCTCTTCTTAAAGCCCAGTTAGCAAGTCGTCTTCCTTCCAAGCACGAGTGCAACTCATGCAACTTCCAAGCATGAGTGCAACTACTGCAAGCCCAACAGAACTTAAGATATTCCTCTAAAGACTAAGATGATCATAAATTAAAAAAACTTTGCTGCTAAAGTGTAAAATTTCCACAAAAATGAAAGGCTAGCTGAGAGAAGCAAGGGCTATAAAAATCAAAGTCATCTGGCAACTTAGTGTAACTGTTTGTACAGATGTTCTAATCAAATCCCAGGGGAAAAGAAAGAGTTGAAGGAAAAATTATTCAACAGCTAGCCACTGATTATTGGTGACATTGGTGACATTCAGTTCAGATATTAACATGAAGTGAAATGCAGACAAAAGCCTTCATATCTACAGCAAGGTTATCATGAGATAACCTGAATTTGTAACAGTCAAGCACTCAAAGCTGACAAATGCTGCAGGATGAACACTCTCACACAGTCTGGGTGCTTAGGGAAATACTGGTCTTACTCTCCTCAAGCCTCCAGTGATGGGATGTCCACAAAGGCTAAAGTCACACTTATCCAACCAGGATCCCTGCATTGTCAGTGGAATGAGAAAGGCTCCTCCAAACCTCTAACTTAACTTAGCTCCCTCTGATGAATCTCTGTCTCTGCTAATCGGAGAGGACAACGCAGGAAGACCACCTGATGCTGCTGCCTTTTCACTCTTGTTAATACCCTCCTTGATGCAAGATAATTATGATTTAAAACATCTCCACATTATTCTCAGCAACTCCTAAAAATGCCGAGTGTTTCAGTTCCAGTAGCCTCTGAACATTACGTGATATTCCCTAAATCCCCATACTGTAGCTGTAGACACTGATGCTTCCTTGCTGATTTTACTGCTTTCCTGCACATCCTTTAGAGGCACCTGGAAAGCAAGAGGGACTGAGATGGCAGCAGAAGGGAACCTCACTCTGTTCATCGCTCCACTGGAGCCCACCAGCAGAAATACAAGATGATTTTTTCCAGCAAGTACCTGATCTATCCCATGGGCAAGCAGGGGACAAACAACAGCTTCTCTGCCTGCACAGCTCTCAATCACAGAGCACTGCACAAAGCCACACTGGGGTTCTGTGCACATAAACAAGGTGATATCTCCTCCTGGAACTAACACACACAGCTCTAATGCCCTGCTCCCATATCCCAGCTTCTGATCACCAAGTCTCCCTGGCTCTCTGCTTTAGGACAGTTCCAAAACTCTCTAGAAATTTACGGTTCCAGCCAGGGCCATGGAGGAGCAGCTCTGCCCAGGCTGCAGCAGTCTGCACGCTCCTCCTAGTGGCTCCCCAGCACAGGACACACAGCCCTCCTTCCACCCGGTGCCATTCCCAGGGTTTGCTGGATGGCAGCAAAGTGCTGACCTATGGGCACGGGTTCAGTTCCAAGATCCAGAGCTGTCTGTAGACCCTCTCTGCTGCTCTCCTAAAGCTACACCTCCTTTTGTGCTTCTCCCTCCCACCGCTGGCTCTGCTCCCCTGTCCCAAATGAACACTCCTCAGTATTCCAGTCAGGCTGTGCTCTCCTCCACGCTGCCACAACACAAAGAGCAGAGAGACAGAGCACAGAAAGGAGCCTTCCTTTCCTCCAGCACCACAGCTCTGGGAAAAACCTCTCGCAGGATAGGTCTGGCTTGCTCAATCATGCAGTTGTCCTGGACGTTTGTGCCTAGCTTCTCCACAGGGACAGCACAGCATTAAGCCCCTGGAAGAATTCACTGCCACGCTCCACAAAGTTTCTCAGGTACGTGCAGCCCTCTTCAGAGCCTTGCAAGTTGGCCACATACCATTGGTTTTATGAGGCTAGCAAAAGCACATCCAGTTAGACAGTCACAATTACGTGCTTGATGGACTACTAGAGAAAAAAAGCTGTGGACACAATGTCTTTTTTTCCTCCTTCCAGCTTGTTCTCTCAAAGAGCTGGAAAAGAACCCAAAAGCATCCAGCTGGAGGCAGACACCCAGCATGGAAAATTCCAGTCTAAACCACTGAAGTTTTAGTAACTGAAAAAAAGAGGGGCATATAATAGGGACAGTTCATTAATTTTAATTATAGGTGGTGTTACCAGTTATGCCTATAATTGCATTACCCTGGTTACACACTCACAATAACTCCAGTGAAAAGAATGTCCTCACTGCTCTGGGGGACACAGCAAAAGAACAGCATGGGGACACCAAGGTGGTGGCAGCATTTTATAAAAACTCTGCTGTCTTTCAGTAGGACAGCCCCTGAGTAACATAAAATGCAGAATGAGAGAATAAAGTCAGGAGTTCACCAGAGAGGTACTTCAGAAGGTCAGGCACAAGATACTGAAAGCTGGGATATAAGGAACCCACAGGAAAAATCCCTAGGCAATGCTTCTGGAGGACACTGGAGCTCTTGGATCTCCCTAAAACTGAGAGACTGCAGAAGGCAGTGGGTTAAGAGAGGGAACAAACCCTTGATACACTGAGGTGTTTCTCCCCTCTCAGGAAGAGATCTCTACTGTTAAACCTGTACCTGCAGCCAGGATCTAACTCACCCAGCTTCAGGTGGCTCCAGCCCAGACACCTGCACCCAAGTCAGTCAGCCTGAACACCCTTTCTAATTAATTAGGGGCAGCAAAGCATTTACTGGGGTGTGAACCATCCTGTTTTCAGACTTCTTGGGACAGAGGGGAACTATCTCTCAGCAGGGCCCATTTATTTCCAGCTGCCTGGAAAAGTGAGGGTGGCCAGGGCAGAGAAACAGCCATGTTAACTGTGACGAATCCTACCCCTCCTTACCAACCCGTTATTCCAACATCTCTCAGACTTTTAAAATTGTTTCTGCCCCTGACAGCTGCTTGCTTCTGATGCCACAGAGAGAAATAACTCAGAACAGCTTGCTGCAAGCTTCACAACTGTATCTGGATGGCAGGAAAACATCTCACAGGTCAGTATTATTTCATTGCTGTTGTTGGACAAAGCTTTGGGTGAACACGAAAATAAGCAGTCTGGAGTCTAAAGAACATTATTGCCTGCACTTGGAAAGCTTTCACCCTGCCACACAACTAGAAGTTTCAATAGGGGAAATAAAGAAAAGCTTAAATTTGGCAGAAACTGATGGTTTATGTTCTCACACTCGTGACACAAAAATCCCTCCTTCCCACTGCATTTCAGAGAGGTAATGGGTCAATGAGCAGAAAAGACAATAGAAAGGAACTGAGAGAATGGGTCCAGTCATCCTTAAATTGCATGGAAATATTCCCACAAAACACAGTAAAAAAAGGAATTGCAGCAATATCACCAGCATATGAACAGAAGCCATGTTTGCAGCTCTTCCAACCAGAATAAAGTTCTTGGTCTCCCCTCAGAACCCTTAGATCAGTTATTACCAGGTGATCCTCCCTTACCAGTTCTTTACCAGCTTATACAGCTTTAGTACTACACTCACAGAAAGCAGGAGAGGGTTCCCAGGGCAGCTAGTTAGTGGGGACTGAGAGAGAGCAAACCTGCCTGCATGTTAGAGAAACCTTCAAAGTCAACAGTTCTGTTATGAATCAATGCCTTGATTATCACAAGGTGAAGATATGAATCAGGGAATTAAAAAAATTCATAAATGATCTTGCCACACTGCTGGTTTGTTCAGGACAGACACCTCACACACTGCTAATGAGGGTAGACTGTCTGCCAAAAAGTCATCTTATTGGGAAAAGGCCATCTTGCTTCCTTCACTGATCACAGACACCTCAGGTAAAAAATCTGCTAAGTTGGTCCTTAGAAAAGTCTGGCATAGACCTCTGCAGTGATCCAACTGCAGAAACTGGGGGTTATTTCCAGCATAATTATGCATTTAAAATTTCTGACAATATCACTTAGGCACACACTGTTATAAATGAGATTCTACAGGTGCTTGCTAAGTGAATTCTTTTCCTCCTGGCTCCATGATATTCCATGTGCTTCAGACCATGGTTTAACTTTTCCAGCTTTTTTTTTCCCCAGGAGTGCATACTGTGCTTTCCTCAAGCACCATACAATTCCTGCTGGTGTTCCTGCACACTCCATTTAATTTGTAACATCAGCAGCCCCAGCCACTGGAGACAGGGGAGTTGGTGGCTGGCTGGCAGGACACACAGACACCGAGTACTGACCTGGCCCTCTGACGTTGACATCCAGAACATCCACTTCTTGATCTGCCTGGGGGGGAGTGAGGGCCAGCGAGGTGCTCCCGCAGACGTCTGCTGCCTCCAGGTGCTGCTGTGTCCACTGGCGCTGGTCAATCTGCTCATCCCCTTCTGGCAGCAGGGCCTGGTCCTCAGCCTGAGCACAGCAAACAAGCACTGCCTTCAGAATACCCAGCAAGAGGCCAAAGACACTCAAAGTTCTTGGGGTGTTCTTTGTTTTGGTGGGGTTTCTCAGGGTCCGGGTGGGGATTTCTGTTCCGTTTTGGTTTTTTGTTTGCTTTCTCGTTGTTTTTGGGGGGAGTTGTTTTCTTTTAAGCTAATGCTGGTCTCCATTTACTTCTGCTTGGCATTCTCAGCTTTCATACTCTCACCATACATTATCAGGCCTGAAGTGCAAGATCTTACCTTAACCTTCTTGTCCCTTTAGCTGCTGTGGGGAGGGGGCACTGAAACAGAAGGTACTGACTTCCACCAGCCTGTGGTGGCAGTGTTAACCTGAGGATTTGCTCCTCAGATACCATTAATAATATATTACCAATCCCTGGGCCAAGGGGAGTTTTGAGCAAGGGGAGTTCATGCAGGTGGTTGTCTCACCAGCAGTTTCAGATGGTCTTTAAGTCTTGGAGCTCCTTACCTTGGCTCTCTTTGGCTGAGGTCCACCATCACCTGCCCAGTGCTCAGTTGTCCCAGGGTCAGCCAGGTTACCCTCTGGTATCTGGACTGACAGATTTCTGACAAACAAGGAGAACATATCACTTTGCAGCCTGAGCAGGTGCTACTGCTGCTACCTACACTATCCTGCACAGGCTAACAAAGGAGTGCTTCTAAGTTTGGTAGCGCGCAAACAGAGGAATGAAGAAATTACAAATTTCAGGCAGCCAACAGTGGCATTAAATGCACTTAGAACTGAAAAGTTGTTTAATTCAGTGGAAAGCCAAAACTGCATAAAACTTTTGAAACTTTCCATTGCTTCCGAGTCAGTGCATTTTTGATGCACTGAGCTAGAGATTTTAGAAGTTCGTTGTCATCTGTCAACGTAAAAATGTCTCACCTATTCCAGGAGAAAATCAGCAAACAGTGCCCAGCTGCTGATCTATACTGCTCAGTGTCAGAAAACCAAACAAAACCAGGAAATCAGATTCCTGGCTGGCTTTTTATACATGACAGTTAATTAAAATACTTCTGTCCCAAGCAGATGTTTCTAAATTTAGAGGAATAGCCTAAGAAGTTCTGGCTTAAAAGAAAGCTTTCTCTGAGGAGTTAAGCGTCTTTGATGAAACATATTTCAGCTACATTCTCAAAATCCTCAAGCCACTAATAAACAGAATGTCAGTGGCCTAAATGCAAACTTACTTGAGTCCAACAGCATCCTCCCCCACGGGCTCTCTGCGTTTGTGGTTACTGGGATCCCTGCGCAGGATGAACCCCTCTGGCAGCCACAGAGATCCATGCTTGCGCTTGCGCTTGGCCATCATCACTCCCAAGAGAAGGATCAGCAGGATGATCAAAGCTGCCACAGCAAGCAGGTAAAGCAGCTGGGTCTTTGGTGGTAACAAGGGCTCACCTAAAAATTCCAGTTAAAAGACAGTGGGATTAACACAGTGGAGACAACAATCTTCAACCTACAGATTCTCTTTTCTCAGCACAGTCCTTCCCACAGGGAGCATAGTGTCTCTGCACAGAGTTTAGGCTCCACTGAGACTGCTGTAAGTACATGGCACTTCTTTTTGACTTCCCTTGGTCTGGTTTCTCAAACCAGACCAAAGTATTTTTTAGTGTATGGCTGCTGAACCAAAGATGTTGCTCCTTCCTCCAGCCACCCTCACTTGGCATAGAGAGCGCTGATCTACACAAAGATAACCCAACTAGATAACCCAATAATGCCAATCCACAACAGGTTTGAAGCTAAGCCTCAGACTGAGGGAGATGGAGCAGAAATAAAAGAGATTACATATTGCCAGAGGAGAAAACATCTGGTAGACTGGACTGAGGAATGCCTCCCAGCCTTTCTCTCTAAATGGCCCCTTTTCCATTGAATTCATGGCTTAAAGCACATGAATGGTTTTAGTGCAGAGATCACCACTGCAGTGCTGTAGCACGAGAGATTACTGATTTGACAAGTATTAAAGTGACTGGGCTCGAAATTAAATTTCAGGTCCTGCCTTTCTAACCAGAAGTCCCCTCTGTGCACTTTGCACAAACACACTCCCATAACTGGGGACAAACAGGTTATTACCTCCCAGAAACCATACTGAACAGTGAGACACAAGAAGATGACGATCAATAATCTGAGTATTTTGCAAGCCCAAGTTTGATGACTGCCTCCCTCAATAAGCAATTTTCTTCTGCAATTACTCACTTTGGACAGACACGAACGGATAGGGCAGCATGCCCTTGATGGCCTGAGCAGCTAAGAGAGCTGCAGCAGCTTCTGTGTTGTGAAAGCATTGCTCTGAGTCCTCTGCACACTGGCGGTTGTCAATCTCCAGGAACACCTTGGTGCTGCAGAGACACAGTAAGAGGGCACAGAAGTCAGTGATAGAAACTTTTGCCAAAGCAGTAGGTTAAACTGCAGCAGCCTTTTACCTTAATCTTTCTACCCCAACGCTGAACTGGGCAGTTGCAATAGCGTTACATTTTCCCATTTAAAAAACAGCCTACAGCCCTAGAAAGTCTAGAATGGCCCACACAACTACAAGCACGAGCCACCAGCACAGCAAGGCCAGAGGGGGACAGGGCCATCCACTCACCCGATGACCTCTTGCTCCAGTTCTCTGTGCTTGCGAACGACCACGAGCGAGCGACGGCTCCGCGCCGCCGACTTCTCCCCGTAGTAGGGGAACACCATGGGGTTTCCCTGGGAGTCCAGCTTGATCCTCAGGTTGGTGTGCAGGAGCGTCCCCAGCGTGCGCAGGAAGCTGCGGACGTCCCCCAGCAGCTCGTCGGGGGGCATCAGCACCACGATGATGAGGGTGCCCTCCGCCAGCTTCTCGGCTTTGTCGCCCGCGCAGTCCAGGCCGTCCCAGCCGCACTCCTCGCTGTTGCAGCCCTGGTCGCAGCGCCCGTCCGCGTAGTGATCCGCACAGTACTTGTCATACCTGCGGCAGGGAGAGGCTCAGGGCAGCACACGCTCTGCGCAGCACACCTGCACTCCAGGGGCCCGGGTATTGCACTCTTCAGCATCATTTGAGTTAAGCAACACTCATAATCAGGGTATCAGGACAAGAAATACAACCCCAGGATAAGCTTGCAGCCCGAGAGGGTGAAAATAGGAAGCACAGAACACCCCAAGAACCCGTTATTTAATTCTGGTAACAGTGTAAGAGAACTGCTTATTCTGTTTACTAAGATATCTAACACCTCCTGGCTCACCAAGGGAGAATCACCACTGCAAAGATGTAGCATTTGTCACAAATAACCAAAGAGAAAGAAGTGCTGCTACAGACAAGCTAGAAAACACATTCAGAGGCAGCAAACACAGCTGGGATTAAAATACAGGTATTGCTGGTATGCAGCAAAATTCAGGATAGCAGGCAATACTATTAACATCTAGTACAAAGCGAAATGCTTCCTATTTACATTTCCAGGGAAAGCAGGGCACAGCCATCAAGCAGGTTAACACATTCCCATTGTTCAGGTTATCAACTTGGTGCACGGCACACAGATTCCAAAAATAGACGAGAAGTACACAAAGCAGAAGAAACTCCTGGGTGCCAAGCTTTCAGCAAGGACAGCAAGAGAAACAATGGGAGAGAAGGGAGCAACAGGCAGGAGCTATGTTAGTCACAAGAGAAAATGTTCTCAGCATCGAGCCTTACTTGCATGTCCTGCTATTTTGCTGACACTCAAAGTTGTCAAACAGGCACTCGGGCGTGTTGCAGAACTCGTCACACTGCCCATTGAAAAGCATCCAGCAGCGCAGGGAGGAGGAGCAGTTGGCCCAAGGATCCTCCATTCTCAGGGAGCAGTCGCCTCCATCCCACTGGCACGCATGGGTGTTACAGTCTTCATCACAATAGCCATCCCTGGCTTTTTCTGCACACTGGGAATCCAGACATCCTCGGGGCTCCGGGCTGAAAGTCACGGGCTGCTCACAGTGGCTGCCCTGGGTGTGAACAGGGCACTGGCAGTAATAGTAAGGAGGCTGAGAATGAGGGTGGCAGCTGCCCCCATTCTGGCAGGGGGCACTGGCACAGCCCGGGTTTGTCTGGCATTCCTCTCCCACAGACAGCTTGGGGCAATAGCACCGTGGACCAGAAGACGTTTGGATGCACTGCTCCCCCTTCTTGCACTTCACTTGTCCACAGGTACTGTGGCTGCTGAACTCACATTTTGCTCCAGAATAACCCTATGGGGTAGAAAAAAAGGCAAAACAATCAGTGTCACAGACCTACTCTTCAACACTGAGGGCTGGAGGCAAGGTGTCATGTGCAAATTCTTTCTCCCCTGTAATTCCTCTAGCCTCACTGCAGGACTTTCTGGACCTAACCTCATGGATAAACTGGGAAATCACAAGGCTCTGTTACATTTTGAAAACAGCCTACAAGAGCCACAAACAAGGAGAATCTTGCAGCAAGCACAGAAATCACAGGATTGCAAAAAAAAAAAAAAAGTTGTAATTTAATGGTAGATTTAAGACAAAAAAGCCAGCTGTGATACTTAAAGGCCATACTTGTCTGGGGTAGCAACAGGCAGCACCTGGAAGCCCTGGGTTTCCCTGCTAAGCAGATAAACCAAGGGATGTGGGTAAAGAGTGCCCAATCTTCAGCTGCAGTAAAGCAGTGAGAGCCTAGGCAGAGGATTCTGGAGCTGAGGTAGGCAGGGCAGTGTGAGGACACGGTGCTTACCGGGGGACACTGGCAGATGAAGCCATCGGGCATGTTGCTGGCCACGGCGCAGGTGCCGCCGTTCTGGCACGGCTTCCGGGGACACACGTCGATGACACTCTCACAGTGACGGCCTGGGATGGAGCACAGGGACAGGAGAGCAGAGAAATGTGTCTGGGGTCACTCCAAAAAGCCATCACAACACACAACACTCGTGTGAATAACCAGCGAGCTGAGCGCTCCGGTGAGACTTTGGGAGGGAGCACCTCTTTGGGTAACACGTGGTCTCTACGGAGCTGCCTGAGCAGTGGAGGGGGAAGGCACAGCCCCAGAGTCCACAAGGTGTTTTTGGAGACAGCTGACTGTGTCTGCCTCCTCAAGAACACACACAGCATGGCACAAGGACAGAATGTGCTGCTGTCATCTCCAAGTCAGCCAGGCACAGAGGCTGAAAGTGATGTACCACACCAAGAAGTCCCAAGACTTCTTTACTTTTTGGGAGATGCTCAGTGAGTCCAAGGGCAGATCACACTGTAACATGAATGAACAACCCTCAGGAGCAGATGTACCACGAGTGAACAGGAGAACCAGGCAGAATCTCCTCAGGCTGATCAGCCAGACAGGGATCTTACTGCACTGACCAGCTTTGCAGCAGCTCCCAGAGTCAAACTGACACCAAACTTCTAAAAGTTGGGGATGATCTAAGCATGACTTGGACCCCCTAGGAAAACATTAATAGAAGTCTCCAGACATGTGCAGTCATGGCTTTTCAGACAGGAGCAGACAGGGCAGGATGGCCCACAGAGTCCTGGCATCCCACCAGTCACAGACCACAGCAAAGCCACCCCGTCCCCTCCCAGGCAGAAGGGGCAGTGTGGAATGTGCAGAAGACAGACAGTCAGAGGAGGAAGCATGTTCCCCCTCTGTGCCTAACATTTCCAGACAGACTTCATGTCTGAGACTCAGCAGCTCTCCCTGCTCCTCCTGGGGTGCAGCAGGCCTGCACTCCCCACAGCACAAGATCCAGCAACCCTTCCATCAGGGTCAGAAGCCAGATGAGGCATAATTCACAAAAGCAACCTTAACAGATAGGCTTAAAATAAACCCATCTGATGGCCTACACCAGAGTCCCACCAGCTCCACTTCCCTCATACATCATTCCTTCAGGAAACTTCTTTTGGCAGGCTAAGTAATGCATTCAAAAACTACTACATGAATTCTTCAAACGTCTATCTTTGTGATTTCTTTACTTCTCAAACTCACAAATTTAGTGGAAAAGCACAGCATCTTTAAATTTTAAGAAAAAATAGGCATAAAAACTGCTGGTAAAACATGCAAGAAAGGTCACTGGTAAGCAGGGAAAGTGAAAGGTTTTAATAGAGGAAAACTGAATGCATAAGAAGTTAAACTGACATGGAAAATGGAAAGCTGAAAGTTAAGACACATCTGGAGACTATTAGACCAAACTTAAGCCCAGTGGGAGGCAGAGAGCAGAATAGCAGCAACACTAACAAAGAGGAGATCTAGAGAGAGTGAGACACAAGTCTGCACAGTGTGAAATTCCTGCAAAGTTGTGATTCAAAGCTGGATTGTGGGAGGATCACCAAGCTAGGAATGTACAGCCTGTCTGTGCACAGAACACTCCATCCTGACCACATCACCAATGTAAGGAGGAAAAGCAGCAAGGAGAAGAAAAGGAGACCAAAAGCTAATCATGGTACCATGACATTGATTTATAGAGAAAATGCATATGGCTGCTTTGCAAAAGGAAAAGCGACAGATAAGCTGACACATGAACTGTTACACTTCCAATATTAGAAAGGTGAAATTCCGAAGGCAGGAAAAGCACCACAAGGAAAGAAAAACCCTGGAAGCCAAGTGTCTCAGGAGATCCCTTTGTCTGAGACAGCTCTGGAAGCCAAATTTCTTAGAAGGTTTAAAAGAAAGACCAGTTTAAAAATTGAAACGTTGTAGGGAAACAATCAGACATCGTGAAGGGAGGTTGCCAGATAACAGCACTGCCAGGAAGGGACAGAACTACCACTTCTCAAGACAGAGCTGTAAATTGGCAGCCTGTTTATGCCCACTCACCGGTGAAAGCACTGCGGCAGATGCACCTGTAGTCGTTTGTCAGCTGGACACAGTCCAGGCTGCCCCGGGGGCTGCAGGGGTTGGAGAGGCACTCGTTGATGTCCCCCTCGCAGCGCTCGCCTGCGAAGCCCTGCGGGCACAGGCAGCTGTAGCCCCCGACCTGGTCAATGCACTGGCCCCCGTTGAAGCAGCGGGGAGCTCCCGAGTCCGAGATGCAGTCATCCACGTTCTCCTCACAGAAGCGCCCTGGGGAGGCAGGAAACAGGGACAGCTTGAGGACACTGTGCCGTGGCTGCCTTTCCTACACTGCTCATCAGGCTTTAAGGCCATGCCACACACAGTCCCTGAAATAGGCAGGTAAAGATCCCAGCTTAACACATGCCATCCCCTCTGCAGACAGCCAGCTTCAGAGCAGACCTAGGGTACATGTGTTTAACATCCAGGCTGTCCTCAGAGCTAGACCATCCTGGTATTTGGCAGCTTTCATACTTGACTTCATTTAAGGGCATAATTAAAAACACAAAACCAAACCAAGCTCAAAAAAGATGCACTTGATCCAGCCCTGAGACTGAGCAGAGCCCGGGAGCCCCGTGCTGTCCCTGAAAGGCCATGAGCTGCCACCAGGCTACCCTGGGCAAAGAGCATTTGTAGCACCAGCATTAAAACAAGCAACAGCAAACCAACAGAAAAAGCAGCTGTGAAAAAACACCAATTCCTCCAGTCTGGCTTCTGGGGACCTACAGCAAATCCCCACCAGCAGCCAGGGAGGGCAATTTCTTCTCCTCCCTGCGGGATTTCCTTTCAAAGGACAAGGTCTGATGCTGGTTCTGCTTTCACTGCACAAGGGGACAGAGAGGGGAAGCTGAACAAGTTTATTGCTGTTGTTCCAACCACAGCAAGTAAAATCCTTCACCTAAATATGGAGGATGCTTACACTGGCATCAGTAAAGTATCAATTACAAACTGGGCCAGGGACAAAAGCTAACTTTTACTATCCTAAATAATTGTATCAAGTCTCCTCTAATTTCTTTCATTTACCAAAAAAAAAATAAATTGTCACATCTCAACAAAGGAAGACTGAAGGATTAAAATCAGTACACTCAGAACCTCTCAAAGGATGGTGGGGGATTTAGTGGAATACAGAAATTCTGGCAATGGTATTTCAGCAATATTCAACAATAATTCTGGCAATTTACTGGTATATAAATATACTATTGGGTGTAGACACCTAAAAGGAGGTTTGTTTCTGCTTCTGTTTTATTGCACTTTTTTGCCCATTTTTTTAAAATGAAGAATAGTATTAAGAACAATATCTGAAGAATTGGTAGTGCAATGATTTACAGTGAAATAAACACTTATCCAGAGTGGGGAGATGTGCTGAGAGCCACACTGAAGTGAATGAACTGGTGATATGCATGGGCAGGAGGCAAATACATTATTTTATTGTTGTACCTAATTTGTACTTAAATTAACTTTATTTGTTGTACTTAAATTTACTTCACGAACCAATAATTTAGTTCTATCTGACATCTGAAGATTTCACCTACACTGAGATGACATACTTCATAAAGAAAAAGTTCAGAGCAACTTAAAATTTTTAACTGACTTGAAAAATAAGCTTAAAAAAAACAAAGTAAGAAAGCATATCCTGATGGGTTAAAATGTTAAAGTCTGAATATTTTCAAAGGTAGAAGCCAGATATAAAAGGGAAGACTAGGTTTCAAGAAACCTGACAATAAACAGGCTGTGGAACCATGCTTACTGAAAATTACTGATATAAACTGTAGACTATTTTTTTTCTTTTCAAAGGAGCTTTTAATAAAAGAGCTCAAATATGCTGAAATAGTTTAAGGTAGCCTCGAGTTCACTCAACTTATCTTCCATGAAAGACTCCAGGAGGATAGAGGGCAATGAAAGGCAAAAATTTAAGCAAGTAAAGGACATTGGAAGTTATGCAAGAACTAAGAAAGTTTCCTATTTATTTCATAGCACCTTAGCCAAAAAGAAACCTCGAATTTACTGTATCAAAACAGATAGGTTTGGGAGAGACCTTAACAAAAATCTCATGCATCCACATTGCCAAAGACAGATCATACATTCCCAAGGGACACTGCCACGACCTATTCCTTTAAAAGAAACAAAAAATTAAAAGGGAGGAAAAAAAGCAGCATTTATTTTTAAAGAGAAAATATGTATCTCAAGGGATCCAGTGTACTCTGGGAACATTCTTCAAAGAACATAGTGCATTCCCCTTAAACTGTGCCTGTGAAAACAGCAGTCAGAGAGGAAAATTCCCTCTTGTAACATTGAAGATTGCTGAGCTTCCTACCCCGAGTTCCTGGCGGACAGGAGCACTTGAAGTGATTGAGGAGGTCGATGCAGGTCCCCCCGTTCTGGCAGGGCTGGAACTGGCATTCATTCACCTCATACTCGCAGTTGACACCCTGGTACCCAGGCACACACTGCCGGAGAGAAAGCAGTGTGAGTACTCTTCCAACAGGTGCATTAGCAGGCATCTCAGAAGGGCTAACGCAGACAGGCGCCCTCGGTGGGGCAGGTCAGGACTGCCTTTGTAGCTGAACAACTGCAAGTGATTTCAAGGGCTGCACAGCCAGCAGCTTAAGCACACAACTCGACTGTGTGACTCCTAACAGGGCACTGCAAATTTGAATTCAAGTGATTTGATTGCTGCAAAACAGAGCAGATCAAATCCTGATACCCTCTAGCACTGAAACTACTTTAATAGTTTTGGCTTAAGGTTCACATAAAACTCATCCTTTCCCTCTGGGCGTGGGCTTCGAAGGTGCTCTACCATTCTGAAAAGCTTAGGGAGGTTGACATACAATAAACTCAAGGCCTACACTGCTCTCTGCATTGGTGTTAGGAAACAGAAAGCAGTGGAAAGCATTTCTCACTCTGAGATGCAAGGGATATTTTGCCCATTCAACAGCGAAAATACAAAATTCCCTGAATACATTTTACAAATATTTTAATATAAACCACACCTCAGGCAAAAAGCCTTTCCAGATAAGAACCCCCTTCTCCAATGACACAAAAAGTTCAAATGCTGATCAACCACACCTCCTTCCAACCACACCTCTTAATTCAGCTGTAAAAACCTCTCAGGAGCACTTGCTTTTGCTACAGCCAAATCAAAAATTCCTTCCAGGCGCAGGCTGCTTTTACCCCCTGTTTGAAGGAACTCTACCACTTGCACGTGTTTCAGATTTCTCCTGACTCCCCTGCAGCACCATGCCCTCAGTATTTATCAGTATTCACTGAAAGCCCGGGGTTACCTCGCACTGGTATCCGCCCAGGTGGTCCCGGCAGGTGGCTCCGTTCTGGCAGGGGCTGGACTCGCACTCATCCAGCTGCACCTCGCAGTAGCTGCCCGTGTAACCCACCTGGCACTGGCAGTGGTGGGTGTTCCCCACGTTGAGGCAGTGACCAGAGTGCTGGCACAGCTGGTCCATGGGGACTCCTGAAAACAACATTAATTCAAGTGAGCAAACATGTAAAACGCACCTGGTGCCACTGCAGGTAGCTCAAACAGGAATGGATATGGGGAGGCCCAACAAATTGAAAACTTGCAACTTTAAAATTGAAGAGTTACTCCTTAAATTACAGTGGATCAAAACCAAAACTGCCTTACAAATGAAGTCACTGCCCTGTCCTCTTTGGATCACTGGATTCAAGACTGGCAGGAAGTATTTGTACTGCTGTATTACTTTAGCACTGGCTGGTGAATACATATCTGAAGCACTACTGCTGCTCTACAAAGGTTCAGTGTTTGTACCTGGAATGTCCCCAAAAAGCATGGGAGCCTGACACTGAATCTGCTTGTGTCAGATGCCATCTGCCTGATGGACTACAGTATCCATCTGCCTGGACTACAAGCCATGTGGCCGGACAAAACTCACTTAAAAACCAAATCTTTTACATATACATCATCTGAAGTAGAAAATTACTGCTTTGAGGGGCCATGGTATAACCTGTAAGGCTAAACAGCGCACTTAGTAATCAGTATTCTCTGCAAAAATACTCATCATGAGTTCCAAGATGCCTTTCTTGTACAAGGACAGCATGTCTTAAACCTGGCCTGCCTGAGGTTTAGCATGAAGGGCTGATGCACTTTCCAAAAAGGCAGTCCATCTAAAACAGTACTACTGAATATCTGATACCTCATAAAGTATTTAATTCCTCCTTTCTGATATTTTTGTGATGGGGAGAATCAAGAAAGCCTTGACTCCCAAAGGCACCCTTGCACAGAGTATTTTTACCTGGGGAGTGACCGTCACCAACCACCTGGAGGCAAAGCTCTCAGGGATGTGCACAGGTGCAGGGGGAAGGAGATGCACAGAGAAATGATTTCAGCTAAAGCCCAGGGGATGCTGATTTACCTCTCTGTGAAGCTGCTGCCTGGCACGAGACGCTGGGCACGTCGCAGTAGGCGCCGGTCCAGCCGGGCGGGCACACGCAGCGAGTCTGCGCCAGAGCCTGGACACACGTGCCCTTGTTCTTACAGGGGGACTTGCTGCACAGATCCACCAGTGACTGCAGAGGGAAAAACCCACGTGAAATGTGGCAAAAGCAGGAGAAACGGCACTCAGAGAACAAGCTCAAGATGCAAAGAAAGGGAGCTCTGCAGTACTGGTTGCCTGTGGCACTGGCAAGAGCAGGACAGCACCTCCCAAGCATAAGCCAGGTACTTTACTGACAGTCTCATCTGCCTAGCAAAGTGCAGGTGTATAGAGGATGAACCCCAGATGGCAGCATTATTTCAAACTTCTCACACCTCACCATGAAGGTGGATCTTTGGCTGGCTTAGTTTGAAAAAGATGGGTTTTATCTCAGAGTAGCTTTCTAGTTCCACATTAGCAGGAGGCTTCCAGCTATTCTCCCTAACTGCCCCCATCTTCACTGCTTTTTGAGGATGACAGATGTGCTCCACATTTTGATCCATACTTTTCCTTTCTATCATTAGCTCACCATACCTGCTTTTGGCTGCAGTATGGTGTCTCTGACTTTTTGTGTCTTCCAAGATTCAACTGAAACCCCACAACAGTTTTATGAACTGAAGATGGGCTAAAGGATATTGCTTTTTGTGATTTCTCATATAAAAAACAAAGAGTCTAAAACTCAGTAAATCATCATATGAAAGTGAAGACCCAAAACAACAGTCTGATGTAATATAAACCAGCCACTAACCATAATTTCCTTTTTAAGCAATTAATCTTCAAATTAATACAGCTATTGATTGATTTCAAGCTGACTTGAGGAAGGGTGAGGTTTTTAAAGTGAGTGGCACTGAATTTTGGCTGTAAAACGCAACTTCAATTGCAGAAAGTTCTTCTTTTCAGATGCAAACTGTCTCCTCACAAAGATTAAAGTAAAAAAAAAATCTGTGCTTTCACAGGCAACCAAAAGGAAACTTGGAATTAAGTTTTATCACATGTAGTTGAGCGTGAAGAAGAAAAAACACCAAGCCTCTTGCTTCTGCATTTGTAATGAGTAGCTGACTGTTCTACATGCAAATTCTAAAACTTATGAATCATTGTCTGATTTTGTGCTGCTTATTTAGCTTTGCTAATTAGGTCAAGCCAGTTTACCACTAAGACAAGAACTACAGTGTAGCTGTAATCTATAAATCTCCCCAATACAGCTTTGAGCAGTACTTATAAATTTAGAAAGTCCTGGTTCCTTGTATAAAATGGGTAATACATTACAATCAAGCTTCTCTGAACATAAAGCAGACTTTCTGAGAATGCACAGCATTTAATTTGGGGAAAGGAACATTAATCCTTTTCTCCAGTAAAAACAAAGCAAACATAACAGAAGAGGAACTACTGAACTTCACAGCACTTCACGATCACTCTCAATGCTAATTCTCCCAATGAGGTTTAAGTGGTGTGCCCAGAATGCATAATTAGGGCAGCAGAGGGGTTGCTTTTTTCTATCACTTCATTACTTTGCATTCACTTCCTCCATTAGCAATACCTAGAAGCAGACCTGACAATTTAATGTCTAGCGACATACTTCTGAAAAAGTACCTCCCCCACTGCCACTAAAATGCTTCTTTCCAACACTCACTGCTTTACAAAGACAAGTTGGCACGAAAGAGAGCTGCAAAATTCTTACAAAATTCTAATGTTTTCCAGTCATTTAAGAAATTCACCTGGTTTTTTTAAATGGCAGCGCTCAAGACTGCTGGTGAAGGAAACCAATACAGAGTTTACCATTCCAAAAGCAGAAATAGTCTCAAATAATTCTTGCTGCTTTGATAAGAACAGAATCAAAAGAAAGAACTCTGATTTGAAAAACATCATTCTGTTTCCACTGTGCTACGCCAAGTTAGAGTTTTTAATAGGCACTAGTCAGTCATTTACAGTATTCAGGGTTTGGAGCTCCTGTGGAAAACTGTGAACTGCCTGAACTTAAGTGTGCCAGTAAGGCTCGAGATTTTTATTGAGGCTGTGAATAGGACAAGCATGTAATTTACTGCCCCAAAACGTTTTCTGGCTTCTCATGAAAAAAAAAAGGTACAATCAACCCTGATTAAAATTTACCTTTCTGTAAAAAATGAACCAGTTAAATCTAAATCCTGCTAATCAGACTGATATTCTGGTTTTTTGTTTTGTGCTTGTTTGCTGGTTTTTTGGGGGTTTTTTTGGTGTTTCTTTTTTTTTTTTTAATACAGGACTCTGTCTTTAATCAGGACAATTTTATGCTTTGAATGAAATGCAGCCATTTGCCAGGGCAACAGCTGGTTTTCATTTAAGAAAACTAATCTAGAAAGTTCCAGTGGCACCTGTTCTCATAAATAACCATTTTCTCCTCCTTGCAAATAGACAGGGCATGGAACTAGATGATCTTTAAGGTCTCTTCCAGGCCATTTAATGATTTCCAGTTTTGAACAGGGGCACCTAAAGGGCCCACCACCCCTCACCAGGTCTGAAGGAACAAGAGCTCAGGCACGTTTGGCACCTCACACCTCTCCCAGCTGGACAGCTCAAACAACTACGCCACAAGAAGCCACCCACCTTGCAGTTCTTGCCAGTGTAGCCCAAGGGACAGATACACCTGTAAGTGCCCAGGCTGTCCACACAGGTGCCCCTGTTGAGGCAGGGGTGGGAGTCACACTCGTTGATCTCCGTGAGGCAGTTGGGTCCCGTGAACCCCAGCGGGCACTGGCAGCTGAAGGAATTGATGCCATCCACACAAGTGCCTCCATTGAAACAGGAGCTGCAGGAGAGGAGGAAGAAAGGTAAGCTCAGACAAAATGCAATTAGCTCACAGACAAAAGAGAACAAAGACATGACTGAAATAAGGGAGAAAAGCAGATAACAGGATCTTTTGATCACTGCCAGCTTCTGGCTGAAGAAGCATAAATCAGAAAACAGCAAACCTAGGGAATTCCAGCTCACCCTCCAGCTCACTTTTACCTCAGCAGACCAAGAAAATAACACAGGTTTTTAATGAGTCATTGGTGATGGATGTAACTTATTTAAAGAAATCTTCCCAGCTTCCATGTGACCGCAAACAGTACCTCGTGTGACTTGCTAAAACTGATAAATTTTATTACAAATTACAATTGTATTACAAATTATGAGAAACAAAACAATTTGCCCTTTTAAAAAATCTTCAAAGGAGCCAGGGGTATGGTTTCTCAAGGAAAAAGTTCATACAACATGCAAAACACAAGCATGTTCTTCACTGAAATTATGTGAAAGTATTGGTATTGCTAAATCCCTTCCTTCTCTTCTCATGAGAATCTTAAGTCCTGATTTGTAAAACTACTCATACATGCCCTGGCAGAATTCAGATCAAAGGAACCCCTCCCCCCCAATCTTCTGATCATAAGAAATTCTGCCAGATTAGGTGTCCTAGGGAGAAGTGACTGGGAAAGTTTGGAGAATTGATGCCTCATGCAAAACTGACTCAGTTTTCCTTGTAAAGGAACTCCTGCTCCTCCGAGAATAACCCTAGATCAGACTTGAGATAATTAGTTTGATAAAGCACACAAACCAAATTCATGCCTGCTATCTGCCTTGTGCCCTGTCAAAGGGTATTTCCACAAGAGAAGCCACTGACTCAACCCCCTGAACTCAGAGTGCAGGGAAGCAAGGTCTAAATATCGAAATTCTGACTGTGATTACAGTAGAAATGTCAACATTAACCTACTTATCAAACATTAAACTGCTTATCAGAGAAGTTCCTCTGTCTTGGGGACTGAATTCTGTTTTTGAGAGAGAACAAACTGCCGTTTACACTCATGGCAAAGCAGGGAAGACAGAGGGACAGTGCTTCACTGAAACCAGGTCCCAAAAGGAGAGGGCACTCTCTCATAGGCAGCTTCTCACACAACACATGGAAGAATCATTTGACCCAAATTCAAATTAGCCAACAACCACGGTGCTCTTAAGCACAGCTCGGTAATTTTGGTCGAGAAGGTGTGACTGGTTTAGCTTGCCAGAGCCTTGAAAATTGCTACATCCTTAATTCATACCTGCAAGACTGGTTCCTGTCCTGACTGATAACAAAAACAAAAACAGGATGAACCTCAAGGAAGCACCAGGAGTTCTGCTAAAACACCCAGCATACTTCACTCCATTCAACAACTGTTGTGCAAATTAAACACACCCTCATCAGTGACACAATCCTGCTCTTAGGAAAAAGATATTAAAATACCTCCTTCTCAAATGCAGTTTTATAAAAGGTAGAAAAGATCTTTTCTATTTGCGCAGAAAATACTTAAGAAAACCAAGAGTTTTGCATCATTTGTCTCTGATAACTAGACCAGAACAGAGTAATTCTTAATTATTTTTCTAACCATTCCAAGTTTTAAAGAAATTGTCAGAATTGTTTCTCATTTGAGAATCTGGAGTTACTTCCATCAATCCTAACAAAGGTTAAAATAAATATGCAGGCAGATGATGGAATCACATGTTTTACTCTCAAAGAGCTCTTAAAACTACCACATGAACCATTTACATAAGGACCAGCTGTTGGGCATTTTAACTGAGTTCCACACCTCCCCCTTAAGAACGACCTCAGGTTTTATCTCCACACTGCTAAACCACATCCAATTTGTCAGCATTAAAAGATCTCTGATGATTCAATCTTTCCAGTACAGAATTCAGTGGATTTAGTGTTTCTCCCAGTTTATTCTTCATATTATTTGTTGTCAGCAACTCAGGACTAATTTATTTTTGCTGCCTTTCTAACAGTTGGCCATTGCTTCCATTTTTGCATCTTTTGTATTTCTCAACAGAGTAACCATTCATAACCAATTATTTCCCCTCCCCTATGTGATAATGGCCTTATAAAAAAATGAATTATTTATATCTCAATAAGCTAGCATCTCTAACTGTTTCAACATTTGTTAAACACTGTCACATTCAACCTGTGATGGAACTCCTAGAAGAAACTCAGGACCAGGCAACCATGTTTGAGCTAAGCCAGCTTCCCTTGCAAGAGTCCCCAGCTCTGTGTGTGACAAATGGCAGGAGAAGAGAATTCCCCTGGTGAAAGGTGCTTTGGGCAGGACTGGCTCGAGGGCAGGGTCAGAGCGTGGAGGTGCCTCACCTCTCGGTGCACTCGTCGATGTTGCTCTCGCAGTTGGTGCCCTCGAAGCCCGGCGGGCACTTGCAGGTGTAGCTGTTGACAAAGTGGGTGCACGTGCCCCCGTTCCTGCACGGCTCGCTCAGGCACTCGTTGGTGTCTGTCTGACATTTGTCCCCATGAAATCCAGGCAGGCACAGGCACGAGAAGGAGTTGATCCCATCCACGCACGAGGCTCCGTTCTGGCAGGGGTCTAGGACAGAAGCACCACAGTGAGTGTTAAAATGGGCGACAGTGAAGGGCCAGGCCTACAGCAGTTGTTTCTATGGGGAAAAAATATAAAAGGTGTCACACAGCCCAGGGTGTGACAGAGTACTGACAGGTTTTTCTGAGCCACTTTATGGAACAGGTAACTGCAAAGCATTATCAATAACAAATTTACCAGAAGGTGTGGATCAAGGCCAACCTCCAGTGCCTAAAGCTTTCTCTGCTGGATCTTACTCCGCCAAGACCCAAAGCCTCTTGGTTTATTGTTCAACCAAAACCCAAAGCCTCTTGGTTTAAAATTCAAATGCTGCTTTTGTGACAGATGCCTGCTGATACAATTAAAACAGAGCAGCAACTGGTTTTTCTTCCTTACCAAGTTTTATTCATCACAGAACTCAGCACACTCTCTTTTCCAGGCTCTACTTAACACATGAGAGAACTTGTGTGCCTAATTTTCAGCATGAAAGCAGTCCAATCAAATCAAACGTGTATGTGTATATTAGCACATATATGAGCTCTTATGCATTACTGAGCACTTGACTTTTTTTCCCAGCATCACAGACTGACTGGAGAAATGCTGGCAGAAAAGCTCACAAACGCCTACATCACCTTGGATTCTCCTCAATCACTGCATTTCTTGATATTTTCTCTATCCCTGCCATGTTCTTGCTACTTTCATACCACTGTTTTTTTGGCCTAAGCCACCTCCTACTGCTGTATTCCTTCTGCTTCCACAAGTACCCATCTGCCTGAAGGATTTCTGCCGTTCAGTGATTTCTTCCTGCTTTTCTCCTTCCACTTTTGGATTTAAGACCTACATTCCTGAAGCCAGATTCCTTTTCTACTCTGCATTCCATAGAGCAAAAGCCTAATATATGAAGGCAGAGAGGGATACTGGGAGGGGGGAGGAAAAAGGGAGAAACCAAGGGAGTTGAAAAATCGGTTACCAAGCCTTTTTTTTTTTTGGATTTAGTACTATTTTTAAGTATTACTAAAATATGAACTTGAAAACACAAATAGACTCCACCAAAAATTTGCAGTTTATCATAAGGCTCATAAGCTAAAACTGTTTACTGGGAAATGAAGAAAAGAAATGTGAAAGGTAATTAAAGCTCATTTACTGACTGAGAAATATGCTCACATGTTAAAAATTTGTATTATGAGACACACCTGCATCCATTTAAAGGTCATTTGACTACTGCAGAGAAAAAGCACACTCAAAGCAAGACCCCGGCAGCTATAAAATGTTGTGTCTGTGGCAGTCAGCCACGTATGAGTGAAGCCAAAAGCTGTGCGTTAATTCTCTGTGCCACACATTTACTGACAGAAGAAGGAGACTCGGGTATCAACTTTTCAATAAGTTCCTGCAGTTGGAGGGTTTGTTTGCTTCATAGATTAAAGACATTTGGCTCAAGGCATGGAAGGTTTTTGTTATGCTAAATGAAATCAGCTGTGGCTGTAATGAGAAATGCTTCTTCAGCCTCATGGGTGTGCTGCCTAAGACAACACAGGGTGAATCTCACAGCTCTCAGAACACTTGGGAGGAGGGAGAGAGATGTCCCAGCTGTTGGGGAGTGAAAGATGAACACTTGGAGAACGTTTCTATCTTCAGACACCCACACAAAAACTAACAGGACAGGCAATGATTTTGTTGGCTTCAGTAAGCAAAGCCCTGGGTCACTGCACCGTGACACTTTTTGTGCTGTACCTGTTTGCTCAGAAAGAAGGAATCAAAAGCTCAGGCTAAGCCAGACACCTCAGAAGTTCTTTGAGCAGTGCTGCTTTGGGGGCTCCCATGGTAACTTTTGCTAATAGACTAGTTTGGATCCTTCTCTACAGCAGTCATGAATTTACATTTTTTTTCCAATGCAAAACACAACTTGCTAAGTTCACACCTAAAGTCTTCAAAACTCCATTTGGGTTTTAAGCTGAGAGTAAAAAACAGGGAGTTGGGGTTTTGTTTTGTTTGGTTTTGGGAGGATTGTTTCGAGTTTTTCTGCTTGTTTGGTTGAATTTTTTAAAGACCGGGCCAATCTAAGAATTACAGCATTGTGAACTCCTCCAGGGTTTGATAAAGCACTTTTCAAATAGTAACAGATGAACTTTTAAACACGTGACATTTCTCAGGAGACTCTCTGATTTTATCTGATGATGATATAGAATATGCCCAGTAAGAAAGAGAAGCTACTATGTATTTGGTTTCCCTTATAAACAGCAGTGTCAAGAACATGAAATTAATACTTGTTTTTTTGCAATTTGAGCTGTTTCAGTACTCATCGCTGTATGGGCCACCCTCCTGCAACTGATACCTATTCCAGAACAGAGGGCCTTCCTGCTGCCTAATTTGTTTTCAAATATGGATTAACTGGAACTGCAACAGGGCCCACTGTTTCCAGAATATTCATGTCAGACAGACATTTCAGGAAGGACTGCGGTACCCCAGATTCCCACCACACCTCAATCAAACTTACGCTGAAATACAGGTAAGCCCTGCAGTGGCACTCATTAGATTAAAATTTCAGGCAAATATAATTTTGCATTTAACAGTACTTCTTAATAAAGTATGTAAACTCTAAGGACCTTTTCAAGTTAAGGATCTGGGAACAACAACTGCAATCAGTTAGGATGCTGTGGTCCATTTCTAGCAGCCCAACATGATGGATTTTGACTGCCTCAAACATCACAAAGCTAAAGTTTGGGGTTTTTTTTCCTTTTGGCAAGAGATCATAAAAGACAGTTCTTTAGGAAAAGCTGGAAAAGACTGGTCAATGTGCTGATACCCACTTGACAGGCAGTCATCAATGTTGGTGTCGCAGTCCCCTCCAGTGAAGCCCGGCCGGCACTCACACAGGTAACTGCCCTGGATGTTGTGGCACAGAGCGTGGTTTTTGCAGGGCTTGGAGAGACACTCATCGATATCCACCGTGCATCTTTCCCCTGAAACGTGGAGAGCCCAAGGGTGAGACCCCTCATGAAGCAGCGGCCCAGAGGCTCAGTGCCAGCCCTGCTCAGCACTGAAAGCACAACACTTTCCCCACTCACATTACCTTCCCAGCCAGGGGCACACTGGCAGGTGTAGCCCTCAGAGTCAGGAGATTCTTGGCAGATTCCGGAGTTCTCACAAGGATTAGGGGAACAAGGAGAAACCACCACCTGGCAGTTCACACCTGGAGAACATGGTGGGAAAAAGCAGAAGAATGTGCTGCTAAGAGCTTGGGTGCTTCTTGGAAGAATGAACAAAGAGGTTGTAACTCACATGATTGTCCCACACTGCAGTGGACAGCACTGCCGCATTTTGAAAAACCTCAGCAGAAGGAAAAGGAGAGCAGAGCACTCCTCATGGGCTCAGTCTAGAAGCATCCATGGTCATTTTGAGTTTAATGCCCCTCCAATTTCCAGGACATTTATGTAAATTTCATTATTTGTGAAGAAAATTAAGCTAAGCCTCCAAGAGGACATTTCTTAATGAGTCCAAGCAAGGCTTAGACAAGCCCTTGCTAAGTGTTCTACTACTGTATCATGACTACAGGAACTGACTGTTATTTAACTTCACGCAGCCATGGCATTTCCCATCTTGATTACTATTTCCACAAAGTTTAATGAAAAGAAATGACACTAAATGAATGAAGTAAATGAAGTAAAAAGGGAAAAGAAAACAAATTTTCTCTGAATTTTCACCTTTGAATCCTTTCCTACAGGTACATCTGTATCCATTCAACAGGTCCTCACAAGTTCCTCCATTCTGGCATGGGTTTGATTTACATTCATTCCCTTCTGTTGAACAATAATCTCCTGTCCAGCCTGGGTCGCAGACACACTTGTACCTTGAAAGGCAAAACAGCAGTAATTTTAGAGCATCTTGAAGTAACTGCTCTACCAGTTTGTCCTGCAGATTAGTTTTGGCTAGAAAACCAGAAGAACTCTCTTTAGAAGAGCCCTAAGTTACTTTAGATTGCTCACCCCAGCTGTATAGTTTTGAAAATACTGAAAATAAACCCTCCCTTAAAACCACACTTCCCTCGTTATAGTTTTCACAAAGTGCTCAGCCAACCAGCAATATGTTTCTGCTTTGATAAGACCATCTCAACATATTCAAACAAAGACAGAAAAAAAAATCGCAAAAAATAAAAAGTGGAGGGGAACAATAGGTTCCAAAGATAACTAGACTGATTTAAAACCAAATAGTGGTTTCAAATGAAAACAGGCGGCTGGGAGCAGGAACAGTCTCCTCCATCACTTTTCAAACTCTGAAGCACAGCACACCCCACCCACGTAATGTAGAAGCAAGGATTTGGTGAATCACCCTGGACTCAGGCCACACAACACACACTGGCCTCTCTGCCTGCCCTGCAAACACTGCTTCTTTTATCTGGCACAGGGTAAGGTATAAATGCAAATGCAGGTGACAATTGACAGACAAGATGAACAAAAGTCTGTTTTCCAAGCTTACAAGGAGGCTGAATTAGCAATAAAGGCAGCCCTCCTGCCAGCTCCAGGGAAAGTGCTGCATCCTGCCCTACAGAGCTACCTGCAGCAGCAAATCACTTCCTTGCCCAACTGCTGACAACACTTCCCAGGATGCAGCACATATTTGGGAGGCTATTCCACATATAGTTGAGAACTTCCACACACAAAACATCCCCAGATTTACCATTACCAAAAAGAAGTCTGATTTAGAGCAAATCACTTCCTTGCCCAAGTGCTGACAACACTTCCCAGGATGCAGCACATATTTGGGAGGCTATTCCGCATATAGTTGAGAACTTCCACATGCAAAACATCCACAGATTTACCATTACCAAAAAGAAGTCTGATTTAGAGCTCCCAAAATCAGCATTTGGTCTTCCTCAATGGGAAGATTCAGAAGCAACTACTGCCATCAAAACAGCCAGAGAGAATCTTCCTTTCTTTTCTCAGACATGCAACAATATGAGTAAAGCTGACAAAATCTCAACAGCGGACAAAGTGTCCTGGGCGAAATAACCATCCCTAGTACAAAAGTTGTCAGCCTGTCCCTTGATACAGTGTTTGGTTAGGAAGAACAGCACTAGCCAATAAAGACAGTCCTCATGCTCAATGCTTTAGGTTTTGATGGAATAGATTGCTGCTGCTCCCCAAAGATTTAATTTGGAACCATTTCTTTATTTTAACTGCATTCACTCAACTCCTTAGAATCACGAAACCCTCTCTCTAGATGGTGGCAGTACACCTTGCACTACATGCTCACACAAAACCAGCAAACAACACAAGGCAGGACAGAAAACCCTGTGTTGAAACACCAGCTGGTGAATGAAGGTCTACCTCTTACTGTGATTATGTCACAGGCATCAGATAAATTGGGATCCTAACCTGAGAAATCAGAGAAAAATCGGAAGCCGGAAGTCTGGACAAAGCAAGAAGCAGTAAGAGAGGAGGCAGCAGGCAGGTTTGGGAGTCCTTACCCGGTGGCAGTGTGTGTGCAGTTGCCGTGCACACAGGGGCTGCTGAGGCAGCCGTCGGCCTGGGGCTGGCAGTGGGGCGGGTGGAAGCCCTCGGGGCACACGCAGCGGAAGCCGTTCACCTCGTTGACGCACGTGCCGCCGTTGTGGCACGGGCTGGACGTGCACTCGTCGATGTCCGCGTTGCAGCGCGGGCCTGCGGGGAGGGAACGGCACTCACCGACAGCACTCCCTAAGGAGCGCTGCAGGAACACAGCCTGAGACACGGCTCAGGGAAGCCAAGGCAGCAGCACGGAGCTCACATGCCCCCGTGCTTTAACTCCAGCCCAGAGAAGCGCTTCTGAGAGATGCAGCACTTTCCTGTGCCTGGAAAACAGCTCTTACACTCAGCAAGTATTTACAAACCACTCCAGCATCTCCACTAAAAACCACCCGTTAAGATTGATTAGGCAAGCAAAAATCACTCAGCTGTATCATGCTTGCAACAAACCTCTTGAGCTCCGCTTGTCATAGGCCTGCTCCTGTGCTTTGAAGTACCTACCCTTTGAACAACCAATACTGCCCAAATGTCTGCAGTAAATACAGTTCTTGTGGTTTATTGCGCAAAAGGGGCTCTAAAAAGCACCGTTTCCTGTTTTGCCTGCCTCTGATTATGACTGCAAGATCCTTGAAGCACTGACCAAAAGGTCTTGTGAGGCTGGAAAGCTAAACAGAGTGAATGCTGCAGTAAGTTGAAAGCATTTTTAACAGAATGAAATGACAAAGTAACAAGACCCCACACAAGCCAGCTCCTTAAGAACTGGAATATGCCAGTTCATCGTATTTCTGAATTATTTTAACAGCATAACAGTAAAAGATCCAGCAGGATAACAAACATGGAGTGCCAGCAACAAAGAAGAGTGGTAAGCATGAGTGATCAGCATCATCCCTCATCTTATTCTGGGCACTAGAGAGTACCACCATGCCAGAGCCATAGGAAGGAAGGAAGAAAGGAGCATCAGGAGTTTAGAAAGACCCCAAGAGAAAAGCACAAGACACATGAAACCTTTTAGGGCTCTTTCTAATGCATTTCAGATCTATTCTAATTGGAATCGTTCAGTAATAAACAGTAACAAACGTGATGAGAAAGCTGTAGTAAACAGTACCAACTGCCTCACAATAATTATTTTGTGTTACCCTACATGGTTCAAAATACAAAAGCCTTCATAAACAGTGGTGAGATGTGCTATAGCCATCAGAAATCGTCCTGATAGACTCACAGTTCTAAACATGGATCCAGGGATTTCTAACCACTTCTTTTTTCAGCCCCACTTTTACTGTACCAGAGACATTTTGTAGTTTTAAAAGAAAACAGAACAGACCACGCTATGACAGAGAAGTACTGAAAAAATCAAGTTATTCATCTGAAGACTTCAGAGCGGGAAGCAACTCATGAGAACACCAAGTTAACGCTCTGATTTCACAGAAACAGAAATACTGTCCATGATCAAAGCCCAAGGCAGAGTCTAATCAAACACCTCTCCATACTGTCCACAATCTCTCTGTCCCTGGAAAGAGGCTGTAAATAATAAACCGAAGTCACGTGTGTTTATTTGTTATAAAACCAAGAACCATGAATTGGACTTAATTACCTAACAAGAATGGCATTTCACAGCACAGATTAGGCCATTTTTCTGCCTGGTAGAACAGGCTGTAATGTAAGATGCTAAGATCCAAAGATTAGAAGGATTTACTGAGATACCAACTGCATCCCTTGCAGTCAGTATGCAAAGCAAAGCTTCCCTGGCTACTCAGATAACTATCTCAGAACAATTCAGAGCTCTTGGGTAGCTGCCTTTACCTGTAAATCCAGGTTTGCAGGCACAGTTGTAGCGATTAATGCCATCAATGCAGTCCCCATGAATGCACGGGTTACTGGCGCAGTCGTCAAAGTTATTTTCACAGTTTACTCCTGGATTAAGAAAAAAAAAAAGGAGTTAGAGAAGTAAGGAGGGTAAATTTACAAAGAAGGCAACAAAGCTATTTTCCCAAAATAGCCAAATTAAGAATCCCATCTGCTTAAAAGTCACATTGGAGTCAAACAGGTGATGATGCAGTAGCACTGCAACACCAAGGAATGTCACCTGAGCCACTGGGTGCTGACTGAATATGACCCTGGACTTGTACTGAATACTTAAATAAAGGAATAAACCTTTTGAACACTATGCCTAATTTTTCTGCAGGCCTGATTTTTTTTGGAGCAAAGAGGAAGCAAATTCTCCCAAGATCAGTTGCAGCCCCAGCAAGGGTTAGGCAATCCACACAAACACATCAAAGTTCAGCAAGGAAAAGCAATGTGAAAATGATACTCTCGTACCATAATCTGTCTCAAATTTAGCACACACCAGAGCACACGTAAGAAATAATTACATGCTTGAATTCTGCTTGAATGCAAGCCTTTCAGTTGTGTTTTACACACCTGAGGTGCCCAGCAAGCAGTTGCACTGGTAGCCATTGACCAGGTCGATGCAGCGCCCCTGATGGAGGCAAGGATTGCTGTGGCACTCGTCTATCTGCTCGCTGCAGATGGCACCCATGTAGCCAGGATTGCAGATACACGTGTAGGAGTCAATGCCATCCTGGCATTCCCCGTGGTGGCAAGGATCAGGATCGCAGTTGTTGATATTCTCCTCACACAGAAGGCCAGTGAAACCTGAGGAAAAACCATGAGCAGGAGTAAGTAAGGAGTTTACTGGTAGGATGCTGCAGTGAACGTAATGCAGGTATAGAAAGAATTGTATCAAGAATCAGCAAAGTGGTAGAGAGCACAAAGGGTAATTGGGCACCTCAACTGCATTTCCAGCCCTGGAACACAACACTCTCCACTGTTCACAGCATTACAGAACAACAGCATGCATGGAGAACCCTGGCACTGAAAGAGGTCACCTTCAGTTTATTTGGAACAGCAGCCATGAGAGGAAACATGTAAATCTCCATCAGAAATATTTATTTGCATCAGTATAAACTATCTGAAGGCACACTCTTGCCATTATTTTCTCTACACAGTAACAAGGGGACAGAGTGGGGTTGACCTTGTTAGAATGAGAAATTACTGCAAAGAAGCTGCTGAAACCTTTCCAAGGGAACTCCCCTGGCTCACATCAAAGCTTCTGCAGCTCTGCTTATTAGAAATTTTCTTGCCTCTTTCATTGGGAAACTTTTCAGTAACTGCAATCAAGCACCAACTGCAAACTTATTGAAGGCTGCATGCAACCTGTTGGTTAGGAGCAATGAAACAAGCAGCAATTTGGCCTGTTTCATTCTGCTTCAGCTGGGAAACATCCTGAGCAACAGAGAAGGACAGAACCTATGCACAAACAGGGTTCAGGAAGCTAAGAGCAGCAAACAACTCCCTCAAGAGCCCTGCTCTCCATGATGGAGCAGAGCTATATAAGACAGGGACAATTTCAAATAAATGGTTTTCAGAGCTGAGGTTTTGGAAGAACAGCTCACACTGCCTTCCAGCAGCCAAAGATCAGGAAGGCAGAACTTGAAACTTCAAGACACCAACTGGAGACTGATACAAACCAAGCTGCAGGGAATTTCAACAGCTGAAGAGTGGTTCTCACCTGAGTATTATAAGTGGATAAGAGGCTCCCCATTTTTCATACAGGTTTGTGGTTATTTCTGTGGTCAAACATACCAGGTGACGGCTAACATTTCCAAGTTCTGCGAACGTATGCTTGGATGAATGGGTGTGGAGGTGGATGGGGAGAGGGAAGGGAAGCTAGTTAGAGAGATGGATATAAAAAGATGTTAGGGAAGGAGGGAAAACAAACAGATAAGGGGACAAATGGTGGCAGAAGGGAAGAAAAAAAAAGAGGGGAGGGATAAATAAAAGAGGAAAGACCTGAAACAACCCAGGAAAAGAAAAGCCATGATCTACCACTGGGAAGGAGAAGTGGAATAATGCCAGAAGGGAAAGAAAAGACAAAAAGCAAGCAGTAAATAGAGCTATCTGTACAGCATTTGGCCAAACATTTTGCAGTTTTCAATCACGTCGGCAGCTGGCCATTACCATTCAGGGAACACATCACTCATTATGAGATTAGCAGAGCAAGAACAAACTCAAACATTATTGTCCAGTAACTGACCTGCCCCCATGAAGAACTCCACATTTCAGTCTTACAGAAGGCTGTCAATATTAAATATAATACTTAGCACACATTCATTCAAAAGTCATTACCTTGCCTGCTATTGTAGCTCAACTGAGCCACTTAGAGATCAGGAATATTTCTGGATCTCTTAACTGAACGTATCTCACCAAACCATGTTTTCTCTCTTTGAAGACAAGAGATAGACTAGGAAAAAACCATTTGAATATAGACTATGAGAACCCTTCAGACACCATGGAAAACAGCCCTAATACAGAGTGCCTCTTCCATTTTCAATCAAAGATTTAACCAAGGATTCTACTAAGAACTGCTGCTTCAGTAACATGCATTTGGTTGCTTTCAGCCTGAAAATGCTCCATACATCATTTGCCTTCATGGAAGCAATTGTCTTCCCTCCTCAGATGGGATGCACCTTGAATTTCTGTATTGAGGTGATTTATGCAGTTTCAGTGCCAAATTCAGAACCTGCTTTTCAAGACACAGCTCTCCACATTGTCCTCCTCTACACGACCCAAACCCATCCCAGGCCTGATCAGCGCTGCACTCTCAGTGAATGAAAGCAACCAGAATACACACCAGCTTGAGAAAGACTAAAACAGTGTCCAAGTTCAGAGAAGATTTGAGCTTTTCCTTCTTTTTGCAAGTGTCTGCTTAGTTTGTCACACAAAGTAGTCAAAAGGAAAATTCTGACCACAGTAATTATTCCTCTCCTGGCTATATTTGGGCTAATCTCTGCTGCATTCTGTGCAATGAAGTCAAATTTGCCTTAATAATTTCATTATTGGAATGATTCAAAATGAGAAAAGTTGCACATAAACCTAACCAACCTCACTGCACATTACTGGGGCTGAGATAGCTCTAGGAACTGTTCAGCTCCTTCCCTAATGGAAGAGCTAAAGCCAAGGCATTTCATACCTGTATCATAAGCAGTGTATCAAGCACCATTAACTGAAAGCAACCAAGAGTAGCTCCTTACTGAGAATTAGAATATAACAGCTCTGAACCCTCTTATTCAACCAGATGTAAAAATGGAGATAAAAACTTATCTACATCACCCCTGGAGGTATGAAGATAAGAAAATCCTATAATTAAACCTGATGCTTCTGAATATGTAATTCACCAGGCATTTAAAAAACCCACCTGAGTTCTGGCCAGAGCTCTATCAAAATTTCTGTGTGATATCTGACAAATCATTTCAGCTACTCTCTGGCAGGCAGCTACTGAATGGAATTTCTTCCACAACTGTTACTGCATTTCAGTCTTAGCCTTTTGACATAAAATAGCCTGATGCAACAGAAATCAGAATGCACAGTAGCACTGCTCTGTCCAGCTCTTGTTTTTCGACTGCTCACGATATAATCTGACCTGGGAGAAAGGGAGGTAAAACCACAGATACAAGCTTTCACACTGATGTTGTCCATATGTGAATTCCATAGCTAATACAGAAGAAGTTGTCATCTTCTGGGAAGCAAAAGATGGTGCTGAAAAGGGGAGGCCAGAACTCCCATCAACTGTGAACTCTAACTGCCTCAAGTGAAAGGCGTTCTCTGCTTAAATACTATTCCCTGCACAAAGGAGTAGACAAAGCTCTGCAACACAAGCAGCATTTCAGAGGAAGAAAGAGAAAACACTGATATCCTTGTGACCAGTCTCTCAGGTGTTTAGGTTAGTGTCATCTCCACCCAGAGCTCTGAACACTGACCTGTGGCACACTGGCACTCGTAGCCATTGGGGTGGTCAATACACTTGGCCCCATTGAGACACGGCGTGCTGGAGCAGTCGTCTATGTCGATCTGACACACGGCACCGCTGAATCCTGGGGGGCACAGGAACAGAGGGAGGTCACTGCAGGAGTTCATCTAGACAGCTGCACTGTCAGGAACTGCCTATTAGCAAATCCTCAAACCCACCCAAACATAAGCTCGGCAAATCTACATTCAATGGCATCATTAGGCACACACACCACACCCTGGGTGGATTGGCTCCTTGTTCAATGCACCCTCCAAAGGTTCTCTCTTCCAGGTCAAAGGAGCCTCAGCTTGAAGACTGACATGGCCAAGTCAAACAGAAACAAAGCAGATGCAGCTCAAGTGGTGTCCAACACTGGACAGTTATGCCTGCCTGTAAAACTGAGAGCCCACCAATAAAAACCTTTGAGGCAATCAAAACAAGTAGCTAAAAATAAAATACCAGTGCATACATCACCAGAGCCCTCAGACTAGAGTTACTGCAGCAGTGTGGAATGTGGTACAATATAGCACTGGAACTTTCAATACAGCTCCTGAATACTCAAAACTAAGTATTGACAGGTGGTGTCAGGTGATGTAGATCCTTGGGCAGTCGATAAAAAAAAATTTTAAAAATCAGGAATTCTTGGAAGATGGAACCAAAGCAAGAGCCTGAACATCATTAGTCAATAAGAAGGGATGCAGAACAGGCTTTTGTCATGTATATTCTGAACTTGAAATTTTTTGTAAGCCATGAAGAAAACAAGTGATACTCATTCTACAGTTAACATTGGTCCCTTGGCTCTGCTCTTTTCCTTTTCTAGTGAAGCCCAATTCATCTCACTCCTCATGCAAGCAGCATAAACCAGCTTCTGCCTAAAAACCTCAGAAAAAGACAAAAAGCATGCAGAGGGCCTGATCTCTAAAATATGCTGAGTATCTCACTACAATTTCCACAACAACAGAAGCTCATGTTGCCAGCTACCTTTTAGATGAAGTGTCCAACTGTGTGTTTGTCAGTGCTTACCCAGTCACGGGCACAATATTAATGCAATCAATATGAAATTACTCTGACTTAATAGCAATTGCAACTCACTCAGGTGCTGCCCTAAGAACAACAGAAACTCACAACAGAAACTCACAAGAAACATATCACCCACAACATCTGTGCAGTTCTTGGTAGGGTGAAGCAGGAAAAGCTTCCAGAAATAAGAACTCACCAGGAGGACAGACACAGAGGAAGCGGTTGACTTTGTCAAGACACACTCCATTGTTCACACAGGGATTACTTAGACATTCATCAATATCTTCTTCACAGTGAACTCCTTTAAAACCTGTTAAAAAAATAAAAATAAATAAGAACAGATGACTGAAGGCTGTAGTAAGTGCCCTTGGGAGTGTAACTGCCTCTTATACCAGTGCTGAAAGTCTAAGCAGAGTTTCACTGCAAGTTTGCAGTCTGGACAGAAACTATGAGGTAAGAATATACTCCAGAGGTTAAAAAGGGATGTTGATTGTGTAGGTTTCACTGTTGCTGAAGATGCTCATCTAACCAGCAATAGCAGAAGTCTACACTGAATTCACATCCAATGTTTTCTTCCACTTGAGAAGGGGCTATGTTAATTACTTTGTAAAAGGTATATAAACAAACACAACAGATAGTTTCAGCTCAAGGGCTTTTAGCTAATGGCAGAGTACAAAAAAACCCCTGGAACTAGTGTTCCACCTTTCAGACATATGATATACTAATAAATACTATATCAATAAAAACTCATTTTAATTGTCATGGTATCAGCTGATCACCTGCAGGAGTTTCTTTCTTTATATTTATGTTTTTAGTACTTTATAAGTTTGTGCAACTGACAACTTGCATCTTTTTCTTTTTTCACCACTTTCTATCAGAGTGCAAAAATAGAAGACCAACATTGATCACTGGTTACACTGGCCATGCAAATTTTACATGCACAATCTTATTCAAGTAGTCTTTTTTACAGTGACTTCCTCAGTTCAATGGGAGCTTGCATTATTTGGGGTATTTTAAGCAAATAAAAACCCCAAACACCATTATCCAAAATCATCATATGAATCCCTCAAAACACGGTCACTCTTTTAAAGGTTGCACCTGCTTTGCTTTCACAAAGGGAAGACTCTGCACGTGCCCTTTACCAGGTGTAGTAACAAACAGGTCCACAAAGCTCAGCTCAGAAGGCGAACTTCCTTTGCTGATGCAGAGACTGGTTTCTTTCTCAGACCTCTAATTGCTTTGTCCCTCCCACACACAAATGCCAGGTCCTCCTGGCTGGTGCCACCACAGCAGGCTCTCTCTCCATTTAGCCTCACCCCCTTGCAGCTTTGTGTTCCACCTCAGCAGAGCTGGCAGCTCTCCCTGAGCTCTCCCTTCTGTTCCCTCCTGTGCTGGAAGTCCCATCTTTGTCAGAAGCTCCCCTCACCTGGCATACAGAGACACGTGAACCCCCCGATTTTATCCAGGCAGGTGGCATCGTTCTGGCAGGGGTTTGAGTGGCACTCATTGATGTCCATCTCACAGCGAGGTCCTGTGTAGCCCTTCAAACACTCACAGTGGAAAGAGCCCTCTGTGTTAACGCATTTTCCGGCGTGTTCACACGGATTGCTGTTTGCTGCAAAAAAAGTATAAACATGTGTGTTTGTCAAAACCTCTCCTCAGAGCAGGAAAGCCACAGCATTCTTTATTAGTCATGGTCTTTTCAGTGGGCATTCCTTTCTGGCAAGTAACATTGGGGAAAAACTCTTCATCCTTCTGGGGAAAGGCCCTGAAGAAAACAGTGGCAGTTACTCGCCTGTCAGGGGCAAAAAAAAAAAAAGGATTGCTGTCATCATCAGGGACCAGAGGAGTAACTCTGCCTCATATTACTAATGACAGTTCTTAAGAGAAAAGTATCAGCTAGCACGGATTAGAGAACTAATGATGTTTTCAAGGCCTTATTTCCAGATCACATTTTACATTTACTTCATTCCTGAGGCTGACAAGATGGCGCCACAGCCACAAAACAACCAAACTTGTCCTTTTTGTGTTTTCAGAAAGGAACAGCGCTCTTGTCCAAGGCAGACTGAGGAATGAAATTCAAAGAAGTGCTTCTTTGCAACCCTTCCATGAGTGCTGGTTAGGCATTGCCTTCACGCGTCACACTCTAGAAGCATGAACGAGCACTTACAAAACGGTAAGTAAGTCTGTAAGAGTCCAGTTAATCCCCAAAACAACACAACAGCATGCTATCAGAGAACTACAGCTTTGAAAGCCCACGTGGTCAGCAGGCTTGGAAGGCACTCAAAAGGTCCAGCCATATTCTGGCTGTCAAACAGCCTTGATATATTCCTAGCGAGGCTGTAGCTGCAGCAGCTCCCACATGAGCTGCGGTGCTTTCATTGTACCCTGCAGTTCTAAGGGACAGCTTTATTATCACAACTGTTTGCATGCACTGCCCACACAGTGCTAAAGCCCTCTGGCACAAGGAAGAATGGTTAAGCATCTCTCATTGCTTTTCATACTCCAGCTCAAACATGGACAACTATTCTGGCTCAGCCCTTTGCCCCAGGTCTCACACAAGGTTTAAAATGCATCCAGAGACACTGAAATGCAGGGGAGAGAGCATGACAGGAGTCCCACGTATGTGGCGAAGCTATGACAAAATGTGCACTCTTGCACTCACAGAGAGCAAACAGAAACTCACCCATTGCACATTCATCCACATCCTCAGTGCAGTCTGCTCCCTTATGGCCCTGGGGACAGGTGCAGATGTAGTTTCCATTCAAAGGGTTGGTGTCACACAGAGCACCTTTCTGGCACGGATTGCTAACACAGGCATCATCCAAGTGGCACAGAATACCTAAAGAAGCATCCAAGCGTTTATTAAAATAGAGAAATGCAACAGTCAGACTGCATTTTACACAAATTCCGTGTCCTGATATTTTAAATAGAGACTCCCACAGCCAGAAACTTGAGCAACATCTTACAGGCTTGAGCCTATGAACTACCATAGGGAATTCATCATACACTTATAGAGCATTATATTTAAATACAAATTCTGTTACTTTAGAGGTGTCTCCAGCACTTCTGAAGCAGGAAAATGGCTGATCATTATCAAAATCTCATCCTTGGAGCAGTTAACTAACTCTTCTCTCAAACCAGCATGATAATTTTTCTGACAGCTGAAAAGGTGCACAAGAAGCTCACTTTAATTCAGATACACAGATCACTTTTATTTCCATGTAGCTAGGAGATGCAATTTCACCTAACCTTAACCAGAAAATTTTCCACTATACCAGTGAGGATGCCCAAATTCTAACACAATCACATAAAAATATCTAAATTTGTCTTCTGGATTCATATAATTATTATAAGGGGCATAGAGCAAGTCACACTCATGCAACATCTCAAGCAAATACAGATTTTGCTAAGGGCTAGAAAAAGATCTTTCCTTGCAACCTAAACTGTAATAAGTTTGTCTTCTAGCCTGGTACAAATACTTCTTTGTCCCAGGCTATAGGGGTTTAACAGCTCTTTGCAAGTGGACAGGGCCTTTCCTTTTGGGACACAAAATAAACCCACCACTTTAAATAAAAGCATAAACCCCAGGATGCACCTTCCGTGAAAGCGCCAGACTCGTGCAAGTTTTGTGCCCTCACCTGCCTTTCCCTCTGGGCAAATGCAGGAGAAGGAGGCCACCCTGTCGATGCAGGTGGAGCCGTTGGCGCAGGAGGCAGTGAAGCAGTCGTCGATGTTCTTGCTGCAGTCGTCCCCGCTCCAGCCGTTCACACACACACACGCATAGCCCCCGTTGTGGTTGGTGCAGGTGCCCCCGTTCTGGCAGGCATTGGGCTGGAGCTGGCACTCATCCACATCCTCCGTGCAAAACTGGCCTGGTGCACACAAACAAGCAGCTTTATTGGCACTTCAGGTGCTCAAGGAGGTTCTTGCACAGACAACATGACCAAAGGGAATGCTGTAGTCCCCTGATTGCTGCCCCTTAATTCCAGCACGCTCGAGTGCCAGTACTTCCACAGCACTGTCATCAAATCAGGCAAAGACAACCGCATCCCTAAACAATCCCAAAGCAGGGGCTGGGCTGCAAATGACTTTAGGAAGAGCGACTTTAAAAAGAATCACTTTAAAAAGGTGCAGTCTGAGAGCCAGCAGGCAGCCTGTAGCAACTGGAGATACATCTGCAAGGAGCTGAAAAGCAAAAAGAACGAAGGGCTGCCTGCAGGGCAGCCAGAGGGACTAAGAGAAAAGATGGTGTGACAAGAAAAATCCTGGCCAAAGGAGTATCAACAGGCCAGAAGCAAGGCAACATTTGTCAGGAGAGCGTAATTCTTTCCTATATAATTATTCAATGATGATTACTCAGTGAGGAAGAATAGAATTCTTAAAACTCTACCACCTGAAATACTAATTTTCCTTGCCCCAAGTATTGTACAGACAACCACAAGTACTTGGGGGTTTCTTGGTTGTCAAGAGGTTTCCTTTTTGTTTTAGTAACAAAATAAATAATCTAAAAATGTTCTTATGACTGGAGATATTAGAGAGAAGAAAACAAATGTACACTCTCAGGGAGATTTAAGGAAAAGGACCAAAAGACCAGTAAGTATGAAAGAATTTTCAAAGGATGCTGAACTTTTCAGTTACATCTATGGAAAACTCTGCAATTCATACTTAGTGAAGTATTTTTTTTGCTGAAATCCATCTTGCTTTGACATCAAAATCTGGAGAACCTACCACTTGCAATAATATTTTGCTTCAACAGTTATTCACATTCCCCATTAAAGTTGCACAGTTTACTTTTAAGCCAAAACTGTTTAGCTGAAGTTTCAAGTCATTTTGAGTTTCCTGAACAGATAAAATCTCATGAGCACCAGCTCATTTCTTCCCAGGCTGGTATATGGGTGCACATATGCAACCACAGAGTACTGGTCACAGTCCATAATCTTCTTCTTGATAAACTATTTCTCTCCTTTCAGCTACATTAAAAACTCTCTAAGCACTGAAATCTTGCCCCCTTTTTTTTTTTAACACTTCTTGGTAACTTGCTTTTGCCACCCTTCCTGAAACATTGATAGGATCCACACAGCATCAGAAGATGGCCCTTTATCAGACAGTAAAATTTGCCACTGGCTTCCAGCAGCTTTCTGTTATTTGGGTCAAGGATCTTTAGTAAATGTGCTTCTACCACAATTTCTCTTCTCCAGTTACTCTATCTGCTGCACATTTTCATTTCCATGGAATTCCCCTTGTATTCCAAGAATAAGACATTCAAGAGCAGGCCACAGGTCTGCCAATGCACCTGGGCTCCAGTTTATTCAGGCTTGCCAAATTAAAAATACATATTAAAAATACTGATAAGTCACACTGTTTATTAACGACACAGAAATAGTGATGCGAGAGCACAGACACACCCTCCTCCAATACACCAAACCTAAACATTTATCATGAGCAGGAATCTAAAAATGTCCAAACGTAACCATCTCCATCTACTAGACTCACGATTCCTTTTGTTTTCAAAGTACTTAGATGAATCCTAGCCTTTGATCCCACGAGACTTGGATTTCTTTTTTCCTCTTAGGGCCAAAGAAATAAAATTATTATTAAAAAATAAGTTGCACAACCCTGTTCTGTGCATATGTTCCATCCTTTGGTAGGACTACTTCAAAACAATTTTATCACTTGAAAAACCATAAGAAAATTTTGGCAGTAGTGATAATTACAGTAGAGTTTTCAGAATTAATATTCAATTCCCGATTTGCTTAGTAAAACAGTTAGGGAGAATTTGAACCCTTGCTATTGTTATCTGTAAAACACCTCTGTGCATTATGAACAAACCAACCATGCATTTGTCACACTAGAAGTGGTTTGTTCAGGAGCCTTCAGTGTTGGTTTATCAGTGGCCACCCTGAAAAGAGTCAGAGAGCTGGGCTGGTTCTGAGCAGTCACACGTATCTTGCAGCTCAGCACAATCGACTTCCTTCAAGAAAAAATAATCAAGACGTTATTTGCTTATTATAAAAGTGATTTTCCTTCTGTTCTTGGAGGGGGCCCAGCCCAGATCAAAGGACACCCTCTCTGAGGAACTCTCACATCCTTTTGGCTCAGCCAGTCTGAGCTGCTGTTACCAAAGCGTGAAGAGGTTTTCAGCCACACCACAATGTGGTGCCTCTCAAAAAATCATTTGCTTTTTGACTGGCTGGACAGAACTCCATATATGAAATACAACATAACTCAGTATATGAAATATACCATTCTCTGGGCTTTTGGCAAGGGTGATGGAACGTGGGAGTACGTGCTTTTAGTTTGCATCTTCCTTGCTGTTGTGGGACTTTGTTGTTGTTGTTTGTGATTTTTTTTTAAGCAAACATGGGCTAACTAATCTCCCATGTAAACTATCAGAGCTTGGTTCTGACTTCCCATTTCAAGTATCACCAGTAATACCAATGCTTAGGACTTTTTTTAGTATTTTTTTTACTATTACTCAATCTCCACTTCTAGAAGGGACAGTACCAAGTGACATCATAGATGTCCTTGCAATAACCCTATGTCCTCAGCTATTCCATTTTTCTGCGGCCCTAAACTAAAACAAACCTTTGAAAGGTCTGTCAATGCCTCCACAAGAGAAGAAAAATACAGAGTTTAAACTTCTTCAAGAAATTGAACAGTATTTTAAAGACATACCACATATGAGCTCCTTGAATCTGGTCCTCACTCAGCTTCTCCAATTTATAATGCCCCTTTTGTATTTGTGTTTAATTATGAATATGAATCAGACCTCCAGCTTAATGCAGTTTGTTTTAAAAACAAAAGATATTCAATTCAATATATTAAGAGGCATAAATTAACAACTAACTACTGCCTTTTACTATTGTGTATTTCAATGAAAAGGCATTGTTCTTTATTGGAAGACTTCTCTCTGCCAGGTCAATTAGATAAAATCAAATGAGACAAGTTCTCTGAAACAATTTACTTATGGGATGCTGCTTTGACTTAACTGTAACAAAATAAACGTATTTATTTGTAGCCATGTAGTTATCAAGCTAAGAGTTTTAGGAAGAATCAAGTCTTTCATTCGCAGAGCAGAAAATTCAACTTCCAAGGGCAAAGTCCATTATGGATTGTACAAACTGCACAGTGTAATACACGTCCATAACCCGAGTAACTTCTGAATGCTACAACTACTGAATGTGAATTCATCTAGCTGCAAGCTTGTGTAGGTGTTTCTTCTCTTGTGTGCTCACTAGTTTCAATTACATTTCTAAAAGACACACAGTAAACACAGGCTGAACTAGCAAAGCATGAATACACTAACAATACAATATTTTGATGGAAACGTAGAAATGTACGCATAAAAGACAACAAGAAAGGAAACCATTTACTCCAAGAAGGTAATGGAACCTATCCCGGCCTTGATATTTGCAGAGCCTGGGAAATCAGTAAAATGCCGACTCAGGTTCTAAGTGACCTTGCACAAAGTAAACAGCTAGTCTGTGTGGTATTTCAAAATTGAAAACTAGAAGTAGAAAAAAGGAACAGCCTTCAACTCTTAGCACTTTTTGCCCACTATGAAACTAAGTTACTTCCTGCATATTTCCCCCCAAAGCCATATGGAGTAAGTCAGACATGTTTGCTGCTTGGATTGCTCCCACTTTCAGAGCCTCAGGAACTGCAAGGAACTCCAGGAGCTTCTCTTTTGGCAGACACGGGGTTCAAGGCCTCCTCAAGCAGTTGTACCAGATCCCAGTGATGAGAAACAGCCAGCCTTCTCCTTCTTTATGTTAGAAAGAAGATACAGCCCGATTTATACAGGTAAAGCAGCACAAAAAATTAGAACAATCCCACACTGAAAGTGAGAAGCATTAGCTGGAACAAACCAGTCAGTGAAACAGTCACCCTGGAAAGCAGCACCAGGCATCTTCAAAAGCTGATCCTACCCTCAGAGGGCTTGCATTAACCTCAATTCCAACTGCATTGATCCTGCAGCTGAATGCAGGACCTTCAGACACTTCAGTCAGAGGACTTCGTCTTTGGCAGAACAGACCTTCCACAGAGGAGAACATTTTCTTGGCCTCTTAACAGCAGGAAAGTCTGCTGATGCACAGCTGGAGTATCAGAGGCTAAAGCTCCTGACAGCAGATCTAATACAGTTTAATCACTAAAAACACTTTGTAGGGCAAAGGGTGCAAATACTTTCCTGTGCCTTGAAAAAAAAAATCAGTTCCTTGAAAACCGAGCTGGGAGGAGCCAGCAATATCCCACTGCTCTCAAAAATCACAACCACCCCAGTACTGAGCTCAGACTGAACTGGAAGTCAGAATATCTTATAAGTTTAGTGATACTGAAAAGGCGACTTGGTGAGAATCAGCCTAGTCCTCAGAGTCTCAAGAGGCTCACTGGAAGGGGAGCATCAGGCTCCAAGAAGCTTTTCTGCTGCCATCCACTCAGTAGCTCAAGAAATTTGTCACTTATCTCAGACACAGCACACAGGGAAGAGGTCACTAGCTCTCCTGAAAGGCTACTTGGAAACTATAAACCAGATTTAGACAAAACCTCTTTGAAAGATTAGTTTAATTCATGAAGTATTCCAAAGATTGCTGTACGGGTTTTGAATACAACCAGTATAGCTCAAAAGAAGCATGGCTCATTAGAACTGTTTGCATTTTTAATCCAAGTTTCAAAGGACTACTAAGTGAGAAGGTGAACAGCATCTTATCAAGACTCAAGAAGGGGCTAAGAGATAAGGAACAATATTTGTATAAATGACCAAATGTAATCGTAGCAGAAGGTCATCAGTGCCACACTCCAAAGGACCACACAGTTTCTTCTCCTCTCTAACCACACGTGTATATACAGGATGCCAGCTGGCAGGCCACAGCTGGCTGGGGAAGGACATTGCTCTGTCCAGTTCTGTCTTGTAACACAAGAAAAATGTCTGCATTGACAGTGTAACCCAATGTGCATCCATCAGCTCAAAGCTCAGTTTCTTCATGCTCCTGTGTGAGCCTCCTCAGCAAACAGAAAGGGAAAAACTGCATGGAACCATTGAGCCTTCTAGGAAAATGGTATCTCTGAAAAATACTTCAGCTACCATGTTTTTGAACTGTGTATTTGTAAGAGCATTCAGTTCAATCCTTAGCCCACAGAACTATCCATACTCCTTGAAACAGTTCAGCAAGAATTTACACATACAGGCACTGCAATGTCTAATTCGTGACCTAGAAGGTGATGAAACAGTAGGCAGTGGTGGCTTTAACAAAAATAACATTTATGTTTTCCAAGAAGAAGCCAGATATTTCAGACAGATTCAGCCAAGTGAGGCTACTGGGCAGTGCAACAGCAGGCAAAGCTCGAGGCACAAACACCAAGCAAAATACAAAGGCAAACAGACTTGCTGCAGAAGGTTTGGGTTAGGCACTCCTTGAGGAAACACCAGCTTTCCTGAAAGAGCTCAGTGGGGACCTCTGCTCAATCACAGCTTTAATCAACAGAATAAACACCGCTGAGCAGGCATTTGACTGCAAGGAACAATAACTAATGCAAACACTCGCTGTGCAATGGCAATGGCACAGCCTCAGCCAGGAATACATTTTGCAGTACAGAAGCCACCACCTCTGAGTAAAAAAGACCGAGAGTTCATAGTCTGACAGACCAATGGAGAGAACTTCCTAGGAGATTTATACAGGAACTGCTACCCACAAAGGGAGAAAGAGAGCTAATAAAGAGTAAAATACATCAGTTATTGCAGGGAAGATACAGCACACGGCAAAGTCTACAAAAGAAAATATTTGATAGTTTACATAAGTTGCTTTATTGACACTAGGTATCTCAAAGCAGAGAACTGCAAACTTCTCTGGAAGAGGCAACACCTTTATCCAGACCAAAATGTCCTGAGCAATAAACAGGCACTAGCAAAAGGGATCTCAAGTGTGATACCCAGATCACATCCAAATTCTAGACTCTTCCACAAAGCCATCTCCACAGCTCCCTGCAGGCAATCCAACAAATAAGACTGATACTTTCAGCTCAAGGATGGCTCCAGGGGCACACAGAATTCCATGGACTGCACTGTTTGCACCTGCCAGAGTTGCATGTGCATTTAGTAAAGGTTTTCCCTGCTCAAGTGTTACAGTAGTTCCCCTAGAAAAAAGGACTGAAGCCAACTATTTTTCCCCTTGCAGGAGTTTTCTAAAGAACAAGCATCACAGCTCTCAAAAATGTGCTCCTTCCCCAGGATCTCACAGCATCTTTCTTCCAGAGCAGCAAAGCAGCAGCAGCCATTCCCAAGCCTCAGGTGCTGGGGGTTTGGTTTTGCTTTTATTAGATCTCAAATAGATGTCAAACACCATCAAAGAAATCATAAAATTTAATAGCTTAATACAGATTTTGAACACTTGAAGATGAATCTACTATTGTAATGAGCAGAGCAAGCATCTGTGTTTATTTTAGGCTAATATGGTAGAGAAAAGAGTTTAATTTCATAACCACACTGGGAAGCATGCACTGGAACTAATGGGCTTTTACAAGGGATTTTACAACCCCCAAATACAAAACTCTGGGCTTTAAGAGACTTGTGCACAGCCTGATCCATTAAATACTGCCCTAAATCACTCCCCACAGACTACTGGGTAGAGAGGGCAGTCCTGACTGAGCTCTTCAGAGGCAGCAATATAAATGATCAGAACATGATTCATTAAAAATTCATTAAAACTGATGCACTAATGACAGGCTGGTTTAATATGGTGGTGGCAGGTGAAATGACCGGGGACAGCAGCAGGACAGAGAAGTAACCCACAAGAAATACACATCACCAAGCTACTCTCTGCTCTGTCCTTCTCTTTACCTCCTCTGGAAAATCCAGTGAATCAGGGAAATACCAAACAAGTGAAAAAATCTGCAAGGCAAAAAAATTTAACAGCTGGAGCCAAAACTTACAACAAAAGCTTCATATTCTCAAGCTATCTCAGCAACCCATCTTCAGTAACTACCCAAAGACAAATCACCTCATTTTAAGAACAAGGGAAGGGACAGAAACTGCCAGAAACAAGTCAGCTGGGGATGTAACAACTGTTACCTCTTAGTCTGGTCTCACAGCACACATCCACCAACCTAGCCTCACCAGAGGGGTCTGGCCTATCTCATTTTGGTGCCAAGCACATAAAAGATGTACTGAAAACCCAAGGACATCTCCACAAGAGATCATTTGGCACATTTGACTGCTACGAGCGTTTCCCGAGCTGGAAAGCCCCCAAAGGCGTAAGGGAAGAGGCGGCAGTGCTCGGAGTTGGATGCTGTCATTCTGTCATCGGATCGGCTCAGCTGTTGACACCTCAGGTGTTTTATTACTGCTGCCTCCCACCCAAGGCTTGCTGTTGGGAAATGAAAGGCAGCACCAAGCAAACAGGAGGTTGTGGTGGGTGTTCCAGAATCCACACCGGATAAAGGACTAAGGGTGTAACTTTTAATGCCTCTGAAATCCATCCCCTCTGCACGACACTGAGATCAAGGGCCACAAGAGAAACAAACAACATACAGGATAAAGTCTGTTTGTGTCCAGCACTTCAAATCATTTGTACACTCAAACTTGGAGCTGCCAGCTCTGGAGGCTGCCACGTGCTCCCTGCTCCCTTTGTATCTGCCAGTTCAAACATGACGGAAGAAAACGAATTGTAATTTCTCTTGGCCTCTTTCAGAGCTGTCTCTTGGAGATACTACTGCAGTGACACCAGCCAACTTGTCAAGCTTGGCATAGACAGATCCCAGCCAGTACCAAAGAGGCCACTCTGCTTTTTAATAAAGCCTGGAAAAGCACCAGAAAGCTGATCACTGCTGCACTGCTGGGCAAGATGACTGCACTTCTCATGGGAGCGTGACCCAGCCTCCCTGAACTAACACAAAGGTCTTGGGACGTCATCTAGCATCACCAGGAGGGAAAAGAGAACAGCCCTGACAGGGCTCTCTCTCACATAATCATCAACACTCTCCATAAAACGCCAAGGATGTATATTTAATGACTTAGCAGACTGGCATTGTGTTCAATATTTATCATTCATGTCACCTATTGTCAGAGTTAGTTCCTCTACATTTTGACCTCTAAGTACTCCAAGAAGCTTCATTTTTTGAACACTAAACTAGCATGACTTGTCATTGTGTACTTTGGTGACATAGAAGCTGAGGAAAGTGTTATTTGGCAAAGAAGGTTTTAAGAAACAAAATACTGGCACATATGGTCTTACATTAAAATGTTACATATTAGCCTTTTGATGTTTATCCCCCTTCTCAGCAAAGAAAAGTCATGGCTGCCCAGAGTTTAAGACTGGGGTTTTCAAAGAAAAAATTTCAAAGGTAAGGAGCAAATATTACTCTAATTAAATAGGAATTGAACCCTTAGCACCCCACTTCGAAAATTCCTGCCTAAAGCTCTGCAGAAAAAGTAACCCTTGTGCTGGTGTTTAAGAACATATGACCAAGCCAACAGCTATTTTAATTAAAAAGCACAGCCCTGCTGCCTGAAGAGCTTTTCTGCTCAAGACAAACATTTGCTGCTTAAGCTAACTCCCAGTGCTGGAGTTCTTTGGTGGAGTCAGCTGTTAGCACACTGTGCTTCCCTTAGAGACAAAGGTCGCCTAGATTTTAAAATATACAGTTCACTGGAGCCCTCTTTTCAGGGGAAAACAAAGCCTAAATAAATACAACTGCCATGGGAGCCTTGCCTTCCCAGCCACAAGGGTAGAAATAATGAAAGGGAGTGAGCAGACCAAGCCTGCACTGAAGTACTATAATGTAGAACCCTTCTTCCACAGGGTCTTCTTCTAGTCTTCCAAAACCCACTTGAGAGTGGGCACAGGGTCCCCCAAACCCAGAGTCTCATCCCAGTTTCTGATGCACAAACTGTGCAAAAGATGTAACTCCATGGAGGGCACAAATCTTTATCTCTGCTGTGCACTGCTGCTGAAACAGGATTTGGGCCAAAGACAGATTCATGGGGCCTCTGAAACACTGCAGACTTTCCAGGGGAGCAGGAGTCTTTCTTAGATACACAGGAAAAACATAAGCATTTACAGCATTTAATATTGTTAATCTCTTAGGCATCCATATTCTCAAGGCATCTTTCTTGACCCAAAGCTGCATAGGTTTGATCAACAGAATCAACAGGTGCATTTAAACCAAGCTTTGTTTCTTTAGATGAATTGTAGCTACAATAACTGAGTAGCCTTTAAATTCTCAGATGGTTTCCCCATGTGTGTGGAAGGACACCCTAATCTTCCATATGACTTTCAGCCCTGGCCTGCCATCACTTCCCTCTGCATCCACTCACCGTGAGACTGCTCTGTGAATTTTAATTCCTGAGCCCAGAAAAAAACAAAATAAAAAAGGCAAGAAAGGGAAAGAAACCAAAAGAAAAAGGCAGTTGGACAGGATTTTTTTGCTAGATTAGTGAGTTAAAGCGGCGCACTCCAACAAATCCCAGAGCCAGCTCAAGGGAAAGGGAAGAGTGACTGTGAGCAGGGAGAGAAGATAATGACTTTTCTCCTCAGACCACAGTGAGGCTGAGGAACAGCAGTATAAAACAGTCTTCATATGGCACTTTATCCTGACATTAGCCAGGATTTTTGGCTAACTTTGACTCAAACGACACACCAGATTCTCTGGCCTGTCATGCACAGAGGAATAGACTTCACACTTTCACAAAAGCACCCAGGACTGTTTCCAGGGAAAGGTGGAGCTTCATGACACATCTGCACCACCGTGCTTTGAGAGGACCCAACAAACACTGGTTCTAACAAAGGCCGTATCCTGGGACAAGATAAAGTCATCTGTAAATAAACCAGCACTCAGTTAACATTCAGCAATGGGAAAGATCTGGGGCAGTTTCAACCAAACACACCCAAGACTGCCTTGCCAGTTACAAATTTGTGAGACTGATAATCACTGTAACCATATGAAATACGAGAACTTTGAAGGTGACAAAAACACTGGTGACAGCAGGAATTTCACATCATTGTTTTTGAAAGGCAAGATTTTATCTTTCCGGAAAAAACAGCAAAACGAGAATGAGAAAGCAGGCACTTCAACAGAAAAGGAGCAGTGAGCTCTGTTTGAGGAGCAGGAAATAAGACTGAAGGCAAATAGCATCACAAAAGGTAGGAGCAAGCAGAAAAAAAAGAGTATTAAAAAAAAAAATGCATAGTTATATAGCCCAGGCTACCACCTGTCAGGGAATTACAAGAGGCAGATGGTTACCAAAAGGAACTGGGACAGATTCTGTTCCAGTAAAGGTTGCTTCAATATTCTTTACACAAAACTTGTCTTGATCAGATGCGGTACAGCTTCTTGATTTTTCTAGCAAGGAATGGGACTGCTTTCTCTGTGCCATGAAACACAAACCATATTAACAAACAGGAGAGAGCATCACCCACAGCTCAAAGATTAAGTAAAGACTAAAACTGCAGACAAACTCAATCTTCCCCAAGAACAGTTGACAAGTATTTGAAAGCAGAGACTGTTACAAAGCACATCTACACTGTCAGGTATTTTTAGAAAAATTAACATCCTTTCATTTTTGGCTGACGTTTCCTTACAGATATGGATATTTGGGCTATTTATTTTATAGCAGTACACAGTGTCCTCTAATCTCATGATCTCATTGGAAGCTTTTGTTTTCCTGAAGTCTTCATTCTCACAGTTTAGCCTTGTTCAGCTACAACATTTATCAGGACAGACACCAAAAGAGTTGCCTGCTCAGCTCTCCCCTTTTCACTTACCTTAGAGATGATTTTAAATGCTATAAACCCCCTTTGTGTACAGAATGGACCTGCACTTGTGCATTTCCTTATTGCTGAATAACTGATGTTTTATTGCTTACTCCTGTCAGCACCAGCTACACTTCAACCTTGAAAAAACATCATCTTTCTCTCCAAACTATTGCAGAAGTCCTCTATCCATCCTCCCTGTTTTGTGTCCTGCCTCAGTGTCACCTTTCATGTCTTGAAGCTGGATATGTATTGCTTTCCTCACCTCCTTGGTCTCTAATTGACAATGCAGGAAAGGGATTCAAGTCCATTCAGGAAAAAACAAAAAGCGTCTTTCACAAAAATGCTACTAAGTTGACAAAGAGGAGTCACAGAAACTTGCACTGTGCATTTCAGACAGGACAGTTGAGTTCCATAAAGGTTCTAACCTTCATTGCTCAAACAGCCAAGCTGCTGCTTCCTAAATTGTGAGATCATTTTTATTTCCACGCTGCCCTAAGCCTAGAAAGACAAATAGCCTTGAGAAGCCATCACCTAAAACCACTGCTGCACTGATAACCTCAGCTGCACCATAAACAAGGAAATTCCCAGAAAGCCCATTCCATTAAAATGTGTTAAGAGAGCCATGGGAACCTAATGCTTGGGAAGCTCCTCTCTGTCTCCAGGGTTTCCCTGGAAGGAAGCATCCTTCACACACACAAAGTTTTCTAGAAACACCATCCACACAGGAGAAAGATGGCACAAGAGAGGCCACCACACTGTCTCACAGATTTTCCCTGCTGCTCAGAGCCCATAAGAGGTTCAGAGAGGGAACCACCACAACTGCACTGCAAAGAGTTGATTGGAGAGACAATCTACCACAAAACCAAACAGAATCACAGCCTGTGATAGAGACACCAAGGTCTCTTCCAGGTGAGTTGCAGAAGTCATCCCTAGCTGACAGCAGCCATCCATCTAAATCCTGTAAGCCATGCTAAATTTACGATGCCAGAATAATCACTTGGAGATTGCTCTTGATCATTACATCCTCTGTGCTTGGGAGTAAGACAGATTAATTTGCAGATGCCAGGAAGCATAACAAGGGTTATAATTTCTGTGGAATGGAGCAAGACTATAGGGGTCACTAAGGCTTGGTTGTCTCCACACCCAAGGTCTCGTGTTTTCCTTTACAGGTTTCACTTTCTGCAGGCTTTCAGGACATAGAGAAGTAGTACAGAAGCAAGGACACTTGCTCATTGAGGGGAGGACTCATGTTCTCCTATTTACACATAGTTTCAAAGAGCTATGCAAGCTGTGGTGCACTTCGCTCTTATGTGGTTTTAGCTTCATTGAAGAACATATAATTCTTTTAAGTTAATGAGGGTTTTTAACTGGCAGCCACCTTTGCAGTTAATGACAAACCAGAATGAATGTTCTCTGAGGAAAAAAGCATTTTAAAAACTAGTTTTAAGTCTTTTTTTCCCCTATGATTTTCAAATAAGGGCAAAACCATACTCAGCTGAAAAAGTGTGCCAGCTCAGAAAGTCTAGTATGACTCAAAAGAACTCACCCCATAACCGGAGGTGTTTGTTTATTTTTGAGGTATGGAGACATTTTGCAACTAAATATGACACCGAGTTTCCTGTAAGCTGCTTCCTTATATTGTGCATAACACTTTCTTGAAATTCACGCTTTTTTCCCTTCAGACTCAGAGTAAAAAGAGACTCATTTATGAACACAAGTAAGTTTGCTAGTCAGAGAACTCTAGATAAAAATAAGTCAAACCGGAAAATAAGAGTAGCAAAACCATAAGCTTTCCATACATACACGTCTCTTTCCTCCTTTTCCCCCTACCTTTCAGATTTGTCCTGTTTCTCAGCAGCATCACTACCATCAACATGATCATTTTCCCACCTTAAAAATACCTTCAAATGTATCAGCAAATGCCCACAGCTGTGACAGCAAAGCCATGTTTTGTGCTTTTGGAAAACATTTATCCATTTACAAAGTATATCCACACAAAAAGTGCAGCTCATGGGGAAATTATCCCTTGTGGTGGTGGTTTTGGTGCTGACAGCTTTTCTTTTCAGGGCTGCACTGGCACCTGCCCCTGAGGGCAGCCAGGGGCACGGGGCCAGGGCCAGCACCGCTGTGCTGGTGGCCCACAGGACATACCTGTCCACTGGGGCGGGCAGCGGCAGTTGTAGGTGTTCACCCCGTCCACGCAAACGCCCCCGTTCAGGCACTTGTGGTTCGGGCAGTCGTCCACGTTGTGTCCACAGACGCTTCCCTCGAAACCTGGACAAGGCAGAAACAACAGCAGGCTGAAACAGCTTCCACCTTCTCTTGAAGAGAATTCACCCCTCACGCAGCTTCCGCTCCTTTTTGTTCCTTAAACATTTGCCCCGTTGACCCAGCCCTGACGAATCCCCACCTAGCATGTCTTTGTTGAACGCCTTTGCTAATAGCGTGTGGGTCAGGTGGCACAGCTAAAACACTTCCACCATGGGTGATGGCAAACTGTGTTTTCACAACCCAAAAGACACGAGGAGTTCTTCTTTAAGTAACTAAGGAGCACTGTCATTCAAAGCAAACAAAGTGAAGACCAAGACACCAAGACCTTTCCTTTACCATGAGATAAACTTGTCACTGCCCACCACGCATCAGCCAGGACAAGTTTTTCCCATGGCAAAAAAAAGTGCTGGTGTTCACTTCATGGATACCTCAATCTGCCTTGGATATGTCAGAGAAAAGCCTTTTCATGCTTTGAAAAGGAGCTTCTGAAGTCCTGATCTCTTCAGTGTTAGACAAGTCAGTCAGTCAACAAATCAGCCACCATCCAAGTGATTCTTACAGAATAAGCCCTGCCTAAAAAGCAGAAGAAATCAGGTAGCCTTCTCTAGCCTTCTCCAATAAAAATCCAGGCTCCTAAATGAACACACTGACAAAATATTCTTGCTAGAGGCTCCCTCTCCTTTTCAAAGAAGGAGAAGTAGAGACATTAGGGAAGGGAGCTGTCAGTGATGTGTCTTGCCCTAGATTTCCCCTGCTGATTTATCTCATGCTTCATTAAATAAACCTGCCATTTCTGCTGGATGAGAGAGCTATTTATCAAAGCACAAGTGGAATGCATGTGGATGAAGTAAATGATTCCAGAACACACATGTTAATTTAAAACACTAGCTCTGCCTCTTCACTGCTTTGGAATGTAATATTAGCATGACACAGTTCTCTCATCCAAAATCACACTTTAACCCCTCTACTTTTGATGCCCTGTTCCAGACACTTCCATACCATCTGTGTCAAGTCACACAGACCCTCAAAGTAACATCTGGTCCTACACAGATCGTGCTGTGTGGCAGATGAGACAGAGACTATAAAGCTCTGAGCCAGCTTCTCCAGACTACTGCTGCTCTCAAGAGACTTGAGGTGATTCATGTGCACTCCCACCTCTCGAACTGGTCAGCCCTACAGAAGAGCTGGGAAGTGCCAAGCTGTATCAAGTGCATTAGCATTAGCAAGGAACAACAGACTCAACATTATAAAAAACCAAAACAACCAAACCAAAACCACAAGATCTTCAATACTACTCTCTCCCTTCAAAGCCCTTCCAATCTCCACCCAAGATCCTAGAAATTTCAGGGCAGTGGGAAGCTTAAAACAAAGACAAAATATAACATGCTTAACCAGAGTCCCAATCATTACAGCAGCCCCTTCCTGGTAAAAGCTGCTGAGGAACAAATACCAGGGAAAACAATTAGCTTTAGATCCCTATGTTTAAAACTGTCTAAGGGTACCAAGACTAAGCAAAGGCTCAGTTGTAAAATATAGGAGTGTTCTGTCAGTTTGTGTTTCAGCTTGGGAGGAAACATCCCACTGACCACATATTGCACTCATGCCAGCACGTGATCAGCGTGGAAATACACCCACAACCACAAAGACAAAAGGTTTAAGTTCTTATCTCTTCAGTTTGGATAATAGGAAGAACAGCCCTACTTTCTAGTAAACAAATTTCTGATAGCAGGCATTTAAACTCTCTCATTGTACTTCACACAAATTTAAAGTGGCCCAGTTATTTCCAGAATAAAGCATGGAAGTCACCCCACTACTAAAATCCCACCAAGCTATTCTATGTTTTCACATTTTAACCAGTTATACTACTGAAGAGCTGCTCTGAGATAGGTGAGCTTTTCTCTAGCTGGATCCCAGGATGTAATTTTGCAGTTATATAATCTGACTCTCTTCCAGAAAGCCACAGAGTTCACTGTTTTGATGTATTTGGACACCTGACACTGTTTCCTGCTCCCCCCTGTGCTGGGACTCACATATTGTCCTGTGTTTTCTCCCTGCACGAGCGCAGTTTGCAATCCATATCCTGACTTTTGCTCCATATCTCAAAGCACATCAAACTAAGGAATGAGAACCTCAAGGGGAAAAGTGTTCCCACTGCTAACAGCATGTTGTTCTTCCCCTAGTACACACACTGACACAAGCAGATAACTTTATTCCTATGTCATCTGAAATCTCCACCCTGTTGCAGAGCATCCGATCCAATTCCCTCCAAATCTTAGTCCTTTAGCCTTTTTTCAACCTATAAATTACACCTCAGACTTTCTAGACCAGTTTCAGGGCCCGTTAGTACCGGGGACAGGAAATTATGCCTGAAAAATGCCATGGTATTTCCAGAGTTAGGGCCTGCTGACAGGAAATCAGGGATGCAGAGAGCTGAAACCAAGCTGGGCTACTCAGAGCAGCATCTGGACTGCTCATCTGGAGCAGAGAGGCACCCGCCTCACCTGGAACCCCACAGCTGCAGCCAAGGAGAAGCTCAGAGCTCAGGGGAAGGTGCTCACCCCACAGCCCAGCAGGCAGAGGCTCCCAGCGCGGGGAGCTCCGGTGTGCTGGTCCCCAGCGGCGGCAGCCCTGCGCCAGGAACCCGCTGAGGTTCCTTCCTCTTCCCAGGAAGTGCTCCAGCTCTCGCAAACAGCTCGCTGCAGCCTGACAGATCGCTTCCTGAACAAGCCCTTGGAATCCCCTAGGGTCCTTATCTTAGTTAATGGGTAATTATTTTGATGGATAACAATGAATAATCACTTTCCCAGCTAAGAACTTCCTCTATTGACTTGTTTAACATTCCATTAAAGGTTAGTTGCCAAATGAAGTCCTTTTTTGTCAAATATTTATAACTACAAGCTCATTCTTATATTCAAAGGAGTTGCTAATGCTTCAGGTTACGTCTCCTTCAAGGAAATATTTTTTTTCACAACTACACTGTTATAATTGACCTTACATGCTCACTTGTCTACAATCCTGTTCCTACCTAAATCAACAAAGCCCAGAGGAAAAATGATTAAGCTAGACAAATAAAAAATGAGTTTACCTTCCAGACAGATGCAATACCAATTGTGTGTGTGTATATATATATATATATATATATTTAACTTCACTTGATGCTTGCCACCAAATGCTGACTTAACACACATGACTTCATGGATTACCTAATGCAGGATTTGTTTGCGTACATCCACAAGTGACATGGGAAACTGGGGATTTTAAATAGCAGCTGGACTACACTGTACATAAAGAGTACTCGTGTGACAGACAAGGCTGCTGTGACACACAGCTCCAGGTTCTAGGCTTTTCCTACTTTTTCAAGCTCTCATTCTCACCTATCTGTATTTACAAATAGATTAAACTCACTGAAAAGCTAAGAAAGAAACATCTACAGGAAACAAGAACCCATTTCAAGGCCAGTGCAGTAGTAGCCTAATTATGCCTAAACTGCTGCTCGGGCACAGTTTCTTCAAAGTACTTTTACAGGTCACAAGATGCAAAATCCTATCAAAACCCACTCCAGCAGTTCAAGATGTAACAGCCTCCTGCCCCTGTGGCCATAACACTCAGCCATGGCAGCACCTCAAGGCAGTCCAGAAGGGCCAGAGCAATTCCATTTATAGTCACAGTGTCATCGGCATTGCTCCAATTCGGAGAGGGAGTCTGAAGTGGAATTTCTCTTCCATAATCTTGGCACTGTCTTCCAGAGGAGCAGGCCTTGTTCACATCCTCCCTAGGCGTGACAGGCTACCATTTCTCTTCTCTTTCTGTTGACCTTTCCTTCCCAGACAGAATCTTTTCCAACACTTCAGAAATTTTGCTCTGCATGCTCTGCACTAAAGAGGAAAAGAAATGGCTGGGTGCCCTGCCTTTATCAGAGAGTTTAATGTGAGCATTTGGGCCTCTCCAACAGCTCCCTTTTTTGCTGTTTTTCAAATGACTGGTTTTAAAAATCAAGCTAGCAAAACAGCATGGCCAACTTAAACAAATACAGGAAATAGAAAAGTAAAGGCTCTCAGAGCCACATTAACTCACCCCCACTACACACTGCGTAACAAGTCAAAAAAGGCAGCTAATAATCCAAAACGTGTGAGGAGTGTAGGTGTGTAACTGTTACTATAGTAATCTCATTTCCATTTCCTGACCATATTTCAGCCAGCCCACACATTTGTCTAAGGGAAAATCTGCTCCTACCCAGTCTCGTGCCCCTGTAAAAGAATCACTAAAGCAAACTGTCTCATCAGCTTGACAGGATCAAGTCCTTGCAACTTCATCTTTCTGTATTCTTCCTCCCACCACAGTGCTCCCGCATGAGGCCTTAAAGTCCTTGAACTGGCTAAACAGATCTGACTTTTAAGGAAATTCTGAATTGCTGGACTAGACTGTTAATCTGGAGATACTTGGATTATAATTTCATTTTAAAAATATGCAAAGCAGAAAAGCAATAAATTCCTCCAGGGCAATGGTTAGCTTAGATACTGCATTTTCAAAGACTCTTTCAAAGCACTCTCCCTTCAAGCATAGTTGGAATAATTGCTTTCAAAAATAAAGATGATCCATCCTTCTACTTTAACTTTTTAATTTTTACTTTTGTGACTTTGCTAAATTCTTCAAAATCACATGCTGGCTCAGACAACCCAGAAAGACACTAAGGTTGGCAATGTATGTTTAAGGTCATTTGAGCCAGCACCTCAAGATCAGAGTCTCCAAAAAGAGAACAGTTTTCACAAGTTCTAAACGCCCTTTCCACACAGACCTGTGACTCCAGATGATCCTCATGAGAACACAGCCACTCTATATTCATCCCAATAGGGTTGGGATGTATAGGGCAGCTAGATATTTCACATAAATAACAACAGAGACATGCTTAAGGAAAGAGAGTTTACTTTTCTAGATTACCACACACCGAGTCTGTGTGTGCCAAACTGCAATACACTCAAGTAGGAAGTCTAGTCAAAAGCATTTCCAAACAGTCAGTTTCCCATGGAGTTGAATTACTCAGTAAAAAAAAAAAAACCAGCCTAAAAATACCCTGAATATGCAAAGACAACTAGTACCAGACCCTGTGGTAAGGGCTGACAAGGGAGGAGCACAGGATGAGACCCACATCCCAACCAGGTGACACATCTTCACTTGTAGAGGTGACACAAACCAGTGCAGACCCTGATCCTGAGTTAGCATGTCACCCCTGCCATGCATGAACTCAGGGCAGCTAACTGCATCAGAAAACAAGTAACCAAAACTGATCTGGAGACAAAAAAGGGTGTGGTGAGTTGAAACTGGTGTCTTGTTAGATTTGGAGGAACAGGAGAAGGAAAAAAAAGAAGATAATAGAACTTAGTGTGTCTTAGGGTTACAGATGGAGAAGGAAAAAGACACATGTTCACTCTTCAAACACTGAGGTTAACTGAGGCATTTACTGTCACAAATCTATGTATTTGTAGATGCTTATGCTCATAGAATTTCACATTCCTAATGGGCATTATGACATACCACCCTTATCTACTTGAATCCACCCCATCATTTTTACCTATTTGATTCTCTGATTCTAACTGGCTTCCAAAGAAATTTGTCATTTCTACCCATCTTCCCTTTTGTCTTGGGTTGAAAAATGTAACCAAAAAATGTGTATTCTATTTTCATCTGTTGAAACCATTTGGGAGATATTGTTCTTTACCTCTTGTAACTCTAGGGGGGGGAAGAGGATGCCTTCTGACAGTAGACCATGTGGGGCAGTGTTTCTTATCTCTTTCATCGACTTTGTCCATCCTCAGGGCATATCTTCTGTTAATGGGCCATTAAGACTCACCAGTGACATGACACATTACATCATCCCATTGTGAGATGCTCCACCCAGTGGGGAGGAGCCAACCATTCCCTACCCAGATAAAAATGGGGACACAGGGGCCTCAGATCACTCCTCTTTTCCACTGGATTCCCAGAGGAAGACCAGACTCATCTCACTGCCACTACAGGATAATCTCTACTCCAACAGAACCACATCTGTCACTCCAGGAGGACTTACTTGGACTGCTTCCAACACCCTGGCCAACAGGGTGCCAGGTCGTATTCCTGACTCTGTCAGGGTTTTCTAGGACTTTTGTTTGTTTGCTTGCTTGTTTTTTGTTGGTTCGGGGTTTTTTTTGGGATTTTTTTGGGGGTTTTTTTTTGTATTAGTGCATTGGCATTTTTATTATTCCCGGTGAAGAACTGTTACTCCTATTCCCATATTTTTGCCTGAAAGCTCCTAATTGCAAAATCGTAATAATTTGGAGGGAGGGTGTTTTACATTCTCCACTCCAAGGGAAACTCCAGTTTTCCCTGACAGATACCTGTCTTTCTAAACCTAGACACCTTTCCTTCCTTCCTGTATCACAAACTGCCAGCACTCAGAAATTAACACCCCACAGAGCTCCCCACCCTGCTGGGGTCTCTCCCTCCCACCTGACACGGCACCCACACCCACAGAAACTGCGAGAGAAGCTCTTGGAAGAGCACAGACAGGAGAGGAGCGGCAAGGCTGCAAGGCCGAGCTCCTGGGCGCGTTACCTGGCAGGCAGTTGCACTCGAAGGTGAAGTCGCTGGTCTGGTGGCAGGTGCCCCCGTTCATGCAGGGTGACGGCGAGCAGGGCACGTACACGCTCTCGCAGCGGTGCCCCGTGTAGCCCGGCCGGCACTGGCACCGGTAGGAGCCAGGCAGGTTGACACAGGTGCCGCCGTGCTGGCACAGGCCCGCCGTGGCACACTCGTTCACGTCTATCTCACACTTCTGGCCCGTGTAGCCAGCCAGGCAGGTGCAGGAGAACTTATTTCCAGACACAGTGCATGTACTGCCATTGGCACAAGGCTGAGACGTGCAGGCATCAATCCACTGGCATTCCTTTCCTTTAGGAAATCAAGACAGATTAACAAAAATTTATTTCTGTGGAAAACATCTGCCTCAAAATATTTACTGAACTAAATCTTTACAATCTTTACTACAGGAAAACTGATGTCTGCATTTTACTATATTATATCTGAAATGGAAATAAATTTGTGGTTACAGTACAAAGCCATTTACTGGGTTGCAGCAAGATACAGAATGCTGTGATTTATAAAAATGACCTGAAGTCACACTACACACACTGACAGCCACTCTTCTTCTACCTCCCCTTCAAGAGTGAAAGGAATAAATTTCCATTCTTCCCCTCAGGCATCAAAATATTGTGTTCCCATAGAAAGATTTTAGTGGCCAAATTTGCCCTTTTCTTTTTTTCTAGAAACGAGACTGAATTCTAAGTGTAACAGCCACTCCAGAGTAGTTTCTGCATTCAGTTTTCCCATGTGGACACCCCACGAGATCCAAATATTTTTCTGCTTATGTGTAAAGAGTAGGGAGTCTGATTCCCTATTCCCCTTTGCTTTTTTTGGTCATGAAGTCATTTAGACTTCCTCTCATTTCCTGTGCCAGAGCTAGAAAATTTGAGAGCATATTACAACTGCCCCAGAACATTCCAGGGTGAAGCTGTTCCCAAAGGAAGGGGTCTGGAGGCACAAATGCAGAAGCCCACCTGTGAAACCTGGAAGACAGACACATTCATACGTGTCCTGGCCATGGGGGTGACAAGTGCCTCCGTTCAGGCAGGGCTGGGACACGTAGCAGAGGTGAGATTCGGAGTACTGACACTCCTCCCCCGTGAATCCTGGGGCACACTTGCAGGTTGGTTTTCCTATCAGGGATGCAGCTTCACAGGTTCCCCCATTCTTACAGGTATTGCTTTCACAGGGGTTCCTGTACTGACAGTAGTCTCCAAGAAAGCCTTCTCGACACCTGCAAGAGAGAAGAAATGAATTGCAGAGGTCCCACCTGAAGCCCTGCAGTTCTGGGAAGATTGCAGGAATGAAGTCCCATGACCATCAAAAGTCTTGAAGTTTGCCACAATTGATGGTGACACTAACAAACCTAAAAGACTAACGTCACACGTGTAACAGGGACTTCCTGTGGGACTGTCTCAAATGAGACCACTGAAAACTTAAGTGCAAATGGTGAAATCGCTCATTGCAAAATAAATACCACATTCAATCAGAGCTGTATCAAATGCAGAACCTCGTTTTTGCACTTCCCTTCAAGACTTCAGCAAAAGCCTAAGAGTTAAAGAACTGCTGAGTAACAACTCCTTGCACCTACTCCCATTCTAACAAGCACCCTTTTCAGAGGAAACTCGAGTAGTTTAACAAGGCATTAACACCAGGTATTATCCATCTTCCAAGAATATTTATAAACATTGTACAAATGCAGTATCTGGGGACCTGGAGATCTGCAGCAGCTCTTTCTCCACAAGGCTCCCGTGAGACAGGAATACACTGTCATCCTCATGCTGATAAGTGCATCTGGGACTGGGACTTGCTGAAGCCTGCACTCAGATAGCAACACAAGCACTGCAGTCAGGTCTCCCACGCCCCTGGTGAGCACCCTAACGACAAGGTCATTGTTCCTCTGTCTCCCACAGAAAAACGAGTACACACTCACTATCTACAGCCAGGGCAGTATTTTATACAAAGATCTCCAACTGCAGAATAATTCTGCAGTTATTTCTCTCTAACCTAAACTTATGTCAATACAGTCTGACTACGCTTGTCAGCTGTAATCCATCTTTTGACTGGCCTTTGTACTACAGATTTACCATTTAACTTCCAGAGACAGAGGATCCAGGAAAGCAAAGCCCACCTCTGTGGCCCCCCCAGCTCCATTTGCTTCTATCACATAGCAGAAAGCTGCAAGGGAACATTCTGGATAAAAATAACACCTAACACACAGGACTGTCCCCTTGCAGCTCTTTCTGTAGTGCACAGCTGCCTGCTGTAATTGGTGAGTAACCCAAGACACAGCCCAAGAGAAGATGTATTTAACTGTAAAACAAAAACAAACAAACAAACAACCACACCACAAAACAGAGGTGATTAGCATTAGATATGCTTTATTCCAGATCAGGAAAAGGGTAATTATTAAATCAGAAAGGAGGAGATTCCAACTGCAAAAATTATACAAAGTCTCTAGTCCTCAAGCAGGAATGTAACAGTAAAGAGATTGCTTTTTTCCTTATGCGCTTAAAAATGTATGGTAGATTGGAGAGGGGAAAAAGCAAAACCACACAAACAACAACAACCACCACCATAAAAAAAAAACAAACAACCCATCACATCAAAACCCCACAACGAACCAGAGAGGCTGTAAAAATCAGTTGAAAAATCAAAGAATGGACATGAAGTTGTGTTTTAAACAGAATCCTACAGGAATCTGCCTTTGTTCCTATGCTATTCAACACATCTATTGATTATTAACAATGGAAAACATCAATGCTGGTTGAATACGTAGGTAAGAGAGAAGAGAGATAGGTAGGTAAGTTCTTGACAGAGAGTAGCAAGATGCTTAACAAGGCAGTCAGCACCCAAAATGCACTTTAGCACTGCAAAGTCATACATCTAGAAACAAAACACATAGGGTATCCCCCCCCCAAAGAGGAAACTGAGCTGGGAACAACATACTTGCTCTGGGGATTCCTAACAGCCAGATAAATGTGAATTCCTAGAGCAGCAGTTTGGCCAGGAATACTTCACACGTACAAACAGCAAATATGAAGTAGGAATAAATGAGATTATGCTACATCTGATAAATGCTCAGTACAGCCACTACATCAGTTCTGGTGTTTGCTCTTTAAGAGGGAAGAGCTCAAGCGAATTCAAAGAAGCCAACAGTAATGATTAATAGAAAACTCTGGCCACAATGAAAAGCTCAGGTGACTCTGTCTATTTAGCAAAGGGAAAAGGGAACAAGACGGTTAATCAAAAGCTGCAAGTGTCCACTATAGAACATGGATTTAAAAATAATTCCCAGCCTAGAAGATCTGGGATAACAGAACTGAGCATTTAAAACTTTAGGCTAGACAAATTCAAATCAGAAATAGGGAAGTATCTTTATTTTCAGACACAAACCTATACACAGTCTCTCAGCAGCGGAGAGAAACAACTGGAACAACGCATTTAACGTTGTAGTGGAATTTCTCCATCACTCATGCTTGTTTAAAAGAACACCAGGATTGGCTGTTTCAGGGAGAGTATGCACGCTAGTTCAAACAAAGCTATTCAGAGAGGTTATTATCCAAGTTATGCAAGGGGTCATTACTGGATGACCACAACTGTTTTTTCTCATGTTAAAATTTATTAACCAGCTTTAGCCATATGTCTAAAGCAGGAAAGTCATATGTGCATAATTGTAATTTACCCTTGCCCACACCCAAATTAGGCTCCTTTCACCATACCTTAATACTTTCAACTTCATACCCAAGAACAGACATGAAAGGAGAGATTTTGCAGGGCAAGGCAGAATTAATGAAGTTACAGAAAGCAAATCCTGAGACAATAGCAATGCAGAATATCCTCTGCCTCCTGTGCCATCCTTGGTGTAACAGCTCAAGGCTGTGGGCCAGCATCAGCTGCAGCCACATCACACGAGAGCCAGTCTTGGGCTATTCTGGACCTAAACCACACTGGCTATAGGCTTCCTTTAACATCCAAAGTCTCTCCTTGCTTCAGGTTGGAAACCAGGCCAAACGCCAGCGGGCTCCAGCAGTGCTTTGCAGGAGCTGGCTCACAGCGAGATCTGGCACCCAGCAGAGACAGCTGTGCCAGGAGCCGGAGCTCTGCTCGGCTCCCACGGCTTCCAGCCTGCACACAGAGCCCTGCACTGCTCGGAGACCCTCTGCGCAGCCACGGGAAATCGTGTCCCTCAGCATCCACCTGCAGCTGAGGCTGTACGAAGACAAGCTCATCTTCAGCCCCAGAAGCCTCACAAGACTTGGTTGTCGGGATTTCTCCTGGCTTCATCACTGCACCAAGCTCCTGGGACAGCACAGCACATGCACTTGGAGCTCTCTTTCCCATGAAAGAAACAGCAGCAAAGCAGAGCCTCACAGAACCCCACCTAGGCCATCTCATCAGAGCGCCTCCAACACCACCTACTCCACCAGCAACTACAAAATAAACCAAAACACACCTAGAATTTCAGTGCTAAAGTGCTTTTTCAGTGAAAGGCTGTAAAGCAAACCAGAAAGTCTAGAGGAACATTTCATGTTTTGTCCACAAGTAAATAAACCCCCAAATACGTCTTCTCTCCAACCCCCAACACTCAGGGATGCTGGAAGGTGCATTTAACTGCTGCCCCTAGACAAGAGGGAGAAGGGAGCCTAAACACTGATTAAGAGTATTGCTGGTACGAATTAAAAGGAAAACTGAGATATGTGCTCTGAGACAACCATCACCCACAAACAGCCCAGCATTTTGTATACAAATATTCTGGTACAAAGTTGAAGAGCACTCCAAGACCAGGCTTGTTCTGGTATCTTCTGAGGCTAATCAGAAAAACATGAGGGAGCGCTCCCAACAGGGAACAGCAAAACCTTTTTCATATTTAGCTCTTTTTATTTGGGAGAAGGAACATGCCTGCCTGTGGAAAGATGGTAGGTCAAGCATCCATGGCCCTGGTACACACCATTTTGTTAGCCTCCTGGAGAAGTGCTTGGTCACAGAATTAAGTGATTTTGCCCTCCAGCAATTCAGTGCAATCCTTTTTGAAAGTTAAAGAACCTACAAAAACCTACAGTCCCGATTTCCAACCATGTCTCCTGTCATCAACATTTCTAGGTACAAACACTTACAATTTAGTTCTAAACGTCAGTGTAGACAAAACTGCAAATATTTGCTCCTGATTCATGTTGGGCACCACATCGTTTCACTAAAAACAGAGGCACACACTAAAAATATGCAGTCTGAGTCCAGACTTTTTTAAAGGATATGATTAAACTCAACAGCAGCTCCAACTTCCCACCACTCCTGCCCTGCTCTCATCCCAACCCATTCTTTCAAGTTCTCTTTAGGAGAGAAAAAAACCCCACTTGTCTACAGAGCAGCTTAAAATTGTAGCAGCTTGTGTCAGCTCCAAATGACATGCTCAGAACAGGAAACCAAATCTTTTCCAAATAAAAGCCACTGTTTCTCCTCAGTTTTCCATCTAACACTCAGAAAAAGAAACAGGAAGATGAAGTTTGTTCTGGCACTTTCTGGAAGCACATGAGGTCTCTTAACCTACTTCAACAGGAATTTAATCTTTTAAGAACAAATTTCACATACATCTTGATTCAAATCATGATTTCTGAAAGCTAGAGTTTGAAATGGGAAAATGTCCTGTGGGCTGCATCAGCTATGCAGCTGCTTCTAATTAAAGCTTCTCCTTTACTCTCTCTGGGCTACTTTCCAGCACAAATACTTTAGAGCTCAGCCTTTTTTTTTTTTTTTTTTTTTTTTTTCCCTCCTCCTTTTCAGCTCCAGCCTGCATTTCCCTTAGCTCAGGCTCTCATGGAGCTAAACAAGAGACGTAGAAACAAAATGAAGGTATTTATCCAAATTTGAAGTATCCACAAATCCAGAGGGCTGCATTCACCCTAAGAATCTAATGCTGCAAACCAAAGTAGAAGACTTGCAAAAGCTGTGCTTTTGGCTCTTCTGCCACAAAACTATGTCAAAGTTACCTTCCAAAACTTAGTTCTCTCCTGCTTTCAATAGACTTCTGAAAAGTATGTCTGGTCTGTTGGAAAAACTTCCCCAGCTGCTGTACTCTATTTGCCTGGGCACATTCATAACACAGTCTCTTCAAATGCACCTTATAGACAATTTTAACCAGACTTCCAGATGTTTGATTTTCATGGGAGTTTTCTGCTCAGGCCCATGATATCATCTGGAGATGCACAGAAGAGGGCAGATGGTTTTAATTTAAAAAGCGAAGGGAAGAATTTCCTCGTAGTCCTGCTTCTCCCCCCTCCAACACAACACTCCCTTCCCTTTGATTGGAAGATGCTTCATTGAAGAGGGGAAAGAATTCCGCCTGATGACTAACGTGAGAAGGGTCCCGGCTATTTTGTTACAGATTTTAACCAGACTTCCCTCTGGCTCCCGGGTTCTGACTCCCACACCTACACCTCCTCTCGGGAGGGAGAACAGGATTCTCTGGTTAGCTTTACAAACGCTCCTTCCCCGCGTCTCAAGGCGCTCATTTATGCGTCATACTTTGAATGCAAACGATGGGCTGGGACGGCCTCCCTGCCCTGCCTTTAAAGCAGCACACAGCTATTGTTCCCAGCCCACAGAAAGTGCCTCTGCAGAGAGCCACTCCACGGTGCCCCACGCAGCAACAGCAGCCACGGCCTGAACAGATAAGGTTTAGTTCAGCTTTTTTCGCCCATCAGGGCTCGGAGGAGCTTGTGGTGCACACAGGTAACTCACAATAAAAAATTACGACTGAAAATCACTATTCTGTTCCCAGAATCTAAGCTTACAGTGTGTGTACTCTCCCCTTTCTCCCCTGCCCTGGTCCCAAGGGTCTCCTTTAACTTCTGAAAGGAGACAGAAAGAAACAGAAAAGGGCAGACCATTCTCAGAAAGGGACAACTTCTCAACTTCTGCATTTAGCCTCTTCTGGAAAACTCTCAGACCTCATCCTGCTAAAAGGTCTCCTATGGGTATTCCCCATTCACTAGCCTAGGAGTGATTAGTCTCTCGAGACAGATCCTAAGCAGATATCAGCTGCAGTCTCAGAAGCAGCTCTGTGGTCTTGGATCTTGCCTTCAGCCCCAGAAGTCCACTTAAATCCAACTTAAAATTCACTTATGAAGATCCATCTTGAAGGAAAGGTAGGTCAAAAACCTTGCATGGGAGTTGAAGTTACTGGTAGCCAGAGTTAGGATAGAAGCCCCTTACTGCCATGCCATTGCTGCTTTGAGTTCAGCATTTTTTGGAGGTCCTCCTGGTGCCGGTCTACACATAAGATGCAGAAACTGTATCACGTGATGTAAATAGTGCACAAACTTCAGCCCACAGGGAGAGAAACACTGCTCACTGAAGAGGCAGAGGTACATAAATCTGTGCAAACCCTGGCTGCTCGGGGCATGAAAGGATGTGCTGAAGGAGACTGTGCTTTTGGCACTCCAGTGTCCCCATTTGACTAAGCACACCTCTGAGGTTTTTTACACCATCGGGAGTAACAGAGGACCTTGGTGTTAAAGCAGTGCTTGGTTTCACAGAGGTACAGCTATCCCTTCTGGATACACAAATTGCAACAGTCTTAAGGTCAAAAATTCAGTTGCCAAAGCCTGCCAAGTGCAAGAAGTAGCAATGGCCAGTTTCCTCCCTAAACCTCGCAGTACCCCATGTCAACTCCCTTCTCACTTCTGCTTCTCTCCCTGGCACAGCCTTGCTTCTGCTCCCTGCCACTGGGTGGGAAGTTGGGAGAGGCCACAGCTGCGGAACACGGGGAAATCAGTTAAGAGACTCTCTGCTGCAGGGCCCTGCCCCATTCCAAGCAGAGGTACTGCCCACTCCTGCATCCACCTGCAGCAAAGCAGATCCTTGTGCTCAGACAACAGCAGGCAGCGATGCCAAAATCTCTGCTCTGCTTGTCCTTGAAACAGCTCCCTGTGCCCACACCTTCCTTCCCAGCCTGCTGCAACTGCAGAAAGGCTGCAAGTTCACAGCACTGTCCCATGGACTCTTCCTAACTACTGCTTCCCAGTCATCCAGCAGCAGGGAGACAAGAAATCGCTTTGCTGTGATAGTCACAATCAGCATTAAGCAACGAAGAACTGTCACCCTGCTTCTCTTTGGATACTGGAGGATACAAGGTTCCTTTCACGTTTGACACCTCAGTGTGTAAAAGGCTCCCTGGAGATGGTTTGAGGGGAAAAAAAAAACCCCACCCATCACAACAACAAAACACCCATCACACTGCAAAGCAAAGCCAAACTCCAAACTGAAGCTGCCTTTTGTCAAAGCAGGACCCAGAAAGCTTGGAAGGATGATTCCCCTTCACTGCTGCTGCAGATACAGACATATGCTGTGGAATAAGGCCTGCATCCTCACCATAAGAGTCACTGAATGAGTGTAGAACAGAGCTCTCACACACAAAAAAAATCTGGCTTTGGAAGACGCAAACACAGGAATGTGTAATTTTCTAAATATAAAATCAAGGTCAGAGGAGGTCAGTAACTTTATCGAGCAGTGGCACAGAATGACAGCCATGGGCCAGCAGCGTCACCAGGGGAACAGAGCTCCTCAAAGGGCGCTCGCAAGAGCAATCTGATAACGCTCCAACCCCGGCCTCCTCACCAGAGCCACAATCACTGTTCCCATAACAGACGCCAGATACGCCATCATGAAGGTTTCTTAGCAGAAAAACAGCTTTCTCTCTCAATGGAGTAGATGCTACAGGACTTTCAGACAAAGGAAGCTGCTTCAGCAATATGCTGCCATCCACTGCTGAGCCAAATACCTAGACTAGGTGTTTTGTTATCAGTGCTTACTCATATCTTATCACATTTGGTTATTGCTGAGGCAGGCTCTCCCTCAGCAGTTCACCTAGGAGACAGCAAGACTGACGGGATGGCCTCACCACACACACTACAACAAACACCTCAGCCAAGAGGAGATACAGAAAGAGGAAGAGAGCATGTTATAATAACTTATTGCCCAGCAGAGGAAGTACTGCAGATAACTTTAAGAAAGTGGAAGGGGTGGAGATGCTGCTAATCATTGAGAGATCCTGCAGACTTAGAAGCCAAGCCACTTGCTTCAGTAATTAATTCAGTTTCCTGAGCAAAACATTTTCAGCCTCACAACCATCAAAAATTCAGAAAGTAATTTAGGTTACTAAACCGAAGAGAAAGTTCCCCTATTCAGAGTTCCTCATAGTGCAGGAAAGAAAAAAAAAAAAGTTTAAACCAAAACAGGATGCTAAGCATCAGCCTGCTAAAGGTAGAGACTGCACAACTGAGGTGGGTTTTGCTACTTTTTTCCTTCCTTTCTGCAAAAAATGTGTTCTTGAGCCAGCTAAAAGACACTTACTAATCTGTGTATACAGCTCTTTGTTAGCCTTTCCAGTTAATGTGGCACCTGCAAAGGAACTGAGCTGTTTCTTGAAGGAGGGGTTGGCTTAAAACCTGCAAGAACACTTTGCACAACAAGGAGAAGGCAACATTATTATTATAAATGTGTGCTAAAAAAATGTAACAGTGGTCAAAGCTGCCATTGTAATGAGGGAAATGCGTCAAGATCTGGACTGCTCTACAAACAGCGCAGAAGTTAATCAGATGAACCAACCTAGGCTGTAAAAAACAATTGTTGAGATATGGTTGAGAGGAAAATGCAAGTTGGAGAAAATGTCCTGGGGAAGGTAAAAGCAGCACCAACATCAATACCAGTCTTGTTTATTACCTTTATGGTGACCTACATACTTTGGCTCCAGATTAACCTGCTTAAGTACACATCAGAAAGACCTACAAAAAAACACCTATTTCTTGTTTCAGTCTTAAAATACAAGTGAAAAGCAGGAAAAGTTCCTGCTCTCTTTTCAGAAGGGCAGCTTCTTTAAGCTGACATCAATATAAAAGCATGAAAAGGAAAAGAATAGGAAGCAGCAAGAGTTAGAAATCTTAAAAGAAACTTACAGGGAATAACAAGTTATATATTTACTTTTCTGTGGCCTTTCTGTACATCAGCTATTGATCTGAACCCAATGAGAACCTCAAATTAGATTATGATTCCCCCTTTGTGTGCCACAGGTGGAGTTTAAGTACATTGAGCTCTATGTACCACATTAATAGAGAACTAAAGGTTGTGGTTAGGGAAGATGGAGATGTAAAGAACTGCAGAGCAGAGCTCTGTGTTAGCCAAGCTAAATCAACAGGAGAAAATCTACTAATATTTGAAGAATGCTGGCACTAAGATAATGTCTTAGCATGCTAGAAAATGACACAACTTGAACTGATGAAGTAAACAACCTTTAGAAAACAATCTGATTACTGCAGACATAGTAAACTAACCCAGCCAAACAAACAGGATTCATCTTTTGGCAAAATATCATTTCATTAAAAAAAAAATCTAACTACTGCTGTTTGAAAGGTGAACTGCATTTAAATAGAAGTGATATTCTCCAGATAACACACACCCTGCCAGAGCTCCTGCTGATGAGCTTCCCATGCAGCAACAAAGTGAAGATGGGTGTCAACATTTATCAAAATCAATTTACATGATGCAAACAAATGTGGATGCTTGGCTGGGGGGGTTGTTAGTGTGATTTAGCAACTTATAGGTATTACTTGCTCTCAAGCAGTAGAAGGGAATTGGCACACTTCAGAGTGCAGAATAGTTCTGAAAAACCTCAAAAATATTTAAATTGAGGTTGGAGGTCTAGAAGGTAAAGCGAGCTACAAGATGGAGAGCAAGTTTCAACTTAGCTTGTGGGTCTGGAAGCAAGGTACAGAGTTTACCTCTGTGATGGGTTTGGCCTCAGTTCTGAACCTAGTGCAAAGAAATCCAGCTGACAACATCCAAACCCAAATGCTGAACAAGAATCCCAGATTTCTTTTATTACAAAAAGCTAGCACACAAGAACTAATGTATTATAAAGAAACATCGACTGTGATAAAACTTATGCTGAAAGAACCCAGTAAGGAAATCTTAAAAATTCACATTTCCTTTCTGGTTAAGGTCCTGAAAGAAAGAAAAATGGGTAATTAAATTGATTAGAAATTAAACCAACTTACTTGCAATATCCTGTACCATTTTGATATGGAATGCACTTTCCCTCATTAACACATGGCTTGGAGTCATCCATACACTGCAGAGCTGAAAGAAAAGAAAACAGCCATCAAACCCATAGCCACAATACATGTCAGGTCAAAGCTTCATTAGCGTATTCAGGGGAATGGAAATTTTATAGGACTGGAACAAAAACAAAGACACTATCACATAGTTTAATTTCACCTCTGGCAGCTTCAAAAGACCCAGACTGAAAGAGGAATCAAATACAGATTTGTTCATCAGGCAACCAAATCTTTCCAGAATTTCTTTAAGGTAGGTTTTCAAGGCAAAGCATGCAGTAATTTCAGCAAGCTCCAAAGACAATCATGTCAGCACCTGCGTACTCGGGTTAAGTGTCCTCAGTTAGTACTTTCTGATCAAAATTCTGGACTGAAATTCTCTGGAACACAAAGTAGCTACTCCTAAGCCTTCTTCCAGAATATGTTGTCTCAAATCCTTTCCTTCTTTTTTACTGTCTCTAGGGGTACCCAGCACTGAAACTTGGGCATCTGTCCCTCATGAGCTAACATGTGGAATGTCACCAGCAATCCAGAATTTGCTGCAATGTGTACTGTTGTGGGCCTCTGATTTCAGACAGGATCGTCTTTGCAACTGAGTAGAAAACACGGGAGCTGTTAACAACTTTCAGCAAAGAATTTGCTATTTCTAAGGCGATGTTCTGTAACTCAAATTTGACGTTTCTGTTACTGTGTTTCTAAAAAGGCATTAAGCATAACACAGCTCAGGGCCAGTCAGTTTTTATCCAAGTCTACTGGAAGCTCTAGTAAGGTCTGTCCTGGTGGAACCTCCAGCTCTGCCAAGTGCTTTTCCCTTCACAGGGACCCAGAGCAGCACTCAGCCCGTGGCTGTTTCCAAAGTGACCAGAAGGGTGAGAACTGTGGAAACTGCAGGAGCAGAGGTCACTCAGGAACCACAAAAATGGAGCCATTCCACCTAGACCACAGCCTGCCATTTGAATAGCACCGAACTACCAGATAAAGCTCTCAGAACCAGATCAGCTGGGTCCTGTCCTGAACTTACCCACAGACCAAGAAGTCACAAATTCTCCTCAGCCTCATGTTCTGTCTCGTGGCCCCAAACTCACACTTCCATGCCTTTATGGATTCCCTTTCCACAACCTCATTGCATTTGGGAAAGTGTTTAACCAAGTTTAACTGAAGGCACCTAAAGGCATCGGTAATATCCAACCACCTGAACTGCCCACTTGTCAGCCAGCTGTTGTAGGGTTGACTATCCCCACCGGTTTTTTTTAAGGATGGTCTTCCTTTACTCAAGTGGCACTAAATTTTCAATACAAACTCAGCAAGGGGCATCAGGGAAAACTGCTCCAAACCACCACTGAGGTCGATATGCTGGTGATGAGGGAATGGGACTCAGAGGAGTTAACACAGCAGTCCCACAAAGCTCTCCCTGCAACCCAACCAAATTCAATCCAGCAAGTGGACATCTTGGAACAGACTGCAGTTCTGCTGTCCAGGGCTTGAAGTGTTATTTCTCAATAACCCTGGAGCACATAAACAGGTCACACGCACTACGAGACACTATAGGAACGTTTCACGCTTGCAATCCCTGTAGAGAATAAGTTAAATTAAACCCAGTTCCCCTGAAAATTATCAGTGTTTCCCACAATACAAGTATGCTTGTTGCTGTTAACTTGATTTCTGAAAAAGGGGCACTTGGATGGCGCTGCTTCTGCAGAGCTCTCAGGAAATGAACAAAATTCCACTCTGAGCCCCTTTCAGATAACCCCTGAGGTCAGGGTTACTAAGCGACAGAAATATTAACACGGATTTCGCATGGCATTCCCCCCCACAGGGGCAGAAACACTTAGGCTGACTTGCACCTGTCTGACAATTTCTACCCCATTTAACCACAACGTCCACACGGCTTTGACTCCAAACTTCATCTGCTGCTGTCTAACACTGCAGCAGCTTGTTTTCACAGCAAAGATTAGCTCTAGTTAGCAGGGCTCGGTTACACCGTGTCCAAGAGAAATGGCTCCGTATCCAAGGGAAAGTGTCGGGATTCCGACAGCTCCCAGCACCCAGGCTACTCCCGGGAGATGGAGGAGGGTAAAAGTGAGCCGTGACACGTTTCAGAAAGCCAGGAGGGGAACCAGCCTTGGTATTCTCATCTCACCACCTTGAATTTCCATTCTTTTCACACCAATCAAGCCAGTGAAGCAAATACTCAGAGGATTATTTCTTTTGTGCTCGTGCTTCCAAACACAATTTTGTAATCTCGTCGAGTACCCACGTCCCCAGTGAGAACTGAGCAGCCAGTTGATTTTGTAACCCACATAGTAAAAGCTTAACCAGCACTTGGCCAAAAACACCTTCCAGCACAGCCACATGGAGGGGAACAAGAGGCTGATGGCTCTCAGGATCACAGTGAGGAACCCAGTGAAGGATTCCAATTTGGTTTGCTAGGCCAAATACAGACACAGCAGAGAGGCTTTAGCAAAGTAATGTTAATTTTCCTCGGGTTTTTGACAAATTATTCCCGCCTTGAACTGCTGTTTAGAAGGTCATTAAACTACTACCAGCCATTAGAGTTCTTCCACAGAGACAATGAGACAATAAACTTTTAAATGTATATTTTGTCTATAGTAATTCAGAAGTGAAAGAAGCTAAGAAAACAAATACAAAAATACATTGTTCTTTTTCAGCTTTAGACTGAATGGATATACTCTGAAATGCAACTAAAGCTGAAGTGAATGTAAATGTAGCCATATTCTATATTAAAATAAGTATTAAAGAGTCATCTGACTTCTCTTGGAAAAAAAAGAAATCACAAGGGAAATAGAAGACTACAGTTCTCACAGTAAAATTAGCATTTCTGTGCACAAAGCACGGTCTTCCTGTATTTCACTATATCTTCCATAAAAATTTCACAACACATGCAAAACCAAGGCATTTCAACATGAATCACTTCAAAAGCTACTTCTCTGCTACTCTACCATGTTGTGATCAAGAGCCAAAAGTGCCAGAAACTACCTTCTACCTCAGCCAGTATAAAAAGTTTGTTTTGCTACATGCATTGTGTGAACTGGAAATACTCTGGTGTGTACAGCATGAGAGAAGGCAGCCTTGTCTTGCCTTGAAAAGATAAAGTCACTTTTCTAGAAGCCATATTTAGACAGCATCAGCCCACTGTCAAGGCTCTGACAGCAGCTTTCAACAGTTTTCTTCTGTGTTTAACACAAACAGAAATGGTGAATTGTTGGGTGGCTTTCTGGGCTTGCTATAGCCCGGCAAAACCACCGACACTGCCAGAAGTTGAGTTAGCCTCATGAATTTTAGACATATTACAGAGATATTGGGAAGACACCCCCTGGTATTCAAAAAACTGATTTCTCATGGAGAGGCCAGGCCATTCCAGAAAGGAGTACCCGATTTCTAGCAGTCACTGCAGCCAAGGTTGAAGGACTTCTCAGCAAAGGGCCCTTGAGTGCAGGCAAGATGAACACTTTAAGTCATACTACTCAGCCTGGAGTCCATACCAACCCTTGCACAAATCTGCATTGAGAAGCAATCTCTAACCTGATATTTAGCATCCTACCAAGTATTTTCCAAGGCCAGAGGGAAAACCAGGTAACGACTGGTGTAAAATGAGCATAAGATACACTGTAGGGAATGCTGTGATTTTTGACATCTAAATCCAAAGCTCACAACTGGGGCACAATTATGCCTAAATTTGATTTTTCTTTTAGGTGAAAGAGACAGTTAAAATCTAGGGGAAAAGAAAAGTTTTGTTTCTGCCTCAGTGTTCTTTACGATGCCAAGATGATCTGGATGTTGTGATTTGGTTCCCACACTTCATCTGCCTACTGCAAATTCAAATATTTTCTGGGCTATAAAATTAAAAGAAATAGTGTAGGATTAAGATCAGAAGCTGTGTCAGAGTCCAGCTTTTAAGAGAACTTTGCTATAGGAGAATTAAGCCAGATAACCAGAGCAAGCCTGAAAGGGCTTTGTTGTAACTACCCAAAGGAAAGTAATGCCAATAAATGCCTTGCCCACAAGTTCAGAAAAAGTCAAGCAGAAATAGATATGAAAAACACCAAAACAATTAATGCTGTGAGAAAGAGACATTATAAAGCTGATTTTGTAACTTTGTGGTCAATTATCCTGCATCTCTCTCCTGCGGGAGGTGCTCTGACCAGAGGTTTTATTTTACATAAGGGGAGAGCAATGTCCTGGCAGAGAACACAGCTGAGCTGCTGCTACAGCGTTCTCCTTGGGAGGACACTACATGTGCCTCTCTCCTCTTTCTGTCCACAAGTGTTTCATTATGTTCATAGAAACTCAGTATCAGAACTGAGACCTTTGTCCTACGTGGTTAAAGCTTGCCCATAGGTTCAAAAGCTTTTTTGTGGGAGTGGGTGGAAAACAACCTACTTGAACGTAGAAAAAAAGTCAAGCTAAAAACTCATTTAAGACTAGACAAAAAATAAAGGACAAAATAGGTTTCTATAACCTTTATGCAGTCAGTGAATTTTCTGTCTCGATTGAGATTCATGAGAAGCAGCCTGTCAGTTCAACTGTGCGACCCATTATGTATGAACGGAGAGGAGGAAAAAGGATTTGAAGCCCTCAAACAACAGCAACACAAGATGCATGGAAAATCCCATGCTCAGGGATGCTTGTCAGAGGTGGATCAGCTCTGAAGGGGACGACCATCAGCACAGCCAGAAACACCAGTTACACAACAAATCAAGGGGGTCTCAAATTCCAAGGGAGAGAAAGACAGCTGCTGATTCCCTTCAGGAAAAACAGAGCGTGAAAAAAGCAGTTAATGCTGGAACATGAGGGACATTCTGCAGGAAGGTCCTCGATGTGCAGAAAGGGACAAAATGCTTCCACAGCAGCACAACACAACTGCTGGAAGAGCTGGTAAGGAGTAAGCAGCACCGTACATATGGAGAGAATACCCAAAGATAACCAAATTTTGGAGGAAAACCACAAAGGACTAATTACGCTGTTCACTAACCTCAAGAGATTACAGCTCCAATGAGATTATATAGCAGGGAAGAAACCACTAGTAAATACCAGCTAGCTGAAAAGAGGAAAATAGCTGCCTTTTTTTTTTGTCTGAGGAACAGCTCATCCTATGGCAGGCACGTGGAGGGGGAAGGAAGCAACTGGTAAAAATCCTTTCTGTGAAAAAGCAGTCAAGCCTTATGCTCAGCTCAGATTTAGAAACCATTAACATTTCGGGAGTTTAAACAGGCTGACCAGTTTGCACTTCACACACTGAGGGTAGTAGTTAAAGGCAAAGCTTGTCTACAGGGCATGGAAAAAGTCTGTAAAGTGAATTGCTTTAATCAGATTAAGACATCTCCACTGTTTTTACACACAAAAGCCTGAAATCAATTGGATAATGCAAGACTCATCAACTGAGAAGCTAAGCAGAGCTCAGAGAAGTGTGAGGGCACTCAACCAACACCCTGTACCATATGGGAGAGAAAACTTTAATATCTAAACTGGTTTCCTTCACTAATGCTCTAGACAAGTACAAAAAATTTTTGAAAAGAAAATATTTAAGTGGATTTCGGAAGAACAAGCTTGTAAACATGAAGAAATTCTGCTTTAGAAATTTGTCAGGTTTTTATTTTTTAATTTGAGGATGCCAATGACAAATCTGACTACATGAAGTTGTCAGACATGCAGAAGCCCACGCCCTGCCATCATCTGGTTCAAATCTCTCTCCCAAACACCTAGGACCAGCAAAAACTTATTAACCCTCCTGAGAACAGAGCTGAGAACCATCCTGTAGATTCACAGGTAGAGTTGAAGTCTTTCATCGTTGGGGTCTTAGATCCAGGAAGATACAGGAACGCTGATATTTCTATCAGATGCAGCTACAGTTCATGTGACACCGCTGCTGCTGAATAACTATCAGTAAAAACTCACATTGTAATAGATACTGAATTTAGGATAAACTTGTAACACAGTTTGAAACGCCGTAAGTCACCATTATCCTCCATCTCCCCACACAGCTACTGTTCTCTGCCTTCCCCCCTTTGCAGTTTTCCAAACAAAGCCAAAATGCCTAAAATCCAGAACTGCAACATAAAGCACTTAGTTAGGAGGGGAAAAAAAAGTTTTCAACAAAAAAATGTAGGGAAGGCAATTAAAGAGCTGAAGAGGTATTGGTGTTTCCATGGCAATCTGGCAGGCGGGAGCCATGCTCGCCTCTTCTCCCAAGTCTTCCGTCATTCTGCAGCACTAAATCTTTATTAATTTGAACGTTAAGCATGTCTGCCCGTGCAGAAATGTTATCCCACCGCTTGTGCCGAGCAGCGCTCCCGCAGCCATGCAGGGTGATGTCAGAGAGACGAGAGGAAGGCTTGCTGCATGGAACAAACAGCAGACGCCCGTGCCATTTTGAGATACAAAGCTCTTTTTTCATCCCCATGGCAGTCTAAAAAAAGGACATGTGCCCTAGGAACAGACTATTTTCTAAACAGAACGAGCGATTATTTCTGCAGATCTCAGATGACCCTGCTTAAAATGATATAAGCACTACTTCTGCTAGATAAGCCCTGGACTTCTGTTGGCAGGACAATTTCAAAGCGAATTCAGAGAAACCGAGGACATGAAAAGCCCACAAAAGGACTTTTTAACACGTGCTTATGAAAACTCTTTTTCCTGCAAGGTGGATGATGTTTCCCTAAGGTGTCCCAAAGGGGGGACGACAATAATCACTGCAGCAATGCTTCACTGAAGAGTCATTAGCCAAGAGTACAAACTCAAAGGAAACGATGTTCCACCTGGAGCTACTGATTTAACCACTTGGTTTTGATGCTAAGTAAGATAGATTCCCCGAAGAAACCAGAGTCCTGCTGCCAGAGTCCTGCCACCGCTTTTCCACCTACTCCTCGACCTGGGTCCAAAGTCCAGCCACCCATACCCTCTCACGGCACAGACACCAGTTTTGGAAATGGGAGAACCAGAACAGCATCTATTGCAGGGAATCACCCACTTATTGCAACAGCAGCAAATAAAAAAGGGAGGGAAGTAGCTGTGTAAGATGACAAAAACCCAACCCATTCACTGAAAGAGATTCAAATGCCACCAGAGGCGTGAGTCCTCCTTTCCCAAGGATTCAATTCCTGAGAATATGAGCAGGAGGATCTTCACGTATTTATAATCTGACTAAGTGATGCCCTGCAGGAAGTGATGTGAGTTAGCCAGATTCTCATAACGCTCCCTTTTGAAAGTATAAATCGGCATCTTTGATAAGAACAAATTTGATAGATGGCAACACCTTCAAAAAATCAAGTCAAACTTGCTCTCCCATAAGCAAATCCATATCAAGCAGACCGGCACCGTCAGCGTTATCTGAAGTCCTCCAGATTTCACCGAGTGAATACTGAACAACTCAAACTGCGGTCCCCCCAGCAAAGCACCCATTAAAAATGAGTTGTAACCTGTCAGAAACCCGGGCTGGCAGGCAGCAGCAGCCTGGTGAGGCAGAGCACCAGAGTTAATGACAGCGGGTAATTAGGGTGGGCTTGACGGCCGGGATCCCTCTGCCTCACCAGAAGAGAAGGGAATGGCTCACAGCAATTATCAGGTAAGTATCCTCACCAAAAGCGCAGGTGTTGCTGCCCCACCCCAGCTTACTGCACCTTCAACTGCAGCCCTTTGCAAAACTAAACTGGAAAAGCGGGTTGCTGCACCATGGGGCTTGCATGATGAGACAAGGCTGAGTAGTCCAAACCCTAGCGCTCCGTGCATCCAGGAGCCTCCTATTTATTGACCAAGAGGGCTGACAGCAGGTACCTGCCCTCTCTTGCACAAGAGCATCAAGCCAGTTGAACATGCACCCGAACATACCCTTTCGGTGACTTAATCTTTCCCTTTCCCATTAACTCCAGCCTCAGCTCCCACTCCCAGGGAGCGATGCTGACCAGATGCAGGTCAGGAGCTCGGAACAGGAGCCACTTTCAGCTGGATTTGTCGTCTCTGCCCACCAGCCTTTGTTCAGCGCCAGGAAGAAATTTCACCCACAAAGGCAAAAAATTTCGGCAGCATGGGAGGACCTCAACCACCTCAGGTGTGTGCGCCCGGGCAAGTGACAACAGGTGACACACAGCTACTCCTCTCAGCCCCTCAGGGAAAGGGCCAGCAATGAGCTGCTAAACTGTTCGTATGAAAGTACAGTTTCACTAAGTGGACACCACATTTAGTCTTCGCAAAATTAGTATTTTGCCGTCTTACTGGACTGTGTAAGCCATTTCCAGAAATGACAGTGCTAGCACAAGCCCATGCTACCACGAAAGCATATTTCTAGGACACCTACCACAAAAGACCCTTTAATTCTCCTTTTGAACAAACCTAGCCAAAACACATTTTTGTGAGACTTTTTTTTTTTTTAAACTCCAACCACCTTCTTTCAACATATTAGCAAAACTAAATCAGCTTCCAGAGGGGATTACTGGGAAAAAAAACCCCAACAACATTTCTCCCAGGAGGCAAATACTGACCATTTTTAATATGGCCATTTCAAAGTCAAACATCGATTGACTGACCCAACTACTCTGCATCCAAACCAGCTAGAAGTGGTTAAAACTCCGCATTCAACAATTTCCACTCCAAAACCATACTGAACAACAAAACTACTGAAAATACCAGTGCCTCGCTTGCTCATCCCTAAACAACTTCCACTAACAGTTTCTCCCATCTCCTACCACTATTCACAAGTCATCTGAAAAGCGATCCAACCTCTCAAGAGTAAAAAGAAGGAATGAGAAGGCACACATCAATGACTGCTGGTCCGCGATAGCTTTAACGCGGTACAAGACTGCACAAGCTTCACTGCGGGAGCAGGGGCTGCTGGAAATGCCATGAGATTTCCATCAGAACCCACCAGTCATGGCTATGAACCAGCGCTTCAGACAAGCTTCAAATATAATGCTAGCGCCAGCGTGCACGGGGGAGCGGTGACAAAAAGCGGCACTTCCCTCAGATGTGCACACATGGCTTTATCGCGCCCGGACTGATTAGCAGGAGGAGGAGGAGGACACGCAGAGATTCCCTCCGTGTGTGCAGGAATGTCCCCAACAAAGGTTCGGCGCGCAGGTATGCCAAGCGGCGGGCGCCGCACACCCTCTTCTCCCTCCTCGGACCCCCTTCCCCGCAGCTCCCCGGGACCAGCGCATCCCCCGCTGCCGCGCACGGGCAGCCCGGGGCGGCTTCCGCGGCTCCCCCGGGGCAGCGGCTCCGGGAGCGCCGCTCCCACGGGGCTCAGCCCGCCGCCCCCGCCCGCCGCGGGGGCCGCTCGCACACAGCGCCGGCGGCCCCGGGCCCCCCGCGCGATGCCACCCGGCCGCGGGTGCCCTTCCCGCGGGGGAGGCGACGCGGCCGTCGGCAGAGAGCGGCCGGTCCCCCCCGCGCCGCCCCTCGCTCGGCGCCCCGCCGCAGCCCGCCCCCCCGCGCCCCCCAGCACTCACCGGCGGCGGGCTCGGCGCGGCGGAGCACGGCCAGCACCAGGGCGAGGAGCGCGGCGAGCGCGGGCCCCGCTCCGCGGGCCATGGCCACGGCCGCTCCCGCCGCCACGGGCTCGGCGGAGGGATCTGGGCGCCCGCCCCGCGCGGAGGGACACGGCGCGCGCAACGCCCCCGCTTCCTCCGCCGCGCCGCGCCCCGCCCCGCGCGCGCCGCCGCCAGGGGGCGCCCGCCCCGCGGCCCTGAGGGGCGGGAACGGGGCGGGCACTGAGGGGCCGGGCCGTGGGGATGGGGACCAAGGGGAAATGGGGGCTGAGAGGGACCGGACCGTGGGGATAGGGACGATGGGGAAATGGAGAGTGAATGGGATGCACTGGGGATGGGGCCCCGAGGGGCTGAACGGTGGGGATGGGGGAAGATGGCATGGGAGGCAGTGGGGCTGGGAGCAGATGGCAGCAAGGGTGGGGGAATGGAGGGTGAGGGCAGCAGGACACGTTGTGCCCCAGCGGGGTGGTGGAGGTGGTGGCAGGTACCCACAGGAGAGGACAGCGAGGCTCTCCACAGCACTGCCCTTCGCTCAGATGTGGGGTGCAGGCAGCTGCTGGGCAGGGATCTGGAGTGTTCCCATCAGGATGGGAGATCCAAATCCAGCCTCGGCCGCCGAGGCTCACCCCGGTGAGCAGGGGAGCTTTTGGAGCAGATGGACAAGCTCACTGCCCCATGGCTCACCCCCACAGCTGCTGCTGCTGCAAAAGCCCGGGAGGAGACCTGTGTTCCCACGGAAAAGGTCTCAGGAGGACAGCAGCTGGATTCAGCCTCGAGATCCCTCCCAGTCCTCAGCTATCATTTAAAGCGTTAAAAATCCTTCTGCCCTGGCTCAGGCTCCGGAGGACTGAGAGCCCTTTGTGTGCAGTGCTGACACGGCAGCCTGGCCCGTGAAGGCAGGATTGTACTGGGTCTGGGGGAGAGAGGGGCAATGAATAAACCCCACTGTTTTCCCCCTGTAAGTCTCCAGAGCCCAGAGTTCCTCCCAAGGGTGAGGCTGGACAGTCAGTGCCGTAGCCCCATTATGATTTTTCCAGGTATTCCAGTGCAGCTTTTTGACGAGTCCCCCTCCATCCTGCACGGGTGCCAGAGCTTCCAGCTGCCTCTCCAACAGCTGCCTGTGGGCAGATGGTTGTGCCTCACAGCCATGAGGGCCATTCCGTGGGATTGCTCCTGGCACACCGCCCTCCCTGCAGCTCCTCACCTGCTGAGGTGGAGGCCAGACCCCCAGGATGCCCCAAAACTTCCCACATGTCAAATTATGGGGGGCACTGACCAGCACTTAAGTTAAAATGATGACAAAGGCAGGCTGGGAGTTTGAGGAGGGACAGACAGGGAATGTGACTACAACAAAAAGGGTTTGGGGATGCTCTCCTGAATGCAAATTCAGGATGAATTCTGGTGTTTCACCAAAAGCTGCCATTTCCAGCTCCCCTCAGTGCTGAGCATTACTTATCACCCTTGACCTTGAAGTGGCTCATCCTCTACTTTGTTTCACTTGGCCTGAGCACAAGCCTCGGAGCCCCAGCACAGGGACAGGATCCACAGCCTCCCTGGCACAGCTTTGGGAACCAGCAGCTCCAGCTGGCAGCTGAGGCTCAATGGAAGAATCCAGCCTGGAGGAGGGAAGGTGTCATTTCCCTCCTGCAGCTCTGGGGAACCTGCTGATTGCTCTTCTTTCTCCGCTCTGATCCTGCGCTCATGGGTGCACATGGACTAAGCTGCTCACAGAGAGAGCATCCCATGGCAGCTCTGCTGGGGAGATAAAAGGGGTGAGAGCAGCTATCAGTGGGTCCTCTACAGGATAGAGGCCAGGAGTGACTGAATCCAGACGGACAGAGTGGATTTTGCTGCTAGGAAGGTAAGGGCCAAGCTTCTCTCAGCTGCCCTGGCAAGATGAGTAGCCTGTGCCAGCAGAGAATGCACAGAGCAGAGCAGAAAGGGGACAGGGACAAGTGCCCCCCTGTGTCCCCACACCAAAGTTCCTCAGTTAGCTCCTCATCATCCTCATGATCCTGTCATTAGGCAATAAATCATTTACAGAGGAGTTAAAAATGTGTTTCAGCATTTCTTGGTCTTCATGCAGCCCTACCACACACCACCTCAGCCTGTTTCCCACCCTGAGAAAACCAGCAGCCGACACTGGAACTGGAGAGCTCAGGCAAGGTTTCCTGCAGTTTCTGTCTGCTTTCTGACCATGTCTTGCCCCTCTTTGCCCACGGAGTGTCTCACCCAGGTGTGTGAACCAAGCCCCACCTGCCCGGGGTGGTGAGGGGAGGTGGGCAGGGTGCCTGGCACAGGGCTGGGTGCAGTGTGGCACTGGAAGCAATGCCAGCTGAGGGATTAGGAGGGCTGAACAGGCTCCATATCCGCGGCAGAGTTTGTTAAACAGCAATTAGGGAAATCCTGGCACTTTGTCTGACAAAGACTGGGAGATCAGGCCCTCCCTGTGACTCCACTCAGAGGCTCACCCTGTTGTGATTTTGGTTCCACAGAGGATCCAAGCACTTTTCTCAGAGAGAAAGCTCTCAAGGGCAGCATCTCCCCACATCCCAAATGCCTCACCTCTCTCCAGGTGGGGAATTCTGCCAGGCAGACCTGCTGTAGCTCTGCCGTGTTCTCTCCTGCTCCTCTCACAGAAGGTAAAATGCATTTGAACATTCTGAGGTGCTTTTTTTCTCTCTGTACATGGTCAGTGTGAACCATGGCACTTCTCTGTCCCTCACCTTGGAGGAACTGCTGATTTCAACAGCTTTGTATTGGTTTGCTCAGAATAAATTGTGTTTTCTTGCAGTAATTTTCAGTGACATTGGCGGTGGTTCAGGCACTCAGACCTCAGCTCAGCTCACACCCCAATGCCTGCCCCACATCCCTGGTTTTACATGTTATCCCAGATAAACATTGCCTTTATCCCAGATAACCTGCCCCTCATCTGGGGGTCCTTAGGACAAACATGCTTGAGTCATATGTCCCAGCTTTCTCATTTGTGGTCAGAAAAGCTGAAACCTCATAAAAACAGGGGCTGAAGGTATTTCAAAGTTACAAGATGTCAGCAGCCAAGTTTAAGAAAAGCAGGAGGGAGAGAGGCTTCCAACAAAATCCTCAGGGCTGGTAGCCTTGTGCCTGTACCGAAAATAGCTTGTCCTGTGGCTCATCTGCAAACTCTTAACATCCACATGACTTGGCTTATGCCATGATTGCCTTACCTGCCAGCCAGCCTCGTCTTAAAAAGAAACAGAGAAGTGCAAAGGCATTCCTGCATCAAGCCCTGCAGGAATGCGCTGGGCTGCCTGTTCCGCCTTAATCGCCAGGGGAATTTGTCCCCTCTGCCTTACCCGTAGCTGCTGCTCTCAGCAGCCCCTGGAGGATTTAAATTGCAGATGGGGTTGGGCAGCTTTTACCGAAGTTGGTCTGACCTACAGAGTGGCCATTAAGCTCTCGAAGTGCCCCTGGCTCTGGGCATGCAATGGAACAAGAATGATTTGTGGTCACCCTGCGGGTCACAGCCAGCGCTGTAATGACGGCTGGCACGGTGGTACGGCCGTGGCTCTGGGAAGGGGCAGCTGCTCACCACAACCACTGTGTTCCCTTTTTTGGGTCTGTACCCAGGACCGGCTGAATAAACAGGAATCTGTAACCCTCCCTCTTGATCTGCAGCCTCGAGGTAGCTACAGCAGTGATCTGCAGCAGGCAAATCCTGCTCCTGTCCCAGAGCACAGCCCATGCAAGACCACCCCTCTGGTGTCATGCTGTGGCATGGCTGTGCAGGCACAGCCCCCATCAGCTGTGGTCCCTGTGCATGTAGGGGCACAGGAAAGCAGCACAGGGGCTTTCCCCTATTCCTTTGGGACCCAGAGCCCGGCCTTGGTCCCCAGACATGCAGTTATGTCCCCCCTGTCACCAGGCAGGAGCCTTGTGCTCCTCTGCAGCCAAGCTGTGCCAGAGGCCACCCAGTCGCTCCTCTCCCAAGGTGGGTGCAAGATGCCATCACAGCTGCAGGGGGCTCGTGGCTATGAAGAGGGGAACGTGAAACTCCAGGAAGGGTCCTGAGGAGCCACACACACCTCAGGGTCTCCAGGCTCAGGCATCACAGGGACCCATGCAGGTCCCAGTGCATAGGATTTGGGGTCACCATAGCTCCAGCAAGTACATTTTATTCCACTCTTCTATGCAAATCCTGCCCCTGCTGCCAATTTGCCCCCCCCCCTCCTTTGTGGCTGACAGGGAGGGTGTGCTTTTGTTCCGGATGCTGTGCCACCGTGGGGCTGGGGAATCCCAGTGATCGTGGGCAGCGTGCCAGGGAAGCAGAGGGTGCTGGGGTGGCCAGAGAGCACCCACAGGGCTGTGAGGGTGAAGAGGGGAGGAAAAGACAAAAAAGGAAAAAAGCAGTGACAGAGGAAACAGGTTTATCACGTCTCTGCAGAGTGCTGGGGCTAAGCCACAGGGGGTTTTCTGTGCCATGATTTGAAATTGCACTGGGCTGCTGCATGCAGGCATGAATGAGCTCTGAGCCCCGTGGCAGGGTCCAAGAGCCCATCTGGGCTGGGCACGGGGAGCAGGGACTCCCCAGCTTCTGCTTTATTTCCTGCACTGGGTTTGTGAGCTCAGATATGAATGCAGCCAGCTGAGAGCAGCCGTGTGACGCTCTGCAAGCCTCGGAACTGTGGGCAAACCCCGGGCAGCCCCGCAGGACACCCAAACAATGCACAAGGAGGGGAGAAGGGGGATGGGCTGGGGAGGGCAGGTGGTACGGGAATGCAGAGCCAGGAACACATCTGGGCAGACGGGTCAGAGACCATGCAGGAAGTGCAGGAGGGTTTCTGCGGTGAAGTCAAACCCCACCTCTGCCCAGTGCAGGATCCTCAGCGACCCTCAAAGAGCTCAGGTCTGGGGTGACCAACAGGGACAGAGTGGGGAGGGGGCCAGGGGCCAGGCAGGTGACCCAAGTCCTGCCCTGGGACCTGCCGAGGGCTCAGGACCAACACAGCTGCATCACGGGGGACAGGGGAGAGGGCACAGCTCAGAAGTGCTCTGGGGCAGGATGTGGCCCTGGCTCAGGCCAGTGGAGGAGGGGTGGCCCCACAGTCAGCTGTCCCTGGCCAGCTGCCAAGCCAGCACCCCGCCCTCAGAACAGCCTTCATTTTCGGGTGGCAGAAGATCGACATTCTCCTTCCCAAAAGGTCACATTGAGGCAACACAGCACCCGATCCCCTGAGCCTGGCTCTGTGGGACATCCCTCCCTGGCCCTGGTGGGGTTCAGAGCCCTCCACGGCTGCAGCAGCCTCACACTGGCCATACAGGGAAGGAGAACAAGGGCTACAGTGTTCAAAGGCTGACCTTGAAGCCCTGCAGCCTTGGCCATTGCTGTCCAAGTACTTCTCTGGTGTTGGGTGCTCTGGGCAGGTGCTGCAGGTACAACCCTCCACACCACTGGGACATTCACCCATGGCAAAACAGCTTCCATGAACCATCTGTGGCCAGACTGTCCTGGGGTGCCAGAGGAAATGATGCTGGAACTGGATCTTCCTCAAAACCTACTCAAAAGAGGGATTTGCAAGTGTGAGGAGCTGCTTCAAAGCAGAGGAAGCAGCTGGTGCCCAAGTCAACACAGAACCCAAACCCCTCCTGCTCTCAGAGTGGTGCTGGTGCAGAGAGCAGCCACAGCCTGTTCTAGGTGAGAGCTGGTTTGTATTTGACACGGTGGCTGGAGCACCCAGCCAGCTTCTGCCATCCTGCTGCACTCTTCCTCTCCACAGTGCTGTGCCCTACCCACGGCAGGTTTGGCAGCATCAGCTCTGCCTCTCTGCTCTTGCTGCTTCACTCAGGGAGGAAGCCCCCTTCACCCAAAGCCGGCATGGCCGGTGGTGCAAACCCCCAGTGGGCAGTGGGGTACACAGCCATGCCCCTGGGACACAGCCCTGGTCCCTGCAGCAGGCACTGTCCCCTGCAGCACCCCTGGCTCTGTGGCACAGACACCCAGGAGTGACCCGAGGGGCATCAGCAGCCCAAACTGACAGCTTTTCATCTCTGTGCTCACACGGTGAGCAGAGCAGCTCTCAGGACACCTTGCACCATCCTCTTTTCTTTTGCACTCTGTACCCCGTGCCAAAATTTTCCCAGTGGCAATGTGCACACTGCAGGAGAAGGGAGAGCTCAGCTCAGCTCTCTAAACCCACCCAAGCAGGGGTTTAGGTGCTACAGAGCTGCCAGGAGTTTGCACTGCTCCCAGGTCCCACTTCCCCTCTGCTCCGCGAGTGGCCGGCATGGGACAAAACCCCTCGGCTCTGCCAGGCTGAGGGAGGCCGGTGCACGAACGGGGGGATCGCCCAGCGGACACAGGCTGTCCCAGAGCCTCTGAAAGCAGAGGGGGCCCTCGGGAGCAGAAATGGAAATGGAAAAGGTGCTGGGTAGGATGTGACAGGCAAACGCCCTGCGGGAACTGTCTCCATCCGTCCCAGCCGCAGCTCCCCGGCGGCACGGCGGGGTGAGGCCGGGCAGCACAGCCTGGTCCGGGAGCCCTCGCAGGCACATCCCCGGCTTCACGGGGAGGTTGCGGCTCTTTGGGAAGGCCAGGGCACCGCAAGGAGCTGGAGGTGCCCTGAGGAGGAGCCCTTGGTGCCCGCAGCCCCGCACCGCGCCCCAGCCCCGCGCAGGCACTGCCATCTGCAGGCAGAGCCCCGGGCCGCCAGCACCGGGAGCCCCGAGCCTGCGGCGACCGGCCACCGCCCCCAGCAGGGACCGGCCACCGTCCCCAGCACGGCTGCGACCGCCGCACACCCGGGCAGGGGCCCCTGCTGCCGCGGGACCCTCGCAGCCGAGCGCGGCCGTCACGGAACACTCGGGGAAAAGGGCAGGGGCTTCTCCCCCCTCTGCCCGAGCAGCCGGACGGGAGCTGAGCTCACACCCGGCTGAGCAGGAGGCGCCGAGACCCCAGCAAAGCAAAGACCCCTGCCCATACCTCCCTCGCACGGAGCAACAGCAGCACCCCTCGTCTCTTCGAGGGACAAAAGAAGGCTCCGTGTTTTGAACCCAGCGAGGAAACTGCTCATCAGGCATTCCCTGGAGCCCCACGCCGGCCCGCGGGAGAGGCGGACCCTTCGTGTTCCCTCTAGGCAAGCGGGATTTGCAGCTCCGTGCCTGCTCACACTGGCGCAGCCCATGGGGGATGCACACCACGCTCACTCCCAGTCTGTGCTGCTCCTCGTGTGCCCCCTGTGAACAGCATGGCCACAAAACTGCCCCCGTAAAATCCCGCCCGTGCCGAGGAGGCTGCCTGCCAGCAGGCAGAGACGTGCCAGCACGGAGAGAGCCCTGCTATAACCAAAGCACAGCTTCTCCGGCAGAAAATGGTCAAGACCACGTCTTCCAACTAGCTCTGCCTCCAAAAGGGAGCCCTTATCCCACGTGGCTCCATCTATGGGGTCTTCACCCTCTTGTGTCCCTGGAAGGAAGGAAAGCATCCACCAAGGTCACAGGAACGAGACACAGGACTCTCCACGCCGCAGAGGGGATTTTTCAGAAGCGTTTATTTCACTGCTGACACTGGGGCTGCAGGAGGCAGCTGCTCCCCGAGCTGCCCCGTGCTGCACAAACGTCACCCCCCTCAATCACATCCACGGGTGGTCAGTGTCCGAACGGTGAGACCTTCCAGCACCTACATTACACAGACCTACACCACTGGGACATTCACCTGGTAGGGACACCACTTAAAAGGACTTAAAATAATGATAAGAATTATAATAAAGCAACCTACAAAGTAACACTTAGAGGCATCATGCAGAAACCGGATTACTTTAGACTATATGGCAGCTCAGGTTTGCTGGGTTCAGCGGTGGACGAGTGCTGACTGCATTCTGCCAGTCCAACAAAGTGCCAAGCTGGGGAGCATTCCCAGACAGGACAACAGCTGCGTTTCCACCCAGTGGCAGGAAACACTTCCAGGTCACAGTTTATACATCCAGAACTACACAAGGTTATGTGCTTGTGAAAGGTGCTGGGAAGTCCTGACACTTCCTTCTGTGACACTACCTGCTTCCTCTACCAAGTGGCAGACACTTGAGTGCAGCAGAGTGCCTGAGCTGTGGGGTTTCTTTATTCTCTCTCTCCCTTTTCTTTCTTTCTTCTTTTTTCTTTTTTTTTTCTTTTTTTTAAATTTAAATAAAACCAAAATCTGACTGCTAAAATGTTACTCTTAGCACAGATGGACCAAAAAAAAATTATACAAAAAAAAAAATCACATGACACTGGTGATATAGAGATTGGCCCGCAAGAAAGAAGCAGCTCTATACTATTGCCCCAGAATGAGTTTTTCCTCACCTACAGTTTCAGCTTCCCAAGTGAGGTAGGGAGAAGGTGTCCATGGGGAAAAGAGGTGGTGTTTCTAAAGGATTCCACTGTTCTAAAGTTATCCTAATCCTTCATGTCAAGTTAAAGTGTTCTTTAATGAAACACTGCCTTTTCTTCACAACAACATTCAGAGTTTTGGTTTTTTGGTTGTTTCGGGTGAGGGAAAGAGGGAGAAAGAAAACAAGGATCCCAGAGATGAAATGCTGGCAGTTTTGACACATTTCGGAAGGAAAGCACAGTTACAAAAAGGAAGGAAATAATGTAGTGAATCTGCAGCTAGAAGGGAAAAATAGAGAGTGCTAATAGAGTTTGCACTGTGCCCATTCCAACAGCAATGAATTACACACCCTGTTCATGTGGAAACATACTGTCACACACAGCTGTCAGGAGAGGGAGAGTGGACACTTAGAAACCTGGAGTTCAATTTTGCAGGAACCAGTTAATACAGAAGCCTTCCACTGCCCTTCCTAGCACTAGACATAATGTATCTTAAGGCATAGTTTAACATCCATTTCTTCCTAAAGCAATTTAAAGTGTAACAAACCAGGGTGTCAGACATAGAACACTCAACAGGTATTCTGACAGAGGTGAAAGCTGGTTTATGTACAGTGAAATATTTGCCTTCAAACAGGGGGGGTCTTGAAAAAGAAGAAAAAATAACTGCAGACCCAGAGTCTAAAAATGCAAACATTACCAACACAAGGAATGTTCATTAGAGTCCAGTTCCCACTAGAGCTACTCAACAGGAGGATGTACGATATGATTATGCTAATCAGCACTGATTGACTGTTACCAGAGTGCCCCGGGAGGGGGGAAGAACCTTGGGAGGCCAAGCTCTGCAGTACCCTAGTGCAAACTGCCAGAGGAAAAGCCTGCAGTCAGCAAGCCTTTACACCTATTGTTAGGCTCCACTAAGAGATGCAGTAGCCAGGTGTCACCTAACAACTCCAGGACACTCCTGTGAAGGTGATGGTCCTGTGTGGATTCTAATGCACATCCCCCATGAGCAGTGTCCTGCACACATCCACCTGCCAGGCTACTGGCTTTCCCTCTTCCAAGGCTGGGCCAGCTCACAGCCACCAGAACCTCACATAGACAATCAGCATGATGAAGAACACGGCTACGGCCGCCAGCTTGGCGTACGTGGAGCGCATGTTCAGGTACTTGGCGTCCTGGCGGTACTTCTTGGACAAACTGGACAAGTTGTTGGCCTTGGAATCAAGAGCTGTTAAAGGGAAAGGGGAGAGGGGTTAGGATTAACAGAATGTTCCCCAAATGCTACATTAGGTGTACGAGTTTCTCTGGAGCAGCTGGGAGCGCAGCGGTTTCGTGCCCTGTGCCTCCCTGCAGTGCTCCAGGTCCTGCTGGGATGGGAGGCACCCGAGCTGGGGAGGACTGGTCTCTCCCCACAGAAGCACCAGCACCTGCCAGCTGCTTCACAATCCAGCTGATCCCACTGAGACACCCACTGGGGTCACTGCTTCTCTCAGGAGGGTCAAGCCTTTCCCCGCAGGTTGCTCTGCCCACCCAGCTGCCCCAGCAGACAGAGCTGTGTGCCAAGCACTGGCCACTCCTAGTACCTGAAAGGGCCTCTCCTCGCTGTAAGACCTCCTCGATGTTGGCCACCATAATCCTCTGCACATCTTGCAGCTCTGTGTTGATGGAGCCCAGGTTCCTCCTCGCCCGGCTATCAATGTAGAGCTTCTTGGTTTTCTGGATGTAGGTGTCTGGAAGGAGACAGGGCTGTCAAGGGGAGTCCCACCTAGCACAGAGCAGCCTGGCTGCAGGAGGAGTGGGAGCATTGCTGAGACAGCCAGAATAACACATGCAAATATTCACTGAAGTGAGGCCAAGAGACTAAAAGCAGGAAATCTGAATCTAAGGACAGGTACCATTTCCCTACCACTTCTCTATTCTCCTGCTCAGAAAACGCCTGAATCTTGTGCCAAGAAGAATTTGAGCTGTCAATTCCATGGGACAAGCTGCAGAGAATCCTGTGGCTGCTGCTCCCTCCCAGCAAGAAGTTTCCTGACTAGCCACATGGAGAGGGACCTCACCAAATTCAATGAAGGAATAGGGCCTGGAGACTGTTGGAACCTTCTTGCCATGCTGCTCATCAAACTCTGAGTGCAAGTCTTCCAGGTATGCAAAGGCCAGTTTCTTGGGGAATCCAGCTTCACACAGGACCAGGTAACACACTCCTTTCTCGATGATGTAACTGAAAGAATGGCAGACAGAGCATTAATCAGTCAATGTTGAACCTATCCTGTCAAACACCACCCTGCATATCTTTATTGCCGTGAGGCAATGAGAACTGGGTACAAGAACTTTTGGTTTTCTATGTCTGGACAAAGTTTAAACCTTTCTGCAAAGCAATGGCTTATCTTTTCTCTAGTCAAAAAATATTTTTGCAACCTCACACCCTACACCTATCTCAACAGTCTTGGGCTTTGACTTCAGTTGAACAAAAGCTGGCCTGTGAATATCTTTAGCTTAACAAGATACCAGCAGCAAAAGAGTTGTAATATTGGAATATAAAAGGGAGAACACCCTGCAGTCAGGAGGAAGGGAGCACAAGAAAGTTTGCCAGCAGACTAGAGGGGAAGGTGACCAACACATCTCTAACTGCACAGCCAAGTACCTGAGGCCCACAGATGGGAAACTGAGGCACTGAGATGAGGAGACACACAGGAATTTGGTCTCAGCGTGCTGGGAAGCCACCCAGTGACTGCTAGCTGTCTCTCTCCATTTCAGAGGGTTGGGTATCCCCTTCCTCCCCCACCACCAGCCTGTTGGAGGGGTGCTGCTATGCACTGCATCACCACAGGGGCAGCTGGGGAGGGCTGTTGGTGCTAGATGGATTCTGGTGACATTACAGGCTACCATGGTGACCGTGTCACCAGTTCTCTGGCTGCAAGGTGATCAGCTCCAAAGCACACAGTGACACACCTGCTGCTGTGTAAAGCTGTTTGGTTTGCCCCCAGCTGAGGGCACATGGGTCCTCTTCTCACCCCACCAACAACCTTGAGATTATTTAGGCTTCACTATGTCACTCTGCCACTCCAAACTCCCAACTGAATTTTCCTCCTTGCTTAGCCAATATAACACAAAGGCTACAATACTCCCACCAAAACCAAGGGAATGGAGACAGTAAACAGCCCTGTAAACACTTTTGAATGCTTATCTATATTCTTCAGGGTGGAGTGTGAATGCTACTTTTAGGTTACCTTCCTTTGACTTTCTGCATAATGCCATTAAGCATTAGTCTGGTTAGCATAAAGATTAGCAGTGTATTAAAGAAATGATCCAGTCCTGAGGGCACAGTAGCAAAATAAGCAGCTTAAAATTTTGTTAATAGACACATCAGGCGTACAAAACAAATTCCCCCACTCCCCACTATTTTTCCAGATGTCCCAGCAGGGCTATGTCCTTTAAAGCAGCCATCCTCACCTTGTTCCTGGGCTCAGGAGTATTCATTTCTCCTGCCTCTATATGGCCTGTGTGTGAACCCTGGCAGGCTTCAATCAACAAGGGATTTACCCCAACCAGAAGCAAGAAACTCCAGCTGCCATAATCCATTCCACAGCATGCCCCACGTGCCTGTGGCCTTGGTCCTTTTATGTTCCTCAGCTCAGACTGCATCAGTGCCCAGACTGATCGCACACTACATCATCAAACTCCTGTTCTTCCCCTACCTCTGGAGACCTGCTTGACACATTGGGGCTGCTACAAATCGTCATCTGGAGCTTGATTTAGCCACTGCCATGACAAGCATGACTTGAGCAAATCTTTTGAAATGAGGAGAACCAGGAGAACCCAGTTCCAGAAGGGAATTCTGACAGCACTGCTGGAGCAGCACTCCCCAGGTCAGAGCACTTTGAGGAACACATCCCATCAGCACAGGTCTGTTTATCTCTGCCTGGGCCAGCTGGTCCTGCCTGGAGCTCTTCAGCTGCATTTCCCACTTGCTTCTCCTTGGTGTGATATTCAGTGTGTTGGATTTATAGTTGGTCTGTCAGCACCACAGAGAGCGAGCTCACCTCACTCTGCCCCACATTCAGACGCTTCTGTCAACCTCAGACCAGAGTTCCTGGACAGCTGGGCCTCTGTTTTACACTTTGTGTGCACCTCCAAGCACCAGCACAGCACCTGCCCACCTGTCCTCACACAAGGGGCAGACGTGGCCATTTGCCACTGTTAACTCTGCACAGACTGCAGCCAGCAGGTTTCTTGTATCATGTTGGACATTTTGAGAGAGAAAAGTTTTATCCTGGTAACAGTGGCAAAGGCCAAGGGTTGCTTTTAAATGACAGGTAAGAGTCACTTCAGCCATTCATCAGCCAAAGGTCACCTGCTCACTGACAGCACAGCAGACGCTGTTGGTGTTCCTGCACAGCCCCCAGTGCTGCTGCTGGAAGGGTGACACAGCTTTTGCAGCTGAAACCTGGGCACAGCATTTCCCAGAAATCACCTAAGTGCTCACAATTTAACTTACTTTCAAGTTTCAGTAAGGCTCAGCTCTTTGAACTGATGAAGCTAAAGATGTTTAACACCACCTCAGCAAGTTCAGCAATACCCTTGGCCATGCTGCTAACTCCCCCACAAAATGCTCTGTCCTGCTTTGTGCTGCCCTCAGCAGCCAGAGCTCTGGTGTGGCAGGAAAAGATTGGTGTGCTGTGTTAACGAGCAGCGTGCTCATCGGTCAGCGTTATTTTAGACCAAATCTCAAATTCCCCCGGCACCTCCCCTCCCTACAGAGGAAAGTTTCTGACCTGAAAGTGCTCTTGTCACACAGGTCCTGCTGTAATGTCCCACCTCAAAGGAGGCAGAAGCAAGTGCTCTGCAGCAGCAGCTGTCAGTGGCCAGCAAAACCTCTCCAGGGACTAACTCACCCCAGAAGGAGGAACTCTCCTGTCCCTGCCTGTCTGCCAGCCAGGTAACCTGGCTGTTCCTCTGAGACAGCTGGCAAAACAGGCCAAGCCCTCCCTCCTCGTCAGAACTGGTGTCATTACAGCCACCACTAAGAGGCTTTGATTTCCTGGGCAAGTGTTGCCACCTTCCCAGACATCGCTCTGCTTGCATCATGGAAGTAACTCAAGAAGGGATTTACTGGGATCTACACGGGCTCTTTCCCAAGGCTTCACTGCCAGGCAGAGCTACACCCATGCTGTGCCAAGGAGACACTCAGGAACGAGGGAGTTTTTAAATTCTGTGAAGATTTAACTTGTAGAGAAAACGGGAAGAAGAGCAGCACTTAGCACGTAACTCTGGCAACAAAATCCAAGTCCAACAGGAGATAAGGATGACCAGGCCAATCAGGGCCATCCTTTGACAACTGTAACTCCCTATCAAAGGCAACCAGGAGCCCAGAGAAAAGATTTTTTTAAAAATCTTGTTGTAGTTACCATACAGAACACAACCACAAGAAAAGCACCCTGCAAAACCTCATGACTTTTGCCAAAGATTGCCCATCCAAAAATTTCCTGTTGCCATCTCTTCACCTCACCGAATCTCTGAAGAAAGGGACAGGGTGGGAGATTTGCCAAAGGGCTCCTGTTGTTGCAGCAGAGGCCTAAAGCCAACCCTGCCCTGCATTCAAAGGCCACTTCCCCCTCAGCCAGCCATAAACACACACCCAGCCACCCCGAGACTGCGAGGGATCCTGCTGCAGCTGCACGGCAGCAGTGCTGCTGCCTCTGTGGGGTCCTGGCACACTCCTGCCACAGCTGCACCACTCTCACCTGGCACCTGAGCTCTGAGACCTCCAACAGGTATTCCTGTCACAGCACACTCTGACTCCTGGCAGGATCTTGACTAAGTTCTCAAGCATTATTCTGCCAGGTAATGACATGTCCTAGAAAGAAGCATTTCCTTCCTCACACACAAGCTTTTCTGCCTTTCAGGGACTGCCAATTCCTTCTCTGTTCACCTGCCTCTCCAACTCCCCTGTATTCAGAAATAAGGATGCCTGTCTGTGTGTAAGATTTCCTTATTTCCTATCCATGCTCCCCGGCAGGAGTACTACTGGAGAATGCCAAAAGTGCTTTTGAATTGAGAGTTTAGGAAGTTAATTAAACACACCCAACAGATCCAGCAACAGTAAGACTGAATTTACTGGATGAGAGAGAGAAGTCTGTCGGATATTGAGACAATGATAACAGAACTATTCAGAGGTGCTCGGTGTGCTTGTCATGCACGAAAAGCTGAGCTCTCACAGGGCACAGAGAGGACAACCCTGGCACTGCCAGCCTGGCTTTACAAGGACAGATCTCTTCAAAGACAAGGTACAGGAGGCCCAGAAGATGCAGTGACGGCACAGTAGAGAGTGCAAACAAACAAAAAAACAGAAAAGGAACAGGACCTGTATTGTCTGCAGCAAAGGCAGAACTGTGAACCTGGCTGAAAACCAAGCGCCAGACACCTGTGCCAAGCAGTGACAGCTCCCACCCGCTCCCTTTCCCGCAGGGCTGACAGGCCGCCTCTCCCAGGCAGCCCCGTTTGTAACAGCCCCGCGCCGCCCTTGCCCGTTTCCCCGCAGAGGAGCCGGTACCCCCGGCAGCCCTCCCGGTACTCACTGGAAAGCCATGGCTCCTGCCTCCAGGGTGCATCTGGTCGGGGACTGCTCGTTCAGCTTGCGGAAGAGCTGCTTCGCCTGGCTCTGGTACTGCTGCAGGTCGCGGCCTGACTGAGGGGGCACGGAGGGAGGAGAACGGGCTGCTGGCCCGGTACCGGAGACACACCGGGGGCTCGGGGCTGCCGAGACCACTCCGACAGCACCGCCCGGCTCTCCCCTCCCACCCGCCACCACCGGCAAGCAAACGCTTGTGCCAGAGCCGCCCTGCCGTGAGAAGGGACTGAGCGGGTCCCGGTGGGTCGCCCCCCGCCCGCTCCTCACCGACACACCGGCCCCTCCCCGCCCGCGCCCCGCCGGCCCCACCTGCTCGTCCTCCTGCATGGAGGCGGCGAGAGGGAGCCCGTCCGCCACGCGGGCGATCATCGTGAGCAGCACCATGGTCGCGCTCGCCGCCTGCCCTGCCACGGAGCCGCCCGGAAACTGCCACCGCCGCTTCCGGTGCGCTGCCGCCGCGCCGGCGGCACTTCCGCCCGGCCGTGGGCAGCGCGGCAGTAGCGGGCGCGCCTGCGCCAATCCGAGGCCACGCCCTCACAGCCGCGCCCCCCGGCGGGCGCGCCCCCTTCGAGCAGACGCGGCCCCTCCGCACGGCCACGCCCCCGCCGCTCTGGCCGCGCCCACTAACCACAGCCACGCCCCCTCAGCGGGGACACGCCCCCTCAGCGGGGACACGCCCCCTCAGCGGGGACACGCCCCCTCAGCGGGGACACGCCCCCTCAGCGGGGACACGCCCCCTCAGCGGGGACACGCCCCCTCAGCGGGGACACGCCCCCCGGCCCCGCCCCGTGACGCGCCCCCGCGGGCGGGGCGGGGCGGCGGCGGCCCGGCGCGGTGGGCGCGCGCCAGGGCGGCGGGCACAGCCATGGCGGCGGCGGCCGAGCGGAGCCGCCTCAGCTTCCCCGGCGGCACCGGGGCCCTGGGGCGGCCCGTGCCTATGAACCTCTTCGCCACCTGGGAGATCGATGGCTCCAGCCCCAGCTGCGTCCCTAGGTAACGGGCGGGCGAGGGCGCGGACCCCACCCCCTTCCTCCACCTTCGCGGCTGCTTCCTCGATCCTCTTTCCCATCACCTGTGTGGTCCTCCCCGCAATCGCGGAGCTGCTTCCCGCCCCTCGCTGCTACCGCAGTGACGGGCACGGCTCCCCCCGTGCCTGCGATGGATTTTGGGATGGGTGGAGGTACAGGGACTCCCGACTCTACAGAGGGTGGGAGGCTGCTGCCGTCTGTGCCAGGTGTGTGCGGGGGTCACCTTCACCGCCAGTGTCCCCCCGCGGGCCCCCAGCGTGGGCCGAGTGCTGGCCGCGGGGTTTGGCGCACCCCCGAGCCCCGCCATCCCCCGGAGTGCCGTGCTCGCGGCGCCTTTCCCGGGAAATGCCCCGCAGGGGTGACTCGGGGTGCGCATCCCTGTCTCCAGCGGTGGTTTCTCGTCTCTCCCCGCCTGTGCTGTGTGTAAACACGCGGCCGTGCTCCCTGCCTGCGCTGCTTTTAGCCCGCATGGCCGGCATTCCTCTTAGCTTTTATAAATTTTGCGCTCTTCAAGCCTAGCTCAGAACAGAATGCCTATGAGGATTTAAACGTGCCGCAGACAAATCTTTGAAGCGCTTCTCTTTCTCTCTCTCTCTTTTTTTTTTTTTTTTTCTTCTTCTTTGTTTTGTTTCAAACGAGAGCATAGCGAGCGAGCAGAAAGGGAACAGAGTCATCAGGCTGACCTGGCAGGAACGTAAAGCTCTTCAAGCTTTACAAACCCCCCTAAATCCCTCTGTCTTCTGCGCCATCCAGATAGCACGTTGGACTCGGTGGCCGTGCCCCTGTATTGCAGGGACGAGTAACTATCCCGACATAAACCCTGCCCACAGTCGTAGTGATCTGACATCGTGGGCAGGAGGCTAGAGGGGTAGAAGCGAACCTGAGTCCTGCAATTGCAGTAATCTTGGTTTATAGCAGCTCATCTGTGCTAGCAGCGCCTCGGGCAGCAACTTTTTCAGCTTGTGTCTCGTTCAGCCTTTCTTTTCTGCAACGATAGGTCTTGGAAAGGGTCTGGCACCCGGGGGAATGTGCCCTTCTTCAAGGAGTGGAGTCCCTTTGCTGTGGAAGTTGTCGCCTGGATGGGAATAGCTGGAGGAGCAGCTGGTGCTTTTTCATTTTTGCACTAGGCAAGAAAGTGTCCCCTGCTCCTGGCAGGGGGTTGGACTTAAATGGTCTTTAAGGTCCCTTCCAACCCAAAACGTTCTGTGGTTCCAGTGCGACTGGCGTTGTTCCTGCTGTGCAGAGGACACGGGGGCATCTCATAGCACTGCTCTGAAAACAATTCTCTTCACTGCGCCCTTTATTACAGGAAGGCAGTCGGGTTTCCATCCCATCCAGCCTTGTAAGAGTGGCTGTTAAACAAATAAAAGCCCAAATGTCCGACACTGTCAAGGACTTTTCGTTCTGCATTATCATTTATGCTGATACTTGCAGATCTGCAAACGAGCTCACAACATAGCCTGCTTGTTTGCAAATCTGTAGATGACCAGAAAATGCAGTGTAAGGACACTGACCCTGCCTTGATGAGGCAGGGGGTGGGGAGCACAAGGGTGGGTCGTGGGTGCTGGAATTGTAGTGGGCAGCAGATTGGAGGCAGCTGCTTGAGGTGCCCGGAGGAATGTGGGAAATGTAAAGCACATGTGGGTGTCTGGGCAGGTGGGGCAGAACTGGGGTTTGAGGAGGAAAGTCTGGAATTGCTGAAGCAAGCTGTGAAGCAGGGGATGATGAAAGTGCTCAGATTGCCTGCCCTGAGGCATTGATAGATGAACTAGAGCATTTGGGACCTTGTAGGAACAAAGCTTTTGGTTGAGGGAGTTTGCTTAGCGGTGTGTCCCTCTGCTCTCAGCCCTGCTCTTGCCATTACCTCTACTTGCTCTTCCTGGGTGCCCTTTTTCCCTCCAGCCAGGGGCATCTGCTGCTGCCAACCCTATGAGCCTGTCTTCCCACAAATGTGGAGTTTTCTGCTGGACATGGAGAGCCCCCATGAGCTGGGCACAGCGTGTGGCAGGGATGCAGTTGTAGCTGTGGGTTCCCAGGTGAGTTTTGTTAACCCAAAGTGAGGTCAGGAGCAGCTGAGGTTGCAGGTTCTGCAGGGATCTGGGTCCTGTGGCATGGTGAGGTGTGTGCTGGGCAAACACCAAGTTCTGCAGCAGACAGTGCTGCTCTTTCTAATCATTGATCATGATTTGCATTTCATTACAGGCTTTGCAACAGACCTTTCTGTCAAAGTTACACCACTGCCTCTGCCTTTTCGGTTCATATTGTAATGACTGACTATGGCACAATGACATTTAAGATTCTTTTATCTTAAAGCAAGAGGTATTAGAATGAAATCTTCTGCTTGGGAAACCGTTTCCCAAGTGAGCTTGTTGTCCCAGCAAATGCCTGTTGGGACGTGAGAGGCGGATGTGGAGGAGAATGGCCCTTAATGTGTGCTCAGACACCGTGGAACTGCCTTGGTCTCTTTTGAGATTTTCACCAGTTCCCCTCTGGGTTTCTGCTGGCAGGACAGGCTTTCCAAGCAGAGGAGAGATTTGAAGTTGGCACAAAGTCAGAACATTCATGAAGAGGAGTGCGTGTTTGGGGAGGGAATGTTGCTTCCTTTTCTTTTTGGTTCGATGAATCTTAGCCCATTTCTAAGGTGTTTCTCCTACCACGACCTGGAGCAGGAGGGGCTGGGTGGAAGCAGTGCCTGGAGTGATCTGTGCCTGCACTGCTGAGTTGTGTGGGTGGGTGTTGAGGTGGAGGGCCTTGTGTGGATGTGCCTGTGGGAGAGGGATCTCGAGAGCACTGCTCTTCAACACTCTGAAGGGGAATTTACTGAAAGTCCATTCAGCTTGGGTGGGGTGTCAGCAAAATCTGGAAGACTGCCTTGGTGCATCCATGGAGTTTTCTTGTGTGAAAAGGCTGTGTCTGAACTTAAGGAAGAATAGTAGTGAAGAGTCATAGTGTTGTTCTGCAGTTGTGTGCTTAGTGTGAAACGTGAGGTGAGGTGGTATTTTTGCATTTGTTCTGGCTTCTCTTACTCCTCTGCCATCTGCAGAAATGATTTTATGATTTGTTCTTCAGCACACGTAGCTCCTGGGAGGTTTGACCATAATGCTTCTGAAATGCAGCTACTTTCTTTTAGTCATCCCAGAAATGTGACTAAATGTGTCACTATCTGGGTGTATCCACTGCATACCAGAAAGGAGAGATGCCTACCTTCTCCTGCTGTTTCTTCTGTGCACCGAAGGACTTTCCTTTGAGGAAGGTTACATTACATAAAGTTCTCTCTACCACCTGTAAACACTGAGAGTAATCTTCTTGCTACATGGCAGTGAGAGAAGCAACACCTTTTCCTCTCATTTTCCTCACACTGAGAGAGTGGAAGTAAGAATTGTTCCGTGGGTTTTGGTGTTGGTTTTTTAGCTCCCAATCTTTTGATGGATCTGTGGGTGTGAATGGCAGGATGCAGTACTGTCCCACGTTGAAGTAGCCTCATGAGGAGAAGGCACCATGTGGAGGTTGTCCAGAGGAGGAGTGGTCTTGAGGGGAACGTTCTGTAGAAGGGTCTGCTGCAGCAAGAGAAGGCAGTAATAGCCACTGTTCCCATTCGGGGTAGGTTTTGTTCCAGGCTGCTGTCAGAACTGTCACAAACTTGTACAAGTTGCTGCTAAGCTTTGAACTGTGAAGTGGACTGAGACCAAGCTGGATGTAGAGCAGGTGTGACACTGTCCCTGCGGGATACAAAGGAAGGACTCTGTGCACCAGACCAGTGAAAAGGCGGTGCTGGAGATCTGGGGTTGTTGGCTGGGCACTGCCTGGGCATTTCACGTGTTGGCTTACCTCTGTAGCGTGCCTGCTGGGTGAGGAAATGTGAAGGGGTTCCACACACATCCACTGGACTGCCAGGAGGCTGGGGGTGCAGGGATGTGGCTGCTCAGAGCCGTGCAGCACTTGGACATTGGCACCAGCCTGGTATGGACATCCCCAGGGGCAATGGAAAGTGACTGGGAGGGGGAGGGGGGTGAGATTTTGGATTCACGGCAGCTGAGTGGATCCTAACAGTGTCCTGGTGCCCCAGGCTGTGTGCTGCTCTGTCTCTGCCAGCTCCCATCTTCTTCCACTGACCTATCTGGCTGTCTGCGTCCTGTGGGCTCATGAGTTGCAGCAGGCTCTGTGAGCATGTGAGGGTGACAGCATCACAGATGTGTGACAGGAGGGACACAGCAGAGCCACTGCAGCAATCTGCAGGTTTGCACCTATATGTGGTAATTCCCTCTGCTGGCAGAGTGTTGAGGGGGCTTGTGACCTGTGTGAACTCCACAGCTGACTCTTCCCTGTGAGGATTTGCCACAAATTCATGTGGAAGTGGAACACTTTGCCCTTTGGTGTGAAGGATGTGTGCCTGCACTGGGAATGGGAACTTGGCCAGTGAGAGCATGTTCTGACCTGGCTTGAGCAATGCCAGCTGTGCATCATATCATCAGAGAAAGATGAACGACTTGCTGGAGTAATAGTTATGATCAGGTGATGCTACGTAATTAAAATCACTGATTAATTCAGGTAGGGAGAGATATTAATTTAAATGTATCTTAACCTTCTATTCTGTCACTATGCTAACATTTAGGAGGGAACTCTTCCTGGTTAGGGTAACTGCTGGCGCATTCATTGGGAGCTGACAATAGATTTTCAGTACATTTAGAACTAGGAAAATGTCTAATTAGTCAGATGATTAGGTACGTTTCAGAAGTGCTTATTTGGAGGCTTTGTTTTGACTTTGTTTGAATAGCGTGAAATGCCTAACATTTTACCTCGGAAGGAAATTGAATACAAATGAGGGCACAGGACAGGCTTTAAAAATATCACTGAGGTAATGCTGAATGTGTGAGACGTGTGAGGAAAAACATCCACAACTGAGCAACAGAGATAAACTGCTTGGAGTAAAGTGCAGTGGCCAGAACCAACCCTTCTTGGAGGCAGAACATCCTATTTCTCCTCCTTAGTCTTTGGGGAAGAGATCAAACCCCAGTGATCCCTAAGTGTTCCCCATGTAAATCCTATCACTTTGTATGATCCTGCTGAATGTAATTTGGATGCTTGCATTATTCAGTGGAAGTGTTCTGTCTAGAGGCTGAGTGGTTTGTTGGGGTCAGAGTTGCAATGGGACCTATTTTGAGTCATTTTTTAAGGTGAAGCTTGTGCATGTCAAGAACAGCTCCAAAAAAGATCTTAAAATCTCAAAGCTCCTAGCCAAAGTCTCTGGATGGGATTTTACATGGTTTTCACATGGATGGTGGGAGTGGGAGGAACGGGCTACTCTGTTGAAAGGCCTCTTTCCTTGCCTTCTGCCAAGTGAGGGTGCCCAAAGGATCTTCCCCTGGTGTCCCCTGGCAGGTCTGGCCTGTGCTTCTGCAGCCCTGCTTGGCAGGGGGTGACCCTGCAGCTGCTTGTCCAGGAAATAAAAGCTCTTGTCGAATGGAGCGGTTGATGCTGCACCTTTCATCAGCTCTGAGCAGGCGGACAGTTTCTGTGGCAAGCTTGTGGCTGTATCAAATTAGCTATGAAATGATTTGCATAACAGATTAATCAACCAGCAACAAAACATCCCTCTTTTCTGCCAAGAAAAGAAAAGCAACAACTCAGCTGTTACAAGAGGCCATTATGTTCCTTGCAACCCTTAATCTTTCTTTTTTCCAAGAGCGCTCCATGTTTTGGCCTCACGCAGGAAGCTGGCCTGCTCACTGGCTTCATTTGCGTCACGTCTTGGCAGCTTTCTCCAATTCTTTTGGGCCAAATTTTGCCACCGTTATGGTGACCTTCTAGGGAGGGTATTTCCTTTGGAATTGGTGGCTAGCTGCCAGACGACTCTGTGTTGCCAGGTCCTCCATTAGCCTTTGCCTTTCCATTGAAATTCGTCTGGGCCCCTTGAGCTCCTTCAGAATTGACCCATTTCCTTGGGAAGTTGGGGAGCAGAAGAGTAAAGGGGAGCAAGTCACCTCAGCACATAGCTGTGAGTGGGCAGGAACTGGTCACTGTCTTTTATTTTTCCTGTGTTTCTACCTCCATGTAAGCCAGCAGTATGGATTTCCTAGGCTGTAAGGTCCTCCTGCTGCTCCAGATGTGACATCTGTGTGTCCTTGCCTGGCTGAAGGGTGCCCAATCAGTGCTGGGAGAGTTTTCAGTCCAAATGGATCCTAATGTGCAGATGATAAGAGGCTTAACTGGCTAATTGAATGTGATAGCATGAAGCTTCCCTCATGGTGAGGTTTAATTGGATTATGATACTGTACAGTGATGTGGAGCCTTGCAGGGCATGCAGCCAGCTTCATGAGGAGAGAGTGGATCCTTGCTAATCACTCATTTGTTTAAACTAATGAATTGCCTAGAGAGCTCTGATGGGCGAGCTCTGCTTGCTGCAGCCAGTATCCATGGAGAAAGGATCCTAAAAACCAGGGGCTACCACACATGCAGACCCTGTCCTTGGGTGGGTGCAGCTGTAGTGGAGGGTCGCTGGTGAGGAGGAGATGAGCTCCTTTTGTTTGGAAGAAGAGATGCGTGGGCTCTGTTGTTGTGTGTGTTTCCTCTAGACCCATTTCAGCCTTTCCCGCAGAGTTTTCCGTGGCCGTGTCGCCTGTCACAAGCTGTGCCTTTCTTTTGAGGTGGCCTGCTTGTTCCTTCTTGTCTAGCAGCTGCCCGTCTGCAGGCCAGGCTGCCTTCCAGCACACTCATTTGCCGGGCAATTACTATTTTTGATCAGGAGCTCAAATGCTTCCCTGCTCCAATGGGAAAGCCATGCAATTTTTAAAGTACGCAGCAAAAGTAAAACTGAGAGCAGCTTTTGTAGCTTGCTGTGAAGTTTGCTTGGTGGAGGCTCTCATGTGTATAAGCCAAAGCTGGGTCTGCAGGCCAGGCAGTGTTGAGGTGCTCACCTGGCTCGGGGTATGTGTGGCAGCATCTGTTTGGGGTGCCTGGGGGTTGTGTGCTTTATGGAAGTCACTGACTGAACTGCTGTTCCTGGGAGATTTTGCACTGAAAGTAGCAAGGTTTGGTTTACTGCTGTTTCTAAAGGCTTTGAAACGTGCTTGGTTGCTCAGATCTGATTTCAGAAGAGTTGTCAAGGAAAATAGTTTTTATTCTCCTGTAAGCAGATGGATTAGCATAAAATGTCAGCTTTGATGTCATGTGAAGTGTGCTCCTCATCCATAGCCCGTGTACTGGTTTGGAGAGTTAACAGTTTGTCTCAGCAGTGTTTGAATGGGCTGGGAAATACCCCAAGGATGCTCTGTGTCATTTTGGCAGGGAGCAGCACCTGGGCACTGCAAGCCTTTGTTTAACTTGTCCTGTTTCTTGCTGTGGCTCATCCAAACAATCAAATAAAGCTGATCACTTTGGTGTTGCTGGGAAATGGCAGTTTAGCTGCTTTTCCCCCCAGAGCTCTATCATGTGGGACCTCCCTCCTCAAGTTCTACTTTGGTCTAATGATAAACCCACTCCCCTCTCCTGCTTGTTTGCTTTTTTGGCAGTCAAGTGCTCTGGAGCCTGTAGGATGAAAATGAAAGGGAATAGCCAAGGGGGAATGCTGGTGTTTAATCAAAACCTACAGAGTTTGCAGGTCCTTCTGGACCTCAGGGAGGTCGTTGGTTTTGTTCTAAAAAGGAAAAAAAAGTAATAAACCTGGTAATCGAGGATGACCTTTTTTTAGTATGTGTTGCTGGGGAGAAGTGGAAGTTTGAAGGTGGAAGGCTGTGAAGGAGCAGGGCATGAAGGGTATTGCCTGTGTGTGCAGGGTGAAGTGAAACACATTCACTGCTCAACAAAGCACTTTATTTTGCTGTTTAAAATCTTCTGAAAAAGACACTGGCTGCTTTCATCACATCCCTTTGCTCTATTGAGCTCAATTGTTCAAAATCTTTTCCTGCTCTTTTTATTTTTCTACAAAGCCATTGCTGTACAAGGGCTTAGAGGTGGTCCTCACTGCTGGTAAGTAAATATCATGTGCAGGAAAGAGATTTCCGAAGGAATCTTTACCTCTGCAGAGAAACACTTGGAAGGCTGTAAATAGAGACATGGGAAAACCATGGAGCTCGGAACGTGGTTCTGGCCTGTGTTTCAGGGGTTCCTAGTGCAGGGCTCTCGTTTATGGCTGAAACAAGCTGCAGCTTGCCCATGCACTTGTCTGGTACGTGTTTCCCAACAGGCACCAGGCCAAAGCTAGATATGGAGCAGAGAATAACCCCCATCGGGAGATTCTTAGGAAGCCTTATCTATATATAGTCCATATAGGTCTGTATCCCCTTTCTGCTGAGAGGACAGTCTGCCCAGGGAGCGTGGCTCATGTGGATACGCCCCAGCTTCCCAGAAGCAGGCGGAGATCCCCGCGTCTGCCGCGTCCCGGGAGCGCTGCCGTGCGTGTCCTGGCTCCCGCCGCACTGGGTGGCACCGGGGAGCGCTCTGCTGAGAGCCCAGCTGTGCTGTCCTGTGCCAGGACCGTGCTGCTGTGGCGGGCGGGTGGCACGCTCCTGTGGCCAGCGAGGCTTGTCCTCTGTGGGAGCGCGCAGCAGCCGTCGGGCAGAGGGGACAGCTGCAGCGCTGGTGCCCGCGCCCTCGGAGCACGCTGCTCTGCTCATTAAAGTGATGAGATCGTAGCTTGGCAGTGACTTGTCATGAAAGAGCTTATGCGGGGTTTTCATGCCAGTGCAGTTCCCTTTCTTGCAGCTGCTTAGCAGGGTGTTCTGTCAGAGGGACCTGCACGGACATTCTGCTGCTGTGGAAATGAGAAGCAATTTGCAGTGCTCAGCCCACCTGCAAAAAAGCTCCAAACAAACAAACTGTGAGCAGGTGTCTTGGATCAGAAGTGGGAACACACAGTGAGGTGGGCAGGGTGCCCTTTCACACAGCAGTGTGGTCTCCTATTAATTTATGTGTGGGTGCAGTTTCACTATTAGGATGTCTGAGGCCATTCCGCAGCCTTCCCTTCCATTTAGTATATGACTTTGTCCAGCTGGTGCACCACCATATTCCGTAGCTGTCCTGGCAGCTGCTGAGTGCCAGCCATGGAGGAGCAGAGCCTTCTTTCTACTGCAGAGAGTTTGCTGCCTGCTTAGCAGTTCTGCAGTACATCCTGAAATGACAGAAGTGAGAGTCTGGGGAGCTTTGTAGCAGCTTGAAATGTCGGTGAACAGCTTGGAAGGTTCTGTTGGACCAGCTGGAGGCATGGCTTTCTCTTTGGATGCATTTGGCTTTGGGATTGTGGGCCTAGGTCTTCAGAAAGCAACCCCATTTTCTACGCTGGAGACATAGATTCCTTTCTCTTTTAGGGAGCTGGTCTGGTGATGAAGCTTCTATGAAAGTCATAGGGTTGTTGGAGGACATCTCACACGGTTTTACAAATATAGCAGGATCATTTGAGGTCACTCAGTCTTGAGTTTCTTGAGTTTCAGGGGTTGCACACTTCAGCTGGAGGCTGTGCTGGAGCTCAATTTCATTGCCTCTGGAGGAGCTGTGCTGAAAATGGGTGTCTGTATTATGGGGTCTAATCTCAGAACAGTCCTGTGAACTTCCCAGATCTTATGTGTGCAGCCTTCACTTCAGTTTGCCGTGTGTGTCCTGATTTCTGTGCTGCCTCAGCCGTGTGATCGTGGTGGGGTGTAACAGAGACAGGACCTTGCTGTTCTCAGCAGAGCAATTGTCGTGCCTGTCTCCCAGCTGTGGGCAGCCAGCAGAGCTGTCTTCCTACGGTTCCATCTGTGCAGTGCATGTTTGGGGGTGTAAGACACGAGCATTTACCTCTTCTGCCAGTTACAGCAAGGCTCCAGCAGCTCACTGAGGAGCCCTCTCTCTCTCTCTCAGGTATGTACTGTCCTGACACCATTCAGGTTAAGGTTTGAGGTGGCTTTTACCTGCTCCTCTGAAGCTGGTGTGTTTGGTGGTTTTTTGTGAACCACCCACTTTGGCTGCTGCTTGCCAGCACCTTGCGCCAGTGCAAGCATTTGAGAGTTCATGTGGTAAGATGGATCATGAGGGTGGAGGTTTACTGGGGGGCAGAGGTGAGGAGGTGGGTTGTGTTCAGCTGCAGCAGTTCTCTGCTGTGCTGGGCATGATGCTCCAATGGTTGTGCAGGTGAGCATGGAGCAGGTATCTCACGTAACCTAACGCTGCACCACGTTTCTAATTCAGTGAGGTTTCTCTTCGGGCCAAGGAAATGACTTTGAATGACTGTGGGAGGAGAAGTCCAGCCCCTTGTTTAGAAGCTGGTGTTTTAGCTCTGTGCTATAAACCCTGGGTGGTCCAAAGGCGTGTGTGTGTTCTCCAGCTCCGGGCTGCTGTTGTCAGAGCTGCAGAGCGGGTCAGGGTGAGGAGATGGTTGGAGTGGAGGTGGTCTTTCCTTTTTTTTGGCTCTGGTGAGAAGAAGGCTTTGGGAGCTGGGCTCTTTGCGGTGAGATTGTCAAATAGACACTTTCCAGCTTGAGTATTTGACAGTGTAACCAAAGCTACTGGAGATTGCTGGGGCTGTAACTGTATCTTTCACACCGATTCTTATGCAAATTTAAACATGTGCTCCTGGCTTCTAATGGGACACCTACAAATACAACCGGCTCCATTCAGAAATCAGCATCCGTGCTCTGGATCTTTAATTGCTTGTGGCTTTATAAGGCGCAGAACTGCGTCTCAGGGCTGTTTCTCAGTAGCTGTTTCTCAGGGCTGTCCTTACCTGTACACATGAAGCTCCCCCGTAGATTTAGCCCAAGTCACCTGTGGAGGTTCTGGTGGTTTGGTGTGTTTGTTGTGGGCACTGCCCATTGCCACACTGCTCCGGCTCAGGAACAAATGAGCCTGAACGTTTCAGTGCTCTTTTCCTCGCTGATGTGTTTGGGCTCATTTGAGGTAAATTAAATGACCTTGAGGTCTGCAGAAAGTAATTTGGTGTATTTAACACTGAGTGCAAATCATTTTAAGTTTCTATCCAGTAAATCCATAACTGTGAGTTGATGAGCCCGTTAAAAAAAATATTACTTTTGGGCTCTTGGGGAAGATGAGTGTCTGTAACCTCCTGGTGCAGTTTCAAATTCAGACTTGTTTTTTTCATGTATGTGCCACGTGGTAGTGGAGCAGTTGGTCAAAACCATGTGGACTTCATTTCTTTAAAGTACAAACAGCCTAGAAATGTTTGTTTATGTACAAAATAATCTGCCAGTGACTGTAAGCATTTCCATGTTTCTGCAAGAAATTAAGGTAATTATATAATCAGCAAAGATTCATATGGCTTAACTTGTCTTCCATCTGGCATTAGTTAAATTGATGTTTTCATCTGTATGACCTTTCAGGGTGGGGAGAAATTATGAAAATGGAAAGCATGGCTGAAAAAGACCTTCCTGGGACATCTAGCCCATGTAAAGGCTGGAACGGGTCCCTATCTTGGTTTAGAAAGACAGGTATGTGTCAGGGAAAACTGGAGTTTCCCTTGGAACAGAGAATGTAAAAACCCCCTCCCTCTTTCAGGCAAAAATATGGGAATAGGAACAACAGTTCTTTACTAGGAATATTAAAAATGCAAATGCAGTAGTACAAAAAAACAACCAAGCAAACAAACAAAAGTCCTAGAGTCAGGAATATGACCTGACACCCTGTTGGCCAGGGTGTTGGAAGCAGCCCAAATAAGTCCTCCTGGAGTAACAGATGTGGTTCTGTTGGAGTAGAGATAATCCTGTAGACAGTTTCAGTGGCAGTGAGATGAGTCGGGTGTTCCTCTGAGAATCCAGTGGAAAAGAGGATGCTCTGCTGTTCTGAATCTCGGGTTTTACCCAGGTAGGAATGCTTGGCTTCTCCTGCTGGGTGGAGCATCTCACAATGGAATGATTTAGTCAGTCATGTGGTGAGCCTTAATGGCTCATTAACAGCAGGTATCCCCCTGGAGGGAGGATAGGTCCTGGAAGAGATAAGAAACATTACTCCCCTGAATTTAACAGGTGGCCCATTAACAGAAGGCATCCACTCCCCTCCCCCCTGGAGTTACAAGAGATAAAGGAAAAAAAAAATCACCCCAACTGATTTCAACAGAAGAAATAGAATACACATTTTTTGGTTACATAATCCAAGACAGTCCCTTGAACAGCCCTGACAGCTGCTGAGGGGAGCAACTCACTCTCTCCCCTCTGCCATGGTCCATGCTACCATGCAGGTATTTTATGAGCTTTAAAGTGGGTGGTTTTACTTGACTGAGGATTTGCCTGTCCTGTATGCAGTCCTTCCCAGTGCATAAATGTACGGGCAGGCTAACTAGATTAACTACAGCAGGAAGAGCTTCCTTCTTAAAAGAAAGCTATTGTTAGAGTATCACTTATCATAAATCTATAGCACTTCTAATCCTGCCCTCCTCCCATTTCCGCTCTTCCATCCGCCTGCTGGTTTACAGTTTGCAGGGTCTACTCTGAGTTTCTGGGGCTTTCCTGCAGCCTTTCCTCTGCGTTCTCTTCCTCTCAGATGGGCAGTTTTCAGCATCAAAAGATCCTTCCAAAACCACCACTTTAGTGAAAATATATCTGCGTGCTTTCTAGGTGGTAGAAAGATGATATGCCGCTTTCCCGATCAAGTTGCACCCACTGCCTCAAAATGAAGGATTTGCAAGGAAAGCTGAGAACTGCAAGAACTGGATCATATATATTTCATGTTGCTAATGGCATGTTAGGGGCTGAACTCCCTTTTATTTGCTCTTCTACCTCTTCCCTATGCTATGCCTGAGAGTGTGCCGGAATTTAAGGTGCTCCGATTTCTTTCAGGCTGGAGGGATTGGTATCTTCTTTCTGCCACGATTCTGCTTTATTTTGCTTAATAGAGCTGAAGACCATTAGACCAAGGCTTTATCCTTGCTTCACAAATAGACTTTGAGTGTCTCCAGGTACTTAGATAAGTTTTGCCTGTTCGTGTTCTGTCCCAGTGAGGATCTGAGACAGCCACTGGCAGATATCAAGGCAGATCAGAGGATTTTTTTCCTCCCAACATGTAGCATTCAGCAGCTCAAGTGTTAAGCTGCTCACTAAGACAAAACTTTGGTGGCTCCTCACCCTTGGCTGAGGGGGATGTGCATGAGGATCAGAAGCCTGGATAGTGCTTAGTTCAAGCAAACAGATGGAGCTTTTTCCAGGGAGAAGGGATTTCAGAGATGGATTTTCTCAGTTCAGCCTTCAGTCAGCACACTCCTGTTTTTCTGACACCTAAATGGCAGGTCCTGCTGGGTGTCCTTAAAAAAACATTTGTAATAAGCTTTTATTGTTCATTCCATTGTTTCCTAGTTCCAGGATCATAACCTGAATGTCCGAGTGGCTGTTTGTGTTCCTGCTGCACCTGCACTCAAGGCCAGCTCTCTGCTGCTGGCCCCTTGCTGTGCATGTGTAGAGTGCAAAGTGCCCAGCTCTCCTCACACAAATGCTGATGCATTTGGACCACGCTTCTGCCTTGTCTGGGTTTGCATGCTTAGGTTTGCTTGGCACCATTGCTCCCCTGAAGGTTCCAGTAGCCTCATTACTGGTGTTCCCGCCTTTGCACAGCGCTTGGCATCCAGATGATCTCTGGATTAAAAAAACAGTTGCACCCAGGTGCTGGAGTGCAGGATCAGGTCTGGAGCTGCGTTGTGGGTAGGTTTAACCCAACCCCACCAATGTCCCAGCCACATGCTGCCTCCAGTGTTCTGTGGTATTTCTTTCTGCCCTGGCCTCTCCCAGCATTGCCACTGGCCCCTGCTGTGGCTTTCAGCCCCAAAGGCAATGCAGAATGGACAGTAAAACTGCCTGGTGAACATTCATCACTAATGTACTGTTCTTCACAAGCCTTCTGGGGAGGCCTGGAAAGGCGCTTGGTATCTTGTGTACTTTTATCTTACGTAAACAACTCTTTTCAGGAGGGCAAACAGGACTCTTGCTTTGCCAAGCAGCGTGCTGGGCACGGGGCAGGTGCTTGTGTGGGGCTGCCACCACGGTGAGCTCTCAAAGGTGGCTCTTGGGTTTACACAACCCTACGATTATTTCACTGTGCTTTGCTTTGCATCCACTAGGTTGTCGTATTTCTCTCTGGTGGTGGCCAGATTTGCTGATGGTTTGTATTTTAGCTGGGAAAAATGCCCCTTGTTGGGATTCTGGTATGTCTGTATACAGAAAAAAATGTTGAGTGGGCTGGGAATAGCTTCCAGCAAAGTTGTATCAGTTTCTTGGAGCGCTTTTGTTTGGTAGAAATTCCTTTCTTTTCTCTCCCCCTTCACATCCCCTTGACAGCCCACCTCTTTTCTTCAAGGGCTTGCTGAGGTATAATTCACAATTGAGTGATTGAAGTGAAATATGCACAGCTCCAAATGTGTTTTTAAAATGGTGCTTCATGGTTAAAGCATCTCTCTGAACAGGTTGGCATCTTCAGTAGCCATCAGAGTGCAGTAGCAAAAAGGGTTTTGTTGGAAACACTTGACTTTGATTTTTATCAAGCTCTGAGAATGTGTTGACCACTTGCTACTTTTGAGTGCAGATAAGATGTATCTTGAGCAGGGGAGAGATATTAGACGTGTCCCTGAGAAAAAGGGACGTAGTGGAGTTTTCCTTTCCTCTCTCCACATTGTATTGTGGAAATCTTATGACAGCTGGGGTACAATAAAAGGCAAAAGTTAGAACAAAGTCTTCTTCACATTTGAAGCATCATGTCCAGTCTTGCATGCTGCAGCTGTCCTCTGCCTTCCCACTGAATGAAGATTTTTTGCAGCTCTCTTTCCCTCTTTGGATCCACTGGATGCTTTTGTGAGTCCTTGCTTTTCCTGGTGTGTGACAAAGGCCAGGGAGTGGAAGCTGCAGGCATGCAGTATTCTGTCAGTCACAATGGCCCAGTGCTGCCAGGATTTGAGATGGGGCTACCTGAATCTCAAACATACCAAGATCCAATGTCTGTTAATCAATAAGGTGAAATAATTTATCAATATCTAGGACAGCTCAGAGGGCTTGAATCAGTTTAGTGACAGAATTTGGTGTAGTTTAGTGTAAACAATACTCTGATCTCTGGAAATTCAATGTTTCGTCTTGTCTCCCACAGTTTCTGACTCTTGAACAGTGAATTGAGGCTCCTCTAGCTTTTATTTCTCTGTCCTCTGCCAGCAGACTGCTGCTGCTAAGTCTCCTGGGCCTATCTTGGTTCCAAAATTATCACCACATTTTCCAAGCTATTGCGTGAGTAACCTTGGATTTTTCTCCTGTGAGTGAATTCACTCTCCATCAGGTCTCCAAGAGGACCTGTTCTGAGTGGAAGCCAATCTGTATTTGAGGTGGTACATCTGCAAACAGAGCACCCCACTGAGGACCAGTCACGGGAGTCACCTGTGTCTGCAGTGTTCTTGCTGATTCAGGTGGCAAAACAGAGAATGGCTTGGTAATTTGTAATTAGATGAACATTTATGTGTGATTACTTAACAAATGATATGCATAACACACAATGGCTTAGTGAAACAGTTGTACCACTACCACTGCTTCAGTTCCAGTGTTTCCCTTTAGCCAGTTTGAAGGTGCTTGCTGTGAGCAGACCTTTGCCTCAAGTGATGTAAATGAAGGCTCGAAATAAATATCCTGGCAGAAGATCTACACTGGTGCTCATGGAGGCTGGGTTCACCAGGATTGTGCTGGAAACATAAAACATGCATAAATACATTTTTTTGGATGAGTAGCTGTAGACCCTGATGCAAAGGTTGATGGGCTTGGTATTACCTGTAGTCATGTGGTGAAAATCAGAGGTTGAGTGTGGTCCTCTGAGTGAGGACAACATAAAATCAAGGATAAATCTCATCCTGATGTTGTGGTACTTGGCCTTGTGTCATCCCCACTGATGATCCTCAGCTGTTTCTGTGATGGAAATGCTCTGTGACAGCCTGAGTAAGTGTACCTAGTTCCAGACATGCCATGCCTCATCCACGAGCAGGAGCACTGAGCACAAAATGATGTTGATATCTATTCCTTGCTCTTAGCATCGCTGTCATGTTAACATTAGCTGATTGCATCAGCAAAGGCATTAGAGGAGAATGTTTGCAGGGGGCTGAGACTGGGCTGGCTGTGGAGTCTGGTCTCCATGAATGATCTGATGGTGTGATTGTGTTCACAAATGGAGTAGCTATCTTTTTCCTGGATAGGCTTCTTGGTAATCCCTCCCTGCAGTGAACCTTAATATCCTGCTGAGAAGAGCAGCCTCTCATTCAAGCTCAGTTTGTTCATGCCTCATTTACCTCGGTCTGCTTATTTTGTAGAGCATCTACAGTTTATCTTGATAAATCCAGTTTCAGTGGGAACTCACAAGCCTGATGAAAGGTTCTGGGGACTGAGTGGATTATGACTGTTATAAATTGCTTTTTGTTTTATTGCTTGTATTCAACATTAAAATGTCTTACAGGAGTCTGGAGCATCTTGGAGCACCCTGTGTCTTTCAAAGCTCACTGTTTTGCTGGCTTACACAGGTCACACTGGTGTTTTAATAAATGTCCTTGGCAAATTGAACTAGCAAGTTCAGGCACTTTGTTTGCTTTGCTGCTCCCTTATTGCTTTTGGGAATGAAATATCACCAGCAATGATGCTGAAGAACTGTAATCTCTAAATAATATTGAGTCTCTGCTTGCCAGCTCAACTTCCCACGGCTGCTGAAGAGGTTTAGAGTATTAAGGAAATGCAAATGTTTTTCTGGAGCAAACCACTGTATTTGGCCTGCCACTGCAAGTGTTTGGCATTGAGATTCTTTGGTACTTCTTTAGTAAAAATCATGGTTGCTTTTTTCCCTGATAAACTGAAAAATGATTTAGATTTCAGAAAAGAGTATAAACAAAGTCTGAGTTGCCAGGTTTTCTCCCATTTTCATGAGAAACTCAGAGAAATCCCAGTTATAAGTTTTACAGAGGAGAAAAACAGAAAACCATGCGCTGAGTTATTTCCAAACAAGTGCTTTCTTTTTCAGCAGAGGTTCTTTAAACTAGAGCACACAGAGTATATTTAGATGTAAAGAGATGTACTGTGGGGGAAGGCATTTTTCAGGTTTTGTTGAGAGACATTTTGAGATCACCTGGAGACTGGGATTTTCCCTAAATGAAGCTGCTCTTACTGAGAGGTTCAGAAGTGCTCTGAAAATCCGAGCTATTTGCAAACCAGCTGGAAGTGCTTGTCCTGGCTGGACCCCAGGCCACAAGGTTGGTGATGCAGGAGCCTCCTCACTCAGGTATCTCCCCAGGCCATGGGAAGGGTGTTCCTTGCAGTCTTTGCCAGTGCAAAATCTGCTGTTCCTTCAGTGTAAGGTCACCCCCACGGGTCAGCTTTAAAACCTACAGGAGATCCCAGTTTCTGCTCATTCGTGCACTTCTGGTGGGTTCTGCAGTTTCCAGGGCTGTAGCTGGAGAGCTCGTGTTGTGCTTGGCAGCAGGCTGGGCACTGCACTCTCTGTGAGCCTTCTCAGTCCAGTTCAGCTGGTTTTGGAAGTTAAAATACTGCTTCTGGTTACTGCGGAAGTTCCATCCCTGGCAGTAGCCCTGGTAGTTTCACTTCAGCCATCTCATTCTTGCATCAGCTGGGGTGATGCGTTCAGCTGTTGGGCTTGTAGAATCTCGCTGGATCCCTTATTTCTGTTCTCTGGTGATTTCCTTCCCAGCTTGTCTGTGCTCTTTTGAGCAGACAGTGTGCAAATGAGCAAGTGCTGCCCAGAATATTTGATGGAAAAAATGCAAGAGATATGTGCTGGAGCACAATGTAGCTTCCATCAGAGGCATTTCCTTGCAAGGAGTGCTGAATGCTTTGAGATTTTCAGACCTTTTTTGACCACTGTCAATATGGGAAAGCTCCTCTCAGTTTGCCCCTTCCTTTCTGGGGAGACAAATCTGCAAGGGACAGTACCTTTCAGCTGCTTTGCCCTCAGTGTTTTGTTCCAGTTTGAGGGCTGTTCATCAATGTTTCCAGCAAGTTTAATGCTGAATGCCCCAGCTTTAGTGGCAGGATTTAGAGTTCTTTGTGAATTATATTTAGTGCTGATGGAGGCTGCTTTGTTGGCTGTGTGTCGTTGCCTTGTAAAAACCAGCACTGTTCAAATAAATGCTTCTGGGAAAGAACCACCTTTCTTTTATAACTGTTTTAATGTGTTTGATTTGGGAACATCCTTCGAGCTGTGGCCAGGGAACAAATGGGTTGCCAGTGTTGCAGTCCCACGGTGAACACACCTGTGCACAGGTGAGGCAGAGCTGTGGGGCTCAGGGGTCAGAGTGCACAGCTGAGGTGCTGTGAGCTTTGCACAGGGTGTTTGGTACAGCTGTAGAAATTGCTCTTGTGGAGCTGGTGTTTTTCCTAACCTTCCCTCTTGACCTGCTGTTGAATACATTGGGGTTTAGAGTTTCAGTTTTCTTGCCTCCTTCCCTGTAGTTCAAGTTGTTAGTTCTGTATTTTTGCACGCCAGAGAGAAATCAGATTTTGGGGTGTTAAATAGTTCTCCTGTATTTTAGGCACAGTGGGAATTGTGCAAAACAGTTATGTTTTGAACTTCGGTAACCAATTTTGACACTTCTTTGATTGTCAGACCATTCATCTCTGGAGTCAGGGGAGAAGGGAGCCAGCATTAAACATGGGGCAATTGAAGGAATAGTGCAGAGCACTGGTTCTGAGGGGTGTTGGGGTGGCTGGTTGCACATGCCTGTCTGGAAGAAGGCCAGAATGGCAGGCTTGGACAGACTTGCTGCAATGGGAATGGTATTGGGATCTGTGAACTGTTCTCCTAGCCTGAAAGCAAGCCTGCCATCAACATGCTTTGCGTATTTGATTGCTGTGCTGGCTAATACCAAACGTACCAACAAAGTTCACAATGTTTTTCACTGCTGCTAGCTGCTCTGCCTTTACTCTTACATGACACTGAGTTCTCAGTGAAGAAGCAAACAGCATTTTGGGATCTAAATTATGCCTGTGTGGTTCTCCCAGCTTGTGTATGTTGGGCCACATGGCAAACTTCACAAACAAAAGCCTCTTCACTGGTACTTGATGCAGGTGGTTTAAATCAAGGTTACAGAAAGTGGTTAGGAATGGTCCACCTGCCCTGGCTTTGCTGCCTTGGGTCCAGAGGGGTCAGCAAGGGAAAAAGCTGGTTCAAAACCAACCATAAAACCCACTCCCAAAATTAATTAAAAAAAAAACTCCTACAAGAGTTTTCAGACAGTCTGTTTATTTGAAACAGTGTAATGTGGTTGTCTTCCAAAGAAGCACCAAGTCTTAAGAATTACATGGCATCAGGATCTTGGCTTTGAGTGGAGGGCCATGTGCCTGATTTGCTAGTGAGCTAGGAATTGTTCTTGGATGGCTGAGTGAGAAGTAATTTGATGTGACCCATGGTGTGAGCCAGTCTGGTCTCAGGGGTGACAGGCTGTTCAGCTTGCCTCTGTGTCAGGTGATGTTGTGGGAGCTGTTCAAAGTAGAGAGAAGTCAGGCAGAGAGATGGCACACTGTTCATGCCCTGAGAGCAAGTTCAGCTCTGGGTACACCAAGAAGCCATCTGTTTTTCCTTGACTGCTTTCCTAGCTGGAGGCTTCCTAGCCCTACTTTCTCCTGCTGAAGAGATCACAGTGACGGATAACCCGAGCAGAACTGAGCCTTCTCTACAAGCTCTTCTGACATGAGCCTGAAGTCCAGGCTCCTCTTGGCTTCGTTTTTTCCTCTTGATGGCTGATTTACAGACCAAGGGGAAGATCAGAATATTTGAGGCAGAGTCCTTTTTCTCTAAAGATTTTTAGCCTTGGGGACAGTGTGCTGTGACTGGGACTGTGCTGTCTCCTCAGGATGCTAGGTGGGGAACGGGAGTGTGCAGAGCACAGTGGGCTCTTGCTGTGGGCTGTTCAGCAATGGGGACAAAAAGCAGAATGACACCAGGCATTTTGAAAGTAGTTGAGTGCAAGAGTACTCAGAGACCTGTGCTTCCTTGCTGAAAGGAAAATACAAAATCCTAAAGCAGACTGGCTGGAGCAGGGGCTCCCTCTGAGTCTGCCTGTGCTGCAGCCCCTGGCTGGCCTGGGGCGGGGAGCTCCGGGGCCGTGGTTCTTTGGGGAGCAGCAGTGAAGGAGGGTTTGCCATCAGGCTGCTCCGGAGGGAGCGAGCAGCAGCACGCAGCCTGTGCGAGCAGCCGGTCTCGTTTGTGCCGTGCGGGCCCTGGCAGCCCTGGTTGCTGTGGAGATGTTCCAGCTCCCAGCCCGCTGCTGCTGCCGTGTTTGGGGATGCTGTGCTCAGGGCTGGGACATGGATGCGATGGGGGAGGGAGGGTTATCCCTGCAAGGCAGGTGCTGGAGAAAACCTGTGCCCTGAGGATTTTCTTTAACCCTTTCATCTGCTGACGGTGCCTGTGACAGAGCTGGCTGCCGCAGGGAGGATCCCCTTGGGTGTGTGCTGGAGGGCTGGGTGCTGCCTTTGTTCCTGCAGCCAGCTGCAGCACTGGCAGCTCGGGAGGAGGATGCTGCTGCAAAGCACGGCAGATGTGCTGCTCCACGCCTGGAGGCCAATCGGACACAGCAGGAGGCCTTTAGCTCTGATGCTCCTTCTCAGCTGCTGGCGACTTCATGCAGCTTCTGACAGTCCTGGAGGTCTCAGGGGCAGCTGGGCAGGGCTGTGGGCAGGCAGGGAGTGTTCTGTAGTACGCCTGGGATTGCCAGTCCCGGTGTGTCAGTGCTGTGTGACAGGCACTGCTGGCCGGGACAGGGGCCAGCCAGAAGGCAGCTTGCATTAGGAAGGCACGCAAGGGTGAGCCAGGGAGTGGAGGGCTGCGGGGTTTGTTCCAGCTACGAAGGTCTCTTCATCCCCCACCCCCTGATTTGTTTTCTTGCATTCCTCCTCCCAGAGTCTCCTTTCGGTCTAGGGTGTGATTCATTTGCTCATTTGTGTATCTGTTTCTTTGCCAATGTGTGAGGCGTGTGGTGGGAGCTGCCCTCCACCCTGGCTGGCTCATGTAAACTTTGTGGGTTGTGCCTTTGCTTTGTTGCCGACCAGCTGAGAAATGAAGCCCTCGCTACAGAAGTGGCTTGTCCAGTCCACATCCTAAAGGCTGCCCCTGCCTGACAGTGGTGTTTTGGCTAAGCTCATTAGGTGCTCAAATGGGACATTGGCATTTCTGGGCTCTACTGCAGTCCATGGGTGTCTTCTGTAAGCTTGTGAGATCGACAGCTGCCCCAAGGCTTTGGTGTGATGGATGTGGCTATGCCTGGTCTGCTTCCATCTCCTTCCTTGGTGGTGCCTCTGGCTGCTCCAGCTACTACTGAATTAATACAACAAATGTCAAATGTGTTTGTGTCACCTGTAACATGGAAAATATAGTCCTGATGTCTTTCAAAGGAGCCTTAACCATGAATCAGCTTTTTGTTATTTGCTGACTTTTTTCTTTAAAGTTAATAAAACATCTTCCTACTGCCTCAAAACTTTGAAAACGTGGGTCAAACCTCATTCACCAGTACCACAGGCACTTTCACTGATGCTCACTTTGATATCAGGACGCTGTGCAGTCCTGTTGTTCTGGAAGCTGGGTTTGGACAAGGCAGACCAGGAGAGATGTATTTAACTACATTTGTGCCCATGCCTGGATTTGCAGGCATCATGGTATGAACACATAGGTGAGTTTGCCATACTCCTTTATACTCTGTAGCCTGAGACACAGACTTAATCCCTGCTTTGTAAGTGGTTGGGTTTTTTTCCTCTTCTAAGTCACTGTATTAAGGGATTTGAAATCATCAAACTGAAGAGTAAGAAACCAATGTATAACCATGTGTGCAGAAGCTGAGATCTGACTGAGGCCAGCAGATGTGTGAGGAGCTACCCGTGCTCTTGCTGAGATGATTTCCTAAATGGAGAGAGAGCTGCTGTTTCTCAGTAGCACAGTTCAGAGCACGTAGCTGGAGGTGAGCAGTTGGTCTCAGGCTGATTTCCTACAGGTGTGACTTGGAACATGTCACATCTTGGCCAGGTAGTCAGAACAGTTGTGTGTGACACAACTACCAGCAGCTGCCACAAGAAATTCTGCTTGGCTACCTGCAGAGTGTGTGGAGCTGTAGAGGTTTGGCTTTAACACCTGTGCATTTCACCATCATCGCTGTGTCCCGGCAGTGCCCTTTTCTTCCCAGGTGTGTTGGTTTGGAAAGACAGGTATCTGTCAGGGAAAACTGGAGTTTCTCTTGGAATGGAGAATGTAAAAACCCCCTCCCTCCAAACTATTACAATTAGGAGCTTTCGGGCATAAATGTGGGAATAGGAATAACAGTTCTTTACTAGGAATATTAAAAATACAAATGCAGTAATACAAAAAAAGCCCCAAAAAACAAGCAAGCAAGGAAACAAAAGTCCTAGAAAACCCTGACAGTCAGGGATATGACCTGACACCCTGTTGTCAGGGTGTTGGAAGCAGTCCAAGTAAGTCCTCTGGGAATAACAGATGTTGTTCTGTGGAGTAGAGATGATTCTGTAGGAAAAAGGGACCAGTGCTGGCAAGATGTCTCCAGTCTTCCTCCAAGAATTCAGTGGAAAACAGGCTAAAGGTGTTTGGGATTGCAGGTTTTATCCCGGTGGAAAGGCTTTGGCTCCTCCTGCTGGGTGGAGCATCTCCCAATAGAATGAGGTGATGTTATCAGTGATGTGAGAGCCTTCAATGGCCCATTCACAGGGGATGTCCCTCGGAGGAGGAGGGTGGAGGAAGAGATAAGGAGGCCCTGCCTTATCTGGTGTTATCAGGTGTCCCTTTAACAGAGGGCATCTGCCCTCTTTCTACCCCTAGAGTTACAAGAGATAAAGAACAATATCTCCCAACTGGTTTCAACAGATGAAAATAGAATACACATTTTTGGTTACATTTTCAACCCAAGACACCAGATTACTGAAGCACTCAGAAATGAGAAGTGCCAATGGAATATGTAAACTCTGCTTTGTGAGTCAGGGTTATTTGGCTTGGAGGGACCCTGATCCCTTTGTGCCCATGGTGAGTCTCCTAGAGCCAGCCAGCAATGTCTTGACCTACTGAAGGAAGACATCTCTCAGCATTTTCCTGTTCATATGTTGGATTAGAGTATCTAAGCTCAGATGTGCTTTACTACTTGGTCTTATTAACCTCAAGTAGCAAATGTGTCCATGTGCAGTTCTAGGATCTTGTAAAAGTTATCCAAATCTGCAAAATTTTAACACGCCCACCCCCTTTTGCTTGCTCAGTTTGGAGTAGGCATATCTGTAATTTATTTGAAGTGAGCAGGACAGTATTTCAGCTATAAAAGGATAGTGTCTGACTGTACATGTGAGTCCTTGTGAGGTCCTGAATAGAACCTGTTGTGTAAGATAAGCTGCCATCCTCCTACCTGGCTGAACAAGACCTGCTTGCTCCAGCATTTCTATAGATCTTAGTCTCCAGAATCTTAAGACCTTAATTCTCTGTATGAATGCTGGGAAGAGGATTTCAAGATCCTTGAGAACAAGAACAATGAAAATACTGGCTCTGCAATTGTTTCCTGGCTGCTTAAACCTTACTCAAATGGATCTATAGCCAGAACAGCCGATTAAAGGTCAGCTTAGTGGGAAATGTGAATGAAGGACTATTAGGTTTCTTTGCAGGTTACTCAGGTTATGTTTCTGTCATGACAGAAACTGAGGTGCCTGACCTCTGCCTCCTCTTTTGATTTCACCTTGACTGGGAGCTTCCCTGGTAATGTGACCAACATTGAGGGAGTTGTCTCATTAAGCTTTGCAAAGTGAGGAAGCGTCTTCCTGAGGCTCCTACTGCTGCCCTTGACCAGAGCCCAAATCTGATGTATCAGTGACATCAGAGGACAGTACTTCTGCCCTGCTTTCTTCCCTAGCTGGCTCCTAGATACAGAGCCCTGTCTTTGGCATGCAGAGTGCAGCAACAAGTTTGTCCACGAGCTGTTCTTTTCCTCCTGAGAAGCTGCTGGTGCAGCCGGCTCTTGGTGTGCTGCAGACATTCCCACCTTCCTGAAGCAGCTGTCTCCCCAAAAGGCGGTGCAGGGCTCTGGGCTCTCCTGCACAGACACCCCCATAGCTATGTGCAGAATGGGTCTGTTTGTCTGGGCAAGCGTGTGTGGGTGGGTGTCTCCCTCCAGTTCTCCTTCCAGTGGCTCGCGGTTTATTTTGGGACTGATGTGGGTGTAAAGTGTCAGCTCGGAGCAAAGCACTCAACATGGACAATGAAAGCACTGGGCTGGGAGGCTGCTTGCTGTCCTGAGATGCTGAAATAATTTGGATGAGGTGACACTGTCCAGCGGCCAAACGGAAACCAATTCCCTCCTTATAGCCATCGGCCGATGGAGGTTTTCAGATCTCAGAGGAGAGTGCTCCTGGCATGAAACATTTTCTCTAATAACAATTCTTCACAGCTCTTGACCTGGACAAAGGGTATCTGTGCACTACAGTCTTCCTACCCCAGCTCCCATCTTGTAGTTGGAGTCCCGTATAACTGTGGATGCATCCTGTTATTATTCTCTACTTCTCTGGGGTTTAATTAAAATGCAGGTCTTTAATTTTTAATTTTTCCTTCCTGTTGATTCGACTGTCTCTGTGTGAACGAGGTCTCAGTGCAATTACTGTGCTCCCTGTGGAGAAACAGACATTTAATTCAGCAAGGCAGACTTTTTCTTGAAGGGGGTTTATTTTCCTGATCTTCCTACTCAGAGGGATGCAAAAGCAAAACATCCAGTGAGTAAAGAATGCAACACTTTATTTGGTTGTTCTGGACACGTTTGCTGCATCTCAGTTACCAAAATGTTATGTCCTTTGCAGAGAGCTGCCTCCTTAAGCAAAGGGCTTGTGATGAAGCTGCTCAGCACAACTTGCATTAGTAAGGCGAGGTGAAACCATTGGTCAGGTCCAGGTTTCTCTTTAAAACTCTGTTCTTGCAGTAGTGATGTAAAAAGATGGAGTTTTATTGTAGCATTAAGCTGTCTCATGGTTTGTTAACCTGAAACCAGGACCAAGCAAGTACCTTGTACCTCTTGCTCTGGGGACATTTAAGTGAGGAGAGGACAGAAGCTCCTGGAGAGGACAGAGGCTCCTGCTGCTGTTTGGGACCCAGCTGAGCTCCTGGCAGGGAAATCAGCTATGAATCTTCAAAAAAGGTGGAAATACTGGCTCTCATATTTCCGTTGTCCTTATTTAAGCTTGTTTCAGCTAACTTAGTGCTTTTGCTAGCTGAGCTCCCCTTGTGCAACTGTAGGTCACTGCTGAAACTTGCAAAGACAGGATTTCTCTGTGCCTCCTGAATTGCAGTCCCAGGCATTCAAAATACTTCAGGCTCTTTCAGCTCCAGACCCGAGGCTTCCTCAGTTCCCCTTCTGTGTGCTAGGTTATTTTCTCTGTGTTCACAGAGATCCTACCTATATCTATTAGATGCCTCCAAATGTAGCCTTAAGGGTTCTTTTTCCACGTCTTTCCAGATCCACTGGTTTTACTTAGCGGTGTTTAACGTAACAGGCTTTGATAGAAGTGGCTTGTGGGACTGATCCCAGCTTTGACCCCTGAGACTTGATGGAAGTACAGTAAAACCTTGGCAAAGAATAAGTGCATGGCACTAATCTGCTGTTATCAGAGGCATTATGGCACACAAATCCTCGCTGTAGTTGTGTGTGTGAGTGGCTCAGGATCCTCGTGCTGGTGGCAGCGACACACTTGGCACGAGCCTTTTTGTCATGATTTGGGTAAGGTATGGCCCCTTTCTGCCACGTGTTCTGAAGACTGCTTTGATTTATAAGCTGCCAACTTAGACTGAAATAGCGTGTTGAGGGTAAGAGTGATTTGATGGGATTTAAACTGATTTTTATCCATCCCCCACACACCCTGCCCCCCGCCGATGGAGAGGATAAACATTCCATTGTTTTTTGTGTGAAGTGCCTTTTAGTACCAGCAGCCCAGCAATGGGGGATAAAGAAAGCAGATGTGTCCCATGTCTTTTTAAACTGCTTTTGTTTTTCTGATCACTGTAAAGGAGGCTATTAATTTTTTTGATTTTTTTTTCCCCAAGCAGCAAGTGCTCCACAGGGTTTGATCAAAGCTCATAAATGATGAATTGAAGGAATGCCCGGCGGAGAACAGAACGCCCTCCTTGTGCTCTGCTCTGTGTGCTGAGAACACCATTGTTTCTTCCCGTACCTTTTCCATCCCCGAGCTCGGGGCTGGAGAGAAAAGGCCTTTGTTCCTTGCCTGTCAGCTGAGACAATGCCAGTGTGTTGTCCTACCTCTGCTCTCAGCACCTGACTGGCCAGAGTTCTGTGGGTTTTGGCAAGCAGAGCGCAATTGTCCTCCAGCTACAGCTTTACAAAGAAAACAAACGGCTTCACAGCCTCCTTCCTCCACATCGTGGCCCTGTGTGTCTGTCTGTGCCTGCCCTTTGGTTTGGGATGCAGAGGAAAAGCCAACACCCTCTCCTGTGCTCCAGGTGGGGAGATGCAGCTTCACCTGACTGCCAGTGCACACAGCTGCTGGCAGGGGGACAGGGGGGCACAGAGACCCAGGCAGTCCTGGTTTTCTGCCTTTTTTGTAATTCCTGCACATCTCTGATTGTGCTGTCTTGCAATGCAAAGCTGTCAAAGGAGAGAGCTTGCAGTTCTCTTTCTCTTGGTTTTTGGGGGTTTTAGCAGGAACAAGAGTTTTGCAAACGAGGAGATAGAACAGATGGCATGGGCTGGGGTGAAGGACATGTTTGGAGAGGTGCTGGAGTGCAGACCATAAGTCTGGCTCTTCCCTGCTGCTGGCCCTGTGTGAGACCAGAGTTCAGGCAGAGCCACGGGTGTTTCAGGATGAGACCAGCAGTACTTGCTTCAACATCTGCCCCCACTCCTGTTGGGAAGAGCCTTTAGCTGCATCTCTCTTGCTGTTTGCACCCAGGCTAATCCTGTCTGCCTTCAGGCATTGCAGTAAGCAGTGGAAAAGGTGATGAAGGTGCAAATCACCCTTGCAGTGCTGCATTGGCACCTGGCACCAGTGTGAAGTATCAAGTGCAGGCTTCAGTCAGTGGCACTTGTGCCAAAATCCAGTATCAGCTCCTCTTTCATTCCCATCCACTGCTGGACTTCAGCCCTCCACAAACAGCCTCGATGTTACACTTGATCTGGGAGAAAGAGCTCAGCAGTGGGTTTGAGAAGAGCAATGCTGATGTCTGCTAACATTGCATGCCAGAGGCCAGAGATGCCCATGCCATGGAGTAAGGACCTGACACAAAGGCAGTGCTGGCTCCTGGCCAGTATGACAGATGATGTCTAGTCACTACAGCCTGCCCAGCAACTTTCTGTGGCCTCTGCTATCCTCAAACTGAGATGTCTTTGCTTCAGGTTTATCTCTGCCTGAAGTTTGTGTATGCCTTCTGAATTCCCCCAGCTGTGGTAACTTCTGTGAGACTGTGACAGCGCCAATGCCGTGGTCCTGTTAACCCAGAGCCTGAACTCGGCTGCAGAGCCCAAATTTCATCTGCCCCCAAGCTCCCTGTGCTGGAAGGCAGAAGTGCAAACAGCTTTAAGCAGAACAATGTAGCATTGCCCGGGTGAAGAATGTGATTTACTTGCATATGCCTGGCATGTGAACACCAGGGCCAGAGGGCACCACTTGAGTCCTCTGCTTTCTCTTTCCTTTCCCCCCCGTCCCTGCCCTTTCCATTAGAGATGCCTGAGCCACTTGCTAGCACTTTTGTTTGGGGGTGAGGAGAAGAATGTGTGGGTTGACAAGAGGAGATGGGAGCGAGATCTTTGGGAGCAGGAGTCTGAAACTGAAAGAGCCAACAATCTAGGAAAGCCTTGTAGACAAGTTTAAAATTAGATTGACCCTATGCTTTCATATTGCTGGAATTTAATTCCTCTGACCCTGAAGCTTTTGGTCTGACTCAAAGCAAGGGTTCCCAGGCTGTGGTCAGTGGAGGCCAGTGCCATTTGGGGCTCTTGTGTGGCCATGGGTCTGTATCAGAGACAAATGTACCTCCTGTCCACCTCCTTGTATTTATGAAAGGTTTGGGGAAATTCAGTCTTGAGAAGCCAGGGAATCCTCATGTATTTTTGTTGTCTTTGTCTGTATCGGTGTGTTTCTGGAGCCTGTTCCCCCTCAAACTGGGATACTGCTGTGTGTAAAAGCTGATCAGAGCTTTTCCTTTTTCAGGCACGATTGTAACTCTTTCTCTTCTGTTCCTGTTTGCAGGTTGTGCAGCTTGACATTAAAGAAACTGGTAGTCTTAAAGGAATTGGATAAGGAGCTTATTTCTGGGGTCATTGCTGTCAAAATGCAGGTAATTGCTGCTCAGTTCTAAGAATTGTGTTGTTTGACTAAAAATACTGGCAGATGCCCAAACTGAGCTTTACCTCCACGTAAGGTTCCATTGCATCCACAGTCTTCTTCCCAAGTCCATCAGGGTGTTCTGGATCTGTGTAGACTCTTTTCTTCTCCCACATTCCTACCTCATTTCACTGTTGTAAGCGGAAAATATTGTTCAGTGTGAGCTTATCTGCATGTAAAAATGCTCTTCACAGATCACATGTCACCTTTTCTTCCTGAGCTGGCACTAAATCCAAGCCTGATTCTCTATTTAACAGTTTGGGGCTGAACATCTTGGTAACTGGGTCTTGGTTTGGGGGAGTCTGGGCCTTCCTCTGCTGGTGGGCAGCTCTGCTATCCAGTCTTGTCTGAATTTGTTGGGGTGCCTGTACAGACTAATTTGCTTTTCCTACAATACAGTTGTCATCCTAGGTAAATAACCCACTTTACAGCAGATGTTTGTGCCATTTAATTAGGTGCCTCCATGTAGGTCACTCTGCCTGGAGGCAGGCTGGGAAGGAAGGGGACTCGCTCCACCGTGCGTCACAGCATCAGTTCGGCTCACATGCTCCCATCCTGCCAACACTGAAGTGCTTAACGAGGAAAAGCCTAGCAGACCTCTAAGTGGAACATTAACTGTGCTGAAAAGCTGCTGCTTTTCAAATGAAGAGCTAGGCAAACCCCTGCAGGGAGCTGGTTGTGTCGAAGCACACACAGTCTAGTTTGGAAGGTGAAATCAGGAAGGAAAAACACGTAGCTGAGGATTTGATTGGTATCTCTCATCTCTGAGTTGTCCAGCTGGGGTAAAAATGTGTCCCTCTAAGTTGGAGTGGGTTTGTGCTCCCACAGCAGAGAGCAGAAAGGCAGGGAATTGCTTCACACACCTGGATTTGTGGGAACCTCAGAAGAAGCACTGCTGTGGCTTTCCAGGCTGTCAGATTCTGCTTATCACGGCTGAAAGCTTTCCATGTGTTTGTGCTCCTAGATGATGAATGCATCACTGTGGGCACCTGAGGCTTGTCAGCAAATCGGCTGTGCCCAGAGAGTGCCAGACTTGGCTTGAAGAATTCAGCAGCTTTTATTAGAGCAAAACCTTCTTCTCCTATCCAGATTACTGCTGCTTACACTTTCTATAGGAGAAAGCTTGTCCCAGACACACAAATCCAAAGGGCATTTTAACACGTGGGAGTTTCATATCCCATTTGGTTGTGATCTGCGTTGCTGCAGTGTTCAGACACTGGAACCTGAGCAGTCCTCTCCACATCAGGCCCTGCTATTAAAAATCCCTTTAGAGCCTGCAGGTTATGATGCTGATGCTTCCAAGCCTTTTCAGGGTTGCTTTATTTGCCAGCACTCAGGTTTCTGACATGACTGTTGTTTGAGGCTGGTGGTACTGGATCATCAAATACGTGATCTCTGTCAAATGACTGCCTCTGTGTGGGGAATTGCACGCGAGTTGTCAGACACCAGAGCCCTTCCAGAGGGGAGGACTGAATTCAGACCTAATGAGAGCATCCTACCTGCACTTCCCATGTCTCCTTGCAGCCTCCAGAGCAGAGATGTTCAAAGAGTTGTCAGCTGTATTTCCCGAGCCGTTGCTCTGTTTATCTGCTGCGGTCTTTTAAAAGCAGCTATATTTGGTCTTTCATTAGATTTTGGTTGCGTAACCAGTAAAGCAAGATTGCTGCTATTAGGAGCTTGGCCCAAATGGAGCAGCTGCTGCTGCTGCCAGCGACCAGGCTGGCACGTGTGCTGCCTGTCCTGGGGGCAGCCCTCGGGTGCCTGGCTCTGCTCTGCTGTCTGTTGTCACATCTGCTGGGGCTCAGGCACCCCGGTGTTTCCAGAGAGGAGCTGGTGCTGTGCAGAGCTGAGGCACCGCTGCAGATCACGGCCCCTGCTCTGGCGGCCTGACCATGCATTAGGAGAGGAGGGGGTGTAAACGAGGCTCTGCTGCTGTCTCATCTCGTGATGGTCTTTGAGGCTGATAGGGGCAGACCACATTTCCCCTTGGTGTAGCTTGGAGGTGTTTACCTCCCCAGTCTGTCTCTGATTTCCCAGATGCTGCTTTTTTGAGAGCTACAGTTCTGTGCTTCTGGGAGATCAGCCCGTCTGGACAAAGCCAGATCTGCAGCCTCAGCAGAACACTGAGCCAGAGACCTCCTGAAACTTGCCACGGTGTTTGAACAATGCAGAAGGGTTTGCTAGGCAGCAGTCTGTCATGTTTTCCTACTAGTTTTCCTTCAAACATTCCCTGAAATGAAACGCTCACACAGTAAATAACCTGGTAACTTTGTTAGCATAAGGCAGCCCACACACAGGTTTGGTTTGGAGTTGCCCTGTGATACATTAAATCTCCAGACTCCACTGAGATGCTTAGTGGCTTTTTTTTAATATCCCCAGCTACTGGCGATTGTTTAAACAGGTTAAAGTCCCCATTTTCCCCAGGGAGGGGTGTGTGCACAAAAAGAAAAGCCCAGTCTGTCATGGCTAATGCCGGAGATTTAAGCGTGATGCTGCAGCCTGCAGACCCAGGAGACGAAGGGCCTTGTACCTATTGGCTGAAGTGAAAATAGGAGACTTCAGCTCCAGGGGTGGGGGTTGACTCACAGCTTTTCAACGCTGGGGTTTGGCAGAACAAAAGCTGCATTGTTGCAGTTAGGGACAGTAAATATGCCCAAATCTTTATTAGTCAAATCTCTCCCTTTCATCTCATTAATATTTCACAGAAGTACAAGGTCAGGCCCATCCATTCACTGCTCTGTGGTAGTCCCTGACAACGTTTCCTGGTGTGCAGTAACCAGGGCTAGGATGGGGTGTGAGAGGTGGCTCTGGGGGAACTCACTGGACTTTGTCTCCGTGCAGGGCTCCAAGCGCATTCTGCGCTCTCATGAGATCGTGTTGCCCCCGAGTGGACACGTGGAGACGGAGCTTGCGCTGACCTTCTCTCTGCAGGTAGGCTGCGACCTGGCTGCCTGCTGGGCTTCCTTTGCACAGCTTCTCCCTTTGCAGGGGGCAGGGATGCCCGGTGGCTCTGAGGTGAGGATCCCTGTGAATACGAGTGGTGTGAATTGCCTCCCAGCGCTCGGGGTCTGGAGCAGGGCACTGATTCACAGTGCTCCTTCCGCAGTGAATCCTGGAACATGAAGACTTTGCAGTCTGTCCTCTTCAAGTCAGAGCTGTGGCAAGAGCTGAAGCAGAGCGAGTTGGCTCTTCTTTGCTTTTGTTGCCTTCTCTGTGAACAGGCAGTGGAGGATGGCAGCCGTGGGGGTGGTGTGGAGTGTCAGGCTGACAGAAGGCAGTAGTAGGAATGAGTCAGGTGAGCCTCTGATTTGGAGTTGCTGAGGGAGGCACCATTTGGGGAACAGGAGCAGTGTGCTTGTAGTTACTCCTGCCTCTAGAGTCACAGGAATCAGAACAACTGCATTTTTTGGTTCCTCTTTCCTTCAAAGCCTGCTGCCCTGGTGCTACCTCCTGAGCAGGATAATAAGGTAAATAAGGGCTGGCTTGCTGAAAGTGAGAGAGAGGATCCTGCACGCATAGAGCAGAGCCAGACAGACCTCAGGGGCATTCAGATCTGGATTATCTTCGTTTTGTGACTGTTGGTTAGATCTTGACTTCAGGACTTTGATCTGGTAAAGAGAAAGGCTCAGGTGATGATGTGAGGCTGGTTGTTACTCAGACCTGTGCAGAGCTGAAGCAGGTAAGGTTTCATTGCAGATGAATAATAATCCTGCAGCTGCCCAAGCAGATGCCTGGGTTAACTGCAGCATGCATCCCCTCTTTTGTGAATAGGAAGAACCAAGCTGCATGCCAGCAATATCTACACCTGGATCCTGTGGCTGCAGCTTTCCCATGGTTGGGAGCAAATCTGTAAGACAAGCCAGGTCTCCCTCTGCCAGTCCTGTGTCAGCAAGGAGCAAGTCTACAGATCTTTTTGGTATTAATTTGGATTATGGTGTTCTGGGTTGTTTTCTGGGGCTCAGAGCAATGCTGCAGCAGGATGCAGAGCACTGCCTTCAACTCTGTTTCCCCTGATGGGCTGGGAATTGAGCCAGAACAGGGGAGAGGAGTGTCTGTGACACTGAGCCTTCAGCAGAAGTGAGTGAGCTTAAAGCAGTGCTTTAAAGAGGTGCTGCTGCTCTCTGACTGCAGGAAGGGTTGGTGGTCTTGGATGCAGTAAGACATGGGAAGCATTCTTGAAACAGCACAGCTGGATTTTTATGGCAACTTTTACTGCTGCTTAATTGGACAATGGCTGAAAGCTACTTCTAACTGGCAATTGTAGTTTAATTCAGCTTCAATCTGAACTGAGTGACTGGGATATATTTGAGAGTGGTGATGGGCCACAAAGTAAAAGGACATGGGTGTGACAGAGCAAGGCTTTGTTGTCTTGCAGCAGTCAGTATCTCCGTATTGCACGGTCAGCTCTCGACACCGTGTGCCTGGCTGTGTGCTGTCTGCCTGGATTGGAAGCCCCTTGTACCCCACTGCCTGCTCAGTTCCTTCTCCCAGGTGACATTGTTGTCCTTTGCATGGAGCGTTCCCTCGTTGGAGCTGAGCTGGGGGTGTTCTGCTGGCTGGTACAACAGGGAGCAGCCCCTCGTGTCCGGCAGACCTCTGCTCAAACTGAAGGGAGGAGTTTCCTGCTGCTCTGTGACACTGCTGAGTGGGACTGGAGTCAGTGGTGTGTCCAGTCCTGCTTCCCCTCCGAGCTAGGGCTAAGCCAGCAGCAGCCCTTCTGGCAGGTGAGCTGCCATGACCCTTCCTGCTGGAATGTCTGCTTCTCCTGACCCACACTTCTGCAGGTTTCACAGAACCCAGGGAAATTCCCCAGATATTCCAAGCACAACATCCCAGCTCTCTGGCATTAATTAAGAGCTCTGCACTTAAGTCCTGTCTTTAATCTAATAAACCTTTCCAGATGGAAGAGATTACATCATTGGGGCTTCAGAAAAGTCTTTCCCTGACTCTCACTGTTCTAGAGTGTGTATTTTCTCACCCCTCAGGGGTGCCTTGAGGTGTTTGGTGCTCCCTCTAAAAGTTTTCAAGTGTTTTGAGCCTAACAGTTTTCCTCTCCAATCTCTGTCAGGGACTGACAATCACTAAAAAGTTTGTATTGAAGCAATTCTGTAGAGCTGGTAAGTCATGACTGGTGTTAAAAAAGCTGGACTGTGCTATGCAAATAGCTTGTCTTTTCTTCTGGGGGGTCTTGCTTTTGATGGAGGAACTGAGTGGCCTGAGTCTCTGTTCCTTTCTTTTACCAACTCTGTGGATGCTCATCAGAGATGGCCAGGCAGTACACCTGAGAGAAACAGAAACTTGTACATGTATGGACTTGAGCTGTTCAGTTTAATCCCAGAAAACTGGACACATTCAAATTGAGCTGCCTTGGGACCAGGGTTGACTTGGGACTTCAGTTCTAGGTTTGTGCTTAAGCAGCCTTGATGTGGCTCAAATGCTTTGAACGGGGGGTGAGGGGCCTCTCTTCCCTGCTGCCCTCCCAAAATGTAGAAGGGCCCCAGAAGCAAGGAAGGGGTAAATTTGAATGTGAGAGGTGCCTCTGGCTTTTTGAGCCACTCCTGCCCCTTCTCTCTAATAACTTTCTTCCATCCTTCTTTAGGGATGTTGCACATCTGTAGAGTGTCCCAGGCTCTGTGTGTTTTGAGGTTGGGACTGTTGTTCCTCTCTTCTGCAATGCCTCTCCCTCGGGCAGTGAGCAGTAGATCTTGCCCTTGCAGAGCTAATTAGTATTCTTGTTTGGGTGGCCACTACTCCCAGCTCCCTGCAGAGCAGTCAGGCTTGCTCTGGACTGCAAATTAATATCTCAGGGGTTTCTGGTGGTATTTGTTATTTGATTTTATCAAGTGTTTTGATGGGCAGGAAGTTAATTTTCATAATGTCCCAAGGAAAAAAAAAAAGAAAGTAGTTCTTTCCTGCAGGAGAATCATCCTTAACTTGGGAATGTCCTCTTTGAGATCCTAGCAATTAGGTTCTCCTGTCTGCTGGTTATTTAGTACTGCTTATGTTGTATATTTGGAGCATGTATCCCAGTCTCCTCTCCTCTTGGGATGGAACTGGTCAGGTTGCTGCTTTGTCTTTTCTTGAAGACTTCTTCTTTTGCACAGCTTCTCTCTCATGGTTATGGTTAGCCTTACTCATTCTCTAATATTCTCTGCTTGACTTCACAGCTTTCTCTTCTTGAGGACTTTCTGGAGGAGGTGTATAAACAAATGCATTTTCTTGTATGGAATATGCCTTGGGAGGATTTATGTCTTTTCACCATAACCTGGCAATAGGACAGGGGTTTTTTTTATTGACTTAATTACTTAAAATACAACCAGTTGAGAAATGTCCTTGTGCTGGAGGGAAGGCAGTGTCCTGCCAAGAGTGTGGGGGTCTGTGCAGGGCAGCCTGTGGGCACCTCGGGCTCAAGTTCTGAGCATCCTCTGTTTAGCTGTCTGGGAAAGTGTCTCCTGAGGCTGCTCATCTCCCTGGGACCAGCCCTTCCCATGCTGAGCAGCTGCTCTGTGTGCCTGGATTGCGTTTTTGGAGCACCTGTCTGAGCTGTTTGGGCAGAGCTGAACTGTTCTGTGGGATAATGAAGAATTGCTCACTGAGTGTGAGTGAGCTGTGGGCACTTAGGAAAGCCCCGGGGTTGTTCCCTGGGAATGGAGGTTATCCATGAAGCTTGGGATATATTGCCAAGAAGCAAAGTGAACTTTTCCACTGTGTTTCCCTCCTCAGTACCCCCACTTCTTGAAGAGAGAAGGCAACAAGCTTCAGATCATGCTGCAGCGGCGGAAGCGGTACAAGAACCGAACCATTTTAGGCTACAAGACCCTGGCTGTGGGGTGCATCAACATGGCTGAGGTGAGCTGATCTTCACATGGTCTGTTCACCCACGGGCACATCTTCCCTTCTCTCCAGACCCACTGTTGTCACTGTCCTCGCTGAGAAGTACCTGGCAGGATTTCTAACAGCTGTCTTAATAGCTGTAATCGATATTCACAAGGCAATATTTTAAACAGGTTTTATTACTGAGTAATAATATTGAGTGTTTTCTGCCTCATATCTTAATAGCTAAAGCTTTCACAAGGATAGCTTATGACCTTTTGAGGGGTTTGTTATTGTTTTAGTGGCTTTATTAGAGTTAGGGGGTCCAGATCAAAAATGCACAAGACAGAGTCACTTGGGCAAGCCTTACAACCCTGAGAAGTGGTAAAATTAAAGCAAGATTTGCTGTGCTTCTCAGTGCCACTGTATGAGAGTTCAGGATTAAGTAATTTGTCTTTTTGCTTGAAAAACCCTTGGCCATTGTTATTTCATGGCTGTTGGTAATTTAGGTGGAGCTCTATTCATGAGAAGTAAATGATAAAATTAATGCTGGAGTCAAGTATGGATAAATTATTCACAAAGGCCTTCTGAATGGCATAGCTCCATGCTTTGTTATTTCATGCCCTGTTTAATCTCTGCTGTTTCAGTGTCTAAATGTTTAGAAATGGGCTTAGCACTAGCAAGTTCAGTTTAACACCAATATTTTTCATCAGACTGCATTCTGTCAACAAGTGACTTTTATTCAAAATAAGCTAGTGTTGTGCTGTGGTGAGTTATTGCTGTATTAAAGAATTCACTCTAAAGACTGCTTCTCTTGTGTGAGTGCAGCTTCCCTCAGTCTTGCAGTGAATGGTGAGCTCCTTATTTAAATTGGCCAAACGTGTGGTGTTGCAGCTAACATTTTTCCTGTACTGTTTGATTTGTTGGACAGCTAGAAAATAAATACTGCTGTAAGGCAGAAAACATGTGGGCCCATTAATTAATCGGTGAACTTGTAAGTGTTGGGCATTTGCTGCTGCTACATGTGGTTTTTCTTATGTCTGTTTGTAATGTCAGCTGACTGGGGTTAGAAGGTCAAAAATGTTCAAAGGTTCACCATGTTAGGAAATAGTTGCTCTCCAGCTCATCTGGAATATTTATGAAATTGAAGGCTTCAGGAAAACAGATTTTACAAGCGCCCTCTCCCCTTTGGAGTTTATAGGATGATGACCCCTAAACTCCACTGACTCATTTCTTAAAAAAAATACAAAACGTTCTCTTAGCTGTTGAAAGAATGCAGTGAATTGGAGTTGAGAGTGAGCAGTTTCAGAGCAGGGAACATATGTTCCTCATCAGCTCAGGTCTGTTTAGGTCCCTGTGAGGAGCTGACAGAGCAGCCTGGTGTGTGTTGGAAAGCTGATGTGCAGGTGAGGGATGTGCTCGCTCACTCTGGTGGGGCAAGAGAAGAACACAAGATTCTGGGGAGAAACCTCCCAGCTGTCAGTGGCAAAGGAAGAGAAACCTGCACCAAGATGTCCCTCTTCCTCCACCACTGACTTGTTTTTCAAGTGGTGGCCAGTTCCTCTGAGATTCATGTCAGCTGTCTAGAGCAAGGATACTTTGCTTAAGGAAGCACTTTATGTCTGTATCTCACCAAGAATTTTTGCTTTTACTGGCTCTTTCACTGAGTTTTAAGACAAACTTAAGTTCCTTAACTAGGTATTCAGAGGGTGGATAACTCAATGATTCAAATCAGTACTGTGCTGGGGAAGTAAATACATAGCAATGAGGTAGTCAAGTACTCTGCTTCAAGGATGAGCTAATCAGCTGTTCAGCTCAGAATGTTTTTTGTTTCCTTCCATCACTTTCATTAGTAGTCAGATAAAATCTCAACTAGCATTATGCATTGGCTGCAAGTGGCTCTTGTGGTTACAAGGTCTTGAAAACTCCATTAGCATAAATAACTCTTGTAGTATGCAAATGATACAAATTTAAATGCAGGTTTGTACTGCTTAATTTCTGTCCCAGGTCATGCAGCACCCTACGGAAGGTGGCCAGGTTCTGAGCCTTTTCAGCAACATCAAAGAGGCTCCATTGAAGGTGGCAGAAATCTGGATCTTCTCCTTGTCGAGTCAGCCAATCGACCATGAAGACAGCACTATGCAGGCCAGCCAGAAAATCAAGTCTACGGGTAAGAGTCCAACCACATTGTCTGAGGACCAGTGTCTTCCTGAACCTAGCTGGAGTTAAACCCCACCTGGGCTTGGGTGCTTCCTGGGACAAATGAGGACTGGTTTGCACAAGTTGCTGTGTCTGTAAGTGATCAGTGCAAAGAAAACCCACTTTGCAAAAGTGCTGCTGGGTAAGCAGGGAGTGTGACAGGAGTGGGGTTTGAATTGTCAGCGCTTCTCCTGCATGCCACACCAAACCTGATCCATCCAGCAAGGGCTGGCTGTGTCCTCACCAGTGCTCTCCCAGCATTACTGGTGGATGTTTTGAGAGCCTGTAGCTTTTCACCTGGCTATCAGTGTTGTATTCAGGAGATTCACAGTTAAGCTACTCTTCCATCTTCTTTTTCCTTGGAGTATTGTACAATAAATTTCATTGAGTTTAGATGACACCTGCAGACTTGCAGCATGTTTGCTGGGGATGATGGCCTGGCTTTATGAGTGTAAATCCCTGATGTTGTACACTGTATAGGGAAGTCACTGGGCTCAGACTTGTGATGTTTTTATGTGGTACCAGCCCTCTGCTCTCTGCTGCAGGAGTGACCTGCTGAAGATAGTGCACGAAGGTGTTTGTGTGTTGTTGCCTGGAGCCGGGCAGCTCACTTGAAGGGTCATTTCCATAAAGGTTTTAGACTCTGTCATGTTTTACTTGCCCTTTAAGTCAGTTCTGCCCACATTAGGGGGGAAAAGTAATTGCCCTTGTGGAGAAACCTCTTTGCTTGCTGCTGTCTACCAGGTGGTTGGTTCTTTCCAGGATAAAAGGAGGAGGAGCACTATCTGTGTCCTGGTCCTTCCCTCTTACTGGGTGTGTTTCTCCTCATTCCTTTCCTCCAGACAATTCCCATCTCTCTGGTTCCAACACGGATAGATGTCTGCCAGTTTATCTTCTCCTTGTGTGCCTCCTTTCTTGATTTGTGACTCAGCTGGCCTTTTCTGCTCCTGAGATGAGACCGTGCCCTTACCTTGAAGGAGTTTCACAGGCTCTCTCCCCTCTTTCCTTCCCTTTCAGACAACTATTCCGAGGAAGAGTACGAGAGCTTCTCTTCTGAGCAGGAGGCCAGTGATGATGCCGTGCAGGGCCAGGTACTGTTCAGGGCATGGCTTGTCCCTGTGAGGGCTCAGTGGAGCATGTGCACTCCCAGCTCCTGCTTGAAACTGAAAGCCTATTTCTGTATCTAAACCATGCCAGTGCGAGACTGTTACCCAGTGTTCAGCTGCAGTGGAGAAGGCCTGCACAGTAACCCATTTCTTCTGTCATGCTGTGATTTATCTGTTCACGTGTTTGGACTTAAGCTCCCTGAAAAAACATTGGCATCCTTGTGCTTCTCTGCTTAATGGTCAGGGCATCATTTGATTGCTTCTCTAGCGCAATGGGATTCAAAGAGCCCAACTGGATCCCCAGCTGGAATTAAAGGGCCAGTGGGGTCTGAGGCAGCCTTTAGTCTTTAATACCTTTTACACAATAGGTCCTTTGGACAATCCCCTGACTAGATGTGAGACGCTTTTGATTTTGGGTCTTACTTGCCTTCAGACTCTGGCATCACCTGCCTTTCACCATCAGAGGGTACTGAGAGAGGGACCCACCAAAATGTGGGGCTGTGACTGTCCTTGTTCCTTGAACATAGAACTAGGGCTGTTTTGCTTCTCCAAGCTGTTATTCCTGTCCCTGCAGACCTGTCTCACTTCCTTTTCCCTCTACCATCCTAACTGCAATTAAGGCAAGTGCTGGATGCCTGGAAGACACAGCAGCAGGTTCATCTTCATAGGAGAAACGCTTTTAGCAGTTACATGCTCCTTGTGTCGCAGAATCACAAAGGTAACACGGGAATCTCTTTCTGTTCAGGATTTGGATGATGATGAGTACGAGATGGGGAAGCCCAAGAAGCAGCGGAGATCGATAGTAAGAACGACGTCCATAACCAGGGTCGGTGGAAATTAGTTTTACTAACACTGATGGGGTTTGGCCAGGATGGGCAGTGCATGTGGCTTGTGGGAGACAAGACACTGGCCCAGCATGGACCTTGGGGGCATGGTCACAGCTTGTGAAGAGTTAGGAAAAGCAGCCAGTTCAGGCAGTGGGAGCATCCAAGGTGTGTGCATGTCTTGATTGTCCTTTGGCTGCAAGGTTGAGGAGCTCCAAAAATCATGCAAGTGTGTGAAATTCCACCCCCATGAAGAAGCCAGGGCACGATCCTTGCTCATGTAAGTCCTGAAAGTAGCTCTAAGTGAAGGAAAGCTCTCCTGTTTGTGCTCTGTGTGGGAGAGGCCAGCGGGAAGTTCTCAAAATGTCATAGTCAGGCTGGAGCTTGATGGATGAACTTCACGTGATGCATGTGGTGCTGAGGCAAAAGAAGTAGCTGGATATTATATATATATATATATATATAAGCTTTAGAAAGATGCTTGTGGCTGTCCACCCTCCCTCCCACACAAGCATGAGTGTGCCTGCAAACTGCACTTGTGTAGAACAGGAACTTGTGCTTCACCACACCATGGTCTAAGGCTGTTTCTGAAAGCCATATTTTGATAAGGTCTGAAATAAACCCTGTTTTGACCTTACTATGTCACTATAAAGATCCTTTCTATGAGACCAGGAGTGTGCTGGTTTGTCAGGACAAAATCCACCACTTGCTTATTAAGCAAGGAACTCATAATAGGAGTGCCTTTATAGCCCTGACCTCTGAACTGATGCTCAATCTCCAGCTGGTGCAGAACTGGGTTTGGTGATGCCAGTTAAGTCAACATCAGCCCAGCTCCAAACCAGATCTCCTCTCCATGAAACCGTTCAGGCCAGCAAACAGCTCTTGCCTTGTCACCTTAGCTGCTGCATGCTGAGTGTCCCCCCTGCATGGGCTGCTGAACATCCCAGGTGTTGTCAGGGATGGTTTTGTGTGACAGCCTGAGCCAGAGGAGAACTTTCACTATTGTGAGAGCATCTCAGCCTCAGGGATGCACTGAGGACAGAAACAGGGCTGTCATGGGAGAGTGTGGTGGATTTATTTCACCTAAGCTTCGACTGTCTAGAAGGTGGCTGCAGCTGCAGGATAGGAGTTCAGAGATAAAGGGTGCAGTTTGGGGTCTGGGTGAAGTGTCTGAGGCCAGAGTTGGGAGTAGGCAGTTGGACCTGCAAGAGCTCAGGAGGGTCAGCAAAATGAGCAAATTTCACCTCAGGGTGCTCTGGTACCAGCCATTTCCTTCTCCTTTCCTCCTGACACAAGGATACCATCTCAAGTGCTCTATACCAGCACTTAGACCTGGGCCCTTCTTGTCTTTTTGAGAATGTGCACATCAGGTTTGTCAGTGGCAGGTAGAGAAGGGCTGGGCAGCTCCTGGCAAACCTGGGCTGTTTGATCCTGCAAAAGGGGGAGCACCTGTGGGGTGAGCAAGCACAAAGGAAGTGCAGCAGTTTGCCTTGTGTTGTTCTGGCCTGGTTCCTGCTCTGTCCAGGATCTGAGAGTATGACTCAAGAAACATTTGTGTGGTGGTGCAAGTGCTGAAGATAAGTGCCATAGCTTTTCACCAGTGCTGCTAGTGAAAGAAATGAACCTGCCATGCAAATTCCAACAAAAACCCTCCCATGCTTTGGTGGTAAAAATCACATTTGTTCTTGGGGTCAGTGGGTAGTTGTCTATGTTAGCTCGCCCTTGTTAAGAATCAGAAAAGTTGAGTGTCAGGTGTTTCCCAGGAATATATCAAAAAGGCACAGGAAGGTGCTCTGGAAGATCAAAATTGTTATCCATTGTGTGTCGAACCAAAAGTAGAGTGCCATCTTTCAGATTTATCGTGTTCGTTGGGGTGGGACCTCCCAGTTGGTGGTAATGAAATGATCATAGGTGTGGAAAAGCTGATTTCAGTGTAGGAACAGCAGACAGGTGGTCTGTGGTGCCAGGTGTTGATTTTAAACAACAGTGCAGCACCAGTGTCAGATGTGTCTGGCTTCTTGCAGGCTGGGAGAAAACAGCTCGCTTAATGCTTTACTTATGTAAAAGTGTCTTTAACTTGCAGCAACAAAACTTCAAACAGAAGGTTGTGGCATTGCTGAAGAGGTTTAAAGTGTCTGATGAGGTGAGTAATTCCTTCTGTAAACCTTCCTGCCTTGTGTGCTGCCCTCTGCTTGGTGCATCTTGCTTTAGTCTTCAGGAATAGTCCCCTGCTTCTTCTTGTTCCCTTCATTTTGTTTTCAAGTCCACAGTGGATGTGACCTTTCCTTACACCCTGGCCTTGCAGGGAGGCTTGAGGGCCAACTTCTAAATGTCAGCAAACATTTTCTAGATGAAGTTTTATCCGAAGCGGATTTTGGCAGCCATGTGCGTACTCATTAGTTTTGCAGATCGCTTTGAAATTATCTTTGACCCGTTCAAAGGCAGATAGTCCAAATGGTCTGTATTGCTTGTGAAGTTAAAGCCCAGCCTCTTTGATGATCTTACTAGAACAGCCAGACAAGACATGAAAAACTTGGATAGGGAGCTCAACCCACAAGAGTCAGCTGCTTGGTCGGAGCTGAAAGGGATGAAACAGATCCAAAGCCCAGGAAACCTGTGTAACATTAAGTATGTAAGACAAAAACAGTTAACTTCTCCTTTGGCCGTGTGGCTGTGTGCTGATTCTGTGGCTTGGGGAAAGGAGTGAGTAACTCCTTGTGCTTCCTTACTCTTCCGAGCAGTCCTGTTAGCTTTGCTGTTCTTCCCAGGTTAGCTTGGCAGCGTCAGCACCCTCAGCTGAGAGCTCAGGCAGCCGAGCCGAGCTGCTGCTTCTCTGGAGCTGCCTCTCAAAAGGCAAGCTCCGGAATAGGCACAGCCCCTGCCTGCTCCGGGTCTGTGTAGGGCAGGTGCAGTGTGAGGTGTTTGCTCTCCCTCCTCGGCCCATCCATGTCCAGGTTTCAGGCGCCTCCTGTGGACATTGCTGGGTATCAAATCACGAGGTGTCAGGGCAGCTTTTTCAGTAAAACCCGAGACAGGCTACACTGTTGGGAATACTGGCATTTTGTACTGGTTCTAGGAAAACTGAGGCTCCTTTGGAGCCTTTTAAAAGCTTTGTTTATAGAATAGGGTTGAATAATGGACATAACCAGTGGTTAAATGGCATGCTTGTGTCTACGTAGCTCCTGCTTAACCAGGCATTGACAAGCTTGATCCAAGACAAGCATTGCTGATATACTTAATCATCCTTGGATATAGTATCCTAGCACCAGGAATAGAACCTTACTGCCAGCACTGGTGTACTGCAGTCGTGGAGGGAGCAGAGGTGATGTGGGATCAGCCTGGCTCCTAGCAAAGCTGGTGATACTTGTTTTTGTCCTGTCTAGGTTCTGGATTCAGAGCAGGACCCAGCAGAGCATGTTCCAGAGGTGGAGGAGGATTTGGACCTTCTGTATGACACGCTGGATATAGAGAATCCCAGTGACAGTGGGCCAGAAATGGAGGATGATGACAGTGTCTTGAGCACTCCAAAGCCAAAGTTAAAGTAAGTGTGAGGCAGCTTGTGCTGGGCCAGAGAGAGACCATATACAGTGTCAGATGTTGGTTTTATTCCCACCCTTCCATGCTCTTTTCCCCCTCTTGACGTGGTGGTGTTAGAGTGGGAATGACAGCTTGTGATCTAGAGGTAGTGTGTGGGGGGTCTAACTTCCCTTCAGTCTTAGTTCTTCCTTGTTCCCTTGCAGAGATTCTGCTGCCGTGCCACCTGAGCACAGGGAAGGAATTGGTGGCAGGCAGGCAGAGAATTGAACTGTCCACAGGGTTTTGAAGCAGTAGTAGAAACAGGAAGGAAATGTGTGCTAAGGCAGAAGTAGAGGCAGGGATGAGCAAGGCACACTGTTCTTCTGGAAAGACCTTTCTTGTAATGACGCCCTGTGTGGAAAGAGAGTCTTTGTAGGGATTAAGGAAGCAGAGCTGCAGAAAACTAATTCCCCAGGGCCCAAAGGCACTGACTACAGCACAGGTGGATATGCTCAAGCCTGTTCTTAAAGAACTGGTGTGGGTCAGTCCCAGCACTGCAGAGCTGAGCTCGGGGTTGCTGGCTCAGAGCAGATGCAGAGCCCTGAGCTAACAGAGCTGTGTCACATCTCTGCTCAATAAAGACTGAAAATGAGAGACTGAGCTGCACTCGTGCATCTGACTGGTGAGTGGTTGAATGCTCAGGCCCCCAGTGTGTGATGGCTCTGAAAAAAAGAGTAATGGCTCTGACCACTGCAGCTGGTCAGTACAGCATCTGCTAAATCTGCTAATTGCCAGGAGTCATTATATCCTCATTCATGTTGAATAACCTCGTTGGGCTAAGAATAGATTCTGAATCTGGAGAGACCTGTTCCCTATCAGAGAGCCAGAAGATGTCAAGGGTATACTGGGCAGCAGTGGAAATGTTGGGGCTGGTGGCATGTGAAGGTGTTTGGTGCTTAACCTGATACCAGTTGGTAGGCCCTGCCTTGAAGGGATTTGAAAATAGATGTGTTGTGGTAAGCAGCTGCTTTGAAACAAGTCAAAATGTTTTACTTTACATGCTGAGGGTTCATATCCTGTTCCCTTGGAGCTGAGGAGCAAACTGTTCTGGGATATGTGATTGCTGGAGTAATGCTGGAATGGGAACTTAATGTGTGTGATCCTGGGGAGACACTCTGTAGTTTCCTAGGTCCAGTTCTTGTGTTCGTATCTTGAAGAGGATGTGATAAATGTTGATGGCTTTGAGGCAGGTTTTTCCCACAACAACAAAAATCAGTTCCTTACATTGTAATTGACTCTTGTAGCCTGATGTGATGAGCTGCCTTTTGAGTGGAAGCACAATCTGATTGTGTGTGGTACCTTATCTTACTGAGCAAATGTGTAATTGGAGCCTGGGGCTGGCAGCCAAATCCAGATGCAAGCTGGGAATAAAATGCAGATTAGCCAAGAATTGCTTACCCAGGAGAAGAGGGTTGGGGTGTGGGGGGAAGCAGCAGTTCTGCTTGCTGTCTGTCAGTCAAAAACTGGATTCAGGGATGCCTGGACTTTCTGGCTTCTTTTACTGTCCTGGACACCTTTCTCTCCTTTCAAAAGCAGCCTGTTTTACTGGAACTGTTGGGGAGCAGTAAGATCATCTGGAAGTGTCATGTTGCTTCACTGTGAATGTGGTAGGCTCACCCTGTCAGTGCTTTTGGTAATAAGAAGTGGGTTTTACTTTCCTTACTCAGACCTTACTTTGAAGGACTGTCACACTCCAGCTCTCAGACAGAAATTGGTAGCATCCACAGCATCAGGAGCCAGAGAGAGCCACCAAGTCCTGTAAGTCACATTTCAAGTGTTACCTATCTACACTGTTTCTAATTGCATCTGTTAATTAAAGACCCTCTCTGACCCCCTCCAAAGACTTGGATGCAGAGATAGAAATTTTCTGCTAAGAAAACGCATTTGGATTTTTTGGGGATTTGGGTTTTTTTGGCCGGATTGGGGTTTTGTTTTCTTTTTAAATGCAAATATTGTATTAACTCAAGGGTGCATCTTTGGGTTATGTATTGAATATTTGCTGATGGTGTGAATAGCTTCGGATTCCCATGTGCCTGAAATGACTGCCAGGATGGGAGATGTTGCCTGGGAGTTTTAGGTGCTTCCAAGCACTCTGTGGAGGAAGCTTTTCTTTGCTGTTGTTGGGATACTTTTCCTGGTGACTGATGGTGAATGGTCAGGGGCAGCTCAGCTGCTTTTCCATTTGCTCCTGGATGGGTGTAAAGTGTCAGTCCCATCCCAGAGCACCTCATTGCCTCTCTTGTGTGTTGTGCATCAGCTTTGCCACATCCCACACTGATGTGTGCAGTCCTGGTGTGAGCAGGGAGCACTGCTGGCCATACTGCAGAGCTGAGTGATATTTAAATGGAGAAGCATCTCTTCTGAAAGCCTGACCCAGGGAGTGTGGCTGGAAACTGTGCTGCTGCTAAACCTCCTGAGGATTTTTCTTCTCTCAAGCAGGTAGAAGTGCCTGAAAAGACAAAGAGTCTTGGAACCAAACATGCAGGCGACAGTGTTTCTGACACTGTTCCTTATGTAAGTTGAAAAATGCACTTGTTGACCTTCCTGCTGTGAGTTCCTTTGGGTGTCAGCTGTGGGCTGCATTCTGTGGCATGCATCTGCCTGTCCATGTAGCTGCACATGCAACACAACTTCCACAGGTAACATCAGCTGCAGTGAAGACAGCACTGAGTTCTCCTCTGACCTTAGTCTGGAGGTTCTTTCTGCCTTTTGCAGGTGAAATGCTCTATTTGACCTTTTGTTCAAACAGCCTGAGGAAGGCAGGCCCAAAGTTTGCTACTGAGCACTTAAAGGATGCTCAAGGTCATTCCATTTTATCAGACAGAAGTATTACTTTGAGCTGAATTGGCAGGAATCGAGCTCGTCCCAGGGCAAAAATCCCAAAGTTTGAGTTCCTCTGCTGGGAATGTGGGGTGTGTGACATTTCTCTCATGTCTTTCTCTCTTAGCTAGTTCACTGGGGTAAGATGAATTAATCTGCATTTCATGAGGAGGCATGCAATGGCTTTGAGCTGTGAGAGTGCCTGTTCCCAATAGCATATCTGAACACCTTTCCTGCCTTCAACTCCCTTGCGAGGCAGAGCTGGGGATGGGTAGCCCCAGATAGCCACTACTGGTTTCTCCCTTTTGGCAGTGAAGAGGATGTCTGGAAGAGGCAGGCTCAATGTGCCCCAGCCAGAGCTAAGTTCCCAAGGTGAGACAGAGGGGAGGGTTTGTTCCTAGTGACTCTGTTCCCTGTGCTTTTGCAGGAGTCTAACCAGCAAGCTGAGGCCCAGGAGGCTGAGCTCCCCACTCCAGACGTGTTTGTGGAGAAGCTCCCACCCAGCGGGAAGATCACAAAGACAGAGTCCCTCATCATCCCATCCACCAGGTACAGGGGACAGTGCTGGGGCTGCTCAGGAAGTCATGGTCTAGGATTTGCTAGGATTTGATCAGGGTGGCCTAAGGCACTGAACTGCAAGGATACCCTCCTTGTGTTTGGGCACTTAAGTGATAGGTCTGGAGCACTTGATAAATGCCCAGAGGTATTCTGTGCTGCTTTGGGGTGTGTGACTGCCGTTTGTCTGGCTGGATCGTATTAAGCTGGTGTAGCAATAGCAGAGAGGTGGTGTGGGTGTTAGCATGGGCTGTGGAAGTCATCCTGGGACTCCTGGGAATGTGCTGAACTGTGTGCTGTGCACTGCCAGAAGCAGAATCATCGGGTCTCGAGCTAGCTCAGATGTATGTGCAGAATTCCCCAGTGCTCCTGCTGACAGTACTGAGGTTGCCAGACTGAGTGATGGGGATTTGAGGGCTGTCTCTCACTCAGAAATGTGCCAGCCCTGGGAGTGTAAGCACATGTCTCCAGCAGGTCTGAGGGGAAGCAGGCGGGGCGCCGGGGGAGGAGCACGTCCCTGAAGGAGAGGCAGCCGGTGCGGCCGCAGAACGAGAGAGCCAACAGCCTGGACAACGAGCGCTCCCCTGACACCCGGCACCACTTACAGGTGTGCACAGCACTGCTCCTCGCACTGTTCTCCTCTCCTCCACTCTCTCCTGTTCCTTCTGGTTCAAGCTCTGTCCCTGCTGGGAAGGAACTGCGCCCCCTCTGCAGTTTCAGGAAGGAGGAAATTTACAGCTAAAATTTTATCTTCCATTCAGTCTGCTGGGGTTTGCCAGCTTGTAGCTTTGTCAGCCAGCCATAAACTCAAAGCACTGGGGCAGATTGTTGGAATGGGAAATGAATAGGGATGTGTTGAGGAATTACTCCTTTGAAATAAGGCAGATTGCTAGGGACTGTCTTGTGCACAGCATATGTGCCATGCTTTTGTTAGCTGTGGAGCTCACTTATTTCCCTCCTTGACGAGATTGTTCCTGGCTGTTAAGAATCTGAAGTTCTTGGACTGCTGTTAGTTGGTGTAAAGTGATGTAAGTAAAAGTGCATAGCAGAAAGAGTAATGACCAGCAAGTCCACAGTGGCTAATATTGAAGAAACTGCAGAGTGTCAGTCCCAGCAGCCTAGTGTGCCTTTGCTGATGGGGTGAATGGCTAGCATGCACAGCCACCTCATCAATTGCAAGAGCTGGAGCTGGAGGCTTGATGGTTAGAGCTGACACCTCTTACTGTGCTTTTCTCTGTGTCTTTATTTCCAGATCCCCAGGAAAACAGTGTATGATCAGCTAAATCACATCCTGGTTTCTGACGACCAGCTGCCAGAAAACATTATCCTTGTCAATACATCTGACTGGCAAGGCCAGGTAAAGGCAGGGGACATTACCTGGAGCACAGTTCTCCTGCTCTGTTCCTCCTCAGGAATGGACAGGCCTTGAGCTCTGCACTAACCAAGTAGGTTCTGCTGCCTGCAGAGTGTTCAGTGCCCACAAGCTGGATTTCATCTGACCAGGAGATGCTGGGATCATATAAAGTTTTGCCACCTGAGCCTTTCCACAGAGGTGTTTTCTTCTCCAAACAATGCCATTCCTTCTGGTTAGCAGCACACTGGGAATGTGACTAAACCCTTGCACTCAAAAGCCTCCTAAATTGGGTAGACTGGGACAAAGGAAGCAAGGAAGTCTGACCTTGTGGTGGCTTAGGCTGAGATTTGTGAGCATAGGTGGTGAAGAGGAGAAAATATTTCAGGTCAGCTCTGTAGCCATGTACATGTTCTTGTGATTGCTGACTGCAGGAATCACCCCATCCTTGCTGAGTGATAGTTGTTTTAAGAACTCTGAACAATACTTTCTTCTGCTGACAACGTGGAACAGTTTGTTATGGGTTTGGAACAATTTTTGCTCCTTTTGGAACCTTATTCTGAGAAAGCAATAAAATATGTATGGAAGAGGACCAAAGAACATGGTCTGGGTGGCTGTTGCCTGGGGAACTTGTGCCAGGCTTGTGGAGATACATTGTCTGGTTTGGCTTTCTGTTTCTGGAAGAACTAGAGTCTCAGTGTGTGAGAGAGCACAAATACCATCTGAGCTACTGGTTCCACTTTCTCTGTACTTGGAAGACAGAGAAATGCCTTCTAGAGATGGACAGAAGATGTTGTAGATCATCTTCCAGGGGTTCTGGCTGCTTGTGCCTGCAGTATCAGAGGGCAGGAAGGCTATGGACAGGAGTGCATAGATGAATCATGCAGAAATTGAAAGTGTGAGATAATTACTGAGTGCCGTAATTATGTCCATGTACTTGAGGTGTTTGGTGTCCCCATCAGCTGCATGGAGGGGGAACAGTCCCTTATGAGGAACATGTGTGTGGTAGCACCTTTCCCTTTCTTCAGTGTTTAAGGTTGGGCAGAGCATTGCATTTCTTTAAAATGGGAATCAGAGAGATGCAACTGCACTTGCAGAGACAGGCAGGTAGAGAGTGTCAGCTCTTTCCCAGTGCTGTCTGCTGGTGCTGCCCTGCCCTCTGTGGCTGTAAAAGCTGTGCAGCTCTAGAGTTGTCATTGCCATGTTTGGGATATGGTGTTGTGTCTGTCAAGAAGATGTTGCCATTTTTCTAGGAGACCTTTCCTTTGGCTGCTGTGCAGGGAGGAGGCATTTGTGAAATAGCCATATCACCTTCAAATCAGGCACAGGGAGAGTGCCCAGGAGTGGGTGTGAGAATACCCAGGAGGTTGGGGGAGGCATATTTTCTTCTTGCATCAAACAGTACCAAAAAAAAAAAAAAAGGATTAAAATGTTCTGTTCTCTCCTCAGTACCTCTCAGATGTCTTGCAAAAGCACACCTTGCCAGTGGTCTGCACATGTTCCTCTGCTGATATTCAGGCAGCTTTCAGCACAATTGTCTCCAGGATACAGAGATAGTAAGTTCTCACCTTGCTTGTGTTAGCTCTGAAAGCCTCTCAGCTCCTGTGCCCCAGGACTCAGGGATTTAATTTCTCAACCACTGTATGAAATCTTTCCAGTCTGCTCTCCTGAAGTCAGAATTGTGTGGCTCTTCAGCACTCACCAGCCCTGCAGGGTGCTGCTGTTCTGCCTCCTGTGGGGGCATACAAGTCACCAGCAGCAGCGATTATCAGAGATGGTGCTTTGGAGGCTGCCTCATGGGTCAGATGCGTGCTCCAATAAAGCATGCAAAACAAATAAGGGCATTTTAAATAGTTCTTGCTCTCCCTTCCAAGCAATTCCCAGATTATTTCCTCAGTTCCTGAAGGTACTCCCTACCTACCTGCTGAGGGCTGTGGGTACCTGGGCCTGTTCTCTGACCCAGCAGTTAGTAGGTACATCCTAACCTGGATAGTGGAGCCCAGCCCTTTTGAATATCAAAATGTGCAAGAGAAGGAGCAGGGAGACCAATTAAGAAATTACTGAAGAATGTTGTACTTTATTAATAATGTTTTAAGCTGCTGAGAATTGTTGCAATATTGCCTTGTGCATTGAACAAAGTCTCTTCTGCTATAATTGTTATTAACCAGTTGGGGGTTTTTTTGCTGCTCGTTCTGAAATATGTGGTTGAAGGCACAATTACAAATATGTTTCCTCTTTTTCTGTCTAGCTGTAACTGCAACTCACAGCCTCCAAACCCAATTAAAATTGCAGTGGCGGGAGCCCAGAATTACCTCAGTGCTGTGTTGAGGCTCTTCGTAGAGCAGCTGTCTCACAAAACCCCCGACTGGCTCGGCTACATGAAATTTCTGATCATCCCTCTAGGTAAATAAGGAATGGTGTTTCTTCACAGGAAGGGGAGTGGGTGAAATCTGCTGTGTTCCCTCAGGAGAAGCCTTTCTGGAGCTTTGGTTAAATGAGGCAAATTGTTACATGACTGTGTCGTGCTGGTGTTGCTGCTCTTGTGTGAGTGAATTTCACCTGTAAGTTCCTGATGCCAGAGTCCGCTTGTAAGCCTTTTGTTTGAAGCAAGGGGTTAAGTTCTACCTTCCCATACAGGGAGACTCTTGTGCACAGAATATTGTTCTAGAAGCCCTTTTCCCTGGCTGAGATGTTAAATTCAGTGGGCACCACATTTTCCAAAGCAATAACTGTTCTGGCCTCCCTGGGCTTGACTCAGAAAATGTTAATAGAGGAGGGGTTGAAAAATTTTTAAAGGCTCTGAAACTGCTGAGAATTTGAATTATTTAAATTACATACATCTTTTGACCTTTACTTTACGTGCTGGTCTGCTCAGGTTTTTCCCTCAGTTTTCCAACACTTTATCTCTCTGCCCCTTCAGTAGCTCAGCAAACCTGCCTGGCTGGCAAGTTCCCCAATTTGGATTGCTTGTGGTGAGGGAAGTAGAGTGGACTGATAACAGCACCAGGGGTCTTGCTGTAGTCAGAAATGTTGTGGTGGCAAAGCGTGGGAAGCAGGGCAGTCACTGTGCTGTGGGCAGGGACATCTGGCAGTGCTGGTGTGGTCCAGGGTTTGACTTGTGTGCACAGAGCACTTAAGTGATGGGAACAGCAGAACACATGAAAAGCATTTTTGCTGGTGTTTTCCAGTTTTCTGGGTTTGGGAGCAGCTGATGGCAGTTCCTGCAAGAATCAGAAGCTGCTGCCCAGCACCATGAACACTGGAGTTAGGCTATCCATTCAGTGGTGGCATTTGCAGAAGTTAAATAAAAAGGCAGAGGAAAAGAGCTAGATCATTCTGTAAAAAAAGGCATTTAGTTTCCAAAATGGTTGGCAGGAAGAGAAGAGAGAGCTCTTTAGGGAGCAAAAACAAAAAAAAAATTAATTTCTGCAAAGTTAAATGTGTTTTGAATGAGAATCTGTGTCTGAGACTTTGCTATTCACTTGCTGACTGTCTCCTGGCCTCCAGGCCAGGACTGTCTCCTGGTCTCTTCCAAAACTCCTGGAAGAAGAGTTTTCTGTCCTGCAGTTTTTAATGATCTGAAAATACTCTCTTTTTGAAAGTGAAATACAAAATTTACTTAGTGTGGGTTTGAGTTGGTTTTTTAAAACTTTCATTTGTAACCAAAACAGAAAAAATAAATGATTTAGAACTGTGAATTCATTTTAAATTCTACTTTAAATATAGAAACTTCTCTAACAGGACCTTTTCCATAGAAGTCTGCAGTGTTTCCTGATCGGATCAAGTGCTTATTTCTGGCCAGCTCTCTGGCAGTTCATTAAAGTGATTGAGGAGCCACCTCTCATTTCTGACAAGTGAAAAAGCACCCAAGACAGAACAGTGACCATGCCATGAATGTCTTAAAGGAAAAGCCTCTCTGTTGCCTGCAATACCTTTGAACTAGGGTTGGTGGACTTTTTCCATGGATGGTTTTACCTTCTGAGTCCACAGCTACACACTCCAGTGACAGAAGGGTCGATCTTCAGTGGTTTATTAGCAATCAGAAATGCTTAGTGTCTGTAACAACTGGGAAATTCAGTCCTGCTCCATGCTACTGATTCTCTGGCTGTAAGACTCTTTTGCTGTCTAAAACACTATATAAACAACTGAAAAGAGGAAAACAAAACAAAATGTTGGGGGTTATTTGAGCGGTTTGGGGTATTTTAACGTTTTATATAGCTCCCACAGGTAGAACTTCTTGGGAGGCTTCCTGTTGATTGCTTGTTTCCATGTGCAGTGTGTTTTCCCAGCGTGTGGGAAAGCCTCTCCAGTGCATGGTGCAGAGCTGTGCTGTGTGCACTGCTTAAGACCCCACTGCAGGAGAAGTGATGGTCCCAGTCTCTAATGACACTGAGGGCAGCCCAGAGGCACCTCCTGCTTTCACCTCTCTTTGAAGCCTGGAAATCAGCTTGGAGGACTCAGACTGTGGGTTTATTGTTTGGGTTTTTTTTTCCTCCAGAGTTTTCCTGGACCATGGTGAGTACAGTTAAGCAACTGGGGTCATCTTGAAGAATTTGTCAGGTTTCCAGTTACCAGCTGGTGGCTCAGCTGTTTCAGCCCCTGGAATCATGGCTTGATGTGCAAATTTGGTGTGCAGGAAGGATGAAAATAATTTGATTAGATGAACTCGGAGGCTGCTTCATGTATGACTGTGAATGTTCTGAACTGGTGCTGAACATGACTGCCAGGTGGTGATTGGGAAGGGTGATCCTGGCACACCTTTTCTCCTGTGTTCAAGGACTGGAGAGGTAGTTGCTAGGGGGTGTTGTCTGTTTTGGGGACACAGATGTCCTAAAATGAAGGTGGCAAATTTTTGCCACCTCCCAGGGCAGAGTTTGTCACTTGAACACCTTCCCTGTCCAGCTGAGCATAAGGATGAAGTCAGATTTCCATGCAGAGCTGGAGGCTGGACACACAAAGCTTCTTGAAGGAGGTCTTTCCATGGAGGAGCTGAGCCACAAGGCTCAGCTAGAGTAAGCAGGGACCTGCTGCATGTGCCAGTATTCGCTGGGTACTGTGATCCTGGGGCTCTGTTTTCTGGCTCAAATTGCAGCATATTTATTGAGCTTACAGCGCTTAAACAAGCCTCCCTGGGCTGTTTTTCCTGGCTGGGGAAAATTGCCTCTTCTCAGTGCTGCAAAAATGCTGTGCGGTGCAAATGGTGCTTGGAGGAAGGGGTCAGGCCCCTCTTGGCAGAAGTGGCCAAGTGCAGCCTGTGGGCAGGAAGGGAAAGCTACTTGCAAAACTGAGAGGCTGACATGGAGAGCTGTAGAGCCTTTGTGCCTTCCAAATCATTTATTTCCTCAGCAGTTTCCCAGTCCTGTTTTCTTTGGCCTTTTAAATTTAATTTGTTAGGGGGAAAGCGTGAAGTGAAAGATATCAGTGTGTTGGGGCAGTCTGCACTGGGAAGTCTATTTTCATGCTCTTGTAGAGATAAGCTGGACTAAATGACTTGGTTATAATTGAAGAAGTTTATTTCTGAGGTATCTAGTGTGGTTTTGATTTTGGAGTTTAATTCCTCACAGATCAAACCCACACTTGTGTTTAGTGCTGGAGAGCACAGCTGTCATATTTTCCTTTCTTTCTTAGGCTCTCATCCAGTGGCCAAGTATCTGGGGTCTGTAGATTATAGATACAACAACTTCTTCCAAGATCTAGCCTGGAGAGATCTGTTCAACAAACTTGAAGCACAGACCACTGGTAAGGCTCTGTGTCTGTTTGGCCTGTGTGGGATGAAAAGCTTGAATGAGTAATTTTAGCAAAGGTCAAGTAAATACAAGAGGAAGCAGACAATTGTTTTTGTTCCTCTTTTCTCCTCACTCCACCATATTCCCATTTCAGATGCTGACCTTTGTAAGTCTTGCACATGGTGGTTTGCAAACAGTTATTGGCTCCCAGAGGCACTAACTAGCTGCCTCTGAGTCATGCTGTTCTTACCTAGCTCTCAGCTTTGTTCTTTGATGTGGAGGTCTCACTGCTAAGTTCAGTACACTGCTTTCCTTCAGGAGCTGTGCAGCCTAAAATGTTTGGAAGCTCTGGGAAGAGTAACTTCTGTTAGTTGTATATGAGAAAGATCGTGCCAGCAGACTTGAAAACATTCTCATTAAAGAAGAATTTTGTTCTTCATCAGTGTGGTAACAAGTGGAGCTGCCCTAGGTCAGACCAACAAGCTCCTGTTCTGATCTGAGTTTGTTCTAGGCCAGATTAAAGCCTTACTTCATGTTAAAGTACCAATTTATTTAAAATATGAATGCTTACAGTTTCTTCCTCCATTTCTTCAAAAACGGAAAGAAACAGGAGAAAGGAGGATTTGCAACATTCAGGGCTGTGTGGAAGCTTGAGATTTGATGCTGTTGTGGGCAGCATTGCTCATACAGAAATTTCATTAGAAGGAAAAAAGCTTTGGAGTTTGTGTAGCACCATGAGCATGGGGAGGTTACAATGTGATTCCCCTTGTTGGAATTGCAGAGTTCCTGAGACTCCCAGGATGCTCCTGGAAGTCCTTTAGCCTTTAGAGGAGAGAGACCTCTTCAGTAATTGTTCAGAGCTGTTCCCAGCAGGTGGGGACATGGCTGGACAAGGCCTAGGGCAGCCTGATCTGAAGGTGAAGTCAGCTCTGTTGGAGCAGGAGGCTGGACTAGAAACCTCCCAGTGTACTGTCCAACCTACACTTTCCCTTAATCCTGAGTTCACGGAGGAACTGATGTATGGAACTGGTTTCCTTTATTTGCTTGCTGCACTTGAAAATGAGGAAAAAGGTCAATACAGACTTGGTTTTTGTGTCTGAATTAGGTGTCTGAATTGTGTCTTCATTATCTATAGAAATCCAGAAAGAGCCATATCTGTTCCTTGATTCGTTATATGCTGTTTGCTATGAGGAAAATTCCACCTCATTTTTGTATAGTGCACACTTCGTGCATTCTGCATTTTTGTCTATGTGGTGGCAAATGCACAGAAACTCTGTGACAGCACAAGAAGATCTGGCAGAGAATTGTAACTCTTACCAGTTCACTGCTGAAATACAAAGAATCTGGGTTAAAATGCCCATTTTAGAGTATGGAAGTGCCTGTGGAAGGTCGCTTGTGTTCCTGTGATCTCACAGTTGACACCAAAGAAATATGGAAGGCATTTAGGAAATGTCTTTGTGTCGACTTGAAAGAACCACAATCTCACAAATACATGTGATCTTTGTGCTCTTCCTGTCCTTGTGTGTCCCTCAGTCTTTTTGGTCAACTCAGCAAGGCTGTGAGTTCATTAGGAACTAAGGTAACTCAGTGCTGGTGTGAGCAGAGCAGCTCACCTGGGAGAGATGGCCAGGCACTTCCTTCAGCAGATACCTGCAGTCAAGGCATGAAAAAGTCTAAAGCTGACTCCGGGCAGGTACAGAGAAAAGCTTTTAACAAATCTAAAAGACCCCAGATTCGGTCCGAAATGCTGAGTACAAATTCAGCTTTACTGTGCTCTGAGGTAGGCAGAGCTTCTTGTGCAAGGTGCAGTCCAAGTGCAGCTGGCTGGGCACCATCAGCAGATGGAGAACAGTGCTGGCAGTGTCTGAGGAGTCACTTGAATGCTTTTCCCTCTGTTCTCCTGCAGTTTCAGAAGCACCCGACGTCGTGTCCCGGATAACGCAGTACATAGCAGGGGCAAACTGTGCTCACCAGCTGCCCATTGCTGAAGCCATGCTGACCTACAAACAGAAGAGGTATGACCCCCTTGTCCCGCTGGCTCCCTGGACAAGCAGCTGCTTGAAAGCAAAGTGCTTTTCTCGTGTCGTGCCAGCAGTCTGAAAACCAAATGGCAAAGCCCTTGGGAGCTCACGGTGGCCTGCACCCAGTGGTGTGTCCCACTCAGTGTATCTGCAGCAGTGGGGTTACTTTAGGTGCAGTGATTCTCTTTTTTTTTTTTTTTTTTTTTTAAGATATAGGAGGTTCTGGGAAGTGCAGGCTAAGCAAGATGGGGGATGGATGGATTTTATGTTCTTAGGTTCCCCAAATCTCTCACCACAGAGACCTTAGGTGTGCAACACTGGACCTTGGCATTCTCCCACAAAGTATCATCCATGAGACCTGACCTTTTTTACATTGGTGTTTATGGAACTAAGCCCCTTTCTTTTTGGAGTGTAAATAGCAGAGCTTCTTGCAGGAGAGACAAAATCCTTGTTGATTGGCAGTTTCAAGCTCCCAAGACTCCTCCTGAGGAGGGCTGACAATCACCAGATTTCATTTCAACTTTTCTTTGGAGATAAGCAGGCTGTAAGAGGGGAGGATTGGGGCCTGAAAACAAGACCCAGGAGTATGTAGGGCGTCCTGTGGCCATGGTCCAGGAAGAAGAGTAACTGTCACTGAAGGGTAGGGAAGCACTGTTATCAAGGGACAGAGGATAATACTAGATTTTAACGCAGATGATGTGCGTTTTCTCAGTTAGGGACTAGCAACTCCCTATAAGACTAAAGTGTTGTTAATTTTTAATTACTTCTAGTTGATTTTTCATTTTTGGTCCACTAACATCCCTTTTTGCTGTCTCCTTTGCCTGAGAATTGGGGGAAATTAAAAGTGTGGGTAGCGTCACTTTTTCCCCTTATTTTTGGAAATTCTCATTGTATATTGCTTTTCTGTTTCCGTGTCTGTGCTCACATTACTGTGCAGGAATGATTCATGAATTTTCATCCATTCTACATGTTTTTCCTGTATTTCCAGACTGGCTAGTCATGTAAAAGAGACTATTCTAGTCTCTTCATGTGTTTGTGGACTTCTGTAAAGTTAACATGATAATAAGGATGAAATTTAAAGAGCTGAAAAACAAAGAGCTACAAAGGCTCTTGCCTTCAGTTTTGCATTTTGTTTTTGGTGTGAAGGCTTACCTTTGTTACCAGCAGGGAGCTCAGACACCCCAGTGCAGTGTGAACCCCTTCTGAGGCTGCCTGCTTCTTTCTCTGCCCCCTTCAGGTGCTGGGTTCTGCACTGCTTCCCACTCTGCCTCCTCCATTCTGTTACAGCTTCATTTTTGTCATTAACACACATTTAAAGGTTTTGAGTTTCTAATGTGTCCAGAAGGTCAGTTCAGCACTTCGTTGGAAAACAGCTGAAATGTATTTGAGCAACCCCTGCCCTTATCTCTCCCAGCAGTGTGCAGGACGGCTTTACCAAGCTGGTCTGATCCAGGTGGGTTTCACACCCTTTGGACTCTGGTGCCATGCCTGAAGGTGTTCACAGTTTTAGTTTAGGAGGTTATTGGGAAGAGAGATTGCTGAAGCTCATGGTCAGACTCTGGCATAGCCTGCAATCTCTCAGTATTTCTGTGTGTCTGCTTTAAAATAACTTCTGCTTTCAGGTCAGTACCCTGTGAGCAAAGGAGAGGGAGTCAGAGGAACAGGCTCTCCAGTGGGGCATGGGCAGTTATCTCCTGTGTGCCTTCTTTTAGGAATGGGGGTCTCTGTCATTGGCAGCAGCTTAAGGAGGGTATTGTTAAAAACACCACAGAAACTGTGTCTCCATTAGCACTGTCTAAACGAATGTATCGCTTTGTTGTAAGTATAATAACACATTTATCTTTTTCTTTGGTTGCTTCCTGAAAAGGAAAAAGAGCTTTCATTTTGATTTTACCATAAGGTATCAGTTCCTTTTAGGTTCCCTCTCCCAGCTCCTGTCTCTTTTCCCGGTGAACTGGTGATTTGTGCCTTGTTTAACAGCTCCTGCGGGTCTGGGATGCACAGTTTGTGCTTTAGGTCGAATTCTGCTCACTGCTTTGAAACTGTGGCATCTGCTAGCAGAATGCACAGCTGAGAGTGACTGCTGTGCCTTTGGGCCACACATTTGGGTCCCCAGCATGTAGACTAAGTGGGAATGAAGGAGTTGTTGAGGGAGTACCTTAGAGCAGTACAACATGGAGAAGGTGGGGTTTTTCCTTGCCTTTTCCCTTAGCCATCAGAAAGATACAGTGTAGCTCCAGAAGGATCAGGATTGAGAGAAGGCTTTTCAGTTCCCATCTGCTGGGAGTGCTGTAGGTGGCACTCAGTGGCTCAGGGTGGGGATCAGCTGTGCAGTGTCCGAGTGCAGACCAGCAAATCTCCTCCCTGTAATCAAAAGTTTGAGGACTAGTCTCTTACTGGCAAAGCATCCCAAACGTATGGGACTTCTGAGAGCTTAAGAAAGACAGATGTGTGCTAGCAGTGGAGGTGTGCTCTCTGAGCTGCCTCCAAAACCCCCATGCTCTGCAGGCTCCCCTGCTTTGAATCATATGATTATTGGGCATTTTTTGCTTTGTACTCAGCACACAAAGTTACTGCAACTCCCTCCCCCTTGAGAACAGAGGTGAGTGGCTTCTCCAAGGCCAGCTTTCAAGGCAGTGACCCAGGTAGAAACAAGCAGCACTACCTCCAAATTCATTGCAAGAGAAACCTCCCAGAATCCTGGCATCTGCTGTGTTAAACAAGCCTTAGTGGTCCGAGGAAAGCCAAGCCAGTCTCTAGGATGTAGCTGTATGTGATGAGCTGCTTTATAACTCTCTTGCCAGTTGTCCCTATTCTGACTGACCCCGCTCTCTCCCCGTGCCCTTGTTCTGTTTGTCATGGCAAAGGTTGGCGCATGTACTGCCTGTGATGGACTGCAATGGTGCCAAAGCTTTGTCCTGGTCTTCCAGAGCATCTGCTGACCTTACCTGAAAGCAGGGGGCTGGCTATGAGGAAAGGTGTTCACGAAGGCAATGAAGTGCCATTGCAGCTCCTCTGAGTTACACTGGGTGACTGTCTGTGAGCCCTGGGAGAAGTCCTGGTTACTGAATTCTGAAGGAACAGTGCAATCCAGGCAACACCTGGGCAGCTGAGACCATGGGGATGGGCTGGGTCTCTCACTAGGAGGGGCCTGTCACTGATGTCTCTCTGTGTTTTGTTGAAAGAAACCCTGTGGTGTCTGAGGTCTGAGATTCAGCACTCATTCCCAGTGCAGCTGGATTGCTGGTCAGTGCTGGGCTGGTGTCACCCACTGTAATTCAGTGCCCAGCACAGCTCATGCAATGTGGCTTCTGGATAGCCCTCGCATGAATGTGGGGAGCAGCCTGGCTGCTGGAAATGGAAGCACTGTTCACTTGTCAGGGCAAGGGCTGGATCACTGCCTGCCTGGTTACTGTTTACCAAAAGCTTTTGCAAGCACTTCCCAGCTCCTGGTCCCGGTTCCCTTGGACTGGAAGGCTGCTGGGCAGCAGGAAGCACAGATGACACTGATCCTGCCTGCTGTGTGTCTCAGAGGCCCTGCAGGGCAGTGGCTGAGCAGAGTCCAGGTCATTGCTCCGAGTGCTTCTCCTCAAACACACCCTGCAGCAGCTGCTGGACATGAATACAGCTGGCAAAGAGGGGCCTGATCCCTCCTTTGGCTCAGCAGAGCTCGTGTTATCTGGCTGGTTACTGCAGGAAACTCCTTGGGAGCTGCTGGAAATGCAACGGGAGTGCAGCAGAGGAGAGTCAAGGTTCAAGAAGTTATGGATGTCCTGTTGACTGTGGTCAGCCCGCCACAGGAATGTGAAGAGTGCTGGAAAGGAGGTTTCTGGGAAAGCTGAGAGGAGACTCATCTGATGTGTCATGAGGACCTGGTGTTGCTTTGTCCCTTATTTAGTTTGGCCCTGGTGGAAGCAGGACAGTGTTGGCCAGCAGACAGCTGGAGCTGCCCGGTGGGCAGGACAGATTTCATATCATAGATAAGTGAAGAGTTGGTGGTGCTGGTGCCTGGCCTGAAATGGCCCAGAGTCCTGCTAGTCCTTCAGTGATCAAAGTCCTCTCTTTTCTGTTGCCTCCTTCAGGACTTGACTGGAATAAAGGTGGTGCCTGAGGCCTGCCTGGTTAGAGAGATGAGATATCCATAACTGCTAAAATCTCAAACTTGGGTCAGGTCTGGCTTTAAATTACAGCTGAGGTACCAGGGCCTTCAGAAGCCCTGTGGGTAAAAAAAAAACCCCTTGCACACGTGGGGTTAACCCTCTTCAGCCTGGGAATCTGTGCAGCTAAGGTAATGAGAGGAAGCTGCCTTTCCAGAGATGGGAGATATTTTAGTTGCAGGGCTGTGGTAGGAGGAGGAATCAAAGCAGCTGTTACCAAGGTGAAAGATTCTGAATTAATGTTTTGGGATCTTGAGATCCTGAAGAACAAAAATTTGGAATAGCATGAAGGAGGAAACGAGGAATAAGCATGGTCATCTCATCTTTCCTTTCATCCACATGAGGAGCAGCTGTTTTGATAAGCTGCATTTCCAGAGACACATGTGCAAGACCAGAGTTCCCAAGAGGACATGTGACAGGACTAGTCTAGCTGAGCTGAAATCCAGCTGGATTGCTCCAGGAACCGCCTGTGCATCGTTGTGAGCCGTGATAAATGGTGACTGAAAGAAACGATGTATTTCAGAACTGCCCCTGAGCTCCCTGCAGCAGGAATCAGAGCTCCCAGGGGCAACGAGAATGAGTTTCTGCTGGAACTGGACATAATTTGTTTTTTCAGAGCTTGTAGCAAAGCCATCCAGCAGCTGAGAGATGATTGGGTGGCTCTTGTGCTTCTCTTGCTTGGTGAGTAGGGCTCACTTTCTGCTGGCCTCCAAGCCCATGGAGCTAAAGGAAAGAGAAGAGAGCTGAGCCTCTGTTCTGCGCCTCTCCTGGCAGCTCTGCAATTTTCTTGTTTCCCTTTGCAAAACTGGAGCTGGAAATGTTGTGTTTGTAGGAGATGTGTTTGCTGGGCCCTGCAGTTGTGTTTGCAAGATGGGACCTTTCTGCCTTCCAGCACGGAATCAGGGACGTGGTCACTTTGTCCTGTGCTTTAGGAGAACAACGAGGGTGTGGTGCCTGAGAGTGTGAGTTAGGAAGGGAGCAAAGGCCCTGGCTATGCCTAAAGGATGGGTAAGCAGATCTGAGCCAAAGCAAGAGGCTGTTTGCAAAATCATGTTCTGCTTTGGACCATGAGGGAGCTCTGGCTGAGTCATGTTCACTGCAGTTTTACGTCATCCTTTCCTTGGAGCTTAGAGGAAAGTGTCCAACCTGTGCTGATCACACAGGTTAAAAACCTTTGTGCATTTGGTGCATTTCTGATCCGTGCTGGAAACAGCACAGAAATACTTGCAGTATTTATGCTACTCCCAGCTAAATTCTGGATGAAAGCAATATTGGATGGTTTTTTCTGAGCACTGGGGAATGCACAAGAAGGGAAACATGAGAAGTCTCAGTGTTTGTCTGCTTCCTACCTGTTTCCTGTGCTCAGTCACTGAGAAATGTGTGTCTTACCTGTGCAGTCACTTCCCTCTGCTGAACTCCAAACATGTGGATGTGCTCCTGTGGTCTCCTCACCCTGTGGGTCCATCTCTGATCTCTGTTGCTACTGAAGGGAGCAATGACTCTGCAGGCCCTTTCTGGCCTGCCTTCCTCCTCACTCATCTCTTCCTCCTCTTATCTTTGCCAAGCCTCCCCCTAATTCCTGCCGGCTTTGACTGTGGCCTTCATTGCTGGCTTTTCTGCACCCTCTGCTCTCTGGCGGGGCCCAGAGCAAGAGGGCCTTTCCAGGCGTGTGTGGCGCTGTCCCCAGCAGTTCCTGGGACACGTTGTGCCTCTTGCCCGCCCGGCCCCAGCCGTGGGTGCGTGCCCTGTGCCCGAGCCCTGGGCTGTGGCCGTGCAGGGCTGCCAGCAGCAGGGAGGGCATGCGAGTGTGAGAGTGGGTGTAAGGGCACGTCCGTGCGGTGCCTCAGCAGTAACGGCGTGTCACGGCTTGTACCCCGCGGCAGGGCCGCTGCTTTGGGGATGTGCAAGCTGTGGCACAAGGCTCCAAGGGGGGACGCCCGGAGGCCGCGCGTGCAGAGCGCCCCGGCTCCGAGTAAGTAACACCCGGTGCTCTGTGTTGTGGTGGCACAGATCCATCTCCTGCAGCGGGAGGCCGTGTGTCTGTGGTGACTGCCATGCCATCCAAGCATGTTTCTCTGTGGAGCGTGAGGGAGGGAGGAAGAGCCTTTCCTGCCAGGGACGTGCCGTAGGCTGCGCGCTCCTCCCCGCCCGAGCAGGCTCCTGGTGCTGGCAGGGGGCCTTGAGAGGAGCGTTGAACTGGCGCTTGCATCCTGTCCGTCCCTGCTGCATGCTGGAATGCGACCTATGCAGTGAGTATGGTGCCTGGGGTGGAGGCAAGCTGCTAACAACTCTCTTCTCCTCTTTGTCTTTAGTCCCGACGAAGAATCTTCGCAGAAGTTCATTCCCTTTGTCGGGGTGAGTGTTGTCGTGGGTATGCTGTCTCAAGCAAGCTGGAATATGTTCTCAGGTGTTAACCTAAACTTCAGAGGTTTCTGGAGCAGGGCAGAAGCCATTGGGTGCTCTAAGGCAGGTTGCATGGCAATCTGATGGTTGGATGCAGCTGCCTGATATGAAAGTAAACCTCTAACATGCTTCAAAAAACTGCAGGGTGTATTTTATTTCTCAGACAGGAATGTGATGTGTCCCTGGAAATTTGATTATAGAGCCGCTGCCTAGCATTGCCCTGGTTGATTGTTTTGGCCAGATTTGCTATTCCAGTGTCAGTGCTCTACATGCTTGTCATTCACTGATGGTCTCCCATCCTCTTAGTATCCCATCTATTCCTTGAGAAGTAGAGAGTACAGGGAGATGATTTATACCACTGTTATGTATTTGGGGTAGTTCCTTGTTTTCCCTCCTGTCCTTAAGTGTTCCCATATGAGGTGCCAATTGCAGAGTGTCTGGACAGGGCCACGTTTGTTCTTCTGTCAGTGTATTTTCTGCACTGTGTGCTCTTTGCCTTTTCTAGCTTCCCTCCCCTTATTTGATCATGTTCTTCAATCTGTTAAATTTTAGGTGTAAAGTCACTGACCTGCAGCCAGAAGAAATCCCTTGGCTGCTCTTCAGCTCTTGGGTGTCCTCTTTGCAGTTTCTGCTGCTGTCTTGCACGCTGGCCTCGCTGTGCTGCTCTGTGTGATGCTGCCACGGGCGCGCCCCCTCTGTCCTGGCGGTGCGTCAGAGCTCCTCTGAAATCCCAAGGCATTTAAAGAGCTCAGTCTCTCTCGCCCTCAGGTTGACCCTGCTTTCACTCTCCTCATAGTGAGAGTCTTTCTCTGCAGTGTTCCTGAGATCCATTGAGTCTGCTGTTGTTTGCTGAAGGAGAGATGCCTTCTGCGAAAGCAGAGAGACGCATCTACCCAATTTGGTCCCTGCTGATCAGCTTTGCTGGGAGCTTGTATCTCCCATGAGCTGCAGTTTCTAGTGATGGACTGTTCTTACAAAACAGCTGTTTCACCTTTCCCAGTAAGATGAAAAACCTAGAGGACTTGGAACATCCCAGACTGTTGTTGGGCTCTGCAAGCTTTTATTCGGGACTGATTTAGTCCTGTATTTTGTGCAAGCAAATAGGGCTCAGAGTGTTTGTCTAGTTGCTCTGAAATGAGTATTGTCCTGACATTAGCACTACTTTTCCAGTCTGGAATTGATTATCTGAAAGGGGTGTCATTGCTTTGTTGTGTACATAACATTGCCAACCCTGCAAAAACTTGCCTTGAAAGCACAGATTGATTTCCTGCGTCACTGGTGATGAGTGTCAAATCAGTGCTGCTTGCTCCTGATTCTGAAGCGTTCCTGGCTCAGTAATGCCCTGTGAAACACATCTGAAGCATCTGAAAGGCCAGTTGCAGGTGTCTCACAAAATCTGAGGCTGGACATGAAGACTGAAGCTCTTTCCCTCTGCTGCAGCCTGCTCGGAGCTGTTGGCCAAGGAAGAGAGGGAGCCAGTGACTTCTGGGTTTGCAGCTTCCGATGCTGGCTGCACTCTCAGTTTTGGGATGCAAAACCTGGTGTCCTGCAGCTGGACTGTGCAGTCTCTGACCCAGAAATGGGCAGGGCAATGCTGTGCTGCTCAGCGGGGCTCAAAGTGCTGGGAGTGGAGTACAAGGGGCCAGATGGGCACAAAAGCCAGGCCCAGGGTGCCTTGGCCTGACAACCAGTTGCCAGGAGAGTTAACAGGATGTGCCTCTTCCTGGAGGGAAAGGGGACTGGCTGCTGCAGCTTTCCTGGATGGAGGCCTGTTGGAACTGCAGTGTTCTCATGCACCTTCCTGAGTGGAGGGAAGGGAAAGTGTTTAACCTTGTGTTCCTCCCATGTGTCTGAACTTGAGCATCTTCAGTCAGCCAACAAGGAGGAAAAGGCCAGAAGAGATTTCCTGCCTGGCTTGCAGATCAAGGTGGCTGCAGGCAGTTTTCTGTGTTGCTTGTTCCTCCCCTAACTCTGCTCCTCTTGTTCACAGCCAGTGACAGCCTGTGAAACATCCTCTTGGCATTTAACACATACAGCACAAATGGCTGCTGCACTCCAGAGCATGATTTGTTGCCCTTTGGGTGGAGACTGGCCAAACTGAGCTGAAGCCTCCTTCTTCCAAGCCAGTGAGCCCTCAGGGAGCCTGTGTACACACTGCTGAATTCATGATGGCTTTTTCAAGACTGGATCTAAATGAGAATCCACCAGAGAGCCTGAGAGCTCTCCAAGATCTACTGTTGAGCATACCCCTCCCTGCCCTCCAAACTCTGCAAAAGTGTTTCGCTTCTAATAATTAACTTTTTTTTTTTTTTCATCCTGTATTACAGAAATGTGCTCCCTAGAGATGTGATCCAGACATGGTCGTGTCTGAACTTAATGACCTTCTATTTTCAAACCACACAGTCTGCGTGACATAATTTCTCATTCTACTGCAGGTTTTATTGACCTGAGCTCCCTTTGCAGCTCTTTCCCGTTTGTCAGCATTTGTGTAGGGTCAACATCAGCCCTGGATACAAGTTTCTTAAGGACCTTAAAAATGCTTCTTCTCTGTAGTGTTGAGAGTGATGATCCCTGAGTACCATAGCAGATTATCACTGCAGAAGGTCTCTGCTTTCATCACCAAGGGCCAGTTTATCTTTCTAGGCATTGTGTGTTCTTGGGAGTTTGTTTGCAGCATGTTCTGTTTCACAAGTTATTGCCAGTGACATTTATCATTAATCTTAATGTGCCAGCTGGTGACTGGCCACACACATTTGTGCCCTTATTACAGTGTGATCTGGATTGTTCTGACCTGGCCATGTGGTGGTTTGTCCCTGTCTGCCTCCAGAGGCTTTGGTAGGGGCTTTATCTTCTTTGCTGGACACTTCCCTTGTTTAGAGAATAGATAACCTGATCAGAAACTGTACTTTGTTGCTTCTGTGGTTTCCTAACAAACCCCAGCTATGCTGCACCCTGGAAGTGGCTGCTCCTGAGCAATGAAAGCAGTGCGTCTGTAATTCAGCAGATGCATCAAAGCAGTGTTGAAGGGACATTTCTGAACCTTTCTCCTCCCTGGAGTTGCCATAGTTTGGAGATGAAGGGCTGTGCAGAGTTGGGCAGGTCTATAACAGCTCTGCAGGCTCTGTGCTGTCCTTTGTGGGGGTCAGGTAAGGTATGTGAGATGACTCTGCTTGGCTGGACATTGCCAGGACCTGCCTGGCTCTTAGGGGACTCCTTAACTTCTCTGACTGCAGTGACAGTGCCATGGAGAGTGCAGAGATGAGCTCAGTGCTGGGGTTTGGGTTCCTCAAGTTCAGGGGGCTTGTATTTGATAGAGCTCTTCTGTTTTGCCCCCTTTAGGTGGTGAAGGTTGGAATAGTGGAACAATCTTCTGCAACATCGGGTAAGGAACACCTTGTGTTTGTGCTCTCTGTGTCCTACAGCAGGTGGGAGCCTGGCTTCACAGGCTGAGCAGACTTGTCCATTGCTGGTGCCTTGGACCACTCTGAGGTGGAACTGGATTTTATTAGCTCCCAATGGTTTGTCTGCAGAAGAAGAGCCCTCTCTCGTGAGCAGCCCTTTTTTCTTGTTACTTTACATGGAGCTTCAGGCCAGGTGAAATTCCCAGACCTACATCCAGGGAAGCTCTACTCTCACGTTTGTGCAGACACCATTTTTCTGATGGTGTCAGTGGGGTGGATTCACTGTTACAGTTGTTTGAGGTTCCTGGTTCAGCCTGAGGAGGCAGTTAATCAGAAGTTCATGCCTGTCTCCCTACAGTGGGCTCAATTGCTGAATGAAATTCAGTGCCTGGGAACTTCAAGGTGGGCAAAATTTTAGATCCATTTATTTTTTACTGGGGAAGTCCAAAGCTGATATACAGGATACTGTCTGCTTACATACACAGACATGGGATGATGCTAGTTTGTCAATGAGAACTTTTTTTTTCTCCTTCATACACACAGGAATATTGTTTTCTTTGTATTGGGATTGTTTCTTGTATTGCTTCACTGTCAAACACAGATTCTTGTGTCCTGGGTTACACACAGGTTTGTGCATGGAGGCAGTCCTTTTGTGGGCCACTCCTTGCTGCCACAGTGCTCCCACCATCCTAAAGGGCCAACAGGAAGGGAATGAAAGCTTGGGTGTGGAGGGTGGAGGCAGATGGAGTGGGGAGATCCCTGTGATCGCCCAGAGGTACTGGGTTCCAAGAGTGGTGCTGCCCTGCAGTGGTGGTCGCAGGGGGAGATTCCCTGTAGGAGATCAATGAGCTGGGCTGTGGCTGTGCAGGAGGCTCAAAACCAGCTGGGAGCAAACCTCAGGAGGGCAGATGCCAAATGAGGAAGGCCAAGGAGTGTCAGTGTCTGTGCCTGCCCTGTACCCAGACATACAGAGCCCCTCGGAAGTGTGGAGCCAGCCAGAACTGATGGGCCAGCTGACCTCTGGATTGAATCTGAACAAACCTGTGCAGCAGGAGCATGGACAAGGAGATTGAGCTTTATCCCAGTGTTCTGTGCTGTGACACAAATGCAAACAGTTTGACTTCCTCTTTTTAAGGTGACTCTGATGACGCAGCTCCCTCAAGCTCCGTTGTCCTTTCTTCCACCCCGCCTTCCGTGTCTCCTGCTGTGAAAGAAGCCTCCCCCACGCCCCCTTCCTCACCATCTGTTACAGGCAGCTTCTCCTCCCCAAGGTAAACCATGTTTTGTCTCCTTACAGCTCCATTGGCTGGCTTATCTGGCATACACATGGCAGAGAACTCCTCCAGAGGAAAACCCGTAGTTTTTTCTTCATCTCTAGCAAACATTTGGAGTTGTCACCTTTCCCCTTAACCTCCTTGCTGAGGCTGACAAGGAGCTGAGGAGGGCAGGGGGGATTTTTCACTTAGTAAGAAGGCTGCAGGTCTCAAGGGCAGGATTCTCTTGGAAAGATAAGTGTTCAAAAAAATTACCGACTCTCCGTACACGTGGGTGCCAGGCTAATCCCTCATGATTCTTATGTTTGTAATGGTCAAGTGAGTGGAAGGTCAGAGTGACTTTTGAAGGAGTTGATGACTTCCTCTGTGAGGGTAGTGCTGGCAGTTGTAAGGTGGAACTGCAGCTCCCATTCATGTGTGTGCCTGAAAGCACATCTGAACAGCAAGGGGACTGCACCTGTAGGTAATACTAAGCCCTGGTTTAGCTGAAATCTTTAGGGGTGAAGGGCGAATTGCCAGTAAGGCTTGCCCTGGCCATGACTCTTCATTTTGGTTGCTGTGCAAAATGTTGGTGTCACTGTCTGACACTTTTGTGTGCAGCTCTAGTACTCAGAGGCACTTGGTGAGGTTCCTCTTGATTTTGTTAACTCCCCTGAACCTCTAAGGGGACATAGCAGCAGCCTTGTGAGAAGGGGAAACTAGAAGCATTTGGTCTCTGCAGTTCAGGAGAGGAGAGGAAAGCGATAAGCCACTTGAGTTGTGCAAAGTCAGGGGGTTTGGGCTTTGTAGAGGGTGGCAGAGCACTGGAACAGGTGCCCAGGGAGGTTGTGGAGTCTCCCTCTCTGAGACATCCCAAACCCACCTGGATGCATCCCTGTGTCACCTGTTCCAGGTGACCCTGCCTTGGCAGGGGGGTTGGACTGGATCATCTCTGGAGGTCTCTTCCAACCCAACAGTTCTGGGATTCTCTGAAGCCCGTGGCACAAGAGCTGGGAGCACACAGTGACACTGCAAGAGCTCAGTTAAAAGGGAGAAAGGAAGGAATCATGTCTGCCTCTGCTGCTTCTGTGGCAGCAGCAGATCAAAGAGGGCTCAGACAAAATCACGGACAGCAGATCTGCTAAAGATGTTTCAGGGATGTCCCCTGTGGCATCCCTAACCCTGTGCTTGTCAGGCTGGGGAAGTGCCCGGGCATGCTCTGAGGCTGGGCTTATGTGCTCTCCCTGAGTAGCGTCCCCTGCTGTCGCTGTTGGAGACTGAATGGGGACCTTTCATCTGACCCCAGAGTGCCCTGCAGGGACCTTTAACCTCTGACTTCTTAAATTGGCTTAAGAGTTCCCTTTTAACACGAGGAAATGGAGATGTGAAAGTGCCAGTTCAGGTGCCCAGCACTGGAAAGTGTTAGTGCCAGGGGCCTAGTTCCCCAGGCTCCTCCTGGTGTGTCCCTGTGGTCTGATGGCAGGAGAGCCCTGTGTGCCCCAGCAGTGGCTGGCTGGCAGTGCAGAGAGCTGGGGGCTGTGCAGGCTCCGGAGAGCACAGCTGAATCCTTGTGTGCGAGCCTTGTGCATGGGCTTCCCAGAGGTGGGAGTGGTTTGGGAACTGATGCCACCTGAGCGTAGGGTATTAAAGTTGTGAGCCTTGGATGTGATAAATCTGAAGCTGACACCCCAGCTCTAGGAATCTGGTACTGTTTGGTTTCATACTGTGTGGTAAAATCAAGAAATGAGGAAGTGTAGATTCAACATTGTTCCATTTCCTCTGATCCATAAGTGACCACACAGGGGGTTGAGGGTGACCCAAACTGAATGATTAAGCCATGTGAATTCCAACTGGGAGTGGAACATAAAGTCTTGCCTGGGCCTAGTGAATATTAGCATGCTTAGTAGTTATGACTGGGTTGAGAAATGGGATGCAAAGGAGCCTTAAAACTCGAAGCAGCATCTCCAAAGCATCATCCATCATCATCACTTCTGAATATTGCCCTGAGAAACAAAAACCTGGTTTTAGTCATCAAAGATGAACTCTGCTTTGCAGTCTGACTTTTAGCTGAATAAATGGCAAAGAAAAGGAAATGATTTGCTGAGAAGACTGTAATGATGGGACGTCCTTGTTTTACCTTGAGTTTCTTATTAGACGGGTGGTGCAGAGGGATACATATTTCATTCAAGATCACAGATTCATCTTCCTTAACAACTGCCATTTCTCAAACTAGGGACACAGACTGGTAGATAAATTCAGGGTTTTGTCCAGTACTTGTGTATTATTCAACAGATTGTCACTGTGTTGGAAGAAGTATAGGCTGTCACTTGTAGGTCTGCTGAATGATGAAGCCCTGCTCCCCTCAGGGTTAGGAGTGAGAGGCAGGGGCAGGAAGGGGTTGGAGCTTCCCAGGCTGCCCATCTTACCTTTGCTGGCTCAAGAAAGGGCTGGCAGCATGTTCTGGTGATGCACAGCTGCTACCACATGATGCACAGGAGTTTTCAAGAACAGAGCATATCCTGAAATCTGCTGTTGTTTAACAAACATCACAAGGCTGGCAGAATACTTTTTTCCAACAGTGGAATTCCCCAGCAAGTGGCAAGGCTTGGGGGTAGGCAATTGTAAAAAGCAAGTCAAGGAGACTGGGAACTGAGTGCTTGCCAAGGCTTTGTTCACCCCAGCAGAGAGTTGGTTTTGGCAGTGCTGTGCCAAAACTGATGAGAGTCACTCATCAGTGCTTAGGAGGCAGCAGCAAGGTGGTTACTGCCTTTTTTTCCCCCACTCAAAGACAAGGTAATCTGGGCCACCTCAGGAGCTGCCTTTGCTGCTGTGTCACAGAACTCAGCATCACCTAAGGGAAGTGCTTGTGTGCTCCCTTCCCCACTCCTCGCCCTCATGGCTGCAGCAGGTCAGGTCAGCAGAACTGCAGCTTGTCTTGGCTCACTGAGGTCCTGTGCAATGGGACGCAGGCTGCATCTCTCAGGGGTGACTTCTTGGGCTTCTGTAATTGCTGAGTCTCACTGTGAAATGTCACTGCCTGATTCCCCAAAGATCCAGGTGTTTATCCTCTGACTGGGAATGGCAGTCCTGCAGAGAGGCGTGCAGAAATTACCACTCCTCTTGTTTCCCAGCCAGGGCCTCGGTGCTGAGTTGATGGGGCTGCAGGTGGATTACTGGATTGCAGCTCCACCCGTGGACAGGAAGAGAGACCCGGAGAAGAAGGACCCCTCCACTACCAAAAACACACTGAAATGCACTTTCCGGTCCCTCCAGGTCAGCAGGTTACCTGCCAGCGGTGAGATCGCCACCACACCAACCATGTCCATGACTGTTGTGACAAAAGAAAAAAACAAAAAAGGTGAGGTGTCCTTCTGTCCCTGTCCTGCTGCTCCAGAGCTGCCTGACTTGTCGGTGCTGGATTACAGCACCTCAGTCCTATTTTTGTCCCCAAAGTCCTAATCAGTTGGTGAGAAGTGACTGCATAAAGTGATAGGGTTTGAAAGGGTGGTTCCTCTGTGGGAGGTAAAAAGGGGATGTGTTCACTTTGATGGCTGAACAACTAAGATGGTGTAGCCCAAAAGAACAAAGGTGGGGACAGAGCAAGAACATGCAGAAGACCATGCCTGGACACTTTCCCTGTGCTCCTTGGGAGCCTGCTGGTGCCGTTTTGGGGTATGGGATTAGATAAGAGGCAGCTTATGCCCCCCCACCAGGGAGAGTAAATGTGCCCCTCCTTTCTGGCAGTGTGCTGGAAACTTGGGATAGCTGTATTTTCTGGGATGATATCCCCATCCTATGAGGCTTTAGCTCAAAAGAGCCACAGAGAATAAAAAAGGCATGTAGGGGAAAACAGAAGCCCACAGATCCCTGTGAGGTGACAAAACAGGAATACCCCCTGAACTGGAGTCTAGGGCCTCCCACTCTCCTCCTGCACCCATCCCCACACAAGTGCCAGTGGGATGATTCAGAATCTGCAGCAAAGTCCTGGGAGGAGCAGCTGAGGGAACTGGGGCTGTTCAGCCCAGAGAAAAGGAGGCTCGGAGTGACCTTATCACTCTCTACCACTACCTGAAAGGAGTCTGGGGCAAAGTGGGAGTCAGCCTCTTCCCCCAGGTAATGAGGGAGTAGCCTCAAGGTTTGCCAGGAAAGACTTAGATTAGCTATTAGGAAAAATTTCTCCACCAAAAGGGTCGTGAAGCCCTAAAACGGGCTGCCCAGGGCAGTGGTGGAGTCACCATCCCTACATGCTTGGAGGTATTTAAAAGATGTACAGATTTGACACTTGAGAACATGGTTTAGTGATGGAATTGGCAGTGTTAGATTAGTAGTCCAATTCAATGACCTTGGAGATCTTTTCCAACCTCAGCAATTCCATGATTTTATAATTCTTATGTTTTTGTACAGAATGCTTTGTGGGTCAAAAGGAAGTAGAAGATAAATACTCTCCTGCTCTTAAACTCGTGGCTTTATTTTCTCAAAGCAAAGTAACAGAATGGCATTTTGAATGTCGTCAGTGATTTTGTATTTGCTCCTGGCCTGGATAATGTGAAACATTTTAGAAATTGAGAGCAGCTCTGCAACAAATTGTTTTCAAGGAAGCAGCAAGGCAGTTCTTCATTTACATTTTGGCTGCCAGTAGTTGTCCTTCACAACATCCTCTGCCTGTGGGCCTGGGAGTGACTCCTGGTGGACCCTGAGAGAAGGCTGGCAGAGCCCCCTGGACTGCAGGACATGGGTGCATAACCCTGCAGCCGGGTGACTGCCAGGCCAGCACAGCTGTGGCCCTGGAGCTGCCACCCCTGGTGACACCCTTTGTAAGTGTGGTGCTTTTGGGAGAGGCAGTCCTGAGGCACTCCAAATGTTCTTCCCTGGGGTGGCCCAGCCTGCAGCAGAGGTGTTCCACACAACCAGCTATTGTGAAACCAGTTTGTATATCTTTGCTCATGCATTTGGACAGTTCTTGGGGAACCAGACCCTCCTTTAGTTCTCCTTAGGCCTTCCCTACCCACCAGCTGCCCCCATTTTGTAATCCCTCCTGCTCTCCAGGTGTCTGTGCAGCCCAGGCTGTGTTGGGCCACAGCCAGTGCAGCAGGCCTGGCACTGCAGATGTTTTCCCTGCATGGTGTCCCAACAGAGCAGGAGTTACCTGAAGATGCCCTTTGGGGTCAGGATTATGAGCTGGGAAGGCTTCACACAGAGACATGTAGGGATAAGATGCTCTTGTGCATCAGTGATGGTGCTCAGAACTTACAAACTGCTGCCAAGAAGGGAGGATCTTAAGAGTAAGAATTTTCAGACATGAATGTTTAAATTCAAAAACTCAAACAAGAATCAGTGCAGCTCCTTTGCGTGGCGTAGATTCACTTTGTGCTGGTTTGCTTTCCTTCCAGTGATGTTTTTGCCCAAGAAGACAAAGGACAAGGAGATTGAGTCAAAGAGCCAGTGTATTGAAGGAATCAGCAGGTTGATTTGCACAGCGAAACATCAGCAGAACATGCTGCGTGGTGAGTGCACTGCTTGCATCCCTTTGGGTGCTGGGCAAGGCTCACATGCTGTGAATGTCTTGCAGGCAAAGGGCTGAGCTGGTGTCCTGCCCTGTGCCCTGGAGCCAGCGTGATGGGGATATTCCTGGGGAATGGGCTTTAGTGTGTCCAGCATGGGGGACTTCCCCTCTCTGTCATCCCCTGTTTCTCTTGCACATCTGGTGAAAGTGCTGGTTGGTGGCGAGCAGTGACATTGTGGCTGCTCCTCTGGGCAGGACACTGCCATGTGCTCATGCCACAGCAGGAGCCATATATGCATCTCGTAGACAGACCTGGAGTGTCTGTCAGTGGAGCTGGGCATCCAGTGGCAAAAATACCCTTGTAGCCTGTTCAGTTAGTAATCCCCAACAGAGGGACCTGCTTGGGTCACCTCCTTAATCCAGGCCCTGTCCCTGAGCCTGGCAGGCATGAGAGGTGCTCACAGGGCATGTGTCACCTCTTTGGGAGACATGGATGTCCTGATGAGAGTGCCAGTGAGGAGAGACTGATGTCCATCTCTGTAAAAGTGCATTTGCCCAAAAAAGAAAATGAAGTGTGCTTAGGAAAGCTGAGAAGCTGGATCAGGTGACGCTGAAATCAGCAGTGTGGGGAGCTCTGGTGTCAGCGAGTGATGCTGGGACAACAATCCGAGCTGTTCTCCCTAAACCTGGTGTGCTCCTGAGCCTTTCTCCCCGTGGGTGCAGCTGGGTGGGACAGAGCAGCTGACCGTGGCCAGGCCTCCCTCTGCCGACTGCAAGGGGATTTCTGGCAGAGCTGCCTCAGGCTGGCCACTTCCCCTCAGTATTTTCTAACTCTCCTCTCTTTTTACCCTCCCCTGCAGTCCTGATCGATGGGGTGGAGTGGAACGACGTCAAGTTCTTTCAGCTGGCAGCACAGTGGTCCTCTCATGTCAAGCACTTTCCCATCTGCATATTTGGACACTCCAAATCTAACTTCTAGCTGTGCTCGGCACAGGGACCTTCTGCCCACCCGAGGACTGCACACCAGGAGCCAGGAACTGCGTGCCAACTCTGACTCGCATCGCTCTGCCCTCTCCTGCAGAATTAATTACAGATGTGCTTGGATTACTTTTGAATTACTTTTTTCTATTAACTCTTAAGTTTACTACAAAGGAAGGAAACCCCTTTAAACAAAGGCAAAAAAAAAGCCAAACCCAACAAACCAGTCTTAAATATAGATGTGCTGACAACGTGAAGTCGTGGGGGAGTTGTCAGGAGCAGGCAACCTACCCAAGAACACCTACCACTTATGAGCAGATAGCTGAGTAACTGCACTGCTTATTAACCTGAGACCTCATTGGTGTGAGTGGGCTGGGGGAGCCGTGGATCAGCTCAAACAGATTTTGCAGAAGATCATGTGCGTTCTGGTGCGTTTGGCCCCCGCTCTGTACTTCTAGGAGAAAAGGATGGCCAGTCTTTCTTCCTGCTGCCAAAGGATGAGAGATCAGCGAGTCTGGAGGGAGTTCAGCTGTCCAGTGTGGAAAACAAGCCACTTGCAGAGTTAGGGAAGTCTGGAGAGGAGATCCCCTTTGAAGCATGGAGCCTGCCACGGGGACAGGCAGGTGTTTGTGCTGAAGCGATGCCTGAGGAGGGCTGGGCAGGAACAGGAATTAGGGAAATACAAAGTGTAAGGAAACTCCCGTGTCCCAGGTCTTTGACAGTGACCAAACCGAGCCAGTCTCTGTGTTCCCCAGCTGGCTGTGCTGCTGAGGGGCACCATGTCAGTGGGGTCGCTGCTATTTACATACTCACACCGATTATTTACCTGTCAATAAAACCTTGTCCAGCCTCGAAAGGGAAAGGATTTTTTTTAACAGCTGCAGATTTTTTTTACTGCTTTCTAAAAAAAATAAAATAAAATAAGAACAAAAAATAATAGGAAGAATATTAATTTGCCAAAAAAACCCCCACAAACCCAGGAAGGTGAGCTGTTGTCTGTGGAGTGATGCATTCTTGTAGTGGCTGGACTGGAAGCCAGCCAGGCACTCTGCGTGTCCTGCTGCCTTCCTGCCCATTGTCACACTGCACACCTGAGGTGGCACAGGCTGCTCTGTCAGGTGGTGGGTGGGCTATGGAGAGCAGGGTGTTGTTGCCATGTGGAAAAACAAACATATCTGGCATTTGAGGGTAAGGGACTGAAATTTCTGATGGGCCCTTTTGGGTCCCCCTCCTTGCGGGCAGGCCAGGCTCTGTGAGCATTGCCAGAAGGCACTTTCTGTGGACAGTGATGCTTTCGAACTTTTTTTTTTTTTTTTTTTTTTTTTTTTTTTAACCTGGTCCCTTACCCTTGGGTTTTTAAAGGCTTGGGGACCCCCCTTTGCGCAGCACGGCGGGTCCTGCTCTGCATGGGGACCACCCAGATTCCATTGGGCAGGTACTGGTGGTGTGCTCTGCTAGCAGGGAGGTGCTGAGGTGAGATCTGGGTCTTGTGCCTGTTGCAGCTTGGGCTGCTTCACCAGCTGATGTTGTGAAACCCTTTCCCAGCACGAGGGCAACCTAGGTGGCCAGGGACTGGGTATTCCCTTCAAACCATGCAGGGGAGGGGGACACTGTCCCCAGCCTGGTGGCACACTGCTGCCAGGACACACTGTCTAGCTGCAATACTTTGTTCTTCCTGCCTGCTGTGTGCCTGGCTGTGGCAGAAGCTGGGCTGTAGTGGGGATATTGTTGTGTCCCTCAGCTGATGTTTTTGGGTGACCTGAGCTGATGCTCTGGGGCTGGATAGCGTTGCCTAGCAGCACAGCGTGGGAGAGGGTGTGTAAGCACATCACATCTTTATCGAGGCTGTCGCATCCAAAAAAAAGCTTTGTAAAGGAGATTAGTCAGTGTGTGATTTCTCCCTTGAATCTCACGCTGGTGTGACAAGGGTGATTGGGCTGGGTTCCAGCTGTGTGCAGCCTGGGCAGCTCTGGTGCTGCTGCAGAGGTGGGGTGGACTGACCAACTGCAATAACTTTGTTTACTGGGGGGTGAGGGGAGAACCATCACTGTGCTCCTCTTTGTATTTCAACCTACTGTAAAGAAAAAACCTGGTAGCTAGGACAGGGTTTCCAGAGTCCTGCCTATCAAATGTGTGTTGCCCTGCTGTACTCTGTGTGTGTATGTGTGTGTGTGTATGTGTGAGAGAAACACTTCTGCTTGTTGCATTTCATGTTGGTTTGTGTTTTGTTCTAACTTTATTCAAGCAAATTCATCAGGAGACTCTGTAAACCTGAGGGCTTGGTTTCTCCCCTGTGGAAAGATGTTGTTGCTCTGAAATGCGTATTCTGCGCAAGAAAACATCCCGACTTCTCAGCCTTGTTATCTCAGAGGGAGTCCAGCAGTGGCAGGCTGGGCCTGCCTGTGTGCTGTGCCCAGTGTGGCTGTGGTGTTTCCTGGCCCTGGAGGAAAGGGCTGGCATGCAAAGTTGGTGGCACAGCTCTGATCAGGTTGTTGTGCCTCTGTTGTTTTTCCTGTGGAGCCACTTTGTGCAGCTGTTTGTTTCCCTCTCTGGAGTAGATACAGGTTTCTGTCTCTAAGAAAAATGACTGTCAAAGCACGTGGCTCAGACTGTTTTGGGAAGGAGCTTTAGACCTGGTGCCATGGGTGAGTGACTGATCTCAGATCTCCCACCTTCCCAAATTCCCCAACAGTTTCTGGGGGGACCATGCCAGGAGTGAGCTCCACTGACGAGGGATCCTCACTGTGGGAGCAGGAAGAGTTTCTGGGGCAGCAGTGGGCCTGTGCCTGCAGAGCTGTGCCAGCCTGTTGGGTTGGATGGTTGTGGTCACATCAGTGAGTGCAGAAGGATGGCTTAGAGCAGAGACAGCACCACTGTATTCTGCTCTGGAGAGTTTGGGTAGGGAAGGTACATCTCACATGAGGAAACTCAGCGGGGCTGTTTCCTGTGTCACTTGCTTTGGAGCTGTGTGGTCTGACAGCAAGGGCAGGGCCTGGGGTGGGCAGCACCTGAGTGGATCTCCAGCCAGGAGGTGCTTTGAAGGTGGTGTCCCCTGGTGTGTCCCAGAGCTCACCGCAGCCCTCCACAGGGCCAGTCTCTCCTGCCCCTCAGGCTGAGGCCTCTCAGAGCTCTGGTTTCTTTCCCAGGCGCTGTGGGCAAGGCTGTGCCTGGCCCGGGGGTGCGCTCTGGGGAGCGGGTGCGCTCGGCGCTGAGCTGCCGCGCTGACCTAGTTTAGAGGCTCCGGAGAGCAGATGAAAGAGGGAAGAGTTCCGTGGCATCGTGTTGCACCTTGAGTGCTTCCTGACCCTCTGGCTTGAGTTTCCCGCAGACAAAGGCTGTGCTTCAGCCCTGCTGGCGCTCAGCCAGGGCTGGCTCTGCTGTGGCCCTGGGGATGTCAGGGACACCCCGTGGGGCTGTTCCAGCTCCCATCCGGGTCAGTTGTTACCCTTTGCATCGCAGCGGTAACTGCAGAGTCCTCCTGAATTACACATGAGTCTGGGGAGAACCGTGGGCTCTTTGGCTATGTTGCGCTGCTTTAATTAGAACACAAAGCTTGTGGCTTTTTCCTGCAGAGAGGCCAGGGTAGGTGGCTGGGAGGTTTCTGGGGCTGCGGAGATGTGCCTGTTTGCTTTCCATCATCATACTCAGCCAGGAGCCACACTGCCCTGTGCTTAACCTGTGATTGCAACAAAGGCCCTGTTGTGTTTCTCACCAGCAGCGTGTGCCGGCGAGAGCGCTGGAGAGCCAGGACAGAGGATGTTGCACCTGGAATCTCCAAGGTTAAGAGGGAAATCATGTCAAGGGGCAGCAGAACAGTGGTCTGTTCCTGCTGCTTGGTGTGCTAAGGGATTGGGAAACTGGGATTGGGACAGACCTGCCATGCAACTGTAAAGGGCTTGAGGCCCTGGAGCTTTCTTGAAGTTAGGTTGGATGCAGTGTCTGTCCCCTTCATCTGGGGGGTCTTGATCTCAGAAGATATTTGAATAGTGGCATTTTAATGTGACACTCCTTCTGGGCTTAACCTGGCAGGAGAATGCCAGAAATGAGCAGCAGCATCTCCTGGAGGTTTCCTGGAGCCTCTTCAATGGTGTTCTCATGGGAGATGTGCCTGGCAGGGCCGGCTCCTGCAGGAAGGCTCACTCTGGTGCTTTGGGACACACTGGGGCAGAAGGGGACGTGCCAACTTGTAAAGTAGCAGGTCGCTGGTTTCCTGAAGGAAGAGCACTGTTCTGGGGCCACATCCAGTCAGCTGCTGCCTGGAGCTGTGGCTGGACAGTGGCCAGAGCGTTGCCTGCCCGGCTGCGGACGTGCCCCAGCCCTGGGGAAGCGCCTGAATTCTGGGGCTGCGTGGCACCAGGCTTGTCCGGACTGCGGCCTGTGAGGGGACGTTACCACTTTGTAGATTCCCGAGCTGTCCATCTGTTTCATTGTTGTATTGTTTGGGTTCTAGGGTTGTTTTTTATGAAGACAGATTAAATGTAAATAGCCTTTTTTTTTGGAACAAACCGCAACGTGCTCGACCTCGTCAACTATTTTATGGTACTAATGCAACACTAATAAAACTGGACATGAAAGCACACACCCGTCCCCTGAGTTGTCTCTCAGCAGGGGCTCCTCTGGCATGCCTGGGGCAGTTGTTTGCAGGAGGAAACAGCAGCAGGGCTTTCTGCCGTGAGGGTTCTCTTGTGTTATTTATCCAGCTGTCACTTCCAGGGCAGAGCTGGTGGATTGGCACATCCTTCCCAGCACCGAGTCCCCCTGTAGTTTTTGCAGCCGTGCTGTTCTCCTGGCTGCCTCCTTTCCCAGAAGGATCTGCTCACCTCCTGCAGCTCTCCTGGGTACGACAGTCCTCTCCAGCACTCAGTGTTCACCTCTGCACAGCAAGAAAGGACAGGCTGGTGCCTGTTTCTGATCTGGGGGCTGAGTTGGATGGACATGGTGGTGTTGGGGTAGCAAAGGGGCAGGTCAGGGGGGGAAACGGAGGCTGTGGGAGCATGAAGCTGTGTGTGCTTCTGGGAGGACTGTGGGACAGGGATGTGTGGAATTCCAAGCACCTGGGCTTGGTGCTGGGGAGTCAGAAGTCAGAAGATGAAGGAAAGAGGAGAGCTAAACTGTTGTTTTGAGGAAGGAAGGTGAAGAAGAAATTCTGAGAAATAGGCCCATGGTCACGGTCCTTAGGATTCAGGATGCTGGAGGCAGAAATGGGAATGCGGTGCTGGAGCAGCCTGTATGATCATGCTGTCCTGACCTGAGGGTGAGAGATGGAGGGGTGACAGCTGGTGAAGCAAAGAGCTGAGGTGAAGGGAACCCCTCAGAGCAGGCCAGGCCGCTCTCAAAGGACAGAGGGCTCTATGGATATCTCAGATGCTCTGCATGGCCTGGCCAGGCAGATGCATTTATGGCCTTAGCCCTTTGCTGGAACAGGAGACACAAAACCCACACATGGTGGCACAGAGCAAGCATGGGATCATTCCAGGCAGGAGGAATGGGGATAGCTCAGGACAGGGCAAACTCAGTACTCTGGAGTGCAGAAACAGCACCTAAAGCCATGGGGAGGATCTGGCTGGTGGTGAAATGGTGGGGGTGCACCATGGGAGAGCTGGGGGAGACAAACATGTGAAGGCTCTGTTCTGGCTGTGCATTTTCTACACAGGTTCAGCTGTAAGCTTGTACTGATGGCCTGGCTGTATGAAAGAGGCGCATCCTGAGCATCACCTTTGAGAGCCCATTTGTCTCAGCACATGAATGAGGGTGTGAGTGGAGGGGACTGGGGTGGTGGGAAGGCTCGTGTGCTGCTGGGGGAAGCAGAGGACCAGCCCCACACCAGCAGGGAGAGCACCAAGCCAAGTGCCCTTGGCGCACTCTCTTGTTGCCTAGAAGAGAGGAGAAGGAAATGAGGGCTGGGTGGAGCAAGAATGACTTTGGGTCAGGCTGTTGCATGAAATGGGCATGGAGAGCCTCCCTCATCCACATGCACTGGAACAAATTTCTGCCACACAGCCTAGGACCGGGCTCTCAAAGCACTGGCATCTTTGTTTTGCAAGTCTGGGCCTTTCTCAGACCACGTGCACCCTCACTGCCTCGGGAGAGGTGTCAAACGCAAGCGAGGCCTTGCCAGGATGCACCAAAAGCCCTCTGGGAGGTCTGGATTTGCACGGTGGGAGTTGGTGGCCCCCGTGGGAGTGGGGTTTGGTGGCGGGAGGTGGGGCATTGCAGGAGCTCGCTCCTTCCCAGGCTGAGTCTGGCAGCTTCAGCTCACCTCCCTCCAACTGGACAATGCCCTGGCCCTGACCACAGCTGCTGCTTAAGCTGGAAGAGGAACAGCAGGGAAGATCCAACACATTTTTGTTGCTATCCTTTAAAACATGGTTTAGCATCTAGAAAGAGTAGTCAATGCCATGTGACCATCCGCCTCTCCGTGTGCTACCACCAAGTGCTCTGGGATGTGATTTGTAAATATTTGTTCTGGATAATTTTTCTGTGTCCTACTGGATTATTTTCAGCTCGGCAGAGCGGTTGCAGCAGCAGCCTGGGGAGGGCCAGCCCTCGTGTCCTGCGGTGTGCCCGGCGCCTGTGCCGGCACGCGCTTCCCCGGACGGCTGGGGAAGGAGGAAATATCACGGGGTGCTCCCTGGCGCGCTGACCTTTTTTGGCTGACCGATTTTCACCCCCAGAAGTGTTTTCCTCACTCAGCCGTGCTCCTCGTGTACATTGGGAGCATAAAAGCAGAGCTCTGTGCCCTCCTGGAATCAGGGGACTGTCAGAGATTTGGTGTTGTAGGGGTGTTTTCCTAACAAACAAAGTGAATTGTAACAAGAGCCCTGTTATTTCTGAAAAATAGATGTATTTTGGCAGAGGTCAATGTTTTGGGTGGCCTTATGTACATGTTTCAGTACTTTGTGAGAAGCAGTGTTGAGAGTGCAGGCAGCAGCTCTGCCCAGTAAAGGGTATGACTGCACTGTTAAGCACTTACTCCAGCAAAGAGTTTAATGACAGATATTTTTTGGCCATCCTGACCTGTGTGACTGTGTGGAGGGGTTCTGGGGTGTCCCCTGGTTTGGGCAACACCAGGTGACTCCCCAGCTCTGTGCTGGAGCCAAGTGTAGCCATCCTGCCTTGCCTGAGAAGCCAGCAGTGCTCCAGGTCTGCTTCTGGGGTAGCTTTTCATTGAGCTTCACCGCCCAGTCTTGGCTACATGCATGGAGAAGTCCTCGTGGAGATGGCCTGTCACCTTCCCTGCTGCACTTTGTCAGCCCTTGCTGGGGGACCTGCTGTAAAGGTGTTATATACCACAGAATGGTGGTTTCTTGGGGTGCTTTTTGGCATCAAGCCAGTTCCTGTAGGAGAGGAAGTGGCAGTGGCAATGTGCAAGTTTTGCAGAGTGATCTGGAGCTGACAGCTGTTCGACAACTGTGTAACCACTGCAAGGCTGCTGAGGAGACACCTGGACAGGAGCTGTGCAGGGATGAACAAGGCATGTCCCTGCATGGTGCAGCCGTGGTGTGCCCAGGGCCAGGGACACCCACAGGTCAGTGGGCAAGGGAAAGCTAAAGCCATAATTTCACCTCTCAGGCTGACATCTGAGGAGGGGGGAGAGCCCCAGTGTGGCAGTGGGGCACACAAGCACAGAGGGGACCCCGGTGAGACAGTGCAAGAGCGGGGAGTGTGAGCAGGAGCTGTGTGTAGGACTGGAGGGATGTGCACGGGAAGCACATGGATGTAGGTGTGGGTGTGAGCAGGCTGAGGGTGTGCGCAAGGAGGGCTGGGTTTGTGCAGGGACCTGCTGCAGCTGCCCTGGGTGTGGATGGCCTGCGACAGCTGAATGTGTGTGAGGAAGGCTCTGTGTGTGTGTCTGTCATGGTGTACCTGAGGACAGGCTGCTGTGTGTGCGTAGGGCTGCCCACGCCAGGTCAGGGCCGGTGCATGAGGAGAGCAGAGCCTGTGTGGGGCCCAGAGAGCTGGCTGAGGAGGGTTGTGTGAGGAGAGGGGTGTTGTGTGTGTGCACAGGACATCAGTGTGTGTGAGTGTGCCACTGGCGTGCACAGGAGGTCAGTGTGTTTGTATCCCTGGTGTGCACAGGCTGTGTGTGTGTGTGTCCCTGGTGTGCACAGACTGTGTGTGTCACTGGTGTGCACAGGTCAGTGTGTGTGTGTGTCCCTGGTGTGCACAGGTCAGTGTGTGTGCCACTGGTGTGCACAGGCTGTGTGTATGTGTGCCACTGGTGTGCACAGGAGATCAGTGTGTGTATGTCATTGGTGTGCACAGGCTCTGTGTGTGTGTGCCACTGGTGTGCACAGGCTGTCAGTGTGTGTGTCCCTGGTGTGCACAGGAGATCAGTGTGTGTGCCATTGGTGTGCACAGGCTGTCAGTGTGTGTGTGTCCCTCGTGTGCACAGGCTGTGTGTGTGTGTCCCTGGTGTGCACAGGCTGTGTGTGTGTGTGTCCCTGGTGTGCACAGGTCAGTGTGTGTGCCACTGGTGTGCACAGGCTGTGTGTATGTGTGCCACTGGTGTGCACAGGAGATCAGTGTGTGTGAGTGTGCCACTGGTGTGCACAAGAGATCAGTGTGTGTGTGTCCCTGGTGTGCACAGGTCAGTGTGTGTGCCACTGGTGTGCACAGGTCAGTGTGTGTGTGCCACTGGTGTGCACAGGAGATCAGTGTGTGTGTGTCCCTGGTGTGCACAGGTCAGTGTGTGTGTCCCTGGTGTGCACAGGTCAGTGTGTGTGTGTGTGTCACTGGTGTGCACAGGAGATCAGTGTGTGTGTCCCTGGTGTGCACAGGTTCTGTGTGTGTGTGTCCCTGGTGTGCACAGGTCAGTGTGTGTGTGTGTCCCTGGTGTGCACAGGCTGTCAGTGTGTGTGTCCCTGGTGTGCACAGGAGATCAGTGTGTGTGCCATTGGTGTGCACAGGCTGTCAGTGTGTGTGTGTCCCTGGTGTGCACAGGCTGTGTGTGTGTGTCCCTGGTGTGCACAGGCTCTGTGTGTGTGTGTGTCCCTGGTGTGCACAGGACAGTGTGTGTGTGTCCGGGGTGTGCACAGGCTGTCTGTGACTGTGCCTGAGGACAGGCGGTGTGAGGGCAGGCTGCGTGCGTGTGCAAGGAGAGGCTGTGTGTGTGTGTGTGTGTGTGAGCAGAGGTGCTGTGTGTGTGTACAGGTGTGTGTACAATCACTCCGTGTGAGTGTCTGTGTACGCACAGTCGCTCTCTCCCTGCCTCTGTGTGTGACGAGGCCGTGCCGCCCCCAGCCCCGCTCGCTCCCGTCCCGTCCCTCCCCTCGCAGGCCGGAGCGCCGCCCTCACACGCCGCGGGCGGGCGGGCGGCTCTGGCTCCGGCTCCTTCCCCTCCTTCCTTCTTTCCCTCCCGCCGCCGCCGGGCCCCCTCCGCCGGGCCGCCGCCCCGCCCTCCGCCTCGCTCCCTCCCCGTCCGCCGGCGCGGCCCCTTTAATTCCCCCGCTCCCCTCCCCCGCCGCCCGCTCCAGCCTCCATTTTCCAGCGGATCCGGCACCTGGAGGCGGCGGCGGCGGCGGCGGGAGCGGCCCGCGCCCCGCACCCGGCCCGCTCGCGGGCATGGCCGCCAACATGTACCGGGTGGGAGGTAAGGGCGGCCGGGCCCGCGCCGCTTCCCGCGTGCGGCCGGCGCTCGGGGCCCGGCGGGCAGGCCCGGGGCGGGGCGGGAGGGGGCCGCGGGCGCGGGGCAGGGGCCTGGCGGGCGGCCCGGGGAGGGAGGCCTGGCCTGGCGTGGCGTTCCGGGGGGTGAAGGGCTGCGGGGCCCGGCGCGGGCCGAGCCGGGGCGCTGTGCCCGGGGCTGGGCGAGCCGGGGCGGTGGGCGCAGCGGGATGGCCGAGGTGAGGGGGAGCGGCCGCGTGGGGCTTACGGAGCACGAGGGTGTGGGGAGACGAGGCGTGTGAGGTTCGGGCTGGTGGCGGCTCGGGCAGATCCGGGACCGGGGTAGGGTGGGATGGGTGAACGGAGCTGGAGCAGAGCAGCCACGGGGCCAGGCCCCGGGATGGCCCGACGTGGAGAGGCTGCTCGGATGGGGGTCATGCGAGGTTGTCGCGGTGGGGACCCAGGAGGAGCTGCTGAGATGAGGAGCACAAAGATGGGCAGAGGCTGCTGGTAGACCAGGGGGCTGGTGTGAGGCACGTCCTGCAGATCTTGGCCTCCCCTTCCACTCTTGCTGTTTTGTTTTGTGCTTTCCCATTAGTCTTCTGTTCAGGGTTGTGCTCCTGTCTGATTGTCCTTTGTTTTGGCTCACGTGAAGAGAAAGGAGAGGCAACGGGGTTTGGGACTGTGTTTTATGGAACATAAACTGAGGGTGGTCTGGCATGAATTTGTGCTCGGCCATTTTCCTTCATAAAAGCTGTTCTGTGGAGCTTCCTTCTCCCCAGGACTATAGACTGTATAGGAAGACGTTTTTGTGGAGTTCTCTCCTTTTCAAAATGCCTGTTTCTTGTGGAGTTCTGCAAAACCAAACTAAAGTAAACAAGAGAAAAAATATAGCAAAGGTGGCCAAGCCATCCTGTCTGGCTGCTCTCCATGAACAACTACTTTCTGTTATTTCTGCTCTTGTGGCCTACCCTTACTTTTTACCCTGAAAAATGCCGCTGCTTTTGTCATGTTTGTACTTTTTTTTTTCTGGTTGCACCTGGTTTCACAGAGGTATAAGAGCTGACTCTTGGCTGTCCCAGCTTTGTGTCTTGGGTTGCCCCAAGTTGATAGTGTCTGTAGCATTATGTTGGTTTGGAGATGCTGAGAGTAGGATGATAGGCAAGATGAGTTGTGGAAGTTCACCGTGGTGTGACTTGTGAAGGGAATAGTTTCCTGGAAATTTTTGTTCATCATTGAATGACCAAGTCTTGTGGGTAGTGTCATCTCTTAGCATTTAGTATGGCTAAATCTGTACTGTGCATCCCACAGAAGATGGGAAAGCACCTCTAGATTGACCTCCTGCTAGAAAATGCTCTGGTAGATCTGCGTTCTCAGGGCTGTATCCACCTCAAAGTCTAAGAATGATGATACCACCCTTACTTTGGGCCCCATCCAGCATTTGACCATGCTTATAGAAAATATTTGTTTCCATTTGCCTAGATGGATTTTCTCGTGTTTCAACTGGGCTCCCCCTTCCCATTATTCCTCATCCTGTCCCTGCTTCTAAGCAGGGCTGGCTGATCCTTGAGGGATGCCATTAGTAACCAGCAGTCCAGTGAAGGTTGTAACTGCTGATTGTGATCCTTTAAAAATGATGTTACAGTTTTTTCCCTACCTTTATTGTCCAGTTTTTCAGGCATTTTCGTTTGAAGGATGCTTTGTGAGGCTTAGCAGGGCCTTTGACATGAAGTTAAGGTGTCCAACACCCCTGCTCTCCTCTCAGCCAAAGAGCCAGTCTCTTTGTCCCGGGTGGGGGAGTCATGTTGGTCAGGTGTGATTTGCCTTTGGAATATCTGTTTTGGCTGGACTCAGTTACCTTTTTGTCCTTCCTGCACTTGGAAATGGTGCCCAGGATTTGCTCAGTAGCTCTTCTGGGCAGAGGGCAAGGCAGCTGGCTGATAGCCAAGGTTACAGTGCTCTGTTATGGTCCATATGGATGAAGTCTTGATTTGATGTATTACCAAGATCAACATATGGATGGATGCAGCTGTTTCTGTGTGAGAGCTCTGTTCAGCCTGAGCCCAGGAGTGTGTGTAATCGAATTGTTTCTGACCTCTGGTGCTGCTATCTCCCACTAATGGTTTTGTGCACTGAAGCTGTGTGTGAACTCCGTGGCAGGATTAAATCCGGAATGGGATTTGTGCACAGTCATTTCATACACTTCCCACTGGAAGACAAACACTCAGCAGATAATCTCTTATTACACTTGTGACTACCGGATGAACTGCATGAACTCCAGACCTAACAGCTGCCAAAAGCAGCCTGCTCGCTACAGATCAATACTGCTCCTGGAAGTACATGTTCACTCAGAAAGGACGGTCACCGCTTTAGGCCTGGTCATGAAACACCATGAGTTTTTGTTTTCAGAAGCCAGGGGTGGGTTGACAACAAGTGGACGGGGATGTGTGTTGTTCTCTTCATGTGGTCCTGGGTAGAGGAGCTGAGGCGCTCACGCTGTGGGGGCTGAAGTCTTCACCTTTGTGTTGGGAAGCGGAGTGGCCGTGCTGGGGGCTTAGGAGCTGCCCCTCGAATGGTTGTCAGGTCTGTGGGTAGGTTGGCTGGTGGCATCCAGCCGTTTGGAGAGAGCAACTGGTGCTGCTGGATCCTGCCAAGTTTCTCCTAGTAGGTTTCTGGTGGGAAGGGAATTGGTTTCCAATACAAATGGGACTGTCACTAGCTAGCACAGTTCAGGGGGGATGTAAAACTGGAAGTGTGTGGGGAAGAATGCCAGGGTATCAAATTCCAAAATGAAATGGGGGATCGTAGTTGTTGGGCAGTAGGAAATCCTGGAATCGCCTGCCTCCAGTGTAGCAGAAGTGAAGATTTTCTTAACAGCTGCTGTACAGTCATGAAACAAATGGCAGCATGAAGAAAGTAGACTGCTTTCACTTGCAAGGAGTCATGGTGGGCTGGTTTGCCTCTTTATGGAGTGGACTGGCAGCCTGCACGATCACAGACCGTATGGGAATGTTGGATAAACACAAGATCAGAGAAGCTTGGGACCTCTGAGCTGGAATTTGCGGCCTCTGATGAAAAAATGCACGTGGGAGAGTGATGTTCATTGTTCTAGCTAGTGCCAGGCTCTGCTTTCAGGAGAGTGCTGTGTCAGCTGCCTGGAAGAGAACAGGTCATCTTGGTATCAAGAGAATTTCCAGCAGGTTTTCTGTCTCTGCCTTCTCCAGGAGAGGTAAACTCTGGTATGGCAAGTATTCCTTTAGTGGTGGCAATTGACTGAGCCCCACTGCAGGTTTATGCCCCTGTGGCACTCCCTTGATGCAGTGAAACAATGATCTCTTGCCTTTTCATCTTGCACTGATTTGAGGAACTTAATTTTTTCCACCTCCCTCCTCCTCACTTTTTGTTTTTTCCTGGATTATTTTTAATCTTGCATCAGCTACCCAATCTGGTTCACTGTGGGACTGTGTGAAGAGCTGAATGGGCTCAGTGGGAGGGCAGGGAACAAGGAGATGGGGATAGAAAGCATGGAGGAAAAACTACTGAAGACAACACTTTTGCTGAGATGAATGCCAGTTTATGCTTTCAGATGGAGTCTTTTATGTGTTTTTGACTTTTACGGGTTGCCCTCTTGTTTGGGAACATGCTTAGCTACAAAATTATCACTGTTTTTGAGTCTGTGGTACATTTAAGTTATGTTTAAATGGCATTGGGAGACCTGATCACAAGTCGGTTAAGCATAGAGGTACTTGCTGCATTTAACACCTTTAAAGTGAGGGAAGTGATGACCCACAGTGCCTGATGTGGGCACCTAAGGTCCACAGCAGCTTTATTCCAGTGTGCTGGGGGCTGAAGCTCCAGAACTTACTGGATGTTGTTCATTACTTTATAGCTGGTGTTGGTGTGTCTGTCTGCTTGTGCTGCAGTCACACATCTTATTTCAGTGTAATCCCCACAGTTTTTAGGAATGGCAATATGACATCATCTCTGCCACCACAGGGGGCCATTATTGTGTGGCTGGGGTCTGTGGTTTGACCTTCCCCCATCCCATTCCATACTCCCACTTGGCATCCAGGCTCTTGTGGCAGCCTACAGCTATTGGCTTTCCATAGTGCTGCCAGGGAGCTGTGAGCACAGGGATGGTGCATCAGTCCTCTTGACATCACAGTAATGTCAATAATAATTGTTTGAGCTTTCCTGGTAAAGAACTGAGAGCTTTTAAGGAGGCTTGCATAGAACATGTTGTTGAGTCCAAATCTGGAGCAAATTCAGATTGTTCAACTGCACGATCACTTGTAAATCTTCTCCTGACATCTTGCTTTGTTGTCAGTGTGTATGTATTTTGGGTGACAGGAGGGATTACTCTGCAATATCCTTGTTTGGGTTGTGCTTGCTGGGATTTTGTTTTCAACTTTGCAGGTAACCTGAGCTAAGAATGGGTTTAGTGGAGAGAGGTATTAAATAACCTGTAAGGATAAAAATGGGAGTTTATTCTTGAAAATTACTAATAGGCTTCTGCAGTCATTGCCCCTAATAAATTTAGGACAGCATCTAGCTTACCGCCTTTCAGCAACAGCCAGGCAGTGGGTTTCTTCATCTTTTCCTTTCATTGTTTCTAGTTCCACTAGTTTATCTTGCATGTTTTGCATCTTACTTCCCTTGCCTTTCCCTTCTCCCATGTATCAGACTGCTTCAGCATTCGTTATTGGAAATGCTGCATGGGGGAGGGTGTTATCAGCCAGTCTAGGTGTGTTTGGGGGCTGGAGCTGTGACAACTCTGGATTTGTAGTAGCTGCACACCATTTGCAGCTGCACAGTGCGGTGAAAGGACTAAACTTGTTTCTGCTCTGTTGGTGAGTTGAGGCAGTTCCTGCCCTGGTGGGTGGGAGGCTGTGCCAGGGCAGCGTTCTGGGAGGGCTGGGGGGCACTGCTGGAGGTCTGGGGAGGGGCTGAGGCGCTCCTTGGCAGTGCCCATTTTGCTCCTTGGTGTTTTGCCTTTCAATGATGGTGAGTAAAAGACACTCAATAAGAACTGTGGAAAAAAGACTCTTAAAACTTGTTTTGTTTAACTAGTAAGATTTTGGTGAATGTCAAAGATGTTCCTTTCACTTCCATGCAGTTGTTTTTCAAGCAAGTTTTTATTTTTAAGCATCCTGACTTCAAAATAGAGTGCATAGTTTCTCCCGAGGAGGATGAGAAGAGAATGAGGTGGTTGCTGTTACTGTTTTTACTTTGATTTATAAACCACTTGTGAGCAGTTTGGGGTCACTTGAAAGCCAAGCTATGAACTGCAGAGGCTGACTTCTGGTAGTTCTGGGCATCTGCTGGCAAAAAGTAACCTGTGAAATCAGTGGTACTTCTGCACCAAGTAACGTGTTTTTTACTCTCTGTCTTGTTGCTTTCCGAGAACATTATTGTTTTTTAAATCCTCAAAGAAGTAAGTGACCAAGCCCTTCAACTGCTTTGCCTCGGTTTCCCATGAAATTTGGGTAACTGGAACTTTTGGGAAAGGTGCTCTTGTGAGATAATTATGATTCTAGGTCTTTAGAGCTTACCACCATAAATCCAGTATACAAAGAGACCCTGCTTCAGAGTATCTTTGAAGTTCTGGAATGGTTCCTTGTTCCCTCTTTACTTGTAAAACCAAGTCTGGAAGGACCTGCGAAGTACTGGTCAAGCTTTTGAGCTGTAGCCCAGCCCCAAGGAAGCCATGCATACATTCTTCTCTTCCAGCTCTTTGGCTGGACCACCTTTAGGATGAAGTATTTGCGAGATAATTTTTACTTGGCATTGATCAGTGAAGCAAAGCAAAGAAGTTAGTTGGTGTCTTTAAAGTGAGTTTGCAAGTGGAGAAAAGATTTGGGCTTCTCTAGTCCTTTACACGTGTGTTCCTTGCAAGCTATTGAGTCTTTGTGGTGCCTGGGCTTCCATGGCTCTGGTTCTGTGCATTGCCAGAGCATGATCCGTGTCAGATGTGACCCATGGTAATGTTTCTGTTAAATTGCACACAATGTACTCTGGTTGATTTGGGGGCTTTATGCTTTCATGCAAGATGTAGGAGGACAGATGACACTTGACCAAGCATAAAGTTAGTGTGGCGTGAACAGATGATTCCTGATTTAGCACAGGGCTTGTCCTTACAGAGTTAAGTTGTCAACATCTGAGCAAATTTGAACCAGCCAAGTGAGACAGTTTCTGTGGATGTTTCTTCTGATAATGTTGATTTAAGATGTTTCTTTTGGTAGAGTGTCCGTTGAAGCAATTGTAGCTGTCCTCTCCTTCCTTTGCTGGGCTTACACAGTGTGGCCTGGCTGTGCTGCGGGGCACAGGTTGGTTTGGTTAAAGACAGTTTTTTGACCTGTGTGAGTGCCTAACTGGGTTTACCATGTGCAGGCCTCCTGCCATCCGAGGAGAGGCTGTCACAACTTGAGGGCTTGGTATGAGGGGGTGGGGATGAATCAGCTTTGCTGGCACTGTTGTTTGAAGAAACATCTGCAGAAACACTGGCAGGAGTTTACACTTTGTCCATGCTTTGCATTGTGAAGCCGTGATGTTTCTGATCTGGCACTGAGACCTCTACCTTTGGACTTAATGTATTGTCATACTAAGGCCTAAGCAGTTAATTCATGTTGGCAAACTGAAGTTCAATGTTGCTCTTAAAAAAAATGAGCAAACCCCAGTAAGAAACACAACTCTTTTTTTAGTTTGTTTGTTTCTCAAGAGTGATGCCAAACTTGGTGTCTTGAGTACTACAGAGGTTCTTGTTTTGCAACTCCTGAGATTCTTGCAGGGAACACGATGCTAGTTTCTTGTCATCTTCTTTGCTGCCTAAATATCTTTTGGAAAATAATGCTTTTCTCATCTGTCCTTAGCAATGAGGATTACAACAGAACAGGCTGTTTTCTTGGCTGCTGCAGATTGTGATTGTTGTTAGGGTGTAACTTGAGGATATTTCTCTTCCATTTCCCCTACCCCCTCCAAATACTCCCCCATGATTTAAGGAACTCTCTTACTAGTTTCTCTGTCTGCTCAAGTGTTTCTCTGCTCAAGTGACTCTTCTGTAAATTAGACCATCCTGGTCTTCCCTTACAACACACCTTTGGGGAAAGGTTTTTCTTTTTTCAAGCATTAACTATTTCCATGTTATTGACGCACAAAGAATGGCACTGGATGCAGCTGAAATTACATAGGCTCACAACTTTGCTGGTGCAGAAAATGGCTACATTCTTGGGAACTGAAGTGACAGAAGAGGCAATGCAGAAGAGGCTTTGTGTCCAGAGGCCTTCAAATCACACTTTGATATCTCCTGTAAAGCACAGAATAAAAAAAGTGGAACATTTAGCATAGGCTCATCCTGGAGGAAGCTGGAGGGAGTTGACTCAGTGAACCTGAGGTGTCAGTGCCACATGCAAATGTGCCTTAGTTATAGCTGGAATATTGGGAGTGGATTAATTGAAATTGGTTTTCTTGAACTGCCATATAATTGATTTCTAACAGCAAAATTGCTTCTTTGTCCTTAGGGTGGCACTTTGGAAGTTTCATTTTATTTCCAGGATTCTTGCACAGTTTCTTTTCAAGTCCTGTTTGTACAGACTTTTTGTCTCCTTTGTGGTGGCATCCCTAGTAGCAGTTACTCCATTATGGCACAGCTCTCACCTAAGAGTGACCCATACTTCACCCACAGTGAAGTACAACTGACACCCATAACCTCTGTGTCAAAAATAGCAGCACACTCCCGTCCTTTGTTTTTTTTCTATAGATGTCTGTAAGTGAAAACAGCCAGCAGTGCTGTGAGGAACAGAAATAAGAACACTGACAATCTAAAAGTTGTGGTTTTTCTTCCATGAGGTGGCTCTTCCCTTTCTTCTCTTCTCCTTGCTTTGGAATTTTACACTTCTATTGGGAAAGGTACCATCTGTGTGAGCTTTGTGCCTCATGCAGAGCTGAGATCTTCAGTCCCATGGCTATTGCTGTGAGGCAGAATACCTGCCTTCTTCCCTGGCGGAGAGGGGAAATATTTGGGAGCACATCTGGCCATTGTGCATCAGATAAGAAGTTAACTGAGCCCAGAACCTGCCTTGAGGAGCTCTGACAATAGGGGAGTTGAGAAGTGCATCAGAAAGCAAGAACTTCAATAATTCCTCCAAACACTGTGGAATCTCCAGTGATTTGTTTTGAAACCTAGTCTATTAATTGTTGCTGAAACAGGAACCATTTCATATCTGTCTTACCTTTCTCACTTTCTCTTGTAGTTTTTGTATCTGTCTGTAAGATAGAGAACAATGATCAGAACTTAATTATCTTTGAGACTTCTGTCCATCTCTGAAATGTATGAACAAAGGCTTCAGGAGTTAATAGGGAAGAACTAATGCATGGATAATGGAGTTGCATAAACTTTGTTTCACTAAGAATCAGGCAAAAAATTATACAGATAGCTGGACGGGAATTTTTCTTGTGCTCTCCCTTGACGTGATAGAAAACAAAGAACAGAAGAAGACCTCTGGGAAGTTCCAAATATCATAATGTTTCAGAGTTTAAACTGGAGCAAGCAATTGACGATTTGTCCAAGCAAGTTGCGTGTCATTAACTTTGATTAATTTTTCTTTTTATTTCAAAAAGATAGGTTATGTCTTACCTTGAGTAGCTTTCTGTATGGAAGGTACGTAATTTTGGTTTGTATCTATTACAAGTCCTTCAGAGTTTGGTGTTTTGGTGGGGGTTTTTTGTTGTTGTTTGGGGTGGTGTTGTTGCAGTAATTCTTCTTGCTATAAGAGCTGACATGGGCAAACAATGGATAAACTTTTTTGTAGGTCTGTAGTCCTGTTACATGAATCTTGCCATGAATTGCTTCTCCTTTGAGTTATGGTTTGGGTAATACTGAATCTGGATTTTTGGAGACCTGTCAGAAAAAGTGATACACAGGCTACATCTCAAAACAGCCAAGTAACATTGGCTCTCTCTTTGTTGTTCTACACATTTGGAAGAAAATATATCATGAACATTTTGTTTACCATGTGAATGTGTAGATAATCCTTGCTCAAGAAGCAGAGCAAAGCTGGCTTGATTTAACTGGAGTACTCAACTTACCCTTGCTAAATTTGGTGATGGTTTGCTGTTAACTATGTGGAGGGGAGATTTCTGCAGATGTTTGCTTTTGCCATGTCCCTCACTAGTTTGCTATAGTATTTCAGAGGCCTGTGTGCTTGACATTTCCACTTTTTTTTTAAGGAGTTGGATGGTGGTGGTAGTGTTTCCCACATCATGTGCTGCCTCATCCTCAGCTTGATGTATCCAGTGTAGCCACAAATACTGCTGTCCTGTAAATACAAAATGAGCCTGTGCTGACTGTATATCTTTAATACCTTTGTTGATCCATGAAAGCCATTAATTTGTAAATACCTGGTTTGTGTATATTGCCAGATGTATTAGACCTCATAATTCCTTTAGCAATAGAAAGAACTATTTCAGTTTTGTCTTTCTGATAATGAAAATATTGTGCTGCTGATGCTTTCTGTGTTGGAACTCTGCTCTGCAAGTGAGCATTTTATCAGGTGACTGCTGTTGTGAGTGTTGCTGCTTTTTAAAGAGTCAGAAGGCAGTAGGATTTGGGCTCTGCCAGGTGAGATTGCAGGACTTCTAGGGTTGCCTCTCCAACCTCCTTTTTCACACCAAGAGGATTGTATTATCCAGAATGTAAAATGATTGGCAGTTTAGGGACAAAACTCGTGAATAATTTGAAAACTGGAATTTACTGAAGGAAACTGGCCCAAAGTTGGAGAGCCTAGATATGCAGAGGCACATATTTCCTGTAAAAGAAGTCATAAAATAAGCAGGTCATCAGAAGTTTGTGCACTGTCTTGATGCTCATCTTTAATTCAGAGCAGCAGCTTTGTGGGTTGGAGAGGGGAAGTATTTACAACTGTGAAGTTACTTCTTTATCTCATATCTGGAATTGCACATTGTACCCAGCAGTGCTAGTGAGTGTGGGAAGAGGAAGGCTCCAGCCTCTCTCATATCCTGAGTACATCTGTAGGCTGGTGCAGTATTTGCTGTGTAAGACTTTGGGGGGTAAGGTAGGGAATACTCAGCCAGGTCAGTCCTCAGAAAGCACTTGTAGCTTGAAAGGCAAGTGTGCGTTGGGAAGGATAAAAATACTTTTGGGCATTTTTGCAACTTGATCACCTAAAAGCCCATAAGGTTATTAGGTAGCTCAGACATGTCTAATCTTATAAATATATGACCTCTAGACAGTGTGTGTTATTTTCCTGTACCCCCTCCTGATTTTCTTTTCCATGGGCTGATGTAGACATAAGCAACAGCTGACATGAAGAAGGTAGAGGGGGAAGCTCTTTTGCAATAATGTCTTAAAAGCACACGAGAGCAAGAAGAAATTCTATTATGTTAATTGTGAATTGAGAACTGTTATTTTACTGCCTTTATGGAAAATTTTCATCTTCTATGGCTGTCATTCTAGTTTTAGCTGCTGTACTTGTGTCTGTGTTTTCTAGCAGTTCAGTCTATACCTATGTAATACAGCATTGCTTTCTGGCAAGTTGTGTTGTGCATATTCAGAAAAAGTATCATGGGATATAAAGGCTTTTTTAGGATAGATTTATGTCTGTGGGTACTTCTGCTGTATAACAGCACAGGCAAGGGGAGGAACCACATTTTGAGTTGGTCAGAAGGTGATGATCTCTGTGATGGTCCTTACTTCCTTTTGGTATTTCCTCAGTCCTCAGTCACTGTGCAGCCTGATCACTGATAGCTGTAACATGCATGAGTGGTGCCATTAATTATGATCATGGTATGGATGCACGGCTGATTAATTCAGGGAGGGTGTGCTGAAGCTAACAGCTGTTGTGAAGGTATGGGGTTGAAGCTCTCTTCATGGTGGTGAGGGATTGCCTTCATGTGCTTTTTATGGTGGTTAGGGGGCATGTCATGCTTGTGTGATGCACAGCAGTTTTAGACTGGTTCTTTTCTTCAATTTTGTAAGAAAGCAAATAAATCAGCAAGTATAGATAGTTAGTTGTGTTTGAATGGCCTGTTTTGTTTTGTTTACTATCAGGCTCTACTTTTCTGCCCTAGACCTTATTTTTTGTTTTAGTGAACTCTTCCTTCCTGTTCTTAGTAGGAGTTGAGATGCATATCTCCCTGTTGTCTAGAGATTTGCTGACTTTGTCTCCTTCCCCATCCCCTCTTTCAGCCCAGGGTACAGAACCCTGGCAGTTGTGCACATACGGGATGTCTCCCATTGACATCTGGATTGTTTGGAGTCTGTGGAAGGTTTCTGTTATTCTTTGTGTGTGTGTGCACATGCAGCTACAATTGTGGGCACTGCCCTGAAAGCAAACAGGGAATAATATTAGTTGGGTAGGCAGTATGAGAAAGGGTGCACTTCCATGAATTGGGAGGAAGCTGGAGGTGAAGTGGAAGAGCTACTCGAGGAGAAAGGCAGTGTTTTGGAGTGTAGGGCCCAGTGGTGTGCCTCCTTTGAACATCCTGTGCAGGAAACCAGTCTTCTTGGGCTTGGCTGCTTGTGGAGCAGTTTCAGAGGAGTGTTCTCACCAGCGCAGGCATCAGTTTGGAGAGTGGTTTGTTGAACTTAAAATTTCCATGTTGTACATGTGGAATAGTAATTCAAACAATTCTCTGTGCAGGATAGCATTTTAATTTTTGTTCTAGTATTTAAAATCTCCATGAAAAATGCAAACACTTTCCTCTGATATGTGTTATTTTGTGTTATGTGATTTGCAGTGTGCTCTGCATTACTTGCAGAGAGGAAGAAGCCTTTTTCCAGGTAGTTTGAGCAGAGGGAAATAGGTCTCCATTAGTTGCACAGGTACTGGTGAAATGCTTAGCATAGTTGTGGCATTAGTCTAAAACATGGATGAACTGTACTGGACTGTGGATTTGACATGGTAAAGTCATCAAGCACTGGCCTAAGAATGCACCTCTGCACTGTCATGTGTCAGCTCTTGGAGCATCCTGAGGGGCAGGTTTGGTTCTGCCTTTCTGCCAGCAACACAGAGAACCTGGTGGTTCCTGTGAGCTTGGTTTGCAGTTTTTGGTCACACAATGTGGGTCTGGGCATGCTCCTGCTGCTGACCAAGACAATGTTGGGGGGCGTTTATTATTCTGTACTGTTGGATACCACTGTGAGCTGTTCTTTATTAAACCATTCATCTGTGATAAGCTTTCTTTAAATCTATGCCAGATTTTACAATCAATAAACTGTAGTTACTTGAAAAATCAAGTTAATGTTCACTTGAGGTATAAAATGTGTCTCTGGGAATATATGAATGCACCTGCACCCAAAAAAAGCTGATTAAAAAAGGTGTGAACTATGAGCTTTTGTAACAGCGACCTGAAACTCAGGGGATTAAAGACAAGGTTATATTTTCAAGACATTTCTTTCAGTTTTAATCTCTAATTTTCAGGCACAGTGTATACAAAAGTAATATTTTTTTGCATCTGCCTCTATCGAAGTACCTGAAGTGAGGAGTAGCTGGTTGTTGTAGGAATTATTGGGGAGTTGGAGGGAAAGAACTCATTCTTTCTTCACTTGTTGGAGCCTTCCAGTCAGAAGTGGCCAGTGAACTTGGAGAGGCACCTTGAAGCTTCAATATCCTCTGCTGCCCTTGTTGGTCATGGGTGGTTCTGCCACGGGAGAAATAATTTCTCTTTACTCTGCTGATCAGTAAGTTGCTTAATGCTCACCATTGTTATTTCAGTCAGCAGTTATTGCTGAAGCTGCCAATTATCTGTTTGGTTTTGTGACTTCTGGTAGAGTTGGTCATAGGAAAGTTGAGCCTGTTGATTCCTGTTTGATGTGCTGCTCAGAGCCAGCGTTTGGGAATGGAAGGTTAGGGTCTACTTACTTGGGTGTTTTAACCATTTCTGGTACCAACCCACAAAGTTTCTACAAACCAGATGTCCAAACTCTATTTCTCACTTGAGATCTTCCACCAGTTTAAAGGCTGCAGGGATGTGATATTTAAGAGGAACTGACTCTTGCAGTTGGGAAGAAAGTTTTGGAGTCACTCAGATGCTTGCTAGCATGTGTGAAGATGGCTGATGATCAGTCTGAGAGGCCTGGAGCACCGAATGCACAGAAATATCAAAATTTGGGTGTGCTATTTCAGTGCTTCTTAGCCCTGGTTACGCTCTATGGTAGGGTAACACCAGACTGGTGCTGTGCATAAGCATTGAAACTCTTGGCTTGTCACTCCAACCCGGACCAGACTGGGACTTCACTAGCAAGATGTCTTGACAACAACACTCTTTTTGACAAGATAAGGGCTCGAAAAATAGATTTGTTAAGAATTGTTACTCTTGGGATTGTAACCCTGGGATTCCTGGTTAGCGATCTCTCCTAAGGCAGCCAGCCCCGTTGAAGGGGCAAGAGAGCACTTGCAGGGTTGTTTGCAGGTGGTGCCAGAGCAGCCTCCTTGGGGTCATTTGCCCGGCGGTCACTGCTCTTGTGTCCCACACAGCAAGTAGGTGGGTCTGGAAATCCAGGGAGACCTATGGATAACGGGGTGTAAGCAGCAGTCTGAAAAAAGGTGTGTCTGCAGCTCGAGAGGTGTTACACGGGGCAGGTGGAAGGGCTGTGATAGGTAAATGCCCTGGTGTCTCTCTGGTCAGCCCAGAGATGAAAGGGGTTCCCTTAACTCTCCTGGTGCAGTTTTTCCAGGAGCAGAGACCTTTGGGGACTGTCTTCCTTCCTCTGGGCTGGGGAGGACGGAACAGTATCTGTGCTTTCCACAGCCCTTTCAACAAGGATTTCAGGGGGATTGAGGGTAACCCTCCGTATCTGTGCCTATTTACAGAGGGCAAGCACCGCTGAACACGGCTGAGCATCGTGCTAATGCAGGCATTGCAAAAGATCACCTGAGGCGTGCCCGGGGGCTACGGGTGTTTTGCTCCAAACACAAATGAGCTGGGAAGTCTGGAGGGAAATCGTGTTAGATAGTCCTGGAAGGGATTGTTGTCAGATCTGTGTGCAAGGTCAGCACCTTGTCAGCGGGGAGGTGGATTCAGCCCCGTCTTTGTCTCAGTTCAGGCTTAGGGTTTGGCTTCTGCAGTGTTGGACGAGAAAGGCCAGTCCATTCAGTACTCCTGAGCATCTGTTTTCTTAAGGAGTGCTTAAGCTTGGAGTTTCCTAATATCAAATAATTCATATGATATCCATGCATGATGCATGTTTCTGTGATTTTTTTTTTTTTTTTTCGAAGGCACCACTTATAGTAAAGAACTCAGTTCTTTCCTTTAACTTTAGGGGTTTATCCTGCTTGAAAATACCACTACTACTGATCAGTCTGGACAGCGATATGGAATTTTGTTGAGGGCATTCTAGGATCACATAAATGTAAAAGATCAGGAAGTAGAGAAAAAGATGAGAGAGAGAATCTGTTTGTACTCTAAGTAAATGAGCCATACTTGTAAACTGGAAGGGCAGAGAGAGATCACATACTGCTGGTGAGAAGTGGTTGGATTTTGACAAGAAGAGGAAGCAAGTAAAGACAACAGAGTGTGGTCTATGTGGAAATAATCCGATCAGAGAGAGAAGGAAGATCATGTGCTTTGCTCTCCAGGCTGATAAAGGTTTTGATTTGATTTTTAGCAGTTCATATTTTAAAGGTTCTTTTTTCTTTTTGTCAGATTATGTCTACTTCGAAAATTCTTCAAGTAACCCCTATTTGATACGAAGAATAGAAGAGCTCAATAAGGTAAACATTTTTTTCCATCAAGTCTTTGAAGTTAATTGAATTTATGATCTGCTTGATTTGATTAAAATCAAAACAATTCTTTAGCAGTTTTCTGGTAATTAGAAGCTTAAAAATACATTTGTTCTCTGGTAATTTTCTGGAATGCTGTAAGACCTTTTGTTCTCCTTTGGTATGGAAGGACTGAGTGTCAATGGCATGTCGTTCTCAAGGTGACTATGCTCACCTTTAGGGCAGAAGGTTTCTGCAGTTCTTCACTTCCGTGCCGGGATCACGGGATATGAAGAAAATACAAGAGTTTGCTTAGAGAATAGAGAGCTTTAATTTGATTTTTCTTGTGGGAGACTCTTGCTCAGGAGAAAGGTTTGCAGCTGTGATGTGCTTGCTCAAACGTTGTCTTTGCTGATTGTCCTTTTGGGCCGGTGAACTCTTTCATCTGCCCAATTCCCTTTCAATGGATCGAACATGCTGGCTTCTGGGGGGGGCGGGGGCAGCTGAAGTTCTCAGCGCTGAAATTTGACCTGATTGAGGTGAGATGACGGTTCTGAAGCCACTAGCTGTATCCTAAACATACCTCGTGTTCAGATTTAATATCGACATTATGGCAGCCCATACGGAAGGAATGTAACATTGCTGGTTTGGATTTGGGTGTACATTAATTGACTGATTTCCAGTATTTTTCTTCAGCCACCAGTCATGGAAAAGAATGTAGTTCTCAGTTACTTGGAAGAGAAAATGTATCAATTTCCTGTGCAATAAAGAATCTGAATGTTAGGTCATCCTTGGTAACCCCATGGAGGTATTTTACAGAAATGCCTTTAAGTCTCTTTTGCCTTAAAGAAACATGAGTGAATTCTTAAAATGTTCCCAGTGGATCCCTGTCTGTGAGGTATCACTGTCTGTATTCCACCCATTACAGGGTGCAGATTTGTTCATCACTTTCCTGGAAACTGTTGTTTCCCCCTCTTGTTCTTCCTTTTCATTCTTCCCCTCTCCTTTAAAAAAAGATGAGCTTTCAACCTGGATTCCTGCATCTTGGTGCAACTCTTCCCTGAGCTGTTATTTCTCTGACCTACACGATAACATGGGTCTTTCAGGTGGAAATGAATGCTAGCTCTTTTATTTTCTTTTTAACGGAGTGTAAATGTAATTTTGGCAGTTAAATAAATCAGGTCCATTTACATGGAAGCTAGCTGTGTTTGAACAAGGTGGTTCCTGCCTTTGTATTTTAGTTTCTCAAAATTTAAAAGTTCTGAATTATTTACCAGAAAAGGCTAGAAATTCTGAGACATTACCAAAATATTTTGGTCTGTAAGGGAAATATCTGCTCATGTATGTGGTGTCTGTTTTTTGTGGTGATTGTGGGGTTTTTTTGGTTTTATTTTTTTGGTTTTTTTTAGATTTGAGTTAGGAAAACTGGTATTATAAAAGTTAAAATTTTTCTTTCATTCACATCTTAGAAATGAGCATGTACCTCAATTTTAATTTTGTTTCCTTGTGGACACATTGCTGGTTCACTACCCTTTTTTGGAGACTTCCTTGCAGGGAATTTGTATCTTCTTCTTTCTGGAACTGTGCCCTCCTTATGGTTTTCAAAGAGTCTTCAAAGTTGTAGCAGGATACAATTCTTGAGTTAATTTTGCATTATTTGACTTATTTTAGAGATAGTAAACTGGCTGAGGCTGTTACAAACCAGTAGGTTTATTTCCCCTCGAGTGTATAAAAAGCCACTTGCACTGTTGGAGAGGTGCCATCTTGCATTTGATCGCGTATCTAATTTTAAGAGTTTTAAGTAAATAATCTTCCAAAAATTCTGACTTTTTTTGTATGTTGTCACTGGAATAGAGTTTATTGTCTGGTGCAGCTTCTTTGGTTCTCTTTCTGTAATGATTTTTTTTGTGTGTTGGTCATTATTTAGCTCACCAGTGCTGTCAGAGAATCTCATGTTGTTTCTTCTTTTAGTAATGGCTGGGTTATTTCTTGCCTTCCTACTGCCCTGCAGAGTTTGGAGAACAGCCTAGATCTGAATTGTTATTTTTCACAGGTTTTTTATTAGGTTTTTAAAGGTTCATTTGAATGCCACTTAATGTAGGCATCACCTCCAAAGTAGCAAAGTGGCTTGGTAATATGTTGCAATGGCAGGAAAGTATGTTTTTCTCCCCTTGAAAGGTCTGCAACTTAAAAGTGTGATTCCTCAGGAACCATTAGGAGGGCAGGGCCAAACTGCCTGGAATTTCCCTCCCCTGGGATGGATCACGCTGTAGTTTGTGTGTCAGTAATATGTGGAGCTGGAGGTGTTAAAAGCAGGCGCTGTGTAGCTCTTGTGCAAAGTTCCCGCTTGTTTATGAAGTCCCCAGTTCAGTGTGTGCAGTTCTGCTCCTGGTCAGTGGTCAGTCGGTTTTTTCTTGTGTTTCAGACTGCCAATGGGAACGTGGAGGCGAAGGTGGTGTGTTTCTACAGGAGGAGAGACATCTCAAGCACGCTCATTGTACTGGCAGACAAACATGCAAGTAAGCTGCTTTGTGTTCAAATGACATTGCTTCTGCACAGAGTTGTCAAACTTGGGGACAACTTGGATATTTCAAGTATCAGTATCTTAAATGTGTTTTTTTCTGTAGTCATCGTTAGCAATTTGCAGTTCTTACTTGGCTGACTTTTCTCTGTCAGAGAAAAGTCACTGTCACTTTTCTTCTACTTGCCTCTGTTTTGTTTTGTTTTGTTTTCCTCTTATCCTAAACCTTTTAATACCTCGTTTGTGTATGGTTTGATTTTGGTAGACACAAGACAGAAGTTTTTAGTTAGGGCTGAGTAAAGACATTTTATTTGCTCCACAGAAATGAATTTTTTTAATTTTTAGGGTGAGAGAAAGTATTCTCCCTGGTAATATAACTTCTTATTAATTATTTGGTTTGGTTTGTATATTAAAAAAAACCCTCAAACATCATTTGAGTGGATCAAGTAGACTGATTATGGGAAAGCAACTTGAAACATGGCCAGCTTGAAACCTGACTAACAGGATTTCTCTTTAAATTTCAATATTAATAATATTTCTTGTAGTGACACAGCTTTTGTCTGAACATGCTCAATAAATACACTTTGAAAACAGAATTTGAGTCTCCTATAACTATTTTGAATAGTTAAAGCCCTTTTGTTGGGAAGCAAGTGGAGTAACTAAACTGTTTTTCTCTTGTAAACAATGGAGTGTGTGAGGTGCAGCTGTTCAGATGGCTTAAAATTTAGCAAAAAGTGTGTACAGCCTTATGAATCTTTGTAATTCAGAGCACATCTATAAATGACAGAGAAGTAATCAGATATGGGCAAGTCAGAACTGTGATTTAGCTGGCAAGCATCACTGTTCTTCAATGTGCTTCTTGGTGTGTGTATCAATAGAGTGATCTGGGGATTGATTAAATCAGATATTTAGTTTTAGCAATGAATATAATGGCCTGCTGTGTTCTCACTGCTTTAAAGCCTTTGAGGAAAAGATGCAGCAAAACGAGTCCCTTACTCATAAATCTGAGTATTTTCTGTTGTAGTCTGTCCAAATAATCCCCCCATTGCAGCCATACCTTGAAAAGAGGTCGTGGTTTTGAGAGGAGAGTTTGCTGTGTCACAGAACTGTGATGCCAGGCACAGCTTTTTTGAGATCTCTTCAGTGCAGCAGTATTCATTTTATCTCAATAGGAGCTTCACCATAAACAACATAGCTATTGATTCCTTCATCTGCGTCTCACTTCACTAGGTTCAGTAAAGGAAGCAGGTGGGAAGGGTTCACAGAAATACATATGAGACTGAAAATGAAAAATATTGGAACCCACATAAATGCTCTTTGAACCTGCAAGTGCTGATTTCTCTTTGTGATAAGAAATCTAAGTGGGTTGTTTTTGATGCAAGCTGATAATTCATTGTTCATATGTGTTGTATGAAAGATGGGGAAATTCTTCTATAGCAAAATCCTATTAATAGAGCAACCAGAGACAACTGAGTCTGTCTCTTAGAGTAAATTTCATTAGTAACTAGCATTTTCTCCAGTATCTTTCTTTCTGGTGCAGAACAACATTGGTACTGAATGACTTCCATTTATTTAGATAGATGTGCTGCTCTGTGGTTTCTGTTCTTCATAAGAAGGGAGAAGAGAGCAGAATTAAGCTTCTTGGATAGTCATTAGTTCTTTACTCTGAAAAAAAACAACACCCTGCACGATATAACAAAATTAAATTTTGTAGATGTTAAGATTGTAGTACAGATATTCCACACTGTCACTGACTTTGAGTTCATTTCCATAAAGTCTCCTGTTGCCTCATTTTGATGCATTTGCAGTAGATGTACGTGTCTGCATCGCTGATCTTTTAACTGCCTTTGTTCAGCTGATTAATGGAGCTTTCTGGCTGCAGACATTTCTGAATTCGCAGAGTCTTCTGTTTGAGATGCCTTTATTTTAGACCTACTGTTGAGATCAGTGCTGTGAGAGAGCTAAGCAATGGGGAGATACAGCCAGGGCATGAATGGAAAAATTTTGTGGATATTTTGTTATTCTTTTACTCTTCCAATAGAGGAAGGAAAAAGATGTAAATTGTAAAATCAATATTTTGAAGTTAAAAAAAAAGCCACTCTAGCTTGGATGATCCATTAGGTACCTGAAACATGCAAGTCTGAAGTGTTGTCTTTTCTCATAAGTCTGTATACAGAGAAATGTGTTGGAGGTGCCTTATTCTGTAGTTGGTGACTATAAATCAGTACCTGATGTATGTAACCTGATTCTTTGATGTGATCTTACTATTTTTATCATATGATGTAAAGCTTGTCTGGGTTGTCCTATAAATCTTTCTGCCTTATGATGTCTTCTTTACCTTGTTAGTGCTTTTTATTCATAAGCCTCTTTAATCACCTCACAAATTATTCTAGGGAATTTCTTCAACTGTTTCTGAAATGAACTTGCTTCACCAGTAAGACACTGTTTTAAATTCTTGCCGAGAGGCTTTGAAAACAAGATTGCAGACAGGACTTGATGGAAGAGAAATGGCAAAGATACTTCACTCCTCAACCTATTGTTGGATGCTGTCACTACGTATTTTCTTTATATAATGTCTTACGCAGTTTTTTATAATTTTTTAAATATTTGCAGCAATGACTGACCAGTTAGTAGTGACTGGGGAACTGACTTTGTGCTGTCAGGATTGGCAGATTGTGGTTGGTTTTCAGCAGGTGCTCTCTGGCACATGTGGCAGCTTGGTGTTGGAAGTGCCAAAACTTCTGAAAATAAATGTTGCATGATACCTGTGTGCCTAAAGAGATAGGGAATTTATTGAGATTTTTTTTTTTTTACATTTTATGTAACACCAATTTAAATGAAGTTTGACAATAGCCTTGTGAATTAGCTCTTTTTATTTCTTCCATTTTATTCTCCTCTATCTTCTCCTACCACACACAGAGATTTAAGAGGAGTCCCATTCATATCATGTATCCACTAATGGCACCGTGGCTCAGTTGTTGCTGAGAGGAGGGAACTGGTTTTTCTCTTTGGGAGTGGTGCAGTGAGGGAAGATACAAGTGGCCAAAAGACTGTTTGCTACCTGAAATAGTGGCCATGGCTGCAAGAGATGACCACCAGAACCTTGTGGCCAGGGATCCACTTTGATGATGTGGCAAACTCCTTCTGAAGTGTCAAGGTGTAAGGATTCCTGCCTTCTAGAACTTTCTCCATGTTCTACAGTTGCAAGTCAGTATCTGGTTTTTGGTACACAAAAAAGGAATAAGGCTATAGCTTCATACAAACCATTTGAAACTGAACCTGGAAGAAGGAACCTGGTGCTGTGTTTTAATTTATTCAAATGCAGCATTTCTAGAATGTTCCTCTTTAGTTAAGCTGTTCAAGCAGCCAGAGTTGTAGCTTCCTTTGCTGCTGGAGGAGCTGTTGTGCAGGTCACTAGCACTAGTTTTACTACGTTTCCCAATGATTTGGCTCCACTCTTTATTTTTTACATTATTTTGTTAGCTATATCCATGCTAACTTATTCTTCTGTTATTGCAGACTGTTTCCCAGGCTGGTAAGCCTTGGGTGCCCTCTAAATCTGATTTCTGTGTCTTGTTTACCTTTGTGCATTTCTGAATTCTGTCATGTGGCTACTTGTATGACACCCATAATGCAGAGAATGGGCTGCTGCTTTCTGCTTTGGATGCTCTGGAGAGCCCAATCTGATCTATAGCAAATTGCTATTCTTTCTCGTGTCTAGCAAATATTGATGTTTAATTTCACATCTCACACACCCAGTCATTTTAAATTACAATTACTGCCTCTTGGGTTTCTCCTGCCAACTCAAAGTTTACTCTTTCTAATTATTTTTCCCATATATGTTAGCTTTCACACAAGTCTTGCTGTTTGTGCCTAATCTGCCTATCTCTTGCTCCCAATATAAGTCATCTTCAAGCTTTGTTAATGTGCTATTAATGATTCTGCCATTAAATATCAAATAATACTTAATCTAATTCACTTCTTGCAGCATTCCACTGGCTACTGCTGTATAGCTGATATATTGCTGTTTGTATTAAGATTAAATGTTTAGTTTCAAATCTGCACAGGCATATCTATCAAGCAGAAAGATTAATTTTGAAGTAAGGCTTTATGAGAGCACTGAAGTCCCAATGTACTGCACCTCCTGTATTCCCATACCGCTTATTCCACAGTACTGTAAAAAATGCAGGCAAATCTTTCTGAAAAGATTTCTTGGCTATTCTATAAATACATGTTTCTAATTTTTTTAAACTTTTTTTTTTCTCAGAGGCCACTATTCTTGGTGGGTTAGTGTGAGTGCTCCAGTTAGTGTGAGTGGGTGAGCTGTGGGAAGGTGAAATGCAGATATGTCAGACTTGTCCTGTGGTGGGACAGCCCCTGTTGTGGTTCATGGGCTGACTTCAGCCTGTGCTGTCTGGGTGAGGTATTAGTGGGGTGTGGGGTGCTACTGGGTGCTTTTAGTCCAAGCAGCTTTTGCCTGATCCTGGTGAGGGAGAGGTTCCTGTCCCAGATCCAGTCCTTCTCTCCCCCATCCCTTGGTTCCCAGTGCATTGGTCAGGTCTATTTTTTTTCAGTGCTAAATCGTGGCTGTGAAACAGGAGGGACAATGTTCATATAGGTTGGTTTTGTTTGTTATTTCTTGGAATGTTCCTACCTCTGTCTGGGGGTGCTATGACAGTTTTATTGCTGTGTGTGAAGGGAGTGTTTGTTACCTCTGGAAATGTCTGTCTGTTTTTAAGAAATGTATTGTGCTTTTTGGTTTTGAGAGGCTGTTCATAGCAGAGCTGCCATAAGAACATGTGTGCTCTCCACCTTCTGTATTTTATTATAAAAGCAAGACAAATAAAACGCTACTTGGAAGGAGAGCCTACCTGAAGGGATGCAGTCCCTGGGATTAGTTTGGTTGTGCTGGGTGCTTTCATTTTGTCTGTGGGTTTCATTGGTGCGAAGGGGTTGACATACTTTTTAGAAAAATGTGATTCCTAAAAACTGTAAGCTATCAAATATACTTGTAGTATTTCCCCTGCATTACACAGTGCACTACTGTCATTTCCAAAAGCTGCTGTAAGTACAGGCATGAATTCCCTTCTCCTTTGTGCATCCTTCAGTTTTCAGGCAAAGGAGCTTGGAACTTGCTAGATTGTTCATGGATTGTTGCTGCTGGTATATTTACAGTGTAGCAGTCACAATATTAATTTTCAACTAAAACAGAATCCACTTCAGTAAATAAACTGCAGACCCATGAAAGTGTGCAACAAATGTAAATTTGGTGTTCTAGTTCCCAGGAAAATATTAAAACCTAAGTACATGCTGCTGTATGGTTAACAGCTCATGTGGTGTAGCAGCTATTGTATCTTGAAGTCTGGTTTAATTGTGCTGCTCTTCTTTTCCTTCCTTGCTGGAGCAGCCTACCTGATGGGCAAATAAACTCCAGATCTTCTTTTCAGGGCAGTAAAATGGTGATAAATTTTGGGCAGCCTGAAGGGTACATAATTTTTTGTCACCACCGTTGGCGTAATGGTGGCATATTTAAAACTAAATGCAATTTTCATGTTTTGAAGAATTGAGATCTTTCTGTTTGCTTTATTTTTGGGATAACTGTGGGGATTTTAGTTAACTAATCTCAGAGAGTATATAAATCATAACTGTGCCTATATGTGTTTCTCACTAGAAATGTTTTTTGGCAACAACCATTGAATTAAGCTGCAGGCATAAGTTTGCTCTTTGAGAGTAATGCTTCTATAAAATTAGTTTTACAATTCATGCATGAGGCTTTACAGCTCATTCTACTACAGTCTGGGAAACTTTGCCTGTGGTTTTGCAAAGTACAAGTAACTGCATGAATTTCTTAGAGAAGGGAAAAGTCTGATCTCTTCTTTCTCAGTCATTCATCATGGAGGATCTTTGGAGTCTTTTTCTTGGAGTATTTTGCTCTTTACAGCATAACTGGCAGGATACTTCTTAACAAACACAAAATGTACAACTTATTTCTTAGAAGAAAGATGCTTGAAGATGTTTGGGATCAGTTGCATGTCAGTGTTGGTGGGATTTCATGTATTTACTTTGGTGTATGTTTGAGAACTGGTTGGATGGAGATTGGATAGCTCCGAGGCAGAGATGGTGGATCCTGACTGCTGCAATGCAGGAGTATTGCAGTTGGGTGTGTCGTGTGGGTTGGTTAAGGAGGATGGCAGGAGTGGCCTCAGGCACTTGGTTACATTCCAGTTAATCTTATGGCTGTTGCTGGGGTAAGGACAGTACAAAATAACACTAATTAAATAAACTGCCCTTTCCAGTGGGCTTTTCCTGTAGAAGCTGGTAAAGCTGGGATGGGACAGTATGATGTCCTGAAAGAGGAGTAGGGTTTAGGATAACTGATGCCTGGCAAAGAGGAAAGACTTCACTCTGCCTCGCTCATCATGTGTCAGCTTCTACCTGATGAATCCAGTGCACTGATGGTCTCCAAAAGCACCTCACTCTCTCCAGAACTTCTCTGTTGGTAGCAGATTTGTGTGACTTTCAGCTTGGTGTGACCTCTGTGTGCCTGGGATGATTTGATGATGGTGATGAATAAATACAGTTCTTCACAGGCATCATTTCAAGGAACTGTACTAATTATGTAATTGTTCAATTGGCCAAAATACTACATTTAGTCTGATTAAAGTTTGTTATTTAGCAAAGGTTTTGGAGCAGGTCATTTTGACTTGCTCAAAGTCAATACTTGTCTTGTTCTTGATCAATTTTGTCTCTTTATGACTAGGAGAAATGGAAGAAGAGATGGAAAATCCAGAAATGGTTGATTTACCAGAGAAACAGAAACATCAGCTACGACATCGTGAGTTGTTTCTCTCACGACAGCTGGAATCTCTGCCAGCCACACACATTAGGTAACGACTGTTTTCTTCCATTTTATTAAAAAAATCACACAGCATTGTTATTTTTCAAGTACTCTTCAATGTAAGATCAAGTTCTGTGTACAACTGTAGTAATACCATTTGGTGAATCACATGAGCATTGAAGATGTTTTTTTAATGAGACGTGTTTCTCTTTTTTTAGAGGCAAATGCAGCGTTACTCTGTTAAATGAGACAGAATCCCTTAAATCATATCTGGAACGGGAGGTAGGAACCATTTTGTACATTATAAAGCTTGAACAGTTTATTCTGGCACAGCTTAGGTTTGGTGGCTATTTGCAAGTTTTCTGAAAAGAATTCTTTCATTTCTGCATATATTGGGCATTGACAATTGGAAGCTTTAGGCTCTGTACAATCTTCATTGTGCATAAAACTTTGTGGATCTGGGGACAGACCTTGTGTTTAGATCCCTGTGTGACAGTGACCTGCCTCTCCTTCTGTAAAGAGAACCCAACTTGCTCTGGGAGATGCAGTAAGTGTAGAGGAGGGAGCAAGCCAGCTAGCTTCTCTGTATTGGCTTTGTCCTGAAATCATACAGATTTATGTTAATATGCTTTTAGCTTGATCTTGCCTCAGATTTTTGAGGAGCTTAGTTCCCTGTTCTTTGTGTTCACTGGTCAAAATACTTATCCGGAGTCCTTCCTATGCCACCACTGACACTTAAATCCTTGAAAAACTGCTTTGTCAGGTGACATCTGACAGAAATTTACCCAGTCTGTCTCTTTAAACGTATCTCAGACCAGACAGTTGAAATTGAATGGTCTTGCACAGTTAAACACCATTCAGAATATAAATATTGGGATTTACTCTTTAGGGTATTTTGTGATTTAAAAAAAAATATTATTGTATTTTTTTAAAGTTGTATTTCTATACCTTTAATTGTGGCTAGACTTCTGGCTGCTGGCTGGGTTAGACAGTCTTGGAGTCTGAAAATCTGTGAGAAATTTACTGTGGAGATTAGCAAAGAACTTCAGGATATTATTATTTGAACACGTCTGCAAGCAAATAATTTGCATTTGAGAACACTGAAATGTAATACAAGAGAGGAAATCTTGCAATTAAAACCAGTAGCGTGATGGCCATTACTGGCCCATAAGAAAGGAGAAAACAGGCCATTTTTTGCAAGGAGCATACTGCAGTCTCTCTCATAGCTGGGCTTTCTTTTTAAACACTTTTGTAGCTTTCTCCAGTATTTATTTAAGCATAAGATTGGTTTTAATCTGATACTTTGGTTTAAGAGAATTTTAAACAAAGCACAGGGATTAAATAGTTGAGTTTCTCCTTGGAATGTGAAACCAAAAAATGTCGGCTCGCTGAGGGCTGCCAAATGGCAGAGCATCAAACAAGGGACGTGGTGTTCAGCAGTGCTTGTAACCAGCTAGCAGCCCAGGATGTGCCAGTTTGAAAGCAAAAGTTAATCAAACTGAAATTATTTCAGGTTTTCTAGTACCCAGGTCTTAGGTAGTGTTTCTTTGCAGTTGCTCCCAAGATGTTTTTGTTATCACTGGTGTTACAGGTAGGTGTGCTGAGACCGAAGGGAGATGCTTTCCTCTAATCATGCATAGCTCAGTTGCAGACGTAGGCACAGAAGGAGAATTTTTTTTCCATCCTTTTGAACTTTCAAAATGCAAGATGAGTGATGTGGGTTATTTTTAGAACTGAGCAGGCACTTAAAGATTTCACAGAATGAGAGAGTTCCCTGAATGTGTCCTGTCACTTAGTGTGGCATTTTGCTGTGGTGCAAACTAACTTGGACAGATGGTAGAGAAATTAAAAGCTCAGAAACACAAAAGTGCTTGGATGGAAGGTAAAGAGATTAAGAAAAGGAGATAAGTTGCTGCCCAATGGGTTCCTGACACTGGATGGTATTGTTTTGAACTGTTTCTTCTTTCCCCATGCTTCCTTTTCTTAACCCATCGTTTGCTTTTGAAATGTTTCAGGGTAGTTCATCTTTTTCTAACATGGGTTTTGTCAATAAAGCCTAAGCAGTTCTAGGGACTCTGGTATTTAATTTCATAAATGTTATGATGAGTAGAAGTAGGCTTTCAGCCCAAGGCTGTCTGCCTTGAAGCAGCTTAAACATCCAGACAGAAATTTTTAGGGAGATAGTAAGCATAGCACAATTACATTTTTTGTTATCTCTTTTTCTCCTCCACCCTCTCTGTCACCTTCCTCAGGAAGATTGCCTTGTTACATTTGGAAAGCAGGCTGAAGGGGACCAGCACTGATTCTTTTACTGTGCCTAGTAAAACTGGGTTTGTAGCAGGAGTGAGGAATAGCAGGAAAAGAGGGGAAAAAAAAACCCAACTAGAAAACCTGAATTTTCTATAGACACTTAATTCCTATGGAGATCAAGAAAAGGGCATAGCAAATTATGGCAAAAGTACTAGATTTTCCTATTCTGCAGGAAACTATTTTGAATGTACCATCTATTTTACTGCTCTGCCTGGCTATATCCAGAGGCTTGTGTGAATTTGCCTGCTGAGCAGATGTCTGGCATATCTGTTCCTTTTGGTAGCCCCCTAAAAATAAAATGTTCTCTAGTTAAAATATATCAAATATGTGAAAGTAAATTTGCAAGCTTCAATGAAGTAACCATTATTTCTGTGGTGTACTTTCAGTCTGAGCCTGTTTTCTTTCTCCAGTTCTTGGTGACTCTGGTTCTTGGCTATAGCTATGGGTAGCTATGGGGCTTGGGTGGGGGAGCTCTGAGCAGATATATCTGTCAACCAGTTAAGAGAAGCAGAAAATCATGATTCAGTTTTACTCCTTGGCATGTTAATTATTTCTGAATGTGTTGGGTGTTTTCTGAGATCTGAAATGAAAAGAGAAAACCCCTCTCTTTCTTGACTGCTGCAAACCCAGCTTACTCAATTTCAACAGCACAAATGAGCATGGGGGATTTTGAAGAGCAGTGTTATTTTGTTGTGAACATCACTCTTGTGAAACCCGTCTGCAAAACTGTTCTCATCATGTAGTGGTGGTCAGGAGTTCGCACATGCCTCAGAGTACACAAGGATCTGGTTTGTTTCTTGCTTTGCACTGGCACTAAGCTGACATGTATTAATGTTTTCAGCAGTCTTGTTCAGTCTGCAAGAACGAATGTCACGTCTCTGAGGGACGATGGCCATGGTATTGACTTACCTCTAGGGGTTGCAGTTTCTGTTGGATTCACACTTGGGCCCCCAGACTTCCTTCTATTCTCTGTTGAGGAGGCTGTGGATGGGGGGAAGAGACCAGAAGACTTTCATTCTTTTGTTCAGCCTGATTGATTTGAGACAAAACTGGACAAGACATAAATGGATGACCTGAGACTAATAGAAATTTTGTAGAGAAAATTCATGGTAATAACCAATAAAAGAAAAGCAATAAGGCATCTAACAGTCAAATATCATGGGAGAAACCCCCTCCACAATGTATGACTTTCCGTGGCCAAAAAAGACTAAAGAAATTGCCTGTGGACTTGGTCTTCTTTGGGGCCTACTGTCTTGTTACACTGCAGTGTATTGCATATTTGCTGGGCAATGTGCCTGCAAAGCATTAATGTTGCACTGCATATACTTTGTCCTGCAGTCAGGTATTTTGGAGCTGGAACAAATTAAACACTGTATTTATAACCTGGAAGCCTGTGAGACAAAAGCTTCTCCTACATTTTATTTCCACAGTGATACATTCTCAAAGTATCGCAGTATCTTGAGCTTTGAGTGTGTCAGGGAGCAGGAAACCCAGATTTCTTTACATAGATGTAATATAAATGAGTGTTCATGTGCTCTGAAGCTACCTTCTGCCTGTAGGTTGATGTAGCTTGACCCTGGTGCCTGTGAGAGTAGGAGCTTTTTCAAAAGTATCGTTTGCTTAAGATGCAGTCAAATTCTCTGACCCCAAACCCAACTACAGACAACCCTTCGAGTTGAAGTTCAGTTCTCTTCCAGAATTTTTGCCATGTTACTGTGGAAACCCACAGCAATTCTTCTTTTTCTGGGGCTTTGCATGACAGATTGGGAGACTCTTTTCCATTGCCACCTCCTGGTAAAACTGAACAGGGCTTGAAACTCATGCTGATTTTGTCCTAATTTTTGTTGCGTGCTGTTGACACATACAAATATAGGGAAAGGGAAAAATGAGGTGAGCATGAAATGAGATGTATTTAAACAGGGTCCCTGCTAGTGCCAAAGAAATAAGGGGAGAGGGAAAATAAGCCAGAAACCTGAGATGGAAAATGGCACATTGCACATCCTGATTCTGTTCGGACAATTCTCCTTCCTGGTGACGATGTTGCTGTGGACAGAGGCTACAAAAGATCTGTTGTTCCATGTACTACCAGAGCTCTAATTCTGCCCCACTGGCACACTATACTTCACTGGAGCATACCTGCTCAATAGCTATAGCTAAGTACTTATCCATGCAGAAAAGTTTAATTACTTAAACTGTCCCGTTTTAAGTAGTCAAAAATTTTGGCTGTTTCCTTTCTCTGCCCTGGCAGAACATTCTCAATCTGGAATGCCTTCTTGCTTTAATTTTACACACCCAGGTAGCAGAAGCCAAGCAGCTATTTTAGCCTTTTCCTCATCTACTTGAACAAAAGCAACAAATGAATGGATTGCCACCTGCAGCTAATTACTGCTGCTGCCAAATCTGCTGCCCCTCTCCTAATAACACGCAGAAGGGAAACGTGGTGGTTTAGGCTTAGATGGTAGCAGGCAAGAAAATGGTCAGTAGTGCATCCCTGTGACAAGGAAAGCTGAGCACATCCTGGTCTGTATTAGCAGCAGTGTAGCCAGCAGGTGGAGGGAAGGGGTTCATCCCCTCACTTCATCCCTTGTGAGACCACATCCCTTGTGTAAGTGTCTGTCCAGCTTTGGGCCTTGCAGTATGAGAGACATGGACAGATTGGAGCACGCCCAGCAGAGGCCACAGGGCTTGTCTGGGGCTTCACCCCTCTATAGGGCTGCATTGGTCTGGCTGTAACTCTCTGAAGTTATGCTTCAATTTGTGCTGGTATTTCTGTGTGGATAGGTCACTGGCATCTAATCCTTCTGGTTTGGAATATGGGAATTGCATGAGATATGGCAATTTTGTGTTCTGAAACAGCTGATGTGACTAAAAATTGTCTCCTGGCCCTTCTGAGCCTTGCCTGTGCAAGAGGAGCTTTGTTCACTTCAATTTGAGAGGCTGTATGTTGAGAGGCTGCTGTTGAGAGCTAACACTTGCAATGTAGAAGAAAGTGACAGCACATAATGGGGTTTTAAAACTGGTGGTTCATTTACTTTTTGTTCACCCAATTTAAAAATCTATATATAGATAATGAAATGACACACTGTAAAGACTTGGTAGTATGGTCACAAAGCTGAAAGTAAAATCTAATAACACTGTTTACTTTTTTGCTCTTGTTTTATTTTTAGGATTTCTTCTTTTATTCACTAGTGTATGATCCTCAACAAAAGACCCTGCTTGCTGATAAAGGAGAGATTCGAGTTGGAAACAGATACCAGGCAGATATAACAGACTTACTAAAAGAGGGTAATTTCTGTAATTTATTTAAATTGTGAAGAGTTTATGTTGAATGTGGCCACTTCTCTGTGTGAGGCCTGCCTAGGTGTGGGAGATGGTTTCCACTGCCAGGCCATGTGTGCAGCAATGGCTGGATTTGTTGAGGCTGTTGCCCACTGAAGGCAATTAGTTCTCTTGCAAATGGGTCTTTAAATGGGCATTCGTCCAAATCATAAAAGTTGTTGAAATAAATGGAATTAATGGGCTCTCTAGGAGCTTGCATGCTTTTTATTAAGAGATTTCAGAATTTCCACGGGAAACACAAATTTCCATCACATCTGTAAAGCCTTTTGTGTTTTTAATCAAGTCTCACTTCCCTATAAGAGCCTCTCCCAAATTACTGCCAATTAAATGCTGTCTGCCCTCATCAATTTGCCCATTACTGCTGGGTCCCTTTTCCCTGGAGCCCTCTCCCATCCCAGTGTTGGCTGCCAGCCTAGACTTCTCACCTGCAGAACAGGCAGGAGGAAGAATTTTCTGGCTGGGGTGTGTGTTGAGACTTCTGCCTGCCCCCACTGTGTCATGGAGCAGTGGGACCATGACAACACTGGGCTAAGGATGAGCAAGAGCCAGGAATATTTATCAGATAGTAACTAACTTAGGATTTGTCTCCACAACCCTACAGACCCAAAAGTGGAAAAAAAGGAAAAACCGAGAGGGATGAAGAGTGTTGGCCTCTAATTGTTCTTTCCTGAGCCCTGTGTAATGCAGAAGGAAAGGTCTGTCCATAAGCTCCTCCCAAGAGAGATAGGGTTGTGACCTGTGTTGGGAAGACCACATCCAATCTGAATGGGCCAAGATGTGGAAGCAGTGAGATGCTTCTGTCTTTGCTTAGAAGCTCTGCTGACACTGTTAGTCTCATGCTAAAACAGACAAAAAAATGGGTCAGGACTCTTGTTTAATTTGTCTATGGAACCGGTATTTATTCAACAGCTGGGCAAGTCTCCTAAGTGAGGATGAACTAATCTGAAAGGCATCCCATTCCCTTAGTGGGCCAACATGGGACTTCAGAGAAGGATGATCACCAGATATTTTAAAGGAAGCAGAAAGAAGAAGAAAGTCTCAGTAGCTCCTATATTTTACCAGGGTATTCTGGTTTGTCTAGACTCAGGAAAATGAAGAGTGTCTGGTGCCATGGTTTCCACTCTAGAAAGCAGTTGACATGGGTTGAACCAGCTACTCTTTGCCTGTTCAGGGCAGCTGGGAGTGTGTCTGTTTTCCTGGAACTGCTGAAGATAAAGGAGGAAGACAGATGAGCTGGGCAAAGAAACTGAAAAGAAACTGTCTAGTTTGGAGAAAGATGCACTCTACTTCCCATGACATATCCTCTGACACTGGTTTGTGAAAATCTGATTGCCCAATTTGGATGAGCTGTGTTGCTGTGTCTGTCAAGCTAAAATTGTCACATACAAATACGTGAGTGAAATTTTCACAGTAATCTGGAAGGCAGAGTACCTGAGGTGGGCTAACAGTGACATTGTGAGATTAAAAAAAAAAAATCTAGAAAGTACTTCTATTTTAAAAGAGCCATACTAAATACTTCTAGTTTGTTTTTCCACCAGGTGAGGATGATGGAAGAGATCAGTCAAAACTTGAAACAAAAGTTTGGGAAGCATTTAACCCACTAGTAGACAAGCAGATAGACCAGTTCCTGGTGGTAGCACGGTAAGAGCATTTCACCTCTCCTTTGAAGAAGTAAATGTTTGTAACTCTTCCAAGCACTTTCTCATGTTCTTTTTTGTTTTATTAGTATGAGTGCTGGTTCTGGTTGCTTGATTCACTTGGTCCATTTTCAGATACAGTACATTCTACATGCCTTCATGGGAATAGCATGACTTTAGGAACAGCTCCTCAGATTTACAACTTGGTTTCATAAAAGCAAAGCAAGTTGTGTGTGAAAGTGATCCTGTAATGGGTGGGGTTTTTCAAATACTTTGGTCAGCATGTGGAAGACTTAATGAATTAAATTCTTGGCAGTTCTTTGCTCTGTCCGTTACTGCCTTTTTCAAAACCAGTGACACTTTAACATCCATTAATGGTTTGCTAAGAACTCTGGTAAATGCTTATGATGGACTGAGGATACTTTCTGATGCCTAGATTCCAAGAGGTAGGCGCAATAAAATAAAACCCTGCAAATCTGCACTGATGTTGTTTTTATTTAACCCAAAGCAATCTTTGCTGATCAACTCTTGTTTTCTAAAAGGTTCTTGAACTAACTCGTTGGTATCCATTTCTATAAACAGAAGGCTGTATTAAATTAGAGGTTCTCATAGCATTTCCCCTAAATAATTTAGGGGAAAAATATGCAGGTAACACTCTCCTCTAAATTGTCTATGCTTTAGGTGGCACCTTTATAGATGAACCCTGGTTCTGCCTGCTTTTTTTTTCCCCCCCTTCCCTTTCTTGGGTTTTCATGTGGGTTGGTTTGTAGTGGCTGTGGAGCTGCTTTGTGGTGGGAGTTTCCACCTTGTGTAGGCCTCTGGTGGCAGGGCTGGTTTTACTGCTTCTTCCTGGCAGTTTGTGCTGCCTACTGGGTTTCCTGATCCAAGGTGCAGGTTGTAATGAGAATTGCTGCAAAGATGAGCACAGGAATTGCTTCTGTTCAGAATCAGGAAAGCTTTCCAGTTTATAATTAGTTCACACACACACAGAAGTATCAGTTCAGCTAAAGCTGGGCACGGGGGAGTTGTGAGGCAGGGATGGGGACAGTGACTGGGAGGCTGGGAAGAGGGCGAAGTGTGAATCGCCACAGACACTTGGATGGGGGAGGCTGGTTTGGATTTTGGCCAAAATTAGATGTTTGATGACAACTACTGCTCAAACATTTACCTTTCCTACTCCTGCACTGCTTGACACTAATGTGTTCCTTTGTGCTCTCAGCTACTTTGGAGATGTAACCTGAGTGGAGGGGGAAAAAGCCCAACCTGCCTTTTTTTAGTTGTAGTAGTTGCTTGAAGAAGTTTAGCTCCAGTTCACTGTGCAGGAGCACAAGTATTTCACCCATGTGGTGTAGCACGCAGGCTGGGGAGAAGGAATTTTGAGAACCAATGTTTGTTACGGGTTTCTCCAATTAATTCCTTTAGGAATAAGATAAAGAGCATGGGGCTTGTGGTCTCAAGTTTGAGAATTGCTGTATTATGCAGGCTTTATCACATGTATTATACAATGTTATGTTGTAAAATAATATTGTTTCTAAACTTTTAGAAAAAGGCTTGCATTGCTGTATTTTTTGTCCGATCTTGGCATCTATCTCTGTACCTTTGGACAGTGCAGCACTGCTCTTGCCCTTGTGGAAGAGACAATTGTTCATAAAGCTTGCTTGTGCTCTGTTCCAGTTGTAGCTCAAGTCTGTTGGGAGATAAGGGATAAGAGAGTAGCTCAGAACTCCCCATTGATGACCCTTGATTCTTTCTGTTTCCTCTCCCATCCTTAAGCGTCTTCAGTCATATGAACTAAGTAAAGCGTTCACAGTAACAAACCACATTTGGAGAGAATGGTCTCTGGCTCAGAATGAGTGCCAAACCATGTAATCTTGTAGCTGGGAAATGGAGTCTGCTCATCTCAGAAAGTGTTGGCTGGGTGTTTATATTTATGCTGGGTTTGCACGCGAAGTTAATGCTGTGTTTAATTTCTTTCAGCTCTGTTGGTACGTTTGCCCGAGCCCTGGATTGCAGTAGTTCTGTCAGACAGCCAAGTTTGCACATGAGTGCTGCAGCAGCGTCCAGGGACATCACACTGGTAAGATTTTTTTTAGAGGGCCTTAAGTTTGTGAGAGATGCAAAATATTCACCTCAGCATTAACAGTTGGCAAAGAGAGAGGGGCAGATGGATTGTAATTGTAGCTTGCTGTGAAGCAGACCCTGCCTTTGTAAAGGAATCCTTTAGCTACAGATGAAGTAACTTTTTCTGGCCTTGTGCCTCTTATGATCCATCATGGATGATGACTATGAGACAATTTTTTTCTCTTTTTTGCTTAGTTTTATTAAAATATTCAGATGACATGCTTGACAGCCCATCCCTTGCACGTGCTTAGTAGCTCTCTCAAGAAGAATGCAAATTATTGTCTGCCTGTCTGTAATGTTACAATGCCAGAATGCATTCATCCCTTCCCCAGCACCAGACTGTCACTGGCACCCTTGGGTGAGACCGAGGATGTCTGAGGGAAAAGCCTGTGGTCAGATAAGAAATGTCAGTTGATGTTGTTCTCTTTGATGAACTCCAATTTAGAGTATGTGAGGAGTGGTGATACTGTTAACGTTTCATAATCATAAATGTTGCTGAGTAGATCAAGGAAAGGGAAAAAACTTGGACTTTTATGGTACAGAAAATTTAATGAAAATTTTAATAAAATTTATGAAGTCTCCAGACAACTGTTATCAGAGCCTCACGTTGTAACTGGAATGATGTAAACATATTTGTAGAAGAAATTCCATCTAGAACAGTGTAGGTTAATGATGCACGTGCACGAAACTGGTATGATGAAAGGCAAATAACATCCTGATTAAAACTGCAGAAATGGGGAAATAAAGCCAAGCTTTCATTTACTAATAGCCATTCCTCCCTTGCAGCATGTTCTCAGCCCTTGTAAATCACAAGTTGCAGACAGCCGTGGCTCGGCTTTCTGAGGAGTAATTGCCCCTGAGAGTCATTCTTTTTTCCTATTCAGCTGTGATGTGTGACTTAACTTGAATCTTTGTTGAGGTTTCTGCCCATTGTGGGAGGATGTATGCGTGTGTTGCTGCTCTTGTTTTTCATATATGAAATTCTTGTGGATTATTTGACAAAGAAAGTGCATGGCTATGTCTGTGAGGAAATGCCCTTGCTCCTCTATCTTCATGTCCCATCTGTGGATGGTAGCTCAGTCCTGGGAGAGTGGATCTGTCCTGTGCATTTTCTTACCAGCAGTGCTGCAGAGGTGGTGCTAGTGAGGAGCTGATGGGAATAACTGATACTAAAGGGCTTATGTTCCACAAACCTGGCTAGTTGTGAATGTTAGGTTTGTACACTGACAGCTACAGTCAGTGTGAGGTTGGAACCAGCTTTTACTGACTTTTTGTTAGGTACAGAATACCACACCTTCAAATCTCAAAGCAGAATTTGTCATTACTGTTTCACTGTTGAACATTTTTCCCTCCACATATTTGTCCTTACAATTCTTTTTCTCTTTTCCAACCCCCCAGTTCCATGCTATGGACACTTTGCACAAAAATGTCTATGACATTTCCAAGGCAATCTCCGCACTTGTGCCACAAGGTGGGCCAGTCCTGTGCAGAGATGAGATGGAGGAGTGGTCTGCTTCAGAGGCAAACCTCTTTGAGGAAGCATTAGAAAAATATGGAAAAGATTTCACTGACATTCAGCAAGATTTTGTAAGTATATGAAAGGGGGCTCCCATGGTGACTGGCTCTGATTGGTGACAGAGGTGGCTTGCAGCTTGTCTAAACTGTGTTTATCCTTGCATTCAACGAGGGGACTTTGAACTGCAGTGTGTGTCTTGCTGTAAAGTGGGGGAAGGCAAACCACATACTGGTAACAGCCTGGTGTACAGTCAGAGTTGCAAATCACAGATGATGGCTTTTCCTTTAGAAATGTTAATTTAGGATCATCTGTTCCACTACAGCCGAGGGAGGATGTAGGAAAATGTTGTGACAGCCGAGCTGCTCTAGATTAATTTGTGCTTGAAGGAGAATAAGTATTGGGCCTTCTGAAACATGAAAATGTAGTCACCTTTACAGTGTGGTTTCAGAAAGGGCCTTTTGAATGTTTTCAAAAGGAATCCTGGGCATCCAAGGGAAGTGTCCTGTGGTTTGGCCAAAGCACCACCCTAGGTGCTCAGCCTGCAGATTGAATGGAGCACTGTAAGGAGAGCCAAGTTTCACTGTGCCATTGTTCAAGCCCTCTGGAACAAAACAAGTAGTTTCAGTGTTGTTTGTGCTGTGCTCTAATCTCTTAGAGGGACTTTGAAACAGCAACACTCTGTGGTCCTGCTGAAATCCTCATGCTTCTCACACACAGAACAAAACTGGCAGGGTACAATTCTGCTAGTAATTTGTTTTGATTTGGGTTTTTTTTTAATGGGCCAGCTCCACTGAAGCCCAGCATATCAGAACTGTGATACTGTAGTTGTGACTCTTGCTTCAGTCTGCTGCTGAAGCAGAGTCTGAGCCTGTGGGCTCCCTTCCATGTTGTGCCTCTCTGGAATGGTTTGCTGTGAGCCAGTGCAGTGTGAAGATTTACCTGCAGCCTGTTCCACTTTTACACTGAAAACTCAGAGTATTTTGAAAGGACATTTAATTTAATATGGGTTCCACGTGCATATAATCCCCTTTGTAGATTCAGACTTTTTTTTTGAGGAGGGTTAGTAGTTGCAAGACTGCTGCAACCATCAGTCTGAAGAATCTTGTGAATTTCAGTGAGACTGTCTGTCAGCTCCCTTCAATAAATGCTGCTTTTCCTTTGTATCCCCAGCTCCCATGGAAGTCCTTAACAAGCATTATAGAATATTACTATATGTGGAAAACTACAGACAGATATGTTCAGCAGGTAAGAGTCAAAATCACCCCTTTCATCCTAACAAGTTGTTTTTCTTGCCTGTGAAACCAAGCTTTGTTTCTCTATTCTCCCTCTTGGGGTTCAGCCTTTCCAATAGGTGAATTCTGTTGCGATCAGAACAATCTCTTGTCTCTAAACTCATCAGCCGTTCTGTGCTACAAACAGCACTGACAAGAGTGCATTCTTTTCATGTTTGCTGCTACCCTGTTTGCTCAGAGCTTTCTAATGTCTGCTTTGGAATTCAGCAGAGGAAGGAGGAGGGCAGGGCAGTTGCTTTCTGACTGGGGAGTTCAAGGTTAGCATTGCCTTCAGTGACTTCTTGTGGGGGCAGTGGCTGTGCAAGAGGCTCCCACGCTGATTCCCCACCACTGCCTGCCCATGACTTGGGTGACAGATGCACGAGGCTGCCCCATGTAAGTTCTGTGTTTACCTGTGAAGTGTCACTGGCTCAGATCCCCAGACTCGTTATACTTTAGAATCAACTTAGATTAGTGTTTACAATCATTTTTTATCTCTGCTTGTTTAAATACGAGGGCCGCCTGGTCCCTGAAATAAGGCAAGCACAATGCAAGCAGCATGCAAAGTCTTGCAGTTGCTGAAAACTACTTAGAATATTTAACAGAAAAACTGAGTAAAAGAAGGGAGAAAAGTAGAATGGATTTTTCATTGTAATTATCAGTCCTAAGCTGAGGTATATATTTGAAGTATTAGAAAAAGTGGAATTGTGACATTATCCTTAACTTGTTTCCTTGGAAATTCAGCTTGGGGTAAAGACTAGATGTCTGAGGCATTGACCAATGTTTGCTATGTGCTGTAATGTGACTTTTACCATTTTCTTTCTGGGCAATGTTGAAATTACAGAGGCACCCTCATGACAAGTGAGAACTCTTTTTTACATCAATTATATTTTACTTTTAATAAATATATTAGTGGCATCCTCATTCCACTATTTCCCCAAGTTCATTCTTTGACTGAAACTTTTACTTCTAGTTAGGAAATGGGTGGTAGGAACATGTGATAGTGATGGAAGCTGGCATGGTGGGGAAGAATAATGCTCATGTTTTTTCCTTCCCCATTGCTTTCTCCATTTCCCTAAATGTCGGAGTCTAGAACATCCCTCTGGCCGCCCTGGAGGGTTTGGAGACCAGTCAGGGGGGTCTGGGATCTGTCCAAGGGGCTCAGCCAGCCTCCCACAGAGCCCAGGAGGACACTGCCTCTGATCCTTGTCCATGGGAGTGAATGCCCACGTTGTATGAAGAATCACAAGCTTAGAGAATTCAAAATAAGTAGTATTTAGTTTATCATAGAATGTAAATGTAGAATCTAGGATTCTCAGTATATGGGGTTGAAGAGGCAAGATGGAGGAATTGGGGAGTGGCCCCTGTGCTCCTTGTTCTTGCTCTCATCCCCCGTCTTTTGCTGAGTTGGATTTTAGAGATTGGTTTAGACTAGAAATGACATGTTAGCATAGGTAGTAGACATTGGTACAATTTTGTAAATAAAAAGTACGTCTTGGATAGTGGTTGGGTCAGGGGTACTGTACATAAGGTGCGGGACTCTCTGACCCACCCAGTCTGCCGTGTGTCCTGCTCTGCTGGGGATGCCTTGCAGAGCTGAGAAAGAACTGAGATAATGAAGAATAAACAACCTTGGAAACATGCACTGATGGACTCAGCTTGTCATCTCTACCTCTGGTGTGAAACATTTGGGGCAAAGAGAAGACGAAAAACCTTATTACCTCAGGGACCAGCAACCCCGAGGAGACTCCCAGGGAACAGCAACCTTGGGAGAAAACCTTATTACCTCAGGGAACAGCAACACTGAGGAGAATCTCAGGGAACAGCAACCCTGAGACCTAAAGTCTGTTTTCACATAGGCAAAATTGCAGAAGAGGTAGTTATGTGAAGACTTTAATTATTTGTTCTTGCAGCAATTAAAAAGCACAACAAACCTGTGGTTTCTTATGCTGCTTTGTTCTATTCCTGTGCACTGGGTTTTCTCATGGTTATGCTGTACCTTACATGTGCTGCCCAGGAGTTTGCCAGGGAGTGGGATTTGGGGAAAACTTCCAATTAGAGACTCTGCACTTAGGGGACAGTATAAGCTGAACAGGTAGAAGTTGCAGTGCAGAGATACCACATCAATTAGGTATGAACTGACCTGAAGACCGCATCTCAAATTCCCAGCTTGTACAAGCAAATAATACCATGAAACATTTATAAAAAGCTTGAGAGAGCTATCTATATGTTGCCGCAAAGGGAAAGCATAGGAAGTTGTAGTTCAAATAATGGTGTATTACATTTATATTTTACTTGATGAGTGCAGTGTCTTTGACGAAGTACATCTGTTGCCATTTGTTCCATCTGTTTCTTCATATGTTTTCTATGCAGACTCCTCCCTTGGTCTAATACCACAAAATGGTTCTGAGGCTGACAGCATTTTTGTACATAAGATATTGAAAGTATCCCAAGTAAGGATATGCAAAGTACCTCGAGTTTTTGCACTTCCACTTCCCTCTTTCCAGGAACATGATTAAATTATGTGTCAAGTCTGTGTGTTACAGGGTTTAATAAAAGTAATAATAACTTGCTTATTCTTGTAAAATCTTTGGGTGAGTGAACATTAAAGTGCATTTCAGTTGTCTGTTTCTGTGAGTTACAAAACACAGGAATGAAGATTGTGTCACCAACCAATTGCCTGCTTGGATGAGGAAGCAACAGTTGGGAGCTGTTTACATCCTGCTGGATTTCTGTATTTCCCTTGATGTTTACTTGGCATGAGAAAATACTACCATAATACTGAATCACAATCTGTCTGTTTCTTGCCATTGAGGAAGGGACATTCTGAGTTGCCTTTGGCAGAAGCCCCGTTCTGAGAGCTGAACAATAACTTGTACTCATGCGTGGTGTACCTGAGATCAGAAGGCTCAATGCAGCACTTCCTTGTCTTGTGAGTAGGACACAGAGGTGGAGATGTGCACAAATCGGCTTCTTTTGGAGCATGCACTTGGATCTCCTATCCAGTGATTTTTATTTGGCTTTAGCTATACCATGCTTTTGAAGATTAGCAGTGTAAGTAGGAGTTCAGTCATCTCAAAGATGACTGACCCTCCAAGAGCAGAACTGCTAGAAGGACTAATTCACTATGATGTCAACACAGAATTGGTGGTTTAGTGGAGGCTCCTTGCTGCCTGTCCACAGTGATCCCAAGAGCTGTCCTGTCAAGAACAGCCTTTCAGAGCTGTCATGAACAAAATGAGGGTGATGCGTTCCAAATTCAGTATCCTGGGTGTCCTTCAAACATTTTCTTTTCCTGGGACAGATTTTCTGTGTCAGTATACAAGACTATCTCTTTCTGATTAAGGAGGGTTTGAAATGGCTTTGACTGATTGACAGCTGTTTGTTGGCTTTTCCCTGTGATTTGAGAGCTCTGAGGGTTGATGTGGTGTTTGGCTATGCCTACATTTTCATCTGGTTAGAGGCTGAGTTCTTAGATAGTTGTGAATTCCAGGGTGATTTTTTAAAAAGACTAAATGTTTCTACTGTTGTGCTTATCTTTAGGGGGTCAAGTCCTGAAAACTTTAAAACAGTGAACTTTCCAAAGGTTGAGACAAGCTCAGGACATGGCAGTGGCAGATGACTCTTTGAATAAGTCACATTCTTTCTGAGAGTTTAAGGCTTTAATTTACTTTTTCCATTTTTATTTGTGTCTGAGGAGCAGGTAACTTCAAGCGGAAGATCAAATGCTATCAATTTCTCCTGTTATGTTTTTTATGTGGAAGTGGCATTAGAGAAGTATAGGAGGAAAAGATAGAGAAAGTTGTTTTTAGACTCTGCATGGTGAGAACACGCTGGGGAAAGTGGAAATGCTCTTACATTTGACTCCATGAGGTTAGGATCTCTGGGTCACTCTTGATGCAGATAGAAAACATCTTTCTGGAGGGACTCAACCCTGCTTTGTGCCTAGCCCAGAGCTGTGAGTGATGTCTTAATGTACCAGCCTTCATAATGTCTGTGTGCTGTAGTGTAGAAATAAAATCAGTGAAAGGTTTTTCTCCATTTGTGGGATGTTTCATCTCCAAACACTTCCTGTTAAACCTGTGGTAACATGGAACTCAGTCACTTTCTTGCCAAAACTGCCAGAGACCATAGGTACAACCCATCCATTCTGAGATGTGTTGCTGGAGCACAGGCAGCTGGGAGCATTTCTCCCAAGTGCATCACAGACTAATTCCCTCTTCTGTCCCACCTCCCCAACCTCTGTATGTTCAACACTTGTATGCTCAGCGGTTTGAAAAAAGAATAAACAGCGTGGAAATTCTCCTTTGAACCCAGAAGGTGTAATTTGTCTTTCCTATCATAAACTAATAAAGGCTTAATAATTCAGGATGTCTGAGGCATCCCTGTGCTATCCACGAACCCAACTCCTGTGTTGTGGATGTTGAAATATCCACAGAGCCTTCTGGATTACTTCTGTTATTTCCTCTTTATAAATGTTCACTCTTTAGAAAATGACCACAAACATTTGCTCTGATATGTGACCTATTATAGAACTCCTTCAAACTCAGTGGATAGGATGTCAAATCTGGGAGAGGATATATAAAGGACAGATGTTTGCACCAACTTGAATGTACAGTGCTTAGTACTTTAATCCCTGTGGGATAGACAAGTTGGTAATATCTTCCTTTTATAGATGGGGAAAATATGATGAGGTAAATAAGAGGATATACTTAAGATCTGTGTATATAAATAACTCAGGAAAAAGATTTTTTTTTTAGGCCAAACTACTAGAAAAAGTTAGAAATGTTCTGGGTTTTTCTTGGGGGTGAGGACATTCATAACTACATCAGACAGCATTAAAAATTTATAGCATAAATATGCTTTAGGCACAGATCAATTAATAACTGGCAAAGGACCTAGTAAAGCATTTTCTCAGGGAAGGGATTATTCTGAAATTGTGCACTACTACATTTCAGGCACCTTTCTTTTGTACCTTCTGGGATCAGTCACTGTCAGGAAATAGGAAACTCATCATATCTGGTCTATCGATTGCCCACAGCCAGAAATACTAAGTGCCAAGCCTCTGCTTACCCATGACATTGTGGTACCTTCTGGAAATCCTGAATTTTCCTGGTTTGCTGTTTGTGATAGGGGTGTGTACCCTTTGTTGTGTGCTGTGCTGCTCCCCAGGGTGTTGTGAGGTCCAGGTGACTTATGGCAGTTCTTAGCTCAGGGCTTGCTCCGTGGTCATCAGTCACAAAGGAAATCTGTGGGGTGAGGTTAACATTCATCACCTGTTTACTAAAATACTGCTTAATACGCTAAATTAGCCAGATCCCCAAGGCAAATGGCTTTATGTTGTGCACAGGAGAATATTGCAGTTGCTGATAATGCCTTGTGATTGGATGAAGCTCTTGCATTCATACACTTCCAAAACTGTCATAACATAATGATGCCAGATAGTCCCCTTGGGAGATGTCATCAAGAAAACTCCAGCTTTTCCATCTCAGAATCTAGAAATTGAAAAAGCACTACAGTTCTCTACCAGAGTAAGTTTCCTGAATTTCTTTGTCAAAGAAATTGGATTCTGGTACTGGTCATCAAGCAGCATTTTAAGCTGTTTGTCAGTGTGTGGTGTGGATTTCCATGTATTTCCTGGGGGTACTATGAGCTCTGGAGCTGTTCGTCTGCTGGTGTAAGTGCCCATGGCAGTCTGTGCCTGGAGTATGAAGTGCTCTTTTTCAGCTGAGGCTGTGTGTGGAACAAGCTCCAGTTCCAGAGCTGCAGGGCACCTAAGCATGCATTTTGTTAAAAGGTAATTTTTTTGAGTGTAGTGTCTCTCTGGAAGGTAGAGGAAGATTTCTGATGCTGTTTGGAGAACCATTGTGACAGCACTTCTTGGGGCCCCTCTTTTGATGTTTTTGTTTCTTACATAAAGATGCTCAGTTAAGGTGGCTTGAAAACATTCTGTTTGAACATGCAGTTCGTATTCAGGAGAATCTCTTCAGTTCCATCACTGATTGGCAGCAAGGTGTGTGTTATTGATGCCTGTACATCTGTAGGACTGATAAGGGTTGTCTCCACCAGGTCTTTGTTTGGGTTCTCTTGAGGCCAATTTTCAGGCAGCAGTTCTTGTCCTAGGTGAAGTTCAATAGAAGCAACCTGGGAAACTGGCCCATGCCAGCAGAGAGGAGACAGCCAGGAGTGCAGCTCTCTGTAGATGTAGCCATTGTCTCAGGATAACTTTCAGAGGTTCTGTTTTCTCATTCCTTGCTCTCTTGTCTGGCAACTTCGTTCTTTGATTTCTAAGATAGTTTGACTTATTTGCAGGAAAAGGGAAGAGGGAAAATCTTTAGGAGTCTAGAGCTTTGTTGAGGAACTGTCAGTGTCCTATTGAAAATTGTTGTTTAAAACTGTCCTGATAAAAGCTTTATGCTTACAGGAAACATTGACTTGGTTGTTTCTCTGTATGTCTGTGGTGTCTCTGTAAAAACATTTTTTATGTTTGTCCAGCTCCTCAGTGACACACTCTTATATTTTATTATGTTTTCTGGTGCTTCCTGTGTCTATGAAGATACTGTCTTCAGCTTTACAATTATTTTCCTAGACTGTGCCTTGAGGCTGCTGCATCGAAAATGTTAAGCTAACCTGTTTGTCTGGAATATCCCCATGCTGCTGGTTTGTCTGGAAAACATTGTCACAGCTTTATGCAGACAGCTGGTACCAGCTTTGAGCAGAGGTTGAACTAGAGACCTCCAGAGGTTCACCCTAAATTTATTTTGCAAATATAATAAAGAGAAAACCTGAATCTCAGAGTGTCTCTTACTGTTTAAATGGTGAAGGTCTGAGTTATAAAAGGAGTTACTGATCTTCTTAATGTCTAAAGAAAAACATCTCTTGTCACTGAGCCTTCAGAAGTTTAGGGTTATGAACACAAAAGTCTTACTTGAAACTTTGAATTGGTGCAGCTGTTGGGGAACTGTGATGGAGGGGTTGCATTGCAGTATCTCTTATTGTGCAGCTGGTGAATGTCATCACGGAGAATTGATGGTGACACGTCAGATTTTCTTCTGCAGGGGAAATAAAAACTCTAAAAGAAAAAAAAGGATTTTGAATTGAAGAGAATGGGAATGAAAAGTTTGTCCTCATTTATAGTAGCTTGGCATCTCTTTTGACTTTTTTGAAAAGCGACATAGTCATGTGATGCCCACAGTTGTCTTCAGTGAATATTTTCTTGTTGGAACAAGATCTAGTTGTAACTGCTCAGTAAATAGCTGCTGAAGCCCTTATAAGTTTACTATATGACTCAAGTAAGATGCCTCTTATTTTCTTTTAATTGTAACTGTTTTCTTTTTTCTATTCAAAGAAACGATTGAAAGCGGCAGAAGCAGAAAGCAAGCTAAAACAAGTGTATATACCCAACTAGTAAGTATCTCTTTTTGTTTTCTGTCTCATTGTAGAGGGACTGGTGTACAGTTTCCATGTCCTACCAATATTATTATTTCCTGGTTAGGATGTTGTGCCATCATGTTGCCAGTTTCCTGCATCCTCTGTTCCCATCCTGAAGTGACTCTTACTTATCTTCTAATTTTTATTTTTGCATGGACTGGGAGTTGGAGACTTGCTGGCAGGTCAGCATGGTAGTGAACAAAAGGGTAGCTAATTAACTGCTCAGTAACCTCTCTGTTTTTTTTATTTTTTCTCAGCAGTGGATCACCAATGCATGTTTGTTTCCTATATGTCATTATATATTAAAAAGAATATATAATTATTTATAGGTGCACATATATTTTAAAACAAAATTATTAGTAAAATGTCTTCTATTGCATTTCCTCTGCATAGGCTAGTTGTTATTATTATATATAATTCAGTTGTTGTTATAATGCAGAACTTCTTGTCTACCCTCTCCTTTCACTTTTCAACTTCCACTCCCAGATACATTCCCCTGTGTATTATCCCCAATAACTCCTTTGCTCTTTTATGCTGTCTCCTTTTAAATATTTATGAACTTCTACCATCTGTTCTGTTACTTTAGATAAAACTAATTTTTATATATTTAGCTTGCAAGACGGCCCCTTATTTCTTCTGAAAATAGAGGGTTCATGATTATATGTCAATACCTCTCAGGTGAATTTACTGAAAATGAGGTGTAATATTCAGAGTGAAGCCAAATAGATTTCTTGTCACACAGTTTTTCAACAATATTGCTTTTTGTGGACAGTGTTACTCTGCAAGGGGACACTGGACATGAAATTAAACATGAATTCACAATGTGATAAGCTCATAAAGAAAAAGGCAGTTTATATTAGACTGCAGATGCAAAAGGATATTGCAGATGAGAGAGCCTGGCAGTCCTGCTGTTCTCTTGGATTATAATGTGTGGAGGGAGGGCTTTGTGTTTGGAAGGTTGTGGTGCTCATTTGATAATGGCTGCCTGGAGTGGCATCTTATCCCTCAGCAAGGTAATTCTTCTTCCTACCTAGAGAACACATAATCAAATCAGCAGCTTACCTCCCTGCTTCAGGAGAAGATCCGGCCCTGCCCACGTGGCTGCTCTTCTTGTCTCTGGCTTTGCTTTCCAGTCACAATTCCTTTTATGAGTGTTATACCTTAAGTTACATATTATTCAATTGATAAAATGGGGGGTTACATTTTCCTCCTCCTTCACTATCCTTTCATGTGTGTCAGGAAAAGTAGCAATTACCTGACTTAATCCCAACTGAATGCTTCTGCTGTTTCCTTGCTATTAATACCTCTAAAGATGGCAGCAATTAAATATTTCTAAGCTTTTTGGATTACTTCTACACAAGCTGGAGTACAAGGTCTGGCATATAGGGACTGTATGGCATCTACATTATCTTGTGACCTAGAAGAAGATTACATTCTTAGCTTGTAATAGCAATGCACAGTCTAGGGATCCAAATATCAATGTTATTGATTTGTCCTTATCATATTACTGAGCCCATTCCTGTTTCTAGGCTTGAGCCATAATGATCCACTTGTCACCTCGAAAATAAATTGCTTGATGTAGGCTGTCACAAGACCCATGCAGAAGCATATCAGCTGATTGACTGAAACCAATTTTAACAGTAACTGGTGTAAAATTGTTGCCAGTTAGAGACCCTGGAGGATATCAGGCTCAAACAATTTTATCTTTTTTTTACTCTCTGGCTGTCTTCCATTGATAGGGCTCTTGTTTGTTTCTCTAATGGTAAATAGGAAAATCTAGCAGAGAGGAGGAAGATAAGAAAAAGAATAGAAGCTGTCTTCAAAGGTTGCATGCATGTTACACAATGAAAAATAACAGCTCTATGTAAAGCTTTAGAGTTGATATTTTTAAACTTGAGACTGTGCCCCAAATTTATTAACGCAGGTGACTGAAGCATGGAGGCTCATCCAGGTAATTGATGTGAGGTTATCAAGCCCTACACCAACATCTAAGAAAAACATTTCTGACCCAGACTGAACAAACATTTCTGTGCCTCTTCCAAGAAAAACCCTGGGTTTGGGACAGACATGTATAGTTGACTTGACAAAACCTAATGTCTGTAAAAATGGCTTTGCAATGAAACCCTTTGTCTGAAAAGCACTAATGTGCTTTGCTGGTGAAAGGGAAAAAGTGTAAAATCAGTCAAATGCAGGAAATACTGAAAAACAAATGTTTCAGTTGTTTTCTGTACCACTGTCTCTGTCAGTGGGAGTGGTGTTGAAGCAGCAACAGAAGTCTGAGTGCACAAAGAGATTCCACATTCTCACATGCCTTGTCTTGCCATCCTCCAAAGTGAGTGCAGTGCTTGAAAGACCTTCATGCAGGTGTAGTCTCAAACTCTTTCTCCTTCTGCTGTCTACCCAGACATACTCTTCAGGTTGTTGTGGAAGTTGTACTCTGGTTTCACTAATCTTACAGGCATCATATGTACCATCTTCTTTTTGATGAAGATCTGGTTGTGTAGCTTATGCTTTTTGGGATTAGGACATGTGCAGTCGTGAAGGCCGAGACATCCAGTTTTGTGTGGCTTTTCTCTCATTTGCTTTGATCTAAGTGATACCAGAAGGGGTAGGAACAGAAAGGGAAGAATTAACTGCTCCACACAATTTCCAGTCTCCAAAGTGTACTGGTGAAAAATGTAACTTTTAACTCTACATCTGTCTGTGTTAATGAATACATTCTATTTACAGTATTTTATCTGAGAATCTCAAAGCACTTTGACAAGCTGCAAATGCAGCCTCTCAAAGGCTGTGAAGCAGGGAAATACTGTTCTCCCTACTGTGCTCCTTTTGTGAATCCAATAGGGAAAATGGAGGAGTAGGTCAAAGCTTCAGATCACTACTGGGGCAACTGCTTAACAAGCTGAAGATAATTCCTTTGTCTATTTCTTGGTTGTCCTCTGCTTGAGGAGCAAGGCCATTTTTCTTCTTTGTTTCATTGTACAGAGGTCCATGGCAACATAGAAAACTTAAAAGATGTAATGCTGCTTTTCCATTGGTTGCTCTGCTAGTTAAAATTGCAATCTCCAACATTTTGTTGGAGAAAGCTGCTCCTAGTCAGAAAGCATTGTTTAATGGTGATTAGAGCTGTTCTTAGAAGTGGGTATATACAGGAGGTTGAAGAGCTGTGAGGAAAGCTCACCTCTGTTGCCTGGATCCAGACACTTCCGTTAGATGCCTAGAGATAAATGGCACAAATGTGCCTTACAAAAAATTTAGAATTGTTTTTATTTCTGAGGCTTTATTTCTTAATTGTTCTGTTGCATCCAGCACACATGGGTTCTTCAATATCCAGAAGCATTCACCGGATGGTATTAAGTTTATAATTATTTCTAACAACAAAAATTTCATCACCGTGCTGCATGTCAAATGCTGTTTACCCATCTACTGAAGGGATATCAGTCTTCTGTGGGTTTGGTTTTTTTTGTGCAAGGGCTTCAGTCCATGCTGACAGGCTTCTCTCTGCATGTGCTTCATTGCCTCCATCTCTTCTCTTGAGACTGATCTGAAAAATACAGCTCAGAAATCTGCACTTCATGGTCCCTGTTCTAGCATAACTGACTGTTCCTTCCCAACTGAAACCCCTTTAAGTGACTTCCACTTCTGATACAAGAACTGGAAATGACAGTTTATAACACCATCTGTATTCTCACTACCTTATTTGCATCTTTAGCTTCAGCTTCATTAATTGCTTAATGATTCATCCAGTTACTCATCTGATTCTCTTGTTAATAGCTGTGGCAGGCTTTGGTGATATCAAACAAGTTTAATTAACATATCATCAACAATTGAGAACTTTTTGCTTCTCATATGATGAAAACTTTATCTACCTGAATTTTATTGTTACTGCTGCTGAGAAACTTGACCATAGCTTTGGAGCAGGACACTCTCTGGTGCTTGCTGAAGCTTCATTAATTGTAGTGCTGCAGAATGCTGGAGTTTACCACAACTACAGTGTGTTAGTCCTTCTGATCAGCACGGTTTGGTGATCAGCTTTCACCAGTGCATGCTTTAAACTTATATTTAAATATAAGCATGATAATGGTTTTTGAGAGAATAATGGAGTCAGGCCATCATCCTCCTTTCTAGTCCCAGTTCTTTTGATGTGCTTTGTTGGGCTTTACTGATGGATTTCAGACAATTTTGCTATATTTTTGGAGACTAAATCCAAGGTATAGAAGGGGAAGCTACAGCCCTAATGTTGAAGCATAAGGCCTTAGTTTTCTGTACTTCAGTCTCTTTCTCTGTGGAGCAACACCGCACGCAGCAGTGTGCATCTGTGAGGGCTGTTTGTTTTGCAGCATCGGGGCAGCGTTTGCACATGGAGTTTGCTCGTGAATCATTGGCAGAATTTCTTTTGCAGCAGGTTACTATAGTGACGTCCCGGAGCAGAGGAGTGTGAATGTTCCCTCTTTCAACTGCCCCTTTGTTAAACGTGCCTGCAGATCTCCTGCCATCTGCGGGGTCACAACTTGGTGCCTTTCTGATAAGCACCCTGAAACACTTTAATCTTTTTAGGAGCAGGCAAATTAATAAGCAGGAGATAAAAGCATATTCAGGCTTGAATATTCAGCATTAATCTAAGTGTTTGGGTTTCTTCTATCTCCTCTGCTGCTTTTGAGCTGTGTATGTGCTGCTCAGTGTGCTATAGGAACAAACTACTGACCGTGTTCTGTGCCACCTGGCCTCCTGAACTCTCTCTGCTGCAGAAAGGCTCTGAATTTTACAGTGAAAACACTATCAGAAGTTTTCCTCAACTGGACAAACAAGCTCTTGCCTCCTTATGCAATCTGCGTGTTCTTCCTGTAGCTCATTCACAGCAGAACCTATTTTGTCTCTGTCAAAATGGTGCTTTACTGAGCTCTGTATCTCAGGATCTGATTGGACATTTTAAGATAAGAAGGATGTTTTCTGGCTTCCAAGGCAGCATCAGCTTTCCAGTTGTCTTCAGAATTATGTCACTTGGAACTCCTTTGCTTTCAGGGATCATTGCTGAGAACATGAAACCTGATGCTGGTGCCCCATTAGAAAGAAATTAATTTGGCTCTATTCCCACAATACTGTTTTTGTAGCGCTAGCCCGGGTGAAATGCAGCAAGTATTCTGGGTTGCTGAAATCACTGTGACTCCTGTGTCAGTGTGCAACTGATGTGTAAGAAAAGAGGATTGCAGAAAGCCATTTTAAGATATTTCTGCTTCCAAATCATGGGTTTGTTAGTTGGAAATAAAAGGAATATGCCCACTCCCTTCAGTCCTCAGGTAAGAGAATAAGATAGGAATGTGACCAGCATTGCAATTTGGTCTTATGTTCAGCAGTTGGCTCCAAAGCCTGCCTGCTCTTTGTTGCTTCTATAATGTGAACTCCTAACAGAACCCCGGAGTCCTTGCATGTTTGATACACTCCTCATTTGCTCTTGTGTGAAACTTCACATATGACTTCTTCCACCATCCTCCATTCCCCAGAAGTCCTGTCCCTGCAACAGCAATACTCTGTCCTCCTTCTTCCCTCCCATGCCAAAGATTTTTTGAAGGCCTCATTTTCCCCCTCAGACAGTTCTTCCTCTGCAGAGGTTTTGTGCTATCCCATACTGCTCTCCATGCCAAGGTTCTGTTGGCCTTGCATTCTTGGCTCCCATCAGTAGCTTTTGTTTTAGCTCTTGGCTTTTCCTGAATAATCATTTTAAAGAGGGTATAGGAATGAGCTGAGGTGACCCAGCTGTTGTTGCATGTTGGGTGTGGTTTTGGGAATTGTGGCCACATGATACAAACCCTTGAAGTGGGACAACATGGAGATATTTGTGACTGCTGTCTAGGGTTATATTTCCCTGAATTAAGCAGATGTTGCCCTCTCTGCATACTGCTCCTGCTCCAGTCCCCAGCCTTCTTTTTGGAGATTTAAATAAAATATCTGTCATGTTGAGAACTTGTGGGTGAGATCTGTTTTTACCTAGATTCACATGTCTGGGATAGTGAATAAGATACCTACCTGACCTGGTTTATTGTTTTTTTTAAAAGGTTTTGAAGTCTTGTAAATGGCATCCAACTATCATTTTAGTTACTTTCATTATCAGTGTTTTTAAAATATTATTTGAGACAGTGTCTTCATAAAAGTCAGATTGCTGGTAATTACAGCTGGTTCTGGAAGCCACATGCTGAATGAAATTTGAGTCTTCAAACATTTTGAGCCATACCTTCAAAAGTCAAATAGAAAAAATTGCATGCCTCAATTAACACTTGTCATTCTTTTTGCTTTGTGTCTTAAGTAACAAGCCAAACCCCAACCAGATCAATGTAAATAATGTCAAACCAGGAGTGGTAAATGGTACTGGAGTCCAGGCACAGAACGCAGGAGCAGGACGGGCCTGTGAGAGCTGTTACAGTAAGTGCCAGAACAGCAGCTGAGTTGGGAATGTTAAAGCTGTCTTCTGCTGGGCTAGGGGGGCAGAACTGGATATAGCAGCATTTAAGCAAAATTTTTTGGAGGTTGTTTTTGTTTAATGTTTGTTTTGTTTTGTTTTGTTTTTTAACTGCTGGTGTTTGATTTGTAAATAGAATGAAGTACTAAAGGGGGAGTTAGTAAATGTTCTAAATAATTGCAGGTAACTACTGAGTGAATGTTTAAATCAGCAAGGTGTGAATTTGACAAATTTTTTCATAATTTTTAGTAGATTTCAAAATATGTGACACCACTGTATTTGATCTGCTGCCTGATATTAATGTACTGAGTTCTAATGATTGTATTCCTTTATGAGGAGCCTTTAGAGATGCTGGAATGTAGGACTGTATGAGAAGTTAAGTCACAGACTCTGTACATTTTTCAGTTGTAAAATTAATACGTGGAAAGCTCCTGAAGACAATCTTTGCTGTTTCCCATGTTCTGCGGAAATTGTCTTGCAAACAGAACCTTTGGTTCCTTTAGCAGGAAATTTTCCCATCCAAATAAATGTTTCCTTTTGTTCATGTTTTAAAAGGGATGTAGATTAATATAATCAATTCTGCTGAAATCACAAGTATGTTTAACAGTGGTGATGATAGTGAAGCCATCATCAGTTTTTAAGGTCTGTTTGAGCTTTGCTCTGTGTGTGGGGGGGGGCATTTTCTTTTGTGCTGCTTCTAAAGAGAATAAGATCTGAAGAGTGATCCTGTGTAAGGATATATATAATTTCCACCTTTGTTATCTCTAGCCACCCAGTCTTACCAGTGGTATTCTTGGGGTCCCCCTAACATGCAGTGTCGCCTCTGTGCATCCTGTTGGACCTACTGGAAGAAATACGGTGGCTTGAAAATGCCAACACGGTTAGATGGGGAGAGGCCTGGACCAAACCGCAATAATTTGGTGGGTATCCAGCAGGCAGACTGCTGCCTCTGCCTGGCAAGATGAGTGTCATGCTACCCAACTGCCTGCTCACTGTTCTTAAATATTTAACCACCAAAAGAATGCCTTCAGCCTTCATTGTTGTCCTTGGGTTTGGTATTTTGTGTCAAGCAGAAGCTGGTGCATTAACCTCGGCTAGAAGTAGTTTGTTGCCAAGTACTGCCCTGAGGAAAAAAAACCCCATTATTTGCTTAGCAAAGCAGCCTTCAAATGCATGGAATGACTTTGTGGAGATGGGAAAAACTGAAATGCCAGCCAGTGCTTCTGGTATTTGGTATCCATGATTTCTGCTGTAGGGGGAACAGCACTGGTTTTTTCTCTGCAAAAGAATTAATTATTTCCTGAAGCCTATTTGCTCTCCCAAGGCATATTCAAAATTAGATATACCCCAAATAGCTAGTGGCTTTTTAGAGATCCTTTATCTTGTTTTTCTACCTAATTGTATTTTTTTAATAATCCTACTTTTTATGGATGGGTTTGAGTAAGCATTGTATGAGCTGTTTCTGTTTAATTTTTCCTCTCTTATTCCAAAACCAAAATTCTCGGATTTTTTTCTGAATTTGGTGAAAGTTTAATCTGGAAGGATTAGAATTAAGGTGATTGGGAAAAGTAACTATCACATGGATAGAAGGATAGCACATACTGAACTTTTATTTTAGGATAATTTCTTTCCTCTCTCCTATTCTTTGCTATCATTCCCTTTCCATTTCTTATGTTTGACCTTTATCTTTTCCAGGCTTCTCTTTGCCTTCTGAAGCCTCCTAATTGCTGAGATAACTGCCTTATACCTCTTGTTTGTTAATTAAAAGTATATAAATAGTCAGAGAAGGGAAAGCCTTGCTCTCCCCAAACTGAAATTACTTCATGTTTTCTAGCTGTGGGTGGGTATGAGATAACAAGATACTACTTGCATTATTGCATTGGTTTACTTAGTTGCTTTTCATAAAGAAGATAAGATACTGCTTTGGTTCTCAGTAGCTGATAAATGCCTTCCAGTAGTATTCTTTACTATATGCAATGAATATTTGACATCTGTGAGTACATTTGCTGAGTTAAGGGTAAGAATTAAAACAAATTCTTGGAGCTTTGAGCCAAAACCATTCCTGCGTGCCATACGTTTGCATTGGAAAGTGAGTTTGTGGTGAATATTTTTCTCATGCAGCTCTTCCTGATTTTCCTCTCCTTCTGACAAATGCTTTGTTATAACGAGTTTGCATTGTACCTCCAGAGCAACTCTAAGCATCCAAAACTGGAGTGTTTTTCTGTTGAGTCCATAAGCTCTAAATCATTATGATAAGCATCATAAATCATGTGATAAGTTCTTAAAATCTGGCTTTTGGATCCCTACCTTAAAACTTGTGACAGCATACAAATAAATGCATCCCTGCAAGGTGAAAAGATTTACCTTCATTTTATCCTTTGAGATATTTGGGGTAAGACTTGGGAAATGACGAATAGCTGGGCTAAAAATATTTTTGTCTGTAATACCATTTCTGTTGTTATGTCTGAGAATCAGTAATTGAAAGTGATTTTACGAAATACTATCTCTTCTTTAGAGCCATACTTTCTAATAATTACTTTTTCAGAAACCATTTTTATTTTCCTTTCCCTTCAGAGTCCTCATGGTGTGCCAGTCCGAAACAGTGGGAGTCCCAAGTTTGCGATGAAGACACGACAAGCTTTCTATCTCCACACAACAAAACTGACCAGAATTGCCAGACGTTTATGTCGAGATATTTTGCGCCCTTGGCACGCTGCAAGACACCCCTATCTGCCTATCAACAGTGCAGCAATCAAAGCAGAATGTGAGTGGGCTGCAGCTGGGACCTCCTTGCCCAGGAGTCCTTTGAGACTCCTGTCCTATAAGGTTTTGAGTTGCAGCTTGCTGAGATGTTCTCTTGCACATAGCTAGTGCTTTCACAAAATTTAGCTGTACTTGCAGAGTCTTCTAACTGAAGGTGGGCTGGGCAAAATAACTTTGAGAGTTCATGAGTTGTTTGTTTTAAAACATTTGTGTTTGCTATTACGTGGGGCATTCTCTGTGTTTGTGTCCTGTTGCCAGGATCTGCTTGCCACCTGTAAAATTCCTTTTAATAGCAAAACTCTTTCAGGACACTGGAGTTATTCTTTTGATTTTGCTATAATAGCTAAATGTCTTCACCTTCTAATTCTTTTTCTGTGTTTTACAGGCACAGCACGTTTACCTGAGGCATCAGAAAACCCATTGCTATTAAAGCAAGTGGTTCGAAAGCCTTTAGAAGCAGTACTCCGGTATTTAGGTATTAAACAAACCAAACCATCACATGCAAAACCCCCAAACACAGGAAACACCCTCCTAGCTACTCTGCTGACCATTTGGGTTTTCCACTTGTGTCTAGCTTTAGATACTCATTCTGGATTAAAACAAACAAACAAAAGAACAAGGCATAAAAACTCCCCACCCCACAAACCAAAGAAAACATGAAACCTATCTTGTTAACTTGTCGCTTTTACTTTTCCTGCTTAATCTGACACACCCAGTGTCTCTGCAATCCACTCTGGGGTCATAAAGCTGTATCAGAAACTTTTTCAAAGGGAGGGATGTGTTTCCTGTGGCTTCTGATGCATATGGGGTTACAAGTTAGCACCTGCTGGTGGAAGCACTAACATCATGTTTTGGGAACATTTGATTATTCACTTCTTTTATTTTTGGGCTGTCCAGAGATAGTTTGTACAGCTGGGTCCTCCAAGAAGCCTCTTGGGTTTAGGACAGCACTGTGTCCCTTGACAGCTTGTGAATTAGTTGATGGGTGATGTCTGCTGAATCTAGACAAAAGGATCATACTTCTGGTTTTCACTTTCATCTTGGGTTTTGGTGGGTTTTTTGTAATTTTTTTAATTACAATTTTCTTGAGGACTTTTGCCTCATGAACCAGTCTGTGGGGCAGGACTGAGTAGCTCCATCCAGAACGTTGGTGTAAGTTTGAGGTGCTGGAAGCATCCAGAGTGATGCTATGGGACATCCCAGCGCTGACTCCAGCAAAATGCCAGATTTTTTTCCCCGGTGCTCCCAGTCACCCTGTAGACATCTCTCAGGTTGTTCTGGAAGCCAAACACGAGTCTCTCAGGGAAGTCTCAGGGGCACTTTGAAGACTTCCAGCTTAGCAAGAAAGTTGATTGCCTTTTTATTTACATAAGCAGCACTGGAATTGATTTTAGGTTTCTTTGAATGTTTTTGTTGATGAAATGTTGTAAGGCTGAGGGTGTATTAGATATTTACTACTTCTCTGTTGGATGTTGTACTTCTGCTGTGTACTAATGGGATACACGGATTGAGAAACCTTTGGAAACATACAGTGCAACAAAAGAGGGCAAGTGAAGGGAGAAGTTTGCTGTTGGATAAAATCCTTATTTTAATAATTGTACAGAAAGTAGCAGTAGGTTTTGAATTTTCCTTGCACTGTGTCAGGGTCTCCGCTGGATTACTGAGCTGGAAGAAAAGACTGATGGAAATGGAGGGAGGCTGAAAGACTGACAAGAAGGGTTTTTTGGTGGTGTTAGTGGGATTAAATTTATATGTTACTCTACTATTGGGCCTGCAAGAGAAAGACTCAGTCGAAGTTCCCATTTGCTGTTCCTTGTAACTTTCTCAGTATTTTCAGTTGAAAAGTGTGGGCTTGATCTCTGCCTTGGCCCAAAGCTTGAATTCAGATGTTGTGTTCTTTATAGTGGGTCTTTGAATCGTCACTTTTTTTGCCATTGGAGAAATTGTATTTTTAATAAACATTTCTGGCAAACTGGGGAAGTTGTAATTTCCCCAGAGTTCAGGGGTATTGCATGACCAACATGGCCAAAGTTGGGTTTTAGTATACAGCACCCCAAAAATCACCTCGAATTATTGGAGAACAGTGTTATGGAAATAGATATAAAGTGCTTTTTCTATCAAATCTTATTTTAGGATAATACTATGATAATGATTTTAACATCTTTAGTAGAGGTGAATTCATAAATATATTGAAATGCTTTATATCAGTAGCAATCTCCAGTCAAAACTATTGACTGAGATAGTTTGTATGTAAGAGGAGGTGTACTTGGTCACCTTGGAAGTTTGCAGGTTGTTTTAAGATTTATCGTTCCAGTGTCTTTGCTAATAAAAAATTTTACTTTGCTGTTTTCCACCAGAGTCTCATCCATGTCCTCCGAAACCAGATCCTGCAAAGAGCTTGTCCAGTTCTCTCAACAATCTGACTCCTGCTAAGTTTACACCTGTCATTAATAATGGGTCCCCAACTATCCTGGGAAAAAGAAGTTACGAACAACACAATGGAATGGATGGTAAATATTTTTCCACAAAATTCTATGTCGTGTCTATAGGCTTTTTCTTCTGTTCTTTCGCTGTACAAGGAGATTATGTAAACTCATAATCCTCTTTATAAAATTCCGAGTTTCTCATCTTGAGGAAGGTTATTTTTAAATAGTGTAAAAGCCACCTGTCCCATTTCTCCTTTTGGGTAAGGCACATGAGGTGTACTGGCAGGGAAGTGCATGCACATAAAGTCACTGTGCTAGTGGAACACTGCCTGGCTTGGCCAACCTCGCAAATGGGATAGCAAAGGAGAAACTTCCCTTCAGTTTTTAAATTAATAGTGTGAAGAATACCCTAGTAGACTTTCTGAGTGATGTTTCCCTTGTTGGCCCTGTTACTAACCACCTCTGTGCGTGGGCTTCACCTCCTCAAGAAGAGGAGGTAAGGGAAAGTGTTTGAAGTGGGAGAAAGAAGCAAGATGTCCCTGGCGTGGACTCAGGGTCTCTGTTCCGAAGAACTGCTGTTTCTTGAGAGTGTCAGGGAAGAGAAAGTGCAGCCCCTATGTCAGATGAGGAGAAAAGGGTCTGTTGAAATGGTCATAACAGGAGTGAGAACACAGAGGGTAGCTCTCCTTAACAGGGGAAAGGAACAGTTGGTGTAAAGGTGACTCTCAGCAGGGAGGGAGATCCAGAGAGTCTTTCTCATTTTCTACCTTTAATTTTAACTTTGTATGTAGCTTATCTGAAATATAATTACAAACCTTTGATATCTGATTGTATTTTAACATAAGAACTTTTAAAACTGCTGCTGTTCAGGTTGCTGATGTGATGTTTTTCTCTTTTCTGTTCACTTGTGCTCTATCAGGCAACATGAAGAAGCGCCTGTTGATGCCTAGCAGGGGTAAGACCTTGAAGCTGCGCTCAGCTTATGCTAGGAGAGTGATTTTTAGTTTCATCTGCTGGCTTGTCTGTGCTTTGTGGCTAATGAGTCTGTGTGCACCTTCTGTGTTGATGTCTAAGTGTTCCTTGGGTAACCACTTCCACACCTGGTTTTGCTGCTCACCTTTCAGGCTTTCCACACGCAGGCAACAAGTTGTACAACTGTACTGAAGACATGAAGTCCTGCATTCAGAATTGATTCCTAATTCCTTAAGCTGACAGAACATTCTTCCAGCAGTTCTGTGAAACTGCAGGGAGCTGTGATGGTTGGTTTGAAAATAGGTGTTGTTTCACTGTTCAACTTTTAAGAAAGCAAAGTTTCACGTGTCTTGAATTGCTTTGAATTCACTTGGACTAAAAGAAATAGAAGATAGTATTTACATCAAGTCCCAAGTTCAACCTTCTGTATTTTCCAGTGAGAGTGGACAGTCTCACTGGTGAAAGACTGTCTGCACATTCTCTGCTGGCAGTAGAAAATGATTTTCAAATTTTCCATTGGTTAAAAATTAATCTGTTCAGAGCACTGAAGAGATGTCAGAATCTTTCATTTGTGATAATGCAGGAAATGTATATATGATGTCACTTCACCAAATTCTGTAGAAGAGACCAATTCTGAATATTTAGGAGACAGACAACCACAAAATGTCACAGTGAGCAGGCGAACACAAAACTTAAGCTTACATGTTGCCATAAACTGGCCAGCACTGCATGCCCTGATGATAATCTTTGGCTGAGGCAGTGGATGGCTGTTATCATATTTACATGCATGCAAATATGAGTGCATGTGGAGAATACAGCAATGAGGACAGTGGTTGTTCTACTGTCTTGCTCTCTTTGGAAATTTATTCCTTGATACCTTGTTGCTGAGTTTTTATGTGCTTTGTAACTTGTCTTTTGGGGAGAATAACAAAACCCTGCTGCATTGGTCAGTTTGGCTTCCTCAAAAGCTTTGTCCATTAATGAGGGATGTATGTGCAGAGTAGCTCACTGAATTTCCACAGCTCCTGGCGACTACCTGCTTATGGGCACACCTGCTGCTCCCTGCAAAATATCCTTCTCAGCAGATGACACACTTGGAAAGCTCAGAGATGTTGTGGCCCAAAGGAGGGAAGTAGAAGAATGGGTCCTTCCCTCCGGAAGGCTCTCTGCATAGAGCATGGACTTGATAACCCAACACGATTTTCTGGAAACGGAGGATCCCTGTTTTAGTGTTCCATTCAGTTATAACTGTTGCTGGAGCTGTCTGCTAGATGATTTTGGAAAAGTACCTGTTCCTCAGGGTTTGTGTTTCTCTGAAGGAGATGTGTGTAGCTGTGCGGAGTCTGGGTCATCCTGAGCACCTGCTGCTCTACCTGTTTGGTCTGTTCTCAGCCAGCCACTGAAATACTTGCTGGAGTACTTGTTCCTGTAACTGCTAGGTAGCAGAGTCCAGTTCACTCCCAGAATCTGTTTACCTGCTGGGGGTAGTGTGTGTTAATTGGATATTCGTGTGAGCAGTTCAGCTTAAACCTGTTGGTTGAGATTTATTTGTGAATGAAAAATGTTTGCCACGCTGCAGTTTTGCATCTGTAATATTTCCTGAGCCTGGGTTGCTAGAAACTTTGCCAGGACTGGGAGGGAAGGGAACCACCTGCAAGGAAACATCATTTAAAGAACTTGGATTGAGATCTGCTGTGCACAGGGAAGGAGATGGTGGAAGTTTGGGGGATCTCTTTCTGTCTTGGTGCCAGTTTTTGTGTGGGTGCCTCTTAGCACAGGTTCCCAGCTGCCTTGCATGTGAACTGGTAAATCTTGCTGGCTGTGGACATGGATACAACTGGTTTCCTGTGCCATGAAAGGACTGGGATTGTGGCACTGTGGCTTCTCCTTGGTTTTGGGTAGAGTCATCCAGACTTAGTAGTCTAGGGGGCTGCTGGCAGGAAGGACATAACTTGGAACTGCTGTGAAGAGGAGGTGAATGGCAGTGAGAGTAATGAAGCCTTGTGGCCAGAATTTAGGAGCCTGTGAGTGAGTATAAAAGGATTGGAATAAACCCATCTATCCAGAACAACTGATTTTTGGATTACAGCTGATCTAAAATAGTAGGAAAAGATTAATGAGAGTAAGCCTGAATTGTTGTAATTAGTCAGACTCTGCATTTACATAAATATTATGGGAAATTGGGGGTGTTCCTTTGTTATTTTCATGTTTCTCATCTCCTGAAATACTGACTGGTTTAGGTCACTGTAGGAGAGTGTGCTGCCAAAAAAGGATAGTGTTAAGATGTCTGCATGGAGAGGCTGAAAACATTCTTTCTGCACAACTTTAGGTGCAGGAAGACACTTTGTCCACCTGTATTTAAATAGTTTCCAAAGGGATGTTAACATAGTACAAAATTGTTACCCAGGAGTTTTTCTGCTTCCTGCTGATGTGTGGCATTGGTGGCACCTGGAAGACGTCTTAGGGTTTGGACAGGTCACTGTGCCAAAGTCTGTGACAGGAGACAGTGGACACTGTTGTGGTGGGCTTTAGCTGAAGGCTCTTTGCTGGGGATAAAAGCCTTGTGGTGCTGGGCCATCACCTCCAAACACAGGGAAGAAGTCTGAACACTGGAAGTCATGGCTGAGCTGGTAGCACGTGATGGTTTTGTAAGGATTTCCCCGGGTTGTAAAGCAAAATATAATCAAGAGGTTTATTTGCAGGAAAGGGCCAGGTAGCAGCTTGTGTCTTTGTATAGTGTAAAGCATTAAGGTACATGGTTATACACAGCAATTGCTGAACTTCAAAGAGTTGACATTTTTCCTTTGGAATTCTGTTTATTTGTTTGTTTGTTTTCTCTTGCTACTGTAGCTCCTGCTAAGTAATTTTAACTTTTCTTTTTCTGACTCATCTCTGCTTAACCCTTGAGACCTGAACTTCTTCAAGCTCTGAATATGATTTTTCTGGCCAGGCATTTTGAATTTTCATCAGTGCCTGAATTCCAAGAACAGGCTTGTTCTTGCCTCCACTTCATTTTACAAGATTGTAGTTCTTTTATCTATTTTGTTTTCCTCCTCCTTAAATCATGTTGGAGGCATCATTAGGCATACAGTACACTTCCCAGCTCTCCCTCAGCAGTAACTTAGCATGGACAAATTGCTGCAGAATCCTATTTTTGGAACATGAAAAGTACATAGAGTCTCATAAGCTGTCAAATAGAGTGAGATGTTAAAAAATTTGTAGTTTATTGCTTTTTCATTAGTGTTCTGGAGCTTGACTGACAGTCTTTGCCATGAAACTTCCTCTAGAGAGAGAGGATGTTTTGTGTGCAGGAACCTGTTTACTTGATTGCTTTCAACCATGCAGTGTGGTATCTCAGTGATACTTTGCTATGCAAATTCCTGTTGGGGGAAGGGAGGGAGCATTGTTAGATTTTTATTTTTCTCCCCTCTCTTTTACACCATGCTGGCTTTCATCTAATCAAATTTGTTTTTCAGGGTCATCACATGCACTTCTAAAATTGGCAGAAAGTGGGAGAACATGAATGAGTAGCTGCAATAAAGGGAAAGCTTTTCCCAGCAACAGACTTGCATTGATAACATGGTAGCAGATCGAATGCTGAAAATTGGAGAGGGTTTATAGAAGAGCCATGAAAAGAGTGAAGGGACTGGAAAACACACTGTATAATAGAAAATGCCTTTATCAAAGTGGAAGTTGTAAATGTTTGTCTCTGCTGACAGGAACAGCAGAAGTATAATAATAGAGGGCTTTTAGTCTAGCTGGGAGTGGAGTAATGAGCTGCAGTAGCCAGAAGGTACAGTAGAGAACTCTGGCTGGAAACAAGCTGCAGATTTTTGAGTGAGGTTAATTAACTGTTGGAATACCTTGCTTCTGCTGCTGGGGATTTCTAAACCCAAGTGGAATGTCAGTCTAATTTAACATGTTCTGGTTCATTGTTTCTCACATCCTTTTTGGGAAACGTGAATGAACCAGAAGTGGAAGCATTCATCAGCCTGCCATGGCCGTAGTTCAGTTATCAAGAGATGAGCATGGCAGTGGAAGTACTGTTCTTGAACAAAACCAAAAAATTTTGGTCCCCTACATAGCTGATGTTAGAGAACTTCCCTATCAAGATGGAAAGATAGGGAAGTTCTCTAACATCAGCTATGTAGGGGACCAAAATTATCTCAGTATTTTATATATACATGCACACCCACATATATATGGTTTTTCTGGCTCACTTAGACTTGCAGAAAATGTGGACTTACCTGTATGCATAAGTTGCACTAAAATTCTGCTTTTATCACCAGTGACCCCAGCTGTCTTCCTAAACTGAGGGATAGCCAGCCAATGGAAATCTGCCCATCCAGGAATTCCTGCAAATGGCAGGGAGCGTTGGTCCTTTAGTAAGTGGTGGGGTGCTGGGGAAAAGGCCTGGCTTTAGCTGTTGGAATCCAGACCCCAGTAATGCTAACTAGTGACAAGAGAGCAAATGTTCAGTGCCAGCTGTAGCACAGCTGGGAAGAATGTCAAATTGCCTGAACTGCTTTTTGGAGACCCCCAAGAACCATGTGCCTATGCAACTTCCTGGCTTTAGATTATTTGCTGAAAGTACCGATTATTTTTGAGAATTTCATGTGGGATTTTGTATTCCAATGCTAAGTGATACAATTTGCACTTGCTTTCAGTGTAGCCTTGATACTGTGATCGGATTCTTTTGGTGTTATGAGGAAAGATCTGAAAGTAAAATCAGCAGATGGGCATCATGCTCTGTGGATCAGCTAGTGAAAACTATTTCATTGAGGAATGATGGCATGGAGTAAGATGCAAATGTTGATTGAGAGGAGAGTGCATATCCCAAGGCAATGGTAGAGAGCAGGTGTAATTAATGTGAGAGGAAATTAATATATAACAGAGCAAGGGTAGAATTGCAAGTGCCCTGGATAGTACAAAGCCTAAATTTGTAACTGAGTGAAATGTGTGACACATACCATTCATATATATATCTATACACACACACACACATATATGTATATGATGTATAATACTCCAGATGCTAAGAACAGTGAATAATTCAGTGCTTTCTAGTTCTTATAGCTTGGATCAGCAACTTCTAAAGCAGTGAGGTGCATAGTTTTGTCTCCTCTTTTTTTAACCCCTTGGTGTGTTACAGCCAGGCAGAATGCACCATGATGCTCTTTTTGGAATATGAGTGGACAGTATTGATTGACTCAACCCTGAGACAGAAAGCAGCTCTCCCTTCTCCATGTGAGCCCAAGGAGAGCTGCTGGCTCTCTGCAGTTGGATGTCACTGTTGAAAAAGTATTAGCAGGGTTCTTGAAGTGTTTGTAGCGGGAGGTTCAGCCTTGCATGAACAGACACATCATCTGGGAGAGGCTGTGGTTACAGCAAGTGAGTGTGACCTGCTGTGTTGTTGTTTAAATTTATGGGGGGTCCCCGGGGAGTGCCCCCCGGAGACCCCCGGGGTCTTTTGGGTTCGTGGTGTTCCCGTGCTGGCAGGCAAGGAGACTCAGATGCCGGTGGGATGTTGATGAGGTGAGGGTTTTTTCACTGAGGGAGAGGGGAAGGGAAGGGGGGGGGGGGAAGGGAGGAGAGGGAAAAAGGGAGCATCAGGAGGCCTCCAGGGGTAGAGGGGCAAGAGGGGCAGAGCCTTCTGCCTTAGCATTCTTATCACAGAGGTTCAAAGGGGCGCGGTAACATTCTCCAGCCAATGAGGTTACAGATACAGGATACTGCAGGGAGGGTACAGACTTTGGATAAACCATACATTTTCCAAGGGTGAGCCAGAGCAAACCATTTCCATAAAATGCAATCCCACACTGCTGGACCAAGCATTTTAGGAAGTGCTGTCAAATCCAGTGAGATTAATGTGCAGGTCTTGGTGGAAGGAGCTAGGTACAAACCAGTACTTACTCATCCAAAATTAAAGCTGCTCTTTGCAAAATCTCTCCTTCGGAGTTACTGTGTGTTTAGTGTTGTCTTGGTTTTATGTGTCCAACAGAGAGCTGTGATCACTTCTGTGTTTCATTACAGCCAAACCAGTCTGTGTATCTCTATTTGTTGCATGGGGCTGAGCTACTGTATTCTGAACTATGTGAATCTTTCCCTTTTTTAACCTTAAATCTTTTCTTTCCTTTTCCTTTGCCAATCTTGGTAGGAACTTACTTAGGTAAGTAAATTGCAATTTTGTCATTGTTTTTATGTACAACAGAATTTTAAGAAAATGTTAGTCTAGGTGGTGTTGGGCACAATTTATTCTCTATTCTGCTTGTTGCCCTTACATTTCTGAAAGTTTGTAGCCTCTGATTGTTAGAAGGTGGACACTCACAGTGGTAAAACACTCTTTGTAGTTATAAGAGAGGCAGGGGTGCTAAAGTGTTTTTGCAAGCTGGTAAAAAGTGTGTGTGTATATGTCAACACACTGAGACTGCCTTGAGTGAACGGGTAACTTGGAAGTGAAATCCTTGTTCATCAAGCCTCATTCGTGCATGAAGTTTTATTTCTTTTTTCTAGCTTGCCCACAAATGTGGTATTGTTGATGTTTTTGTTACTGCTGGGAAGGATGGAGTCTCAGGAGGAGGATTACTTTTGGAACAGGAAAATGCATATGAAGAGTATATGGATTTTAGAAAGCAGTGGTGAAGTCACTGGTTGTGAAGGAGTGTGTGAAATTCTCTGCATTTGTTGTAGTTGAAGATGTGCTTCTTAGTCTTAGTGCATATGACATGTTCTGCGTGATACTTCTTGTGGGTAAACAAAGTAAAAACCAAATGCCATCTGTGACTAATTGCTTGATGAAGGACCCAATTATTTTGTGTGTGGTATGTATGTGGAAGATTGGAGTTAGTAACTCTGGCTAAACACAAGTTTACCAACTCTGAGCTGTGTCCAGGCTGGAAGCTGAGCTACTCTTTCTCCGTGGTACGAGGGTCTGTTCTGTACACACTGTACACACTTGTGTCAGACTGTGAAGTGGGCTGTAAATACACAGCAGCAGAGTGTATGTTCAGGAGTGGAAAAGCACTGCGTGGTTTCTGACCAAGCTGAGACTTCTCCATGCTTCAGCAGCTTCTTGAAGCTTTTAGTAACTTCATGGGAATATCCCTGTGCTCCAGCCTGGGCTGGGCTCACTGCTGAGAGTTTAGGCTCTCCTGCTTCTCCACATGGCACTTGGGTGGTGTTGGCAAAACAGCAGGCAGACTGTGAGCAGTGGGAGTAGTTTTGGAATTCAGCCATTGAGATGCTGAGTTGCAGGGGATGGGACTGGAGCAGCAAAGAGCGTGTCTAGAGTCAGGCATCCAGTGGGACCAGATGTGCTGGTTTGCTTTCCATTGGAAAATTAGATTCTCCCATTCTTTCTGTATTTTTGGGTGCCAGCTATCCCCTACTCCCACAGCATGCTCTTGGGTGCTGTAATTGCTGCTGGAAGGCATTCTCTCATTCAGCTTTTTTTTTAACAAATCCAAAAGCATGAGATTCAAATGACATGAGATTGTTAGAAAAATAACAGGTTGTTTGGCTGAGAGGTGGTTTTCCCATCCTCCAAAGATAACACAAAGCTGCGAAGTAGCAGCAGTAACAGACTTGTGTTGCTGTTTGTGGTAGTCCTTCCCCACCTGTATTTCTTTGGGAGAAAGTATATTCACCTGCAGCTTTGGTACTTCAGGAATGAAAGGATCATTAGGGCACAGTAACCAGCTGGGTTGGTGTTCAGCCAAAATCTCTGTGATTGTGCTTAGCTTGAGGAACAGTTCCGAGGGCCCCACAGAGCTGTGGGGAGCAGACGTGCCCTGAGGGTGCCAGATAATCTCTGTGCAGTGATCAGCTGGTTCATTGCCATTTCAGTAAGGTGTAGAATCGTCTGTAGCTAAGGATGATTCTCTGCAGCTATACCTTCAATTGACTTTGTCTTCATTTTATCCTCTGGGGCTTCCTCTTTATTTCAGTGTATAAAGGAAACTGGCAGGAGAAATTGCATGGCAAGAGATTTCTACAGCTTTGGGTGTTTTTCAGTGCTATGGAAAAAACCCCTAACATTTAGTTTGGAATTTTCAGTGTATATTTCAATTTCTTTGACTGCAAAAGATTGGAAGACCTGCTTAGATTTGTCACTGCACACCTTTACACTTTGTGGATTTAAAGGTTTGGTCAATCTTGAAGACGTCCTTTTGTTGTTTGTGTATTCTTGTGTCATTTGGAGGAAGTCAGTGTTGATGCTGATCTGGAGCTGTGTAAATTCAAGTAGTTGGACCTTAGATATCATCAAAAGCACTAATCATGTTTTCTACCCTGTGTCTTTTCGAGGCATTCCTCCATAAAATATAGTCAAACTTTTCTTTTTTTTTTTTCCTGGAGAGGAGCTGCCAGAACCATTGTATTTTGCTCCTGATTTAAATTCTTATGCTAGCTTGTTTTTAACCTGCTTGTGGATGCGTGGGGAGACATCTCTGAAATCTTTGTCTGTGAAAGTGGAGCAAGCACATGGGGCAGGTGTGAGTCTGGCATGGTGAGTTCTCTGCCTGTGCCACCACTCACCCACAGGATTGGTTTAGTTTTTAGAGGTGCCTGTCTCACAGGCTTCCTCTCTCACACAGAAGCCACCAAAAACTTTTGGGTGAGCATCCATTGTTTCCAGTCCAGATGCATCCTGTTGACTTGCCAGCTGTTCCACAATGGGTTACAGATGTGTTGTCTCTCTGCCTCTCTTTGGTGATGATTGTGCATAGAAGTTGCTCATTTAATAGCAGTGCTTTGGCTCCATATGCTCTTACTGTGATTTTTTTTTAATTGCAGACCGAATCAGGTCATTTTAGTGCTTGTTTTCGTTCTTTCAGACTCCAATTATTGAAGTGTGACTAAAGTGAAAATTCATGGATTAATTCACCAATATTAATATGCTAATTGATACCTTATTGCTGTGAAAGCAAGGGTATAAATTGCATTGAAGCTGTAGCTTTGTTTTGTGTCCTATTTTACTGGAGCAAAAAATTGTCATGGGCAGCTTTGTCCTAGAAATGGCAATTTGGAAGGGAGGTGTGTCCCTGTTGTTAGCACTGCTTCTGTGCTGCTTGAGGGCTCTGAAGCTTTGGGGCTCAGAGCAAGCAACAGTTCTGCCCAGCCTTCGCTCAGTTTGTATCCCTCAACTTGTCACCATGGAACATTCTGGTTTAATTCTGGTGCTTGGAAATAACACTGTTTGCTGTCTGTTGTACATCCAGCAATAGCCACGTATCAGGACAGTCTTTTCTGGCATCACGGGTGTTCTTACTACAAGAAAATATGTGGCTTCAATCTAGGGACTAGGGTCAGTTGATTTACATCTCTTAGAGTTTCGGTGAATGAAGAAAACACAGTCTTTGAGTTATGGAAGGGGGAAGAAAGTAACAAGTGCTGGAGCTTAGCTCTGAAGCTGACAGACTCTGGTTGCATCCTGCTGGCTGTGCTGTTTCCCAGCATCCGTGGAGCCCTTTGTCCATCCGTCCCAAGCAGCTGCTCACAGCTGTGTTTTGGACGTGGTGGCTGCTCCCATGTAAAAACATGGTTATCTGGTGCCTGCACTGCCTTTGTCAATATCCAAAGGTTGTTACTGGCCTTCTTGCTCGGTGCCTGGTACATCTGTCCTACAGACTTGATGGAAATCTTTTTGGCAGCTATTAATCTCTGTGGATACTTAGGCACAAAAATGCGGCAAGAACTGAGACCATGTGTCTTCCCATTTGAAGTAGCTAACAGCATAACCTCTACACAGGATGGAAGATACACTTGATATAAACTGGTGATTCTAATGTGGTGTATTGTGATACTCGATGCTCAGAAAATGTCCCCTGTTCCGCCTTCTTCACTCCTGACACTTTACTGTGCCCTGTGTTTCCTGTTGTACTCGATGCAAAACAATGTGTTTGGTTTTACCAATGAGGACCTCCAGGGACCTGCTGGAATACAGACCGTGAGCTGTGAAAGTTCATTCTGGCTGGATTCTTTAAAAAAGTTTTTCATCCCAGCTAAATCACTAGCAATGGGAAGGTTCAAAGATGCTATGAATGTGAAAGCAGGATTCATACTGAGACCTTTTGCAGACAGCAACAGCATTTGCTGATGCCTGTCCTGTAGTACCTGTTGGATTTGATGCACTGACATTTTGGTTCTCAGCCAGAAGGGGCTGAGAGAGGTGGTTTGGTGCATGGATGCTAATGGAGTGGTGTTTTCTCTGGACGTGCATCTTGGAAAACCAAACAGTACTAACAAACTGTTGAGTTTATTGGGTCTCCCAGACCATTCTGTGCCAGGCCATGCTACCTTATAGCAACACGCTTTTCCCTCAAGTCCCAGGAGCTTTGTGAGTCCTGCAGGGTCCTGTGTGTGCACTGTGCAGTTGAGGGCAGTGTGAGGGATACCTGACAGCACAGCAAAGCGCCTGGTTACAGAGAGCTGTGGTGCCTGGTGCTGTGTGTGTGTCTGGAAAGGGCTCTGTGATAGCTGCAGTGGCTGTGCTCTGTGCCTCAGGAGGTGTTTACCTGTGGCAGTGTGTGGTAGTGTGAAGCAAGGTTTGAGAAAACAGAGAATAGTCTGGGCAAATGGAATTTGTTTGTGACCTGGGGCCTCTGCTCTTCAAACCATGTTGTCAGGGAAGCTTTTCTCAGTCACCTTTCCAGGAGGGCAGAAGTCAGTTCAGTAGGCTTAGCAAAACAACACAGTTGTAATCATAGCTGCGTGTGTTTTGATTTTGTACTTTTTTCTGTCTTGGAAAAGCAATGGTCTTACCAGCTCTATTCTCTTTCCTGTTTGTTAGGTCTGCCTAACCACGGACAAACCAGACAAATGGTAAGAGAATGTTCATTTAACCAAAACAGGGAAAAAAAGAATTATTAACCCACACTAGATAGAACACCCCATTAAACCGTAGTGCTTCACTTCCACCTTTGCTGTTTGCAGCTGGTCATACTTCCCAATTCACTGAAAAGGAAAAAAAAAATATTTTGGGGCATCTGAATCATCTTAGTGGTTAAATACAATTTAAACCTCAAATCTATCTGTCTTTATAAACGAGATCCTGTTTTGAATGGAGCATTTTGTTTCTGCTCATGCAGAAACTGAGTGGCTGCTTACAGCAAAGTTCTGGGATGTGTTTCTAGGTGGAATGTTTTTCCCTGAAGGAGAAAGGTTTAAATGATAGAAGGGTTTGTTTGGAAAACAGTTTCTTTTTTATTTATTTTTTTAGTAAGTTGGTGTGCAAGTTACCTGCTGAGAATGCTTGTATTTTACTTTCTCTCTCTCGCTTTTTTTTTTTTTTTTTTTTTTAAAGGAGAAGTTATTTGTAGCCTTTCATCTGTTGTGCTGAGTTTATTCAAAGGACAGAAGCAAATAGCCAGTCTGATTGATGTGTCTCTGGCAGAATCCTTTCTCACTAAATTGTGAAGGAGCCAGTGCAAAGGCTGTGCATCCCTTTTCCCCCTTGCACGTGGCTTATGGGAAACATCTTCAAGCATACATTCTTTACCCTCCAAAAATGATCTGATGTTGATCAAGTGGAGCTTGCCTCGTTAGCTGAAGTGCCACAGTGCAGTAGTGTCAGCAGGGTCCCTGTGACAGAGGTCAGCCAGCAGCAGGTGTGACCGATGGTCACTGCACAGCGATCACAGGCAGCACTGAACCTGACAGTGTTTGGGGAGGCGTGCAGTGGCCTCAGGGGAGGCCAGAACTTGGCTGTGCCAGGCTGCTTGGAATAACAGCATTCCTTTGGCTTGTTCCTCAATCCGAAGTGGTAAATTGTGTTCCTCCATGAATTCAGCTTCATTCCATGTCACTGAGAAGACTGGCTACTTGTTTGTGTCTGCTGAGTAAAACAACCCAGAGCAGTGGGAGAAATCTGTGATGACTTATACTTTTTAGATGTTTTAGGGTGAAACTCCCAAAACTGCCTTGATTTCTGGTTGCCTGATCAAGCGTGAATGAAAAATTAAAGGTCCACATTTCAGGATGTATCATTTGAAATCCATTTCACCATGTAGGTAGCGAAAAGGCAACCTGGCAGCACAGGAGTGCCCTTTCTAGGCATTTCCAAGAACTTTTTCTGGAGTTCTTCTCCTGTGTATCTTGCATATGTGGAGAAAATACACTTTGCAACCTTAATGAAGAGAATTTCTTAGAGAAACCTGGAGGGGGTAAAAAGAATGCCATCAGAAAAGCTTTTATTTGAAAGCTTTTGCTTAACAAATGTTGAACCCAAAAGCAATTGTTGAAGTATTTCAGTGGTCTGCTGTGGTGCTGAAGCTGTCTTGTATAACATGGAGTTGGGCAACTAAGAAATTAAATTGTTATTGCACTTGTATGCAACAGTTTTAAAGAGCTTAGAGTTTTAAAAGGTGGGGGTTTGTTTGTTTAGCTTTAAAGCCCTGATGTTCTACGGGAAGCAGATTTTGCTAGAGCAGTAGATTAAGGCTGGTCAAAAAATAAGTCATTATCATTTTTTGTTTTCTGCTCAGATACAAAATGAGATACACACAGGGTTTTGTTGGAGTTTTTTCCCTTGGTCTTTAGACTGGATTCTTCTCTTTCTAAGTCAAAGTGTTAAAATTCAGTTGAGCTATTGCAATGACCTGACACTTAAGGATTTGAAGAAGGCATGTGCCCACCATTCCTTTTGAGGTGGATCTCCCAGGGCAGACATCTCTCACACAAATGCTCAGTTTCCCATTCCGTGGGCAGAAGGGGAAGCCTTGGTGCATCTGGGGAGATGGTCTGACCTTGGACAATGGCCTGTGAAATACCAGCATTGAATTTATACCAGGGTGTTTTCTGACCAGCTTTAATTTATGTATATCAAATTTTCTGGGTCTTCACTTTGCATCTTTCCCAGCTGTTCAGTATGACTGATTTCAGTGGGATTTCTCAATGTGCTGATCAGCAGGAAGGAGGGGCAGCAGAACTGGACTTCAGTGATCAAGGACAGCTGCATTTGAGAAGCTTAACACTTTGCTCCCTTTCATCTGCACCTCTCTTAATAACAGCTCATGTTTTTCCAGCTGAGTGTAAGGGGGTTACTGTGAGTCTGGAAAATGATGCCTGTGTTGATTTGCAAAGCAAATACGTTATGGGAAATCTGTGGTCAGTACTGAAAGGGTTTTATCATGAAAGCTGCTAAGCTTTGTAGTACTAGATTTGTTTTCAACAACATACTTAGTTCTATACTATCCTCATTAAATATTAACCTCCCTAGAACAAAAAAGGATACGGGTAAGTTTGGTACTCCAGAATAACTGCAAATTCTGAATTTTGTGTTATATTTGCTCTGTAGCTAGATTTCCTTGCCTGAAATCAATAGAGTTGCTCTAGATCTATGGTAGTAGCTGAAATCTAAGTCTGATGCTCAGTCTTTCGAACTTGATGTCATCTTTCAGACACAAATTATTGGTAATGCCTTCCATTTATTATTTGTCTTGTCGCTGAACTATTGCTGTCCTATTGCATATTGAAGGCACCTAACTTGTATTGCTTGTGAACAGTTGCTTGTGTGTGAATTCTGTGTTCAGTCCTGGACCTAAGGGAGAGGTATTTACCTTAAACTCTCAGCAAGCCACACTTCAATTCTCTTCTCCTCTGAGTGCTTAGCACATGTTGCTGCAGGTGTGTTGCAGTCCGTAACTGTGCTGTTCTGTGTATCACGTTAGGGACCAAGCCGAAACTTGCTGCTCAATGGGAAATCATACCCAACAAAAGTCCGATTAATTCGTGGTGGATCCATGCCTCCAGTGAAAAGGAGGAGGATGAACTGGATTGATGCACCAGATGATGTTTTTTACATGGCCACTGAAGAAACCAGGTAGGAAACACGTTCTTTCAGAGGGTTTGAGGGGATGTCTTTTGGTTTGTGGGTGCTGCAGCTGGCGTTGTGGTTAGAGAGGGATCTCGTCAGCAGGTCTGATGCTACGAACTGAATGCAGAGACCACAGCCAGTGCTGAGGTGGGTAAAGGGTGGGAAATAATAATGCACTTACATTCCAGAGAAAGCAGATTCTTATTCTTCTTCCAGAGCATTTGCTTGTAGGAGATGGGTGCAAAGGGAAGGAAGGCTGAGGTGGGAATTCACCTGGTTCAGACCTATTACTGCCCTTGGCAGTCCCATCACAGAGGGACAGGATAGGGCCCTCCTGGCTCACGTGTGACACTGAGGGGCAGAGCCTCCCATACACAGAGCTCTGCATGTCCTCTTGCATTACCCCTCAGGACATCTCCACCTGTGTCTGGGTCCTGAAACCTGCGAGTGACAGAGCGTTTCCATGGGCTGAGTTGGCTCATTTTTCAGTGCTTTATATTTGCCATCAGTAGCAGTGAGATTTAGCCCCGCAGTGTCCATCTTCCTCCTTTGGTATTACTGCTTCTGCTAGTCCTAGTCCTTCTTGTTGGTCTGCCCACAGGATAAAAATAGTAGAAGAAACTTTCCTTGTGTGAGTTTCACTTCAAACTGTTTACAAACTGCTGACAGTGGTAGAAGCTATGTGACTCAATCCCTTAGGCAAAGTTCCCAGTACTGGTATTCCTAGGACGGCATTGTTGCTCCTGGGTGTGGTGAGAAGGTAAAGAAGTTGGCTTGTGTGGTTTCCTCCCGAGAACTTGATGCCTCCCTCCTGGATAACCTTGAGGAAGGTCAAAGCAAAGCTGCAGCCCTGCTTTCCAGCCCTCTCTGACAGCAGAGATGCTGTCTGGCTTCTGTCCCGGTCTGAAGCCTGGAGTTATCAACACTTGCACTCTCAGTGCCCCAACAGCAGAGAAGCATTTACCTTTCCCTCCACTTGTGGAGATGGACCTGGGAATTACTGGATGTCTGAACCCTTCAAGTGACTGAGGAGGTTGAGAGTTTTAGTGCTTTGTCTCTTCTGGTACTACTAAATTTGGCACTCCTCTGAGTCTTCATTTGTTCATTACAAAGGTCATAGTCAAGAGTCCTGGCATCTCCAAACTTGTCCTTAACCTGCAAAGCATTTCAAGTGTTAGGGAACTATTCTGTGGGCCTAGTATCAAAAATGGGCTTTGTAGAATAGGTGATACTAGTAACATTCAAGTTACTAACCACTGATCTGTTGGATAATGAGTTTTCTGTGGAAGAAACACCTTGTTGGAACTCAGAAGAAACATGAAATTAATTTCCTGGTCAGATTTGTTCCTATGGACACTTTTAATGCAACTGTGCATTTCACAGCAGCTCCTGTCTTTGCCATGTCTTTCCCTTCTCCTTTCTGTGCCTGCAAGATGCTGTGAAAGAAAGCAGTGGAATTCCATATATAATTGAAAATAAGTGAAAGAAGAATTTAATTTTCAGGGGAAGCAGTTTTCTTATTACTGTTGTCACTGTGATAACGAGGTACTGGGATCCTGTTGCAGCTCTCAGATTCATGTGCACTGTGGACTCAGGGTATACAGTCTCTAATGCACTCTTTAGATGCTCAAGGCTTCTTCCATAATCCTGCATCTAGGGAGCTCTTCTTGACTTCTTCACCATCCAAGGCACATGAAATACGGCAGGTGCACGGTGGCAGCATGTCAGTACAAGGTCCTGCCCTCTGACCTGGACAGAACTGTGACATTATTCATCCAGTGTGGTATCACTGGTTGTGACAACGATTTACTGTAGAATCCTCAGCTCATACAGAACCACTGACTGATGCAGGAGGGATCAGTCCCACAGCAACCAGCACAACTCTAATGAAAATCATGGTTCAGTGATAGACATCAGCTCAGTAAGATCTTACCACTTCCATTTAAAAATAGAGAGAGAACGAAAATAAAAAAAAACCACCCAGGCTTCTTTGTCTGACAGCCGTGCTGCTTAGCTGACTGATGAGTGGTGAAAGGAGATTTTTGGCAGGCTGTGAAGAGCAGGGAGGCCTGAGCGATGGAGCATTGTCAGCGGCACGGGTTTTCTGTCGGGCATTTCACCTCTAACTTTTCCCTGAACCATCTGCTGCATTCCAGTGTCAGGAATGTAAGACTTGTTTGTGAGCTCTGAAACAATTTGAGCTTTGTGTTGGCTCTGTAGCAATCAATCTAGCTGCAATATCTGCATATCATCCTCCAGCTGAGGGTCAGGCTGTGTTTTTAGTCACAGCAAGCAGGTTTCCCTGAAGTTTTACACGCTCCCCCTCTCCCCTTTTTGTGTAGCTCTGTTGAGAACAGTGCTGGAAAACTGTAGGGCTCTGAAGGAGCAGTTTGAAAAGTTGGTTGAATGAAAGGAATAAGTTTTTGAATTGAAGGCTCCCAATAAGGAAGTTGGCATTTCTAACTCATGCAAGCGGAGGCAGGGGTGACCTGATGAGAATCTAGAATGCTGGAGGACGTGTTTCTGATGGCAGCGTGGCTGATGGAGCACACGCGGGTGCTGCAAGGAGCTCTGCTGGCTAAAAGTGGATCAGCTGCAGTCAAACATCTTGGAAAAGTCATTATATCAAGATTTTATTTTTTTCTCTCCTCCACCACCACTTTGCCACTTTCTCTTCACCTCTCCTCACCCTATAGCCTTTTAGTTTTAGAAGGTGCTGAAGAAATGACGACAGGGGGCAAACAAAAAAATGTCTGTGTAAGTGCAGCAGCTTGTCCTGCTCAGTGAGCAAAAAAACCAAGTGAAGAGATGACCAAATCTGACAAGAAGTTGTTCAAAATCTTCAGCTGAAGTTGATGGTTTGTCAGTTCTGGTGGTGCTAAGGGTAAGTTTTTGAGGAGAGGGGAGGTACTGACCACTTTCTTCAGCAACCATCACATCTTAAAGGCAGAAATCAGCACAGTGGTAAGCATCAGCTCAGTGAGAAGGTGTCTCTTATTGACAAATAAACCAAACCAACCAACCAAAAAACCCTCAACAACCAACACAACCAACCAAAGGGGGTTTTGGCCCCAGCAGTGTTCCCTAAATGAAACTGGGGGATAGGTGGCTGAAATGTGGGCTGTGGAGGCCTTCCTCTCCTGGTCAGTCAAAACCTCCTTCTGTCAGGAGCCTGTGAGGGAAGGCAGTGCTGCCTTATCAGACCCTTCTTGTTGCCCCAGTTCCTGAGCTGAGGACTCCAAGTGCGTACTGGTGGACTACTCTTGTGAATATTCATTACTTTCCTTTCTAATCTCTATGTGTCTTTGACCACCACAACATCCTCTGTAAAAGAATTCCTCATTTTAATGACACAGTACATTTTCCATTGTTGCTGCATTTTTGGGTTCGGATGGGGTTTTTTTAATGCTACTTCCTTTATCTCTGAGCCTGGTATTAACAAAAAGAAACAAGCAATCATTCGGTATTTGTCTCTGTCTAACTTATTTTGGTAATTTTAAAACTTTGGTGTGTCTTTCTCTGTCTTTTGCTTTCTCTCCATATGGAAAACAGCTTTCTGCATCTGATGGCACTTGTTGCCAGTGCTGTACATATAGGGAAATCCTTCACCAAATACCAGATGTGAATATTGCCCGTCTCTGGGTTGGGCACATGCAGGGTGGGAGAAGCGAGAAGGGGAAACATCCTGTTGGTGTTGACTTGGCTTTATAAACTTCCCCAGAGCTACCTGCAGCAATTGATCAAAATAAATTCAGAATAAATCAGTGGTGTGGAGACTGGCTGTCCTGACTGTGTCACGTGTTCTATTCACAGCAAGAGACCCTGGTCCTACAAGGCTGGACCAGGATGCCTTCTGCTCTGCAGGGGAAGGATTCTGGAGCAGAGAATGCAATTTCCTCTTCATTGGGGGATTCATAAATCAGAAAATCTGAGTTTCCCGGGGCAGACATTGTAGAAAGAGCCATTGTCAGCCCACCCTAGCAGGGTGTGCGGGTGCAGTTTCCCTTGGAGAAACAGAGAAGCCCACGGTGCCTCTGTAATCCGTGCCTTTCTTCCTTGCTGTCTGCAGGAAAATCCGCAAGCTGCTTTCCTCCTCGGAAGCCAAGCGAGCCGCCAGACGCCCTTACAAGCCGATTATCCTGCGGCCCATGCAGGCAGTGCAGCTCCGCCAGCCCATGAATGATGAGCCCATAATCATCGAGGATTAAGCACGGCCACGGATCTGCCGGCAAGCTCTCCTCCAGTATCTACTTGAGTTTCTATGGCTACAGCATTGAGCTAACTGTTGAAGAGAGGGAACTTTTGAGGAACTGTTTTGCATCTTTTAAACCCTTAAAAGGAACTCAGCCCTGCTCTGAGCCTCTGACCACAGACTGATCTCTCTCTCTCTCTCTCTCTCTCTCACACTCTCCCCTTCTCTCCTATCTTTTTTTCTTATTTTTTCCTTTTTTTTTTTTTTTTTTTTGTTAATTTTTAGTAGCCTCTTTTCCCTTTTGCTTCTACCCCTTTTGTAGAAGGGGGAGGGAAAGTAAGTTTAACTTATTAAGAGAATGTGGACTAGTACTTTTTAGCTTTGTTTCCTCTTCTGATGTACGAAGAGCTAGAACCCTTCATTTTGTGACTGAGCTCTCGTTGCAAAGCCATTTTTATGAGGCTGTGTTGTAAGATTTTTCTTTTCTCTTTTTTTTTTAATTTTGTGGACGGTGCCATTTTTTATTTCATTTATATTATTTCTTTTGTAGATAAATTTCCAATCTTTAACTGATATTTGAAAATAGGAGCTGAAAGCCAGCCCCAGGTTCAGCCAGTTTTCTTTGGTCCTGTCCCTTCTGTTTTTTGGATCATTTTGCACAGCCAGTTGTGCTCATGCACAAGACAGACCAACTCAGGCTGAGAAAGGAGTGAGCTAAGGACTGAAGAACCTTGCAGAACATTACACTAACGTTGTGTGCAGTGGAGCCAGGCTGCCAGAATTAGGTGTCCTTACTCTAGTTGCTCTCTGGGAGATGTGGCCCGTGGCATTTCTCCCAGTAGCCAGCAGATTGCGTGCTGCCTTCTCAGTGACATCTGGGATCCTACATGCTGTTAGGCCACCAAGAGCCAGCAATAGGCCCAGCAAGTGTAATGAATTGCTTTGCTCTGGCTCCAAGAGTCAAGTACACCAATGCCCAGGGACATTTTGCTTAGAACTCTGAACCTGTTTGTGCATCAGTGCTTTTGGACACGTTTTTCCCAGGATGAGACCTGGTTTCTCTTTAATTGCGTTACTGTATGTTTCCCATTTTGAAGGGACTTTAAATTGCAGCTGGGTTTTCATTTGAACACATTGTGTCTGAATTTAAGTGGTTTTTTCCCTCCTTGACATTTCTTGTGTTTGAGGTTTCTTGCATCTCTTGAACTTCTTACGTATTTGCAAGTCTGTATCATTTCTTTTTCATGTGTCTTCTCATGGCAGTGCATTTGCTGGATGCCCTGCTCAGTTTTGAAAGGATGTAAACTATCATTTGCAACTTGTGCTGATCTGTACATGTACCTGCCTCAAGCAGACACAGCATGTAATAACCCCCAAGTCATTCCATATGTGTCCGCGGTGAGATGAGCCAAAGTTGTATTTGGGTTATCACAGTCCAACAGTGATTCTGTGCAACTCTGCTAACCCATGGGGTTAGACGGGAAGGAATCCCCACAAAATGCAAACAATTCAGTTAACTTTACTTAATAAACTTGGAAAGTGAGCTTTTGTGAAACATCTGCTTTTTGTCTCTTCTGAAACAGCCGCCCTGGCTCGGGTCCGTGTGCCTGGGGCACACAGCCTGTGCCTTCTGTCCCATCCCCGGGCTGTGTCCTGCTCTCCAGGCTCCCTGTGCCACTAGTGCCATTGCACAGGGCAGGACTCCAGGTCACTCATAGCTGGATTCGTCGCCTGTGCAGTTCAAACATTTCCAGTGCTTCAGAGGCATCTCCTTCCCTTCTCCTCGAACCGGCAGCAGATGCAGGGCTGGGCCTCTGAATGAGCCCTTTGTCCACAGCAGCTCCTGGTCCTGCTGCTCCAGGTCTGCCTGGGCATGTGGCAGAGGGACATCCCTGAGGGTCAGCAGCCCAAGCTGTGGGCAGTTCTTGGCTCTGCATTGCTCTGTCCCCTGAGATGAGCAGCACAGGCTCCATGTTTGCTGCTCAGGAGTGGCAAGATTTACTCCATGGCTGTGAGGAGCTGTGCACCCTGACAGGTCTAAGTGTATCCTGTGCTACAGGTCAGGGTTTCCTGTCCACAGCTTGAGTGGGACAGGACAGCCGTTCCTGAAGGATGTGCTACCCTCAGGCTGTGAGCAGCACCAGTGACCATTGGCAGTTTTACTTTGTCACCACCAGTCCTTAGGGTTTACCCTCTGTACGTGAGAGACGCCTGCTGCAGGAGGGTTTTGTAACACTTCTGTCTCTGTGAGGGCAAGCACTCGTGGATTCCTTCCTGTAGCAAAAGGAAACCTGAACACATCACTTTTTGAAACTCCGTGTCTGAGTTGGCCCCTGCTGTGCCGGGGCCGGGGGAGCTGGGAGGGCCCCGGGCCGGAGCCGCTGCTGTGCTGAGGGTCCCGGGGCGCGGGGTGAGCCCGGCCGGAGGCGGCTCCGAGAGGCGGCTCCGGCTGCACCGGGAGCGCACGAACCACTGGGGGGTGCCCGCCCTGCGGTTTGCAACAACTTAAAAGCTTTCTTGGAGCGGCTCCAGAGACTGCTCTGGGAACGAGTCCAGGCAAGGAGAGAGAGCACGTCCTGTGCTGCCCTGACTTTGAAGGACCCTTGCGCGTCCTTCAATAGAGATGCTGTTTTATCATGTGCAGTAGCAGACTCCACTGCCATGTGTTTCACTGGCTTATGTTTGTACCAGCTTGGGAGGAGGGGCTGGAAGATCCCTTCAGCAACCGAAGGAGAATGCTGGCTCTTGGGAAGAGGAGGGAGTGGCAGGTCCAGGCACTGACCTATCCAAGCCCGAGGGGTCACTCTCTTAAGCTGCTGCTGTCACTAAGCCTCTGCTGTGCCGACCCCTCCTCTCTGTTCACATTCCTGTGCTGTTGCTGCAGGAATTGCCTTTGGTTATTCACCCTCCTGCTCTAGAGCCTTGACAAAATAGAACAACGTTCATACAGCTGGGGCCATGCCCCATTTTCTGGGTCCCTTCCTCCCCTTGATTGTAGATTGTAGAAGGGAGGAGAGCCTGGAGCTGGCAAGTGCTTGCCCACCCACAGCAGACCAGGTCCATTGGGATGTAATAAGTTTTGCCACATGCATTTGGGTGTTTTACCTTGCTGTGTGTCCCTGGCATCCCAGTCCTTCACTGGCCTCTCTGCCATGCAGACGTGGGAGCAGATATGTCACAGGCTCGGCTGTGATCCCCGGGAGCGGGCTGTGCTCCATGCTCACGTGGATGGAGCATGCTGACCTCCAGACTCAGTGCCATGCTTGCAATTTTACAGGCTTAAAAAGAAGCAGGAAGTCTCTCAGGAAAGTATTTAAAAAACAAAATAGAAATCCAAACATTCCTAGAATACTTTATGCCAAAATGCTTTTGTTACAGATTTAATCTTTTTTGAAGTTAACTTTGGTATTTTGGGGTTCTTTTTCACATTGCATTTTGCATTTTACCAGCTTGTTAGTAATAGCTCCCTGTGATCTCTGCTTTTGCTGCTGTAACGTGAAGGCAGCGCCCTGACTGTAACAGCACTGATGAAACAATGTGAAAAAAAGCAAAGTATGACCAAAACTAACAATTCCAAACCTGGCATTCCTGCTGTGGGAGGAGGGCTGTAACCGGGACACTATTGGAGAGTTGTAAAGCAAAATACAAGCTGAAATTTTCTTTTGAAATGGAAATTCGCAGCCGGTGCCAGCTCTGCTGCGGGCTCTGGCGCTCTGTGCAAGTGTTACACAAGCCAGACCTTGGGAAGCTGGAGAGGCTCTTTGGGATGGTAGGATTGCATCATGGTGGAACTGCTTCCCACTGCCACGGGAGGAGGAGACACTCACCTGTACATGAGTAGTGGCACAGGAGGTGCCAGCCTGGGAGATTTCTGGGAAGAGCACAAATAAAATCTGGCAGATTTTGACTGTGAAGAGAAGGAAGGAATTTGACTCATTTACAGAAACTGGACCTTGAATCTTTTCTGTTTTCCTTAATCCATCAAGAGGGCACAGACTTAAAAACACCATTAACCCAAATAAGCTTTGGCAGCAGCATTAGAGAGAGAAAGATCACTGTAGAAAGGCAAGTCGAGGCATGACAGCCCTCTCTAGCTGGTGAGAGAGGGTTTGTTTGGGGTTTTTCCTGTAAATGTAGTCAGTGCCTTTCAAGGTGAGCCTGAAAGAGCCAGGAGTGATGGGATCTGCTGTGATTCCCATCTTCAGAATATGAACCTGTCTTGAGTGTGAGTGGTGTTTATGGCCTTTCCCAAGGGAGGAGGCTGGGGTGGCCCATGTCCCCCTGTCCCTCCTGCCCTTGCTTCCCTTCCTGACAGAAGGGGGAGTGACAGAAGGGTTCTGCCCTGCTTGAGCAGCTTTAAAACCTAATGGAAGACTCAATCTCTGACAATCACGTTTCACCCGTGCAGGAGGAGGAAAGCTGCCTCAGGGAAAGACACACAGTAAATTCAGATGGGTTGTGGGGCTGGGGCTTGTCTCCACCTCTTCTTCAGCCTGGAAGAAAGTCAGGGCGGGTCAGGCTTGAAGCACACTCGACTCCTGCCCTGGGCTTTGCAAGTTCATTAACCACATTCCTGGAATGAGAATGAATAACATAAATTCAGCATCTTTCTGCAGACAGCTTCCTCCCTTCCCTCCTGCAAGGGGACTCTCCACCTGGATCCAGTGCTCTGTGGGATGCTGGCAGTGTCACGGGGAGCAGATTTACAGGTTCTGGCTGGAGGGTTTCAGCCAAGCTGTGCTTGTTCAGAGATTTTCCATCTGAGCAGGAGTGAGTTTGTTCCCCCTGCCTGTGCTTTGGCTGCCCCCAGGCAGGACAGGAGGGAGGTGAACGTGTGGAGCGTGTGGATCAGGATGTGTTTCCCTGCATCCCAGGAAGATGCCCACAACGTCTGGTGGGAACCAAGGCCAAACGCATCCTAGTGAGTGGGTGATGCTGAAGGAGAAGAGGGTGCCATGGGGACATTGCAGCACTCAAGAGATGCTGGATTATGTGTGCCCAGTCCATTCCCTACCCCAGGGGCTCACTGAGGGTGTCTTGGAGGCAGTGTGCATGTGGGGCACAGACACATGAAAGCTGGGCAGGCACTGTGCACACTTCCTGCTGCTGTGCCGGCCCTCAGAGCCGCGTTGCACCACAGCCAGCCCGACCTCTGGCCACAGCATGTCCGGGGGGGGCCCTGGGACTGGGAGGGCTTAATGACCAACTGCCCTGAGCTGAACTTTGTCACTGAAGCCTGGGTCTGAGCACAGCCCTTTCTTTGGGACACTCTTTCTTTCCCTGGCAAGCCTGGGGAAGCACCACTGCTGCCAGCTACCCCCACCCCTGGCCACCCTCGGCAGTCCCCCCATGGCTCTGCCATGGGTTTGAGTGCTGTGCTCAGGTCTCTCCAGCTGGTTCCTGCCTTGTTTTTGTTGGAGCACTGCTTTTCAGGCACTGCAGTCCCGCTGCACGGAGGCATCCAGCCTGCCCTGCGGGGTTCACACCGAGTCTGCATCCTGGGCACCTGCGTGCAGCCTCCAGGGATCCTCACCGGGCTGGCAGCCACGGCCCCTCAGGAAGCGGTCGCAGGGACAATGGGGACATCCATTCCAGATGGCAAGGACAAGGGGGATATCTGTAAATGTGTTTATCTCAGGCGTGACGGCGCTATCGGCCCTGTCTGATAACGGCAGGGGCTCGGATGCCTTTTAAAGGAGAAAGCGACAAGTGGATGGTTGGAGCTGCCGGGGCCGGGGCCGGGCGCTGACGTGCCGAGCCCTGGTCAGTGGCATGTGCTGCCTGACAAGCCCCAGCCCCTGCCAGCCCTTGGCACGCCCGTCCTCCGCTCCTCCATCTTCCCGTCTCTTGCTAATCCTTCCTCAGCTCCGTGCTCCCTTCCCGAGCTGTGCCCTGATCCTTCGGCAGCAAGGCTGGGTGCCCACCGTGCGTGGGCTGTCCCTGTCCCCGTGGGCTGTCCCTGTCCGTGTGGCTGCCTCCCCACCGCCGCCAGCCCCGGGCTCCTTGTGCTCGGGGACAGATTTCCCCTGTTCCAGGCAGGGTGCTGCCCTGCTCGCCGTGTAGGACTGCCAGATCCATGCTGGCAGGCATTGCACATCCAGGGGGGCTGTGGAGAGTAAATGAAATAAGAAATAAAGTGTTTTTCCAGGTTTCGTGAAAGGCTCTTTCTGTTGCATCCCATCACAGGGAACTGCTCCCAGGCCATGAAGGGAAGCCCAACCACTTTTTCCATGGAACCCCTGCCTAATGCAAGGATCTGAGGTAAAACTGGTTATAGCCAGGGTGCCAGTGGGCAGTGGCAGCAGCCATTCTTAACCACCAGCTCCTGGCTGTGGGCTGTGCCTGGGACACAGGAGTTTCAGGGGTGAAAAAAGAGAAAGCTGCAGTGTGTCATCCTGAGGTGACCTTGTCATGAGGGACAGAGGGCCCTGGGCATGTGGCTGCACGCTGTGCACCAGCCAAGGGTCTGCAGGCCACACAGGGATCGCTGATCTTTGGGCACACCAGGCCAGCAGCAGGGGCTTTTCCTTTTTTATTTCCACCTCCCCCTGCCCCCAGCCTCCTCATGCCCTGTAACAAATCCAAGAGATCCTAGGTGCCAGAAAACATGAGAGCAGAGGAAGCCCTTCCAGCCCCAGCTCCCCTTAGGAGCAGCTCCATCTGGGTCCATGAGTTTTTGTGGTATTTGTATCTGAACGAAGAAAAAAGAGCTGAGGGGAGTCGGCCCGGGGAGGGGGAGAGAGGTGAGCCAAAGGAGAGGCAGCCTGAAGGGAGTGATTCCTTATTTATTCCTCACTTTCCCTTAATCTCTGTGCAAAGCTCTCTGGTTGACCTGCCCTAGGCAGAGGTCCCAGCCTCGCACCTTTGCGGGCTCTCGGTGCAGGCAATCCCTGCTCCGGGGCCGGGGCCAGCCCGGCACGCTCGGCGAAACAGCCGCGGTGCCTCGCAGCCCCTGCGGGGAAGGGCTGCAGGCAGCGGCTTTAGGATGCGGGCTTGCTTCAGTGTCCGCTCCAGGCGAAACGGGGATCTGCAGGGATGTGGCTCCTGCTCCGCCCCACGCAGCATCCCCGAGGGAAGTGGCTGGGCTCTTAGCCCCCGCTTTCTCTCGGAAAAAAGCCCCCACACCCCCGGAGGGGGTAACTGCGGACACGGCCCGAGCAGTGCAGTGCCCCAGGGCCCTGTGCCGCCCTCAGCAGCTCAGGAAATCCCGCGGCTGGCGGGGCCGGCGCCCCGGGACACCCCCGGGCACTGCTGCAGGGGGCATGGCCCGTGCCAGAGACCTCCCTGGCCGCTGAAAGGCGCCTTTGTCACCCGTGCCAGGGAAACTCCAGCTCAGCCCTTGGGCACGGATGGGGCCCTCAAACTTCTGATGGAAAATGCATCCTTCAGTGAAAATCCTCAATGTGCTGTCTGGGGAGAGGCACAGCAGGGTCAGGGGTGCTCCTCACTGCCACCAACCCCCTGCCCGTATCCTGCGTCCCCTTGGCAGCAGGCTGTCCCCTGCCTGGCACTGGCCATGCTGTCCCCACAGAAGCTCGGCCACCCCCTCTTGCTCAGCCTTGAGTCACCTGTCCCCGAGGTGCCAGGACATCCCTGCCCTCCGTGCAGGAGCTGGAGCCTAAATCGGGGAAGATTAAGACACGACCAGCTAAAGCCACTTTGCTCCTGAACCAGCATATCCGCTTGGGATTTAGCGCATTTGTGGGCAGGGATTCACACCTTTAGGTGATTTGTCTTAATTCCCCCCAGCTCTATGTGTAAAAAGCCCTTGGCCAACACCTTCTGGGTGCTGGTTCTGCAGCCTGGCAGAGCCCAGGCTTTCTCCTGTGGCCTCTCCAAAAGGCGGTTGGGTGAATCTTCCTCCTTCTTCCTCCTCCTCTTGCACCCCTCAGCCCCCAGGGCTGGAGCACCAGCTGAGGCTGCCTCAGAACGAGGGATGTGGAGGATTTAGACAGGAGACCCTTTTCAGGATGTCCCCTCGGTGCATGAGACGAGAGCTGCTGCAGGCACAGGGACGCAGTGCTGGCACCTGCCTGCTGCCATGGGGTGCGTCAGGGCTGCAGACACACCGAGTGCCACAGAGGGACCCACAGGAGTGCTGTGGGACTGTGCTGGAGCAGGCAGCTGCCCTTCTGGAAATCAAAAGCTCCACAAAACCCCAGCTCCTGCCCTGTCCTGGTGCCTGCAGGCCTGGGCTGGGACACACTGGCTCCACGGTGGGGCTGAGCCCCTCCCGGGGCAGAGTGGGGCTGGGGCGCCCTGCAGGCAGCGCTGCCACCTGCCCCCGCGCAGGGACCCCGCCGGCCACAAAGCCACACATTGTTGTGACAGCAGCTGGCCACGAGTGACAGGGGTGCCTGGGCCTTCTCACCCAGCGGGGTGCAGGGGCGATGGAGGGGCCCGCTGTCGGGCACCCCCGGCCCCTCCCCCCTCGTAGCCCCGGCAGGGTCACTCTGTCCCATCCCGGAGCCTCGGGTTCCCTTCCCAGGGCCGGGCGGGCGCTTGGCAGCTGCACCAGCTGCCGGCAGAGAAAGAATTCCGTGACAATGGCGGCGGAGCAGAGCCAGGCTGCCGGCTGATGAATAATGCAAAGCTGCGCTTGCGGAGCGGCAGATGTCCTGTTTACCAACACGGCGGTGCAGGGCCGCAGCTCCCCGGCCACGGGCCCTGTCCCCCTGTCCCCACCGCTGTCACCCCCGGCCCTGCGCCTACACAGCCCCGCCGCGGGGCACGACCCGGGCACAGAGGGGCTCCCCCGCCTCGCCACGGCATCCCGGCTCCTCGAGTGTCCTCGCCGCGCCTTCACGGCTCCCTGAGCATCCCTTTGCAGCCGGAGGGGTTTTGAGATGGGAGTTTCCATGGCAACGGAGCGGAATGGCGCCGGGAGCCGGGGGATGCGGGCGCTGGAGCCGGGCAGCGAGCGGGGCTGGGGCGGGGACGGCTGCGGGGGATGGGAGATGCCCCAGCCCCTCTGCGGCGACTGCCCGGGACCGCCACCCTCCACTCACGTTCCGGGGGCGGCTGCCGGCCACACTCAGCCGGGGAGGCTCCCGGCCGGTGCCTTTGGGGCCGGTAAAAGCCCACAAGTCGCGTCGCTCAACTACAACCTGTTTATTATGGAGGTTTTTTCCCAGGCAAGGGAAGTCGGGAGCACTCGTGTCCCGACTTTGGTCTTTGGGGATGGGAGACAGGACAGGGGCTGCTCTCTCCGCCGCCAGGCCCGGGCACCTGCTGCGCTGGGCTTGAGCCGGGCCGTACCGAGCCGTACCGAGCCCGGCGATCGCTCGGCGGGCAGCCCCGCCCCGGCTCCCCCCGGGCGGCGGTGGGCGGGGGCCGGGCGGAGCGGGGAGCACGGCGCGGCACATCACAGCACGGCTCGGCACGGCACGGCTCGGCTCGGCTTCGCTCTCCCGCCATGGCATCCAAGTGCCCCAAGTGCGACAAGACCGTGTACTTCGGTGAGCGCATCCTCGGGGCCCGGCCCCGCATCCCCTTCCCCGCGCCGAGACGCATCCTCGGGATCCCTAACAGGTCCCCCAGCCCAGAGCCGGCGCTCATCCCCGCCTTCCCCTTCCCTGAGCCCCGGTGCATCCCCGCCTCCCCTTTCCCCCCCCCGGGATGTTTCGCCCCGTGTCCGCTCCCCCGCTGCCCCCGCGGGGCTCTCCCGGAGACGCGCCCGGCAGCGGCTCCTTCTCCCCCGCGGCCCCTCCGCCCTGCCCCGCACCCCGGGCTGTGCCGGGCGCTGCCGCCGGCGGCCCTGGGACAGGGGAGGCAGAGGGTGTGGGTGATCCCGGGCTCGCTGGGCTGAGGAGGGGAAGCAGGCGGTGAGGAGCCCCGGCAGGGGTGCGTGCCCACACCTGGGGTGCTGGCAGTGGCTCCTGTCCCCAGGTAGCTGCTGGTTCGGGCCCAGCCGACACGGCCAGTGCTGGGATGGGGGCTCCGAGATTCGGAGGATCTCTTGGGCCGGGGAAGTCGGCAGTGGCAGGTGCAAACAAAACCTTCTCCCAGCCGGTTTCTTTGGTTCCCTGCAAACCTGGCCCCAGGTGTGCCTTTCAGCTCTCCCCGTCTCGCCTCGCAGCCAGCTCCCAGCGGGTTGTTCCCAGCTGGAAGAGCTAATGAGGGGTTTGGGGTTCTACGGAACTTTTTCAAAGGCAGCTCCTGGGCTCGGAGGTCCATCTCAGCAAGCCTGGGCTGGGTTAGGGCAGCAGTGAGTCCCTGCAGGTCTCCAAGGGCCCTGCTCGGGGTTGTGGCTGGTCAGGGTCTCTGGGAGCCGGGGCTGGCGTGTCTCCTGTCAGGCAGCGCTGGCTGGGCGCCTCCCCCCGGCTCGCCGGGAGCTGGGACCAGCCCTGATCCTCTGTCTTGGTGCCCCCGAGACGCTCCCCAAGGCGCTGCCCCAGCCCGGAGACCCCCGGCAGTGACCTGGCGCCCTGGGCGAGCACCTTTGGCACTCAGGATGGCTCTGGGATGGGTCCAGAACTCCAGCCCGAGCTGCCTCCGGGGTCCTGCTGGCCACGGGGTCCAGCTGGGCTGGCGCTGCCTCCCTGCAGCCCTCCCTGCCCACCTCCCCCTGCTGCTCCAGGGTCCAGCCCCTGTTGCCTCGGTGTGTTTGTTTGGTGGAGAAATACCAAACGGTCCCGATGATGTTTGAGCATCGGAGGCATTGGTGCTTTCATTCTTTTCCGGCCATCTCCAAGTAAACACAGGGAAATAGGAATTTGCTGTCTTCCTCCTTTAAATAAACCTATTTGTGTGTGGGTGGGAAGGGCTTGGCCCCTTGGATGTCTTTCTTTGTGTGAATCTTTTCCTTTTTAAGCAGAAAATAGTGCCTACCCAGCCAGCTGGGCACTGACCCGGGGGCAGAGTTGCTCCTCTGGCTCCAGGGATGAGCCTGTCCTGCGTGGGGGGTCAGGGCCGGGCCCAGGGACCCCTGCCCTGCCGAAGGAGGAGGCCAGGCTGTGCCGGGAGGAGAAGCACCAGCCCCCAGCATTGTCCGTGCTCCTTTTCTCTCCCCACGTCCTTGTGGGTCTCCTGAGGATGTGGCCTGGGCGGGAACAGGGCCGTACCCCTGCTCCAGCTGCGTGTCCGCCCTCTCCCCGGGAGGGTTTCCGTAGGTGCAGGGTCCCTGTCCCGATCTCTGCGGCTCCGTGGCTCCCTGTCCCTGCCCCGTGTGGGGACACCCAGCCCCACAGGTAGGGAGGAGGCAGGTGCCTGGCAGCGGGGCAGTGCCAGCCCCCATCCCACACCTTCCCGCAGGGAATGCTGCCCCTGAGAGAGGCTTGGGGAGAGGGGGTGCTGGTAAGCTGAAACGGGAGCAAGCCAAAAAACTTCTCTGTGCTCGGAGCTGAGATAGGCTGGAGCATGTCCCTGTTGATGCCTTGAGGTTTTCCTTGAGGAACCGCCCAGGCTCTGGAAGAGTAAACTCGAGTCCGTTTATTCGATGCATAAAAGCTCCACTCAAATTCTCAGCCGTCTTTCCGGGATGCGGCTCCCGGGCTTTCCTCCCGGTGGGCCGCGTGCTTTGGTGGGAAGGGACGGGAGCTCCGCGCCCGGGCTCTGGTGTCGCTCCTGAATTCCTGGGCCGGCCCGAAGCTTAGCGGGGAGGTGATTCATAAAGGCCCGCTTGTTCGGGAGCCTCCCTGCCCGTGCTGAATGAGCGCTGGCAGCTCGGGCTGCCCGAATGCCTGGGATTGCAGCCGCGGGTCATGAGTGAGGAACGCCGGCGGCTCCTGCTGCCGGCCCCGCGCCGTGCGGAGCGCCCGCACTCCCGGGTACCGATGGAAAACTCATTTCCAGCATGCCTGTTGCTTCATGCTCCCTGGAAAAATCCAGTGGGCTCCTCCCTGCGCAGTCAGGAGGATGTGGGCGTTTCCTGAGCTACAGAATGAGCTTTTTTCCTTTAAAAAGCACAGGGAAATATAAAAATAGGGTTTTGGCGCTTTTTTTTTTTTTTTTTTTAGAGGACGTTGAGGTCTGTGACATTGTTTCCAGGAACGGTTGGGGCTAACTTTCCTGCTTTGGGAGGCTGCCTGGATGAAGTGAATGTTTAACTGGAGAGCAGCCGGTGGGTGCAGGGCCAGCTCCCATCCCACTCTGGCAGGTGCCAGCAGGCCGGGCTCGGGCTTGGCTTTAGGTTATCACTTCTGGCAGGAAGCTCCGGAGGGACCAGAAGCTCCTGCAGCCAAATAGCCACACATTTCCCCAGCTCCCTTTCACATTGCTAAGCCTTAAATGAGTTTTGCAGGGTCACCGGGAGGAGCCCTGGCCAAGCCTTTCCGCCTCCCGTCCTTTCTTCCCAGAACAGCGGGGGATTGTGGCAGCAGGGAGTTTCCTGTTTTCCCATCCCGAGCACGAGGCAGGCACAAGCCCCAGGGATGCAGCAAGCACACGTGAGGCGGGCTGGCTTTTGAGGAGCTCGCTGCACGTGCTGGGGGCTGTGAGGGCTGGTGGGGTGCTCTACTTGTTTGGAAAGGGGCATCGTGAAAGTAGGTGGGAGTCACTCAGCAGCTCCCCAGGCTTAAAGCTGCTCTTCAGGGTCGGTTTGCCGCTGGAATTCCAGAGCGGGAGTGAGGACACGGACACATCCAGCAGGAAGCCAGCAGGGCCCAAGGCCAGCGTGCTGCCAGGGGCCTGCAGCAGATGCCTGACCCTGTGGCCAGGCTGGGGGCAGCAGGACAGGGGGTGCAGCCAGGTGTGGGGTGCTCTCCCTGCAGAGCATGGCACCGCCGGGTCAGCCCGGCGAAACTCAAGCTGCAGAAGCCACCCTGCAATTAATAAGTAACTGCTGTCCTTGGCTTCAGGCAGGCAGACAGTGGGGCAGGAGAGGCAGGAGGGCTTGATTTCCATTACAGCCGTCCCTAACAAGGGAAGTGGCTCTTCAGGTGCAGCCGGTGCAGTGCTGGCACAGCCCTGGCCCTCCAGCATGGAGCGGGCTGGGCTCCTTGGGAACGGCCTCCTCCCAGGTCTGGGAGTGCGAGTGGACCTTGCAGAACGGTAACTAAGGATGCTCCACTTCCCTGCTCCCCGCGCAGAGCCCTGCCGGGGGGAGGGATGCCTCTGTGGGAAGCTGAAGAACAGGCCAATTAGCATCAGCTTTTCGCTCAGGAAAAAAGCAAAAAAATGATCTGTAGGAGTGTGGAACAGGGTGGTGTGAGGGCAGAGTCCCCTTGCTCTTGTGTCCTGGGCTTTGCTGGGACTCCTGACAGTGTGGTGCTGCTCCTGGGGCTCTGGGTGCTGGAGGCTTGGAGCTGGCAGGCAGCCTTCTGCAAACCCAGGGCCAGCCCTGGGTGACTCAGTTTGGTGTCCGGATTATAGAGTCCTCCACCCGTGTCCCAGCTTCTAGGCAGACAGAGATCCTCATGTTCCCATCCTCCCTCACAAGTCCCTGGTAGGAGCACAGGGTTGGGCAGAGGTGAGGTGATGGGACTGGGAAGAAAAGGCAAGGAAAGGCGGAGCAGGAATGCCCAAGCAAGAAGTGATGGAAAATCTGTCACCACAGTGTTGCAATCAAATGCAGAGCCTGGAGCGTGAGCCGTGGTGCCACTTCTGGCTGTGGTGGGATGGTGGTGCCCATTGCTCCTGCCAGGGGCCCTGCCGCTACCAGGGAGGTGATGGTGGAGATAGGTCCTGGCATGAGATGGAGAGAGCTGTCCCACCGTCCTGCTGAGCACTTGCTGGTGGGGAGCACCAGTGCTGCAGCCCCAAGGGAGACCCTGAGCATCCTCAGCCCTGGGCTGAACCCTGCTTGGAGCTGTGGGGGGCCAGCAGGGTGGGGAGGTGAGGAGCCACGGGGCAGGAGAGGCACTTTGACAAGCTTGGCTGCTCTGGCGTGTCCCAGAATCCTGCTCTTGCCGAAACGGGCCAGGAAACTGTCTTATTCTCCCAGCACTGCCTGCCAGAGATGACATCTCAGTGTGCAGAGGGAAGGAACAGTGTGCTCTGAACCAGCAACCCCCCAGGGAGTGGTCTGTGTGTGTGCCTGCCTGTGCCCGGCTCTCACTGGCCGCTCTGCCCCCAGCTGTGTGGTGGGCGAGGGGAGGCTGCAGGGGGGCCTTTGATTTTTCTGGTGGTGTCCCTTGGCAGTGTGGGCTGCATCCCCTGCACCCCCCAGGGTCCTGCCTGCCATGCCTCACATGCAGGGCTGCTGTGCAGCTGGAAAGCAGCTGAATTCCTTGGGCTCAGCCCTGGCTGAACCCAGGACCTGGCTGGGAGCACTGCTGTTCCTCTCCCAGCACAGACACGGCTGAGCTGCCCAACCTCAAATGCATCCCATTCAGATGGAACCCCTGTGGAAAATGGTGAGGGACTCGCTGGAGGCTGCTGGCCCTGCAAACCAGAGAGGGAGATTGGAGGCTCCTGGTCAGAGAGTAGGTGAGGCTGTGTCAGAGGAGAGGTGGGAAGCAGCAGGGTCACAGGAGCAGTGCTGTACATCAGGGCTGTGGCTAGAAATCAAACATCCTTCTCTTGCACCCGAGTGGCCCGGTATGCAGGGGCTCAGATCCCTTGTCTCTCCTCTTGGCTGGGAGTGGGAGCCCCCCGGGATATTCCCTGTTTCCCCCAGCTGTGCTCTGCGGGAAGGCCGCACTGAGCTGGCTTTGTTGCACACTTGGAGGGAGCCCAGCAGGCTGGAGGGCTGCCTTGCCTTGCTGCAGGGAAGCTAAATATATGTTTGGCCACAGCTCAGGGTGCGGTGTAACCGTCAGCACCGGCTGTGGGATGGGGGAGAGGAGCTGCCCCGCCGTGCCTGAGGAGGGCAGGGGTGGGGATGGGGGCACGGGAAGGCAGAGCAGGCACTGGGCAGGGCAGTGAGGCTGGGATATGGCAAGGGCAAGAAATCCTCAACCTGTCCTTCCACCTTTTCCTGGCCACTTTGTGAGGACATGGGGAAGGGATGAGGCTGCTGGCTCATGGCTCTTGGCTTTGTTTCCAGCCAGGCTCCTTTCCTTGCACTTTTCTTTCTTCATTCCTTTGTGTCTGCAACTGCTTTGAAGTGCATCTACAGTCAGTCTGACAGCATCCCTCTCTGCCAGGGATGCCTGTCGCTGGATCCCTGTGGGGATTTGGCATCCTTACTGCCAGCCTAGGCTTTGCCAGCCCTTCCCTGTGCCCTCCCGGGGCCGTGGTAGGATGGATGGGGCACAGCCCAGCCCTTTGAAGGGACACAGCTGCAGCTACGGTCCCTGCTGCTGAACAAGCCTCCGCCCGGGAGCAGCACTGACGTCAGGCTGTGGAAATACCTGTGCGAGGGCCCGGGGCTGGCACAGAAACTGGGAGGAGAGATGCTCTCTTCCCATCCTGAGAAAATGCGCCCATCTCTGGCCTGTGCCAGCTGCCTTGTCTGGGCACGGCGGGTAATTAAGGGCTGTGCCGCCTTGTCTCTGGGGCGGGGCTGCTCTGGAGCAGTGAGATCAGTCTGCCTTGACAGCCCCCTCGGCTTTTTGCCTGCTCCTGGCCTCTGGTGTCCCTCGGCAGTGTGGGCTGCATCCCCTGCACAGAGCAAATCCACCCCTCAGCTGCGTCCTGCAGCCAGACGTGTACCCGGCTGTGCCTCCACCTCTCCTTGGGGATGTTTTCCCAGGGGAGAAGTTTATCATCCATGGGCACTCCCTGCCCACCCCCACCCACGGCAGTGTGGGTAACACAGCCCTGTGGCTGGTAACCCCCCCAGTGACACACGCATGTGGCAGAGGCCGAATTCCTGCAGTCAAGCACCCTTAGGCCTGCCCCTCCCGGGGGTGCTGCACAGCTGGTTTAAATTCGGCTGGCTCCGGGGCTGAGTGTGTAAGGTGGCATTCGGGGGCCAGAGCGGACGTGCCCTGCTGTGATGTGAGAGCAGGGGCACGGCCTGCGGTGGCAGGGGCGGGTGCTGTGACACGGCTGCCCTGTGCCACCCCCTCCCCCTGCTCAGAGCCGGCCACAGCCCCGCACTGCCCGCCCCGGGCTGCTCCTCCGTGCCCACGCTCGGTGACCCCCGGGGTTGCTGGGGCGAGCAGCGGGGCTCCCCCCGCAGCAGGAGGATGCGGCCAGAGCCTTTTCCTCTGGAGCTGATGCAATAGCGGAGCAGCTGCGGCCGAGCGACAGGAAATGTGAGCGCCGGTCCCTTCCCTCCGCAGTGATTTACGGGATGGTGTGGCCGCGGGCTGCTGCCCTGGAAATGGGCTGGGGTGGCTCCAAGCCGCTTCCTCCGCTCGGTGCGAACAATGCCTTCTGGAAAGCCATCCCGGCTGTGCCGCTCCCGGGTGCGTCCCCCGGGAATCCTCGTTTGCAGCCAGAGGATGCCGGACCAGCCTCTGGGCGGCATTTCCTTCTGCAGGCGAGGGCAGTCCCCGCGGCTCCCGGGCTGTCCCTGTGCTCCGGGCCGCCCCCTCCCCCCTGTCCCATCCCCTGCCACGGGTCGTGCCTGCCACCGAGATCCCTCCTGCTCTGCGTGGCTCAGGCATGCATTGGCAGGAGGGTGCATCCATCAGGGAGGAGCAAGGATTTCCATCTGCTGAAATATTATTGGAGGGGGCTTCACTGGGGGAGCATTTTGTGTTGCGGGAGCAGGAGGGAGCTGCGTGGGGGCTGCGGCCAGCTATCATTGCCATGGCCTCTGGAAAACATCCGCCGGGAGCTTCCTCCTTGCTCTGTCCCCGCGGCCGTGACGGCGCCGGCTCGGGCGGGGGGAGCTGGGCTGACGCAGCCGGAGCTCAGCCTGGCCTGGCCGTGTGTGCATCCACCGTGACAAAGCCGAGCGGTTCTTTGGCCCCGAGCCGCTGGCTCGGCTTTCAGCCCATCACGCTCCGCTTCCCTCCCTGGTCACCCCGGGGAGGAACGCGCTCCTGCGGGCAGGGCTGGGAGGATGCAGGGCTCCTGCAATGGCCCAGGGACAGTGGGGTGCTGGGACCTCCGTATTCCCCTTGCTTTTGGGGTATCCCCGAGGTGTGGGGGGCCTGGGGGCTGTTCACCCTGCGGCTTGTTCTCTGCTCCCAGAGAGAGATGAGGGCTGCAGAGGAAAAGGAGGGCAGCTCTGGCCCTGGCCCCTTCCTCGTGTGCCACCTTCTGTGAGGGGCTGGGGAGACATGAGCCCTCCTGAGCCCCTGGGTTTGGAGCCAGCAGGGATTAGCCCTGGCAGCTTCGGGCTGGCAGGCACAGACCCCTGGCTGTGGGTGGCATCCCTTCGCCCTGCTGTCTGCTCTTGCCTGGGTTTGGCTCTACAGCCTGTGTGCCATCAGCAGGAGGTGGGTTTGGAGTTTCTCCCAACTGATGTGAGTTCCAGAAGTCCATGAGCTTGCTTGGGGATACTCCCAGGAGTCTCCTGTTCACCCTGGTGCAATGGCTCTGCCACACTGCCCCTCCCACCACTGGCCACCCTGCTTTGCACTGCGATGGAATTTTTGGGTGATGATGCCATCGTTTCAGCTTATCTTGGCCTTGTGGCATGCCCCGGATGCAGCTGTTTGCCTTGGGAGGAGGGTGGCTCTAGAAGGCAGGACCTGCCCTTGGGGGAGCTCTTGACCCCCATCTTGACTGGATGCAGACAGGTGACATTTGCTGAGGTCCTCGGGGGAAACCCGACATCACGGAGGAGGTCTTCTCACGGAGCGGGGCCGGCTCCGGTTGCACTTTTATTTGCTTGTTAAATATTTTATTTGGCTCTCCTGATTTAGTTTTACGGTGGCTTTAACGGGCTCACGCTGTTTTCCAGCTGTCTCTGCACATGTGCAGGACAGAGGGAGGGCCAGCAGGAATCCTGTGGCTGCCCAGGAGCTGGGAGGGAGAAGGGATGGTGCAAGGTTGGGGGTGCAAGAGGAGCACTGGCAGCCTGTGCTGCCTCCCAGGGTGCTCTGGGGACCTACAGCTCTGGGCCAGATGGAAGGATTGTATTTGTATTCATACAAGCAGTCTCGAAGCATTTGCTTCCCCTGAATTTGCCCACTGGTGCTCTGACACTGCTTTCAGTTCAGCGAGTTGCTCTGCAGGTTTGTGGCCACACAAGGCCTGTGGCTGTGCACCCATCCGCACGTCCTGCCCATTCCCGGGCCGGGGGCGAGTGGGACAGGTGTTTTCCAGGGCCAAATGTCCCTGCTGGGTGACAGTGGAGGCCGTCTGTCATCCCCTCCTCCTGGGAGCATCTCTGGAGCTGCGGCTGAGGCTCCCGCGGGAGAGGCTGGGTGTGCGTGGGGGGAGTGTGACTGCGCGGGCGGGGTGGGCATGGAAACGCCAAATATTTGAATGGGAGTGAAGTCACTCGGGGTAACATGGCAATGGGTAAAAATAGACACGGGAGTAGGGAAGAAAACGCTACCGTTGCTGGACTGGTGCATGGGAAAGCGCGGCTGTGGGGTGGCAGCTGGGTGGTGGCCTTTCAGCTGGGATAGGGTTAACCTCCTTAATAGCTGGTGCAGTGCTGTGAGGGGTCAGAGACCAGGGGGCTTTGTGCCCAGGTCCCACAGGGCTGCAGGGGCCCTGGGCTCCTGTTTCCTACAGTGTGGCTGACGTGCTGGGTGTGAGCAGCCCTTCCTGAGTGAGTGCAGCCCCTCTCCAGTGCAGCCTCCCGTGGTTCCCACAGCCTGGCTTCCCCAGGGGCTTCAGCAGTGGCTCACCCCTCTCTCGTGTCCCCTGCAGCCGAGAAGGTGTCTTCCCTGGGCAAGGACTGGCACAAGTTCTGCCTCAAGTGTGAGCGCTGCAACAAGACCCTGACCCCGGGTGGGCACGCTGAGGTAAGAGCTGCCAGGGCGGGCAGGGTGGGAGCTGTGCTGGTGCAGGGGGGTTGGTGGGACGGGGATCCCAAGAACAGGGCTGGGGCAGATGCCTGATGCCCTGTGGAGGCGCTGTCCCTGTGGCTTGCAAGCCCAGGAGAACACACTGTGGCTGCAGACGCTGCTGCTGCAGCTCCAAGTGCTTTTGTGCACAGCCCTGGGCAGGCCACAGAGTGGTGCTGGCACCACGTGTGGTGTCCCTGCTCTGTCACCCTGGGCTCCCAGGCAGCTGCGGTGGGGCTTGGCAAGCCCCAGTAAGATCTTGAAGCTCCATGCGCTGGGCAGACTTGTTTGGGCATTGCACAGGCTTCGGAGAGGAGTGTGCTGAGAGCCTGCAGTGACCTGTGCGTAAAAACACCAAGAACTGGGAATGCCTGGGTTGCCACGGCAACGAGAGCTCTGTGCCCGGGCACTGGTGCTCTCTGTGCCCGGGAGCTTGTGCTGGAGTGGGATGCCACTGCCACTCCCCAGCACTTGGAAGTGTGAAGGCGCCATGCTGGTGGATGCAGCTGCTCAGGCTTAGGGGCAACTGTGTTTTTCCTGTGCAGTGTCCCTGAGTGACACCCGGTGCCCTGGGTTTGCACAGCACGTGTCATTCCACAGTGTCACCAGCTCCTTAGCTCGGCTCTAGCAGGCAGCACAGCTGGGAGCAGCAGGGACAGCCATGCTGGTGGCCCCAGCCCGTGGGGGAAGCAGGGCCTGTCCTGCCAGTGAGGTGGATCTCTGCTCCAGGTCAATTTAAGCCCAGAAGATTTGCTGCTTCTCCATATAAGGTTGGATTCTGTTCCCATAGGGGAAGGCAGCCAAGCCCCACTGACTGTGCCCTTCCCTGCATTTTCTCCCTCCTTTTGAGGAGGCTAGGTTGGAAAGGTGTCATGGAGAGACCAGTTTAATGTTTACCCTCCTCTCTGGCATGGTAACGCTGTGAGCACGCTCATATTTATGCCTTGCAATATTTTGCAGCTGCCTTTGGGCAGCCCACAGCCTTCCCACTCCCCCAGCCTTACCCCCGGCTGTCCCAGCCCTCGCCTTTGGCACGGCACCCCTGCCCAGCTGCCACCCTGCCCCTCGTGGGCAAGGAGCCCTTGCCTTGCAGCAGAAGGATGGGAGGCAGGAGCACGGAGCAGAAGCAGGGCTGAGATGCTGAGTGGGGCCAAGCAGGCAATGGGGTGGGATCCTGCCTCAGCATGGGCTCCCAGGGGGTTTTCTACCCAGGCAGTGTGTGTGGCAGTCCTGCTGGCCCCCTGCTCCAGGCACAAACACTCTTTCTTTTCTCTTGGACTGGGTTCCAGCTGGCCCATGAAAAAGGGCTGTGGGGAGTTCCGGGGCTTATCGCCTGCCTCTTGCCTTCCTGTGATAAGGGCCCCAGACGATAGCGGGGTCCAGAGCAGCTGGGCTGGGACCAGTGCCCGTGCGGAGCCTCTGATCTTGGGCCAAGGCGAGGGGAGAGCGAAGCTCAGAGCCCCCACAGTGCTCCGGGCACCTGAGAGCGGCCTGGCTGTGCACAGGATGCTGAGTGGGTGAGGCCTTGCCAGGCTGGGCTGGTGCCACACGGCTGGGCCGGGGCACGGCACTGCCCATGGCTGGGCTGCCGTGGCCGCTGCTGCTCCAGCCCCAGGGCACTACCTGGGCACAACAGCTCGAGGGGCTGATGCAGGCGAAACCCCCAAGTGCTCAGGTCGGGTCAGGCTGATGCTGCAGACCTCAAACCGGGTGCATTTGAGGGTGTAGGCATGGTGGCCCCTGGGCAGCAGAGGATGGAGGTGGTCCTGAGGGAGCTGTGGTCACTGCTCCGCATCCTAACGCTGCCTCTCTCCCCAGCACGATGGGAAGCCCTTCTGCCACAAGCCCTGTTACGCCACACTGTTCGGCCCCAAAGGTACGTCTGTGTCCCCATGCCTGTGGTGCTGTGCTCGGGGCTGCAGGAGGGGCCGGGCCCCTCATCCCCACTGGTGGCCTCACAACACCCCATACGCCAGGCTAGCATGGGCTGAGCATCAAGCCAGCAAATTGCAGTCCCAGGCTGTTGTCTGCTTGTGCAGAGGGAGAGAAGAGCTGCTGGAGGGAAGGAGGGAGGGAGGAATCTCTTCTGACAGCTGCCCTTTTTTAAAAAAAATATTTTAAAAAACAAATTCACATTCAGACAGAAGGTGGAGTTACTCTCCTTTCCCAGATGTGGCTGGAGAAAGCCTGGGTCAGGAGAAAGCAAGCCAAGGCTGAAATGCAGCAGTGGCCCCTGGTTCAGCAGGGCTGGGGGAGGAGGGACAGGGGGCTGGGGGGTGATGGAGACCCCAGGCCACTGCAGCCTGTGTGACCCTCTGCAGGGGTGAACATCGGTGGTGCCGGGTCCTACATCTACGACAAGCCGCAGATCGAGGGGCAGACTGCTCCAGGACCCATCGAGCACCCGGTGAAGGTGGAGGAGAGGAAGGTGAATGCTGCACCTCCCAAGGGACCCAGCAAAGGTGAGGGGCAGGGCAGCACAGGCAGCCTGGCCCTTTGCCGTGCTGGGAAGCCAGTGCAGAGCCAACGTGTTTGGTGACGGTGTGGGCTGCAGGGTTGGTGTGTGGGGTCCACCCCACCCTGGTGTGTCCTGGCTGAGATGTCCCCCCACTTCCCAGGCACATGTCCTCTTCTCTTCCAGCCTCCAGTGTCACCACCTTCACCGGGGAGCCCAACATGTGCCCACGGTGTGGCAAGAGAGTCTACTTTGGTAAGGAGGCGAGCAGGCAGTGTGTGCTTGCCTCGAGGTGACATGGCCCCATGGGGTGACATGGTCCACAGGGTGACATGGCCCCATAGGGTGGCATGGCCCACAGGGTGGCATTGTCCACAGGGTGGAGTGGCCCCGTGGGGCTGGGCTCTGTGCAGGAACCCCGGGGCAATGCAGAGAGGTTGGGAGCAGGGTTTGGATCAGAGAGGGGGTTGTGGGTACAGGGGGATGTGCCTGAGAGGCCTGCAGGGGAGCGTCCTCTTGGATACACTCTTGGCTGCAGGGCTTTATCTGCATTGTGTCCCATGCTGTCACCTCCATCGGGGTAATGGCTGTCCTCAGCCATCCTGTGTCACCTGCGAGGCACCAGAGGGGTGGGAGGGATGTGGGAGGCTGGAGATGCTGAGATCCTGAGATCCTCTCCTGGGATTTTGTGATATCCCTGTGGGGAATGCTCCCCTTCAGTATGTTGCAGGGGGCTGGTGTGACCCTCCCTACTTGTCCCACTCCAGCTGAGAAGGTGACTTCTCTGGGGAAGGACTGGCACCGTCCCTGCCTACGCTGTGAGCGCTGCAGCAAGACGCTGACCCCGGGGGGCCATGCCGAGGTAAGGGTGTGCCAGCCTCAGAAGCCTGGCCTGCACACCTGGGGATCCAGTGGGGCTGAGATGTCCCAGGCCGTCCTGATGGTACCCACTGCCTCTGCAGGAGGGCAGGGCTGGGAGGAGTAGCCCCTCAGCCTGGGGAAGTGCTGGGGTTCTTGGGGTGTCTGCAGGGGAAGAGCAAGAGAGGTGCCCAGCCAGGCAGGTGGGCATGTCTTGGGCGCTGGATTTTCCCTGGCCCCAGCCCAGGTGACAGGTTTTTCTCTCTGCCCCGCCCAGCACGATGGACAGCCGTACTGCCACAAGCCCTGCTACGGGATCCTCTTCGGGCCCAAGGGTGAGTGCCTGGGGCACATGGGGTGGGCCCTGTGTGGGCGGCCACTCTCAGAGCTCCTGCCACCACCCAGAGGGGATGCCTCCCTGGAGCATGCCAGCTACCCGCCCATGTCCTCACCCTCCTGTTTCTTGCCCCGTGTAGGTGTCAACACCGGAGCTGTGGGAAGCTACATCTACGACAAAGACCCCGAGGCGAAGAACCAGCCCTAGACAGCGTCCCTGCCCACCTGCCCGCACGCTCTGTGCCCCTCCTGTACTAACCTCCTGCTCCCAGCCTGAGCAGACCCTCACTAGGCTGGCCACAGAGCTGTGCCCTCTCTGCTGTCTCTACTCTGGGCAGGGCAGCCCTGCCCCTGGGTTATTAGTCTCTAATATATGCTTCAGTGTTTTAAGGCAAAGGTAGAAGGTATCTCTGGTGGTTCCCAATGTGCTCTGCCCTCCCCAGCCCTCCCACCAGCCCCCTGAGCATGGGAGGCAGCAGGGCAGGTGTGGGGTGTCTCTGTGTGCCGGGGATGGCGGGTGGCACCCAAGGGCGTGAGGATGGGAGAAGGTGGTGTCAGGAGTTCCACCAGGGGAGAGTGCTCTATGCTGTCCCTCAGTGCTTGGGGCTGGGGTGAGGGTGCCCAGCCCTCTTCCTCACCAGCTGCTGGAGATGTGTGACACCTGGCAGCACTGCCCCTCTCCTGGCCCTTTCCAGGCCCCATGCCCTGGCTCTCACTGTCCCTGGGTGCCACAGCTGGCCCTGTTCACTGTTAGGTCTGGCACCTCCCTGTCTTTGAATCCCTGTAGGTGCACCCAGGCAGGTGGCCCAGCCTACTCTGCGGGCTGGTTTAGGTTGGTGACCCCCAGCCTGATCCCCCTGGAGGCACAGCCTGTGCCAGGGGGGACCTGGCAGCTGCAGCCCTGGTGGAGAGGGCTCTCCTCTCCCCACCTTTGGAGGACAGAGCGCATTGGGCTGGTGGCCTGGGCAGTAGGACCTCCCCCTGCTTCCCAGAGACAGAGGTTTCTCATCATTGTTGTTTATTTATAAGCAGTTGTAAATGTGCTCCTTGCTTTGGAGAATGACACGTGCCCCCATCTCACCCATCCCCCCGTGCACTCCCAGCCCTGCTGCTGCCCAGGAGAACAGGGAGAGGGCTGGGGCAGGGCATCCACTGGGGCAGTGAGCCCTGGGTGCCAGCACCCCCTCTCCTCAGGCTCCCTGTGCTGCTGCAGGGCTGACTTTTGTTACTTGCTGACAATAAAGGTTTTGAGAGATGTGTTGTGCAGCTCAGATCCGGGTGGAGGTGTGGGAAGCTCCGCACACCACGCAGCATCCCGCGGGTCCCATGACAAGGTGGGACCCTGCTGCTGTGGTCCTATCCCAGCTGGCTCTTCCTGGGGCCTGGCTGAGCAGCTTCAGCTGAGCCCCAGCTCCCCCTGAGGAGCTGTTCACTGTGCTGTGAGCACAACAGGTTTGTAGGAAGCTGTGCTGGCCCTGCAGATGGGATGGCATGGCATAGGATGGGATGGGATGGGTCGGGTCCTTCCCAGCTTTGGGGAGTGGGAAAATAGTGGAGAAAAAGTTCAAGAGCAGGTGCTGTTGTTTCCCCCAGCCTGGGTTTGCTGAGCAGGCCCAGTGCATGAGTGGGGCTGTGGTTGGGAAAGCTCAGCCTGGCAGCAGCGGGGCAGGAGTGCAGTCCTGGGAGCTGCGCTGTGCCCAGCCAGACCCCGGCCTTGCTGCCAGGCCTGGTTTTAGACATGCAGCTATTTCCCCTCAGAGCCGGGCATTCGCAGAGTGAGGCAGGAGCTCTGGGCTGCCAAGGCAAACAGCGGCTCTGGGAACTGCTGCTCGGGCCCGTCCCTCCTGTCACGTTCCTGCACGAACCCTGCTGGGCTGCCTGCTGGCCGTGCCCCCCTGGGGACCCAGGCATCCCTCTGGCCCCGTCTGCAGGGAAAACAGAGCCCTGGTGGCCCCCGCGCTGCGTTGGACCCAGCCCCAGCCCCGGCAATGCTCCTGCCGTGCAGGAGAAGGGGCCGGTGGGCGGCCACAGCCCCTGGCCGTGCTCCTGGCCGGGCCCAGCTGGGGATGCAGCGGGCACAGCTGGGCACAGCAGGAGCCCACGGCCGCAGCGGCACTGGCGGCTCAGGCAGCCTGCAGGGCCGCGGTTCCTCCCTCCTGGCAGCGATCCCAGAGCACGAAGCCTTTTCCCAGGCACACAGGGCTCGGCAGCGCGGCTCCCGGGTGGGGGAATGCGCTCAGCGTGTTCGTGTTTTGGCGGGGTGTCCATGGAGACGTGACCCCGCGGTGCTCTGGGGACAGGGCTGCGCGGTAAATCAGAGCAGTGCGCTCTGCCGGCTCCTCCCTGACCCTCAGCTGCGCCCTCACGGGCCCAAATTTGCCAAGTTTGCCCCGTGCAGCAGCAGCGGTGCCGAGGTGGGGGGTTCCAGCCGCTCATCCGGGCACAGTGTAGCTGCCAGCAATGCCCTTGGCACGAATACACCTCCCCTTGCAACTCTTACTGCCCATCCTTAATTAACGAGCTTAATATGCCAGCCTCTCTGCTGGCCTGTGGCAATGCCCTGCAGCAGGGAGCTTCCCTGATGGCCTGCACGGGCTGATTTTCCTCCCCAGCACCTACCTGGCCCCATCCTGTGCACCAGCCAGGCTCAGCCAGCAGGATCCCACCATGGGCTGGCTTTCTCCTCAATTCCTTTCTCTCCCTTCCTTTCTTTCCTTCTTTCTTTTTCTTCTATTTTTTTTTTTTTTTTAATCCTTACATTTTCTTTCCCCCATGAGGGTTTTGCTGAAGGAATGCAATTAAATTAAAAATAGACAAAATTCAGCTCTGCTGCACCAGGGAGTGCTGGGAAGCCTGCAAACATCACAGCATCCTGCTGTGCCAAAGGGCACAGCCTGGCTGCTCTGGCTCTGGTGGGCAATGTCCCCCCACCCTCAGGCAGGTGGAGGGACTGGCACCTCTCGTGACACAAAGTGTCCCCCAGGTACAGCAGGTGCCCACAGGGTGGGTGTTAAGAGCAGGAACCTGAAGGCTGTAAGGGGGCTTTGGGGTCCTGTATGGGATTATCTGTGTGTGCTGAGGGGTCAGGGCTGTCCCTGTGCTCGTGGGTCAGTGTGGGGACCAGGGCACAGACACAGCAGAGTGGCACTTTGCTCAAGCAGGGAAGGCAGCTCTGGCCTCTAATCCTTGGTGCATTTTGTATTTATTTTTGGGAGGCCTATGTGAGCTGAAAGTGCTCCTTTACTTGAGGCTTGGAAAACATCTTTCCCCTCAGGGATGTCAAATATTTTAATTTTTTTTCAGTCTGGACTTGCTAGTGGGATAAAAATGTTGGAGGGCCCTGGTGATTACAGACGTACTTTCCAGGGTACAGATGAAAATAGAGAAAAAAGTGGATGCAGCTTTGCTTGGAAATCCCCCAAGCCCTGTGAATTTGTCCTGGGCTATTTCACTTGCTGGCTCCCAGGTTTCCTGGGAGCCATCACAGCTCAGCAGAGAACTCACCAGCTGGCCAAACTCTTCTGAGGACAGGCTGGGTGATGGGTGCCAGCCTGGGTGTGCCCAGGCTGCAGGAGGAGCAGGATTGTCACCTAGTGGTGCTTCTCAACAGAAGGCTGAAGGCACCCGTGCCACCAGAAATGGGGCTGCACAGCTTGTGCCGTCCTTCATGACCCAGAAAAGGGGTGGAGAGTGCACAAAGGCTGCTCCTAGAGAGGCACAGCGTGCTGCACACATGGAAAACACCAGGAAAGGAGTTGGTAGGGGTAGAAATGATGAGGGCAGCCCGGGGTACATCTGAGCCAGTCCATGCAGGGAGGGGAGATGTGACCATCATGGTGTGGAGGGGTCCTGAAATGCAGGGAGATGGCAGGGCAGGATGGCTCGGGGGTGCTGGAGGCCAGAGCAGCACAGCTGGGCAGGGAAGCCAGACAGATTTAAAGCATTTGCTGGAAAGTCAGTAAACAGGAGCCAAAAGAGATGAGGTGCTGGAAGATGTGATTTAAGATGGGATATTAAAAGTGACCCAGTAGGCTGAGCTTGTTTCCACAAGGGCCAAGAGCTGGCTCAGCTGCTCCCTGGAGTCAGCAGAGGGGCTCTTCCTGGCCTGGCTGAGCTTTGGCTTGGTCCCAGTGGGAGGTTAAAGAAGTGGGTGTAACTACTGGAGAGGGTGTCAGAGAGCAGGCAGGGATGAAGAAGGAATGGCACAAAAGTAAGCAGAGGAAGAGGATTTGGGCTGTAAATCCGATCCCTGCCAGTGTCACCCCTGCCCTGGGGTGTCACACAGGGAGAGCTGCTGGTGCGGCTCTGGCTGTGACACTGGTGAGGGTGGTGCTGCCTCCTCCTCACTAGTGTTGCTGCCTGGGGACATCCACCACCCCAGGATGCAGGTGCAGCTCTGCACCAGCCTGTAGGTTTTCAGGTAGGGTGAGCAGCTGGGAACCATCCCGGGAAGCTCAAGGGGCTCCTGGAGTGCCCTGGGGCAGGCTGCTGGGGGAGAAATACCTGTGCCGAGATTGGATGGAAGTGTGCAGGCTGCTAATGGCCATGCAAACCTGTGACTCCTCCTCTCCTCCTTTCTCCAGCTCTGCCCTGGCCCTCTGTGCTGCCTGGGGATGTCAGAGCACAGCAGTCACATCCTTTTCACCTTCCTGCTCCACTGCCACAGCATGACCACGCTGAGCAACATGCTCACAGGAAGAGCAAACACTTCTGCACCCCTTTGTCTCACCTCCAGTGAATTTTTAACCAGGAATAAAAGGTGTGGCATCAACAGCCTGGAGCCAGCCCAGGGCAAACAGTGCTGCCAGGCAGGCTGGGGAGGTGATCCCTGGCACAGATCCCCTGTGAGTAGCCCCTGAGTAGTGCCCACAGTCCCTGCCAGCCCCCATGTGCATCTCCCTGGCAGGCAGAGGCAACGCCTCCTGGACACTGGGCAGCTTTCCAAAGCAGCAGACTCTGCTTGCTTGACACTCCTGGCTCCATTCGATAGCCACAACAGAAACAGCCAGGCAGTGCCAGGAAAATGTACCAAATCCTCCCCAACAGGATTTAGCCAGGAGGTTTCCTTGGGCTGCCACTAATGGAAAGCTTGCAGAAAAGAGCAGATGGCAGCAGAGGCTTTGGCCAGACTGTACTCAGGGAGGAGCCTGGGTGGAATTGAAGGAGATTTTCCACATGGGGTTGGAAAGTCAGACAAGGGCTGCCACACCCTTTTGTCCCATGGATGGAAGTCGCAGCAGTGTCCCTGTTGTGTCCCCACGTGGGCAGCCCTGTGTGCTCCATCCGAGCTGAGCCGGGAGCTGGCCCGCGGCTCGGTATTTGTTATTGCCCGTGCAGTGTAACATTAACCCTGTGCTGATAATTCACACCCTGCCTCTGAGGGTGGGAGCTGGCCTGACAAGGGGCTGTGGGGGCAGCCAGTTGCCTGAACCTGCCTGGAAGCGTTTACAGCTCCAGCTGGAGGCAGACATGTGATTGCCGTGCCCGCGGCAGGACGGCTCTGCACTGTGTCCCCAAGGGCACTGAGCACAGGTTTTGGCGTGGCAGTGAGCATATTTCACAGGCTCAGACCATTTGGGGCTTTACAGCACCAGTGGCAGTGGATGTGCCACAAACCTGCAGAGTGCCCCTTTTCAAGCCCCTTCCCTAAGCCCCCCACTCCTGGAAGGAAGGCCTTTCCTGCTTCTGTCTTGCTCACAATTACTCCTGGCCAGCAGTCGCCTGTCAGCTTTATGAAGACACATCCCAGAGGTTTTCCTTAGGGTGTAATTTGCCCTGACAGCCGCTTTCGTGCCGTTGTTTTCCTGTCTGTCTGGTAATGGGATTAGCCACGTGCAAATCCGGAGGTGATGGAGGGGAGTGGGGGCAGAGCCGCCAGCCCCCGTTGCAGGGCACACTGAGCAGCTCCATGGGCCCTTTGATGGGATCACGAGCCTGGCAGCTCCCCCCAGCTTCTGCCAGGCTTGTTTTAAGCCATCCTATAATTTTCCTGTTAAATTAGAGTTCCACGCTAGGTCGTGTAGAGCATATTTTACGATAAATAGTCTTGGCTGAGAGGGCCTTTGACTTGCACAAGTGTGGGCTGAAACACGGGCAGGGAAGGAGGTTTTGCAGGACTTGCAGCTGTGAGAGTGCTTGGGACAATGCTGGACCGGGGTGTCCCTGGCCCCCGGGTCATGCCCTCACTGGTGCATCCTCTCCCCTCTGTGCAAGAGTGCTGGGGGGCTGTGAGAATTCTGGAAGCCCCTACCCCACTCCAGCAAGGCAGGAGGGGGAGCCTGGAGCTGCTGCCCGGGCAGATGGGCTGGTCTGCTACATGGAAATAGCTGGTTTTTCTTGCTCTGTTAGCAAAACAAGCCCAAATCGGCTTATGTCACCGCCCTGCCTGCAAAAATGCCAGTGGCTTTCCCAGCTGTTACTGCAGTAGTCACCAGTGGCCAAGGCACTTGAGGGAGATACTTGGGTGGGCAGCTCTGGCATACCCGAGAGCTCTTGACTCGCAACTCTGCCCCAAGAGCCCAACAAACTCTTGGGGGCTGGAGGGACTTGCTCAAAATGCGGCACAGATGGAGCTGGGGAGCTGGTGCTGGCTCTTGCCAAGGGAGGGGATAGCCCTGGCCATAACAACAGCACCCAAACAAACAAATGAGACAGCCCAGGTTTTCCGAGGGCTGTTGCCATGCCATCGGGGAGCGCTGGCGCCTGATGCTGCAGGATAGAGCCTCACCCACAGATTCCTATCAGAGGGCATTGACAGCTGAGGCATGCTCAGTCTAATGGTTAAATTAGCTGGAACAAGGTCTGCAGATAAGATAAAGCTGTGCTTTGCTGAAGAGGCTGCTCTCCGTTGGCGATGGCTGGGTTGTTTCCCTGTCAGGTTATGAACCTTGATTTGAAATGATGCTTTGGGTGGGACCTGGGTTTGCTGAAAATACCACCCCTGCCCTTCTGCTGCTGCTCCCTGGTGCTGTTTCTGCCCAGCACTGGAGCTGCCCACTGGATGACCTTCTCTGCATGGCGTGGGCACAGCATCATGGGCAGCACCCCAGTGAAGAGGGATGAGCTGGCTGCTGCTCACTGCCAATCCAAGAAGGCTCCCACAGAGTTGCAGCTTGGTTTTGTGTCCTGGGGGGACCTTGGATAGCAGAAAGAGCAGTGACCCCAAATGTCAGCTTGCTGCAGTGTTTCCAGCCAGCTCCCTCCAGCACAGTGAGGCCTCAGTGTACTGCTCCATCGCAGAGCACTGATGGATTTTGCACACCGCTATTCCAAGTGTTTATGGACTCGCTCCCTGTAAAATGGGCAAGAGGCTGTATCCCAAGGGCTCCCGAGATGCTGCTGTGCTCCGGGAGCACCTGTAGCCCTTCCTCCCTCCTTTCTGGGGTCCTCTGCCAGGTGGCTTTGCTGCATTGCCCCAGCCCTGTGCATGCCTGCTGATCAGAGGGACAGGAGCAGGCTGGGCATAGCTCTGTGGGTTCTGGTAGCCCATCAGGGCCAGCCAGGACCATGGAGGAACCATAAGGGGCCAGCAGGCACACAACCCCATGCAGGGAGCATTGGCAGAGAGCATCATGTGGCATGGTGGTGCCTGTTTGTGAGAGTGGCCTGGTCCCTAGTGAACAGACCAGTCTCCAGAAAGCCCCTGGGGACATGGAGAGAGGGACAGCCAGGCTCTGCTTCAGGCAGGCCACTCGCTGTGCAGTGCTGTGCAGGGGCACCTGCTGCCCCAGCTGGGGTGGGAGCATTCCTGCCACAGGAGGAGCTGGGCCAAGCGGTGCATGGGGACGGGGCACAGGGCTGGCCAGCTGGAGGAGACTTGCAGGAGGGCAGTTTTCAGCTGCACAGAACCTGCCTTAAAAGGGAGTGCAGCTGAAAGTGTCTGTCCAGGCCAGTCAGTGGCCCCAAAGCAGCCTGGCACTGTGTAGGAGAGGAAGCAGAGCCACCAGAGTGGGGAGAGGACATGCCTTGTCCCTATATTTCATCAGTGCCAGCTGCACTCCTTGTGGTGTGGGGAAGGGGTCCTGGCCTGGGTACCCCAGCTGGATGCTCACCGAGTGCTGTGTCAGGGTACAGGAGGATGTGATGTGGCTGAAATATGGGTGCCTGCATGCACTGGTGCCTCAGGGCAGGAAGAACGGGGAGGAGGCAGGGTGGTGGCCTTTGCAGGACAGTCTGCCTCCCCTCCCATACTGTAAGACACTGTCTCAGCATCTCAGCATGAGTCACGCCCCAGCCGGGAGCTGCTCCCGGTGACATCCTGCCACTGTGGGTGCTGCACACCCTGCTGAGCCCAGCACTGCCCTTGCACCAGGATGGTGCTCCCCAGCCTGCAGGGGGGCCGCCAGCTGGGGGATGGAACACCGGGACCACTGGCAGCAGCAGGGAGCATCAGCAGGGGGATTGTGCTGGGAAGGGAGGCTGCTGGAGCCAGGCTGGGTGGTGAAGCAGTCCCAGCTGAACATGAACTTCGACTCTGGGCACAGCTTGCCGCTTCTCCTCCTGCACCCACGGGTGGGATCCGGTGTCAGCAGGGCCCTGTGTGTGTCGGCGAGGGATGCCTCGCATTTCGGGAGGCAGTCACTAGGCGTCCCGGCGCTGGGTTTCACAAGCCCTCATGACCTTTCCAGCACAGCAACGTGCCCTGGGGAGGATTGTTTCATACAAAACAGACCTTTGGATAGGCTTTTCATTTCCTTCACAGCCAAGCACAAAGGAACAACAAGTCCTCCCTCCTAATAAAATGACAAAGTCAGTGACACAGATGGGCTGGCTCTCCACAGTGAGCGGAGCCATGTGCCGCGCCCACGCCATTCCCAATGTCCTGCAAGAGCAGGGTTACAGTCCTGGAGCTCCCGCCTGCTTCATCCTGCACCCCAAAATTCCCCATGGGCAGGAGGCCCTGCCTGAGGGTTTAATTTTACACTACCTTGGGAGAAAAACGTGCCTGTTCTCGCAGGGGGTGAGCCCGGGTGGGCAGCACCCCATCAGCCTTTATCTGGGAGTGTGGTTAATTGACAGATGCCAATCACAGCTGCCGCGCTGAGCGGGCTCTCGGCCACCCACGCAGCACAGCAGGGCCCGGGCTGCGGAGGGGACAAGGCTCTGTGTGGGGGCAGCGGAGGCCGGGCCGCAAGGGCGGTGGGGCTGTGGACTGCAAGGGGCGCACGACGTGCAGGTGGAGGGATTGCAGGGCAAAGGGGTGCAGGAGGTGTAGGGCTGGAAGGGGTGCAGGACCCCGTCTCGGCAGCCCTGGCAGGGCCGTGTCCCGGGCGGTCTCGGCCAGCTGCGGGCGGGGTGCACATCTGGGCGGGGCGGAGCGCACATCTGGGCGGTGCTGGGCGGGGCGGGGCGGGGCGGGCGGGAAGTGACTTCGGCGGGGCCGGCTGGAGCATCCCACAGCCGGTGCGAGCGGAGTCCCGAGCCCAGCCGAGCCGACATCATGCCCAAGTGTCCCCGCTGCCAGAAGGAGGTCTACTTCGGTAAGGGCTTCCTGTCCTGTCCCAGCCGCCCCCACCTCGGGGGACCTGGCGGGCACCGATGCCGGGCTGGGCGCCCTCTGGGCACACCCCGGCTTCTGGCCCCCGTACTGCACAGTCCCTCTCTGCAAATCCCTGGGGTATCCCAAAGTTGCTCAGCCCTGCGCTGTGGGTCCCCGGGGTGCCCCGGTGGGTGATCCTACAGACCCACCCCCAAGGAGACGCCTGGCTGCAGAGCGCGGGCTGCGCTGGGCGCTTCCACAGCAGCAAGGGAGCCCAGCCCCACTTCCTTCCAGCACAGCCCGCAGCCCTGCGCCACTTCGGAGCACAAAGGCCCCGCTGGTACAGCTCGCTGCTCTGAAAGCCTGGGCAGGTGAGGCAAGCACCTTCCCAGTGGCAAATCCTGCCCTGGGGCAAGTGCCTGGGTCAGTGGACCGCCCACACCTTGTTCTGTGTGGTTTAACACAGCAGGATGACACCTCTGGGGTGTTATTTTTAAGCCGCTGTTGCAGGGTAGGTGTGAGCCTTTTTGGGCTGGTGTCTGCTGCTGGGCTTCCTGCAGATGTCTTCCCTCCAAACAGGGGCCCTGAAGCTCCTGCCCCTTCTGGGGCCATAGACCTGCTGTCCTGTTGGAGGGTGTTTGTGGGGTTTGAGCCTCTCACTTTGCTATCAGCTTCTGGAACAGGCAGGTTCCTCTGCCAGACCTCTCCACTTGCCTGGCATAGCTAAACTCAAGAGGGTTTGCTGGGAGCAGCTTAGAAGCACTCTCTGCTTTTTAATTTACTCGAGATGAGGGATCTGGAACCCAGGTGCCATCACCGACATCGTTCTCTGGTTTATTTCTGCTCTGCTTGTGCCTGTGCCCCAAATATTTGTGCTCAGCTAAGGAGTTGGAGGCTCAAACACGGGGGCTGCTTGCTGTGCCTGCTAGTGATGCCCACACTGGGGAGCTGTGCTGGGGCTGGCATGGGCGTTGCCCAGAGGGTTGCTGGGGCTGTGGTTCCTGCACTTGGGGAACCTTGTTTGCCTTGAACTGACTGCTTCCAGCCAGGCTTTGGGATGGGGATTTTGGCACAATACAGTTTGTGGCTCCCTCCTGCGACTCAAGGTCCTGGTGTGCCTCATTTACCTGTGTGTCTTGATTCAGGAGCCACCCAGGTGCTGGTGGCAGTGCGTGCCTTTCCCTGGGGTCAGGGTGAGCTGGGTTTGCTGTGCCCGCAGGTGCGGCCGTGGAGGGGCTGGGACGGCACCGTTTGACCAAGGAGGGGTTTGACCTTGCACTTATCACACTTACACTCATTACGAAATGTCTCTGTTGATGCAGAGGCTGAGGAGGGTTCAAAAGCTGTTGGAGGACCAAGCTGGATGCCTGATTTCTGTGCCTGCAGATATCCAGACCGCTGGCAGAGGAGGCAGAGCAAGCCTGGCTCTGGAGCTCCCTGAGGCTTTGGGAGCCTGGCAGTCCTGCTTGGGCGTGCCTCAGGGCTAGATCATGTCTGTAATGGGTGGGGAGGAGGTGATGCTGAGAAGACTAGGGATGGGGTTTGCAGGAATTTTGCCTGAGTGCTGTAATGAGCCTTAGCAGAACTCCTGCCCAAGCACTGGTGCAAATGCGTGTGCAAGAGGTGGGAAGGCTGTGCCCCTTCCAGAAACCCTGTGATAGAAGGGTCCTGCCCTGGGCTAGGCTCAGGCTCCTAGGGGCACCCAGGGGGAGAACACTGTTGCTCCTGCCAGGCTGCAGGCACAGGAGGCCCTTTGTGCCACTGGGAATGGCAGCAGGGCTGCCTTGTAGCATTTGGGCACTGCCCCCGCCCACCTCTGCAGCCACGAGCTTGCTCCTTGCATAGGCTGTTGTGGACATATTTGAACTGTGAGGAGCTGCTTCAGGCAGTTAGGGCCCCTAGGGCATGCATTACCCACACTGGCTTGGTCCCATTTGCAGGCACGGGGTCAGTGTTCAGACCTGGCTCTGACACGATTCCTGTGGACAGCTCTGTTTAATCACTTAATATATTCCAAGGAGCCCGGCTGCCAATATGAAGAGCACACATGCCTGCAGAAAATACCCTTCTCCCCTGCTGTGCTCCAATTAAAAGGCACCCTGTGCTCCCCACTCTCTCTGTAAACATGTCCTGGCTCCAGGATGTTGTGCCTCCCACGGCTGCCTGAAGCCCCACCAGGCTCCAGCTCTGCTCTGCTTTGCCATGGTGCCAGCAGAATCTGAGCTGTGGCTGGAGAGGACTGGTTTGTGTTGGCAGGGTGTGGCAATGGCTCTGCCTTCCTAGTCCTTGCCAGCATCCTCTTTCACCCCTGCCAGCTGTAGTGATTTCTTGGGCTCCAGCTCACTGGGGAGAAATGAATCTCCTTGCAGGCTGAAGTTGGGAGGAGGGAGGTCCTCAGGTCTTTGGAAGATGGGGTAGAAGTCAGTCCATCCACATGGATGCAGCCATGCTCACCCTGGGTGTGGCACTGCTGCTGCAGATCCGTGTCCCTGGATGTGCACGGCATTGTGTGTGCATAGCCAACATTTGGGTTTGAACACTGTGCCCTCTGCCCTGGACAGACAGACTTGAGAATATGCCCCAAAATGTCCTCCCTAGGGTTGACGGCAAGGCAACCAATCTGCCAAAAGTTACTTGTGCCTGTTGGGTGCCTCAACTAATCCACCTCCTTTCCATGGCAGCCGAGAAGGTGACTTCTCTGGGGAAGGACTGGCACCGGCCCTGCTTGAGATGTGAGAAGTGTAACAAGACCCTGACGTCTGGAGGCCATGCAGAGGTGAGGTTTGCTGCCCAGAAGGTCCCTGTCCCCTGCAACTGAGAGCTGGGACAAGCAGAGGTGGGGCTGATGCTCTTTCTCTCTCCCTACAGCACGATGGCAAACCCTACTGCAATCACCCCTGCTACGCTGCCTTGTTCGGGCCCAAAGGTGGGTGCCTGTGGGTCCTGGAGGGAGTGGGAGGGCTCGGGGCTCCTGTCTCTTGGCGAGCTCCAGCCCTCACTGTGCTCACCACCCCATGGCAGTGCTGACCCTGCTCCATCTCTTCCAGGTTTTGGCCGGGGAGGAGCTGAGAGCCACACATTCAAATAAACCTCAGGTTGGTGCTTCCCTCAGAGCTCCCCTCCTGTCTCTGGCTCCACAGGCGGGCTGGGGCTGTCCTCCCTCGGGCCAGTGGGGAAGGCAGGCCTGCCACAGCATCTCTCTGGGCTGGCTGTGACTTCCAGGCCTTACAGCAGGGCTCAGGAGCTGGGTGCCAGCTGCCCCTGTCCACCAGCCCCAGCCCACTGTCAGCACCTGCTTGGCTGTGGCAGTGGATGCCAAAGGCTTTGTGGCCCGTTGGCAGCAACAGGATCTGTCCTGGAGCACTGTTGTCCCTGGGATATCTCAGCTCCCAGCCCAGCCTGATTTCACACACTCCTCTCTTCCATCCCTCTCCAGGTGTGATGTCCAGAGTTCCCAGCACAACCTGAAGACAGCACAAACACTCCGCAACAGACATGCATTTTTGTTTTTAATTCACCCTGTACTAGACTAGCACGTTCAAAGCAATAAGTAACCAAGGCTGGGCTGGTGTGGAGAGAGGCTCTGCTCCAGATGGAGTGCTGCCAGGGTGGGGACGTTGGGTTGCCCTGCCGGGTAGGAAATTCGGCTGATATTGCCGAAGGCTGCCTGGAGAGGAGACCGCGCCCTTCCAGCCAAAACCTAGCTCTGCTTCAGGCATCCAGCTCTCGTGGCCGGGCCCACAGTTGTATTCTCAGTCTTTAATAAATGAAAAGATGCTTCCCTCCTGTAGCAGCTGTGTTCTCTGTAACAGCAGTCCCACGGGACTCACTTGTGAAGCGCTTGCCACTTGCTTAATGCCCCTGTGGCCTTTGGATTGAGCCCCACACAATGTGATGGCCCCCCGTGCCCTCAGCTGGGGCAGAGAGGTGTCTTGCTGGGAGGGGATTGACTGTCACATCAGGACAACCTGCTATTTGCTGCTTTTGATCTGAGTGACCACATGAAAAGGCCAAGGGAAGTGTGAGGCTGCTGCTGAGGCAGAGCCAGCCTCCCTCGGCAGGGATGGCAGAGCTGTGGTGTTAGAAGGCAAGAGCTGGCTCATAAGAGCTTTGCTCTTTCATGTTTCAATGTTTTTATCCTGCTGGAAAAAAGGCACTGACAGATGTCAAAGATGTTAACTTGAGGAATGTTTCTAAAATGGTTTCTTAACCATGTCTTTCCCTAACCTGAATAACTCCATTTACATATTCAGAGATATCTCATCACCCACTGGGATATTTTTGTCTACAGTTTATGCATGCATTTCCGTAGAGGCTGCTCTGCATTTTACTGTCACATCAACCTTCCTGGGACTTGGCCAAAACCCTCAGGGGTCAGAGACACATGTCCGGTGTCAAAATCCTTGGTGTCAGGAGCAGCATGATCTGATAAGCATCTTAAAACTTCCAATTAAAACTTGCTTGATGCTGCAAGGCGCTGCCTCACCTCCCACCCCGATAGCACAACAAACACAGGCGTCTGTGTCAAAGGCAAACCCTGGCTATTGCTGCTTGGCTGTCATTAGACTTCCCAGCCAGCCAGGGCTCATAGGGACCTCCTGCTCCCACTGCTGCCTCTGCCAGCAGCCTCCCGTGGGTTCCAACAGCCTCCCGCGTGCCAGCACCCATGGACCCATGGCTCCTGGCCATCCACACCCTGTCCCTCTCTGCCAGCCTGCCTCTGGGGCACTGGGACATGGCTTTCCCCTGCCAGCTGAGCTTCAAAACAAACTAGTGATATAATCTCAGCAGCCTGCACCGTGCCTCTGAGATAGTGTTTTCCCTTGGGCATTTAAGTAATGGCAAACACAAGCCTTGTCATCATAGGATTTGCATAAGTGTGTCCAGCTGGGAAAAGGACCAGTGTTTTGGGCTCAGGGTCCTTCCCAGCTGGGCCCTGCACTAAAATTTCAGAAGCAGCTTATTCTAAGCACAAGGAGCCAGGCCAGCAGGGATGAGGAAGGAACCAGTGAGAGGTATGGAAAAGCAGCGGCTGCACAGGGGTAGGCTGGGGTGGCCCAGCCCTTCAAATGCCAGCCCTTTTCACTGGCAGTGGCCTCAGCTGGGGCTGGAGTCAGTGTTCTGGTGTGTTCTGCTGTTTGCTGTGTGCTGCTGTGTGTGCTGCCCAGGGCTCCCTTTTGCTTCTGTCCATGGCCATGGATTTGCAGTGAACCTGTGGGGGTTGGGGAGATCTCTCCCTGTCCTGCATGCCTGCAGGGATGTAGGAACCGAGCTGTGCCAGGCCTGTGCAGCTGCAGCTAAGCCTGATCCTGCAGGTGCCTCACTCTGTGCTGCAGAGGAGAATATAGGTGTGCATTAAAAAGCAGGGGTCCCTCAGGCATGGGCTGGCGACAAGCCCCTTGGTACTGATAGCCAAAATCTCCTTCTTAGAGTCCTGTTTTTCTGCTTGCCCCACAGCAAGAACTCCCACTGAGATAGCTTTTAAGCTTAGAACTTTCTGCTGGGATATTCCTCTCCAAGAGCTGTGCATGTACAGGCCACACTCTCTGCCTGATCCAGCCTTGATGCTGTGAGGCTGGGCAGTTCAGGCCCAGGTCACACCTGCAAGGAGCCTTGGTCAAAGAAAATATACGGTAAATTAATTTAAAAAAAAACTTGCTTTGGTCTTTGGAGAGGAAGCAGAAACAGCTGTATCTCATTTGGATAGGAAATCCACACCCCAGCCAGGCCTCCCCTGGATGCTCAGTGAGGCTCAACAGCGGCTGGTGCGCCAGGGAGGTAGGCTGTCAGCAGACACAATCTTTTCTCCATTTGAACAGTAAATCTCTGTGGCCTGGAGTGTGACTGCAGACAGGCAGCAGTGTGGTTTCCAGTGCCTCCCATCTGTGATGCTTTTGGTTCTGAGCCTTGGTGGGAGCTTGGGACAGGCAGGGACAGTCTCTTTCCTCCCAGTGCGGTGTTGCCCTGGCTGTGCTGCTCCTGCAGCAGGGCGAGCAAGATGCTCAGGGCAAACCCCAGCTTTCTGCCTGTCTGGGACAGCAAAAGCTGTTGGGTGATTTACAGTGTGGTGATGCCCAGCAGAAAACTTTGCTGCTTTGGTGACCTGAAACGCCACCGTTGGTGACCCTGAAGAAAGGGGCTGTGCTTCCTCTGCCATTATTTTCTAAGCTTGGGCTGAGATCAGTCCGTGGGTTGTGGAGTGATAGTTGCTATAAACATTTCATCACTGTGACACAAAAACAAACAACATCACAGTTCCTCTGGCAGCTGGGTGTGGGCGAGCCCCAACGCCCTGCGTAGGGAAGCAGAAGAGATTTTGGCAAAGACAGAAAACAGGATGGGTTTAGAAACTTAACTGCTGCTACTCCCCATCCTGACTTTGTGACATTCTGTACAGAAGAGAAAAGGAGAGGGGAGCAGAAAGGGGGCTGGGGGGCCCTTCACCCATGGGGCACAGTGCAGGCAGGAGTGGTCAGTGAGGGTCCTCTCACCCTGTGTTCTCTTGGCACAGATCGACAGACTTTAATCTGTCAGGAGACAGATGTTTCCCTGTGCCTGCAGCTGGCAAGGGAGATAGTGTGGAAGCCCTTCAGCAGGGTTCTCCTCAGGGTCATCCTTTGGGAAGGCAGCAGGCTCGGCCTCTGGACAGGGCTGTGCTCTGGCAGCCTTCAGGTCACATCTGGACTAACACATGCTGGGTGCCCGGGTCAATGCTACCTTGCTGGGACACCAACGGGGTCACTCACCCTCTCCTGCCAGTGCTTGATGGGGACAGTGATGTGATGCTTCTGCCACTTCCCTTGAGGTGGTTTTGTGTCTCATCTGTGCAGCCTCTGGCTGGGGCAGAGTGGCACAGGGGCTGTAGCTACAGGGGATTCCTGCTCTTTGCTGTGCAGAGCTCATGGGGATGAAGCCAGAATGTAGCTGGGTGGTATCTAGCACGCCACAGCTTCAGGGGTTTTTAAGGCTGATTTGTATTAAGCTTAAAGAGTTCTGATATCTTTTAGGCCACAAAAGTGTCTGCCCATGTCCTAACACCTCAGAAATCTGCCTTTATGCAGACAGTGTGGTAAGAGGGACCGTGCAGCTGATGTCAGGCAGCAGGAGCTCTGCCAGATCGCACGGGGAGAAGGGACTTCCTGTCCAGCTCTGCAAAGCAGTGGTTTGGGGAACCCCCTCTCAGCAACGGAAACAGCTCTGCAGAGCTGAAAAGGGGGTGGGGGTCAAACCTTGTTCCTGATGGGGAACAACACCTCCAGCAAACACTGAAGATACTGAAGGCAGAGGGACTCTGGGTATGACAACCAGGGGCATAATGAGAAGCGAATGGGACCATGAACTGAGGTACTGGAAACTGAGGTCTAGCTAGAGAGCAAGGAGAGGGGGGCTCAGGCTGCTCTACTCTCACCCCTTCCTGCTGCTGGTGATCCAGTGCTGGAGAGCAGCTGGGTGCAGAAAGCTCTGGGGATGTTTGCAGGGTTCTGGGTGGCTTGCCAAAGCAAGGAGAGGAAGCAGGAAAGTTGACATCAGACACCTAGAGCTGAATTTTACTTTGACACCTCTTGTGCTATGTTCAACAAAACAGGGAGAGTTTTCAAGAGGGAAGGGTGCAAGAACTTCCCACTGAAGCCTCTGCCTTCTTCTGGTCAGTCTTGTGTTAAAGACCCTGGGGGAGGAGGTCAGAGGGAGTTTTCCTCTGTGCAGAAGAACTTGGCTATTAAAGTAAAAAGGGCGAAACTCCTGAGAGGAGAGTTGCTGAGACTTCAGACCTCTTTTCTAATCCTTCCCAATTCACTTATCATATGGAAAGCCCTGCATCAGAGGGCCCGAAACACCAACACCTTTCTTAAGCATCCAACTACTGGGAGCTGACCTTGAATTTTGGCGCTACAGCCCACACACAGGTCTGCTGCTGCTGACCAGGAAAACCTGCACTAGAGCATTTGTGGGGTCATGCCAGCATTGCTGCAGCCCACCTATGCTGGCAATCTGTGTTCACAGCTCTGTGCTTGCTTGGCTCCTTTCTGCCACCATCATGGTCAGGTCATGCCTTTTCCCACTCTGCCTAACCTGATGTCCCAGTGAGGGAAGAGCAAGTGTGTATAAAATGGCCAGGAGGGCTGGGGAAGAGGCTGGAAATGTTTGCAGTGGAAAGCGTTGCAATCTGCCTGACTGCTCAGGGTGTGAATCGTTCAGGCCACCCAAGGCCTCCCTCAGAGGCAGGGAGGGAAGCTGTGCTCTGCTCTGACAGCTGCTCAGCAGATACCCCACTGTGGGAAGGAGAGGGAAAGGAGAGGGCAAGGAGAGAAGTGCAGAACTCCAGCCACCCGAGCTGGTGATGGGGCGTGGGAAGTGCTGATGCCTGGCTTGGGGGCCTGGCCAGCAGACAGGCTGGCTCCTGCCCACGCCTTCACGGGGATAAAAGCATTAAGAAAAAAACCCCGAAGACCAAAGGAGCAGTTTTTGCAGGAGGAAAGCTCACACCTTCCCCTTGGCAGAGCGGGGCTGCGGTGACATCAGGAAGCTGTGCTGCCACCGGAGGAGCAGGGACGGCTGCTATCGCATACAATCGGCATGAGGCAATGGGACGGGGCTGCCGTCATCATATCTGGCAACCCTGCACACGCAGCAGGGCCGTGTGTGGTGGCGAGTTGCCATGGCACGGGTGCAAACAGGCACCCTTGCCCCACTGAGTCACTGCCACGGAAATGACTGCGGCTGACACATCGTGCCGAAAATGGCACCACACGGGCCCGGGAACCCAGAGAGGGCAAAGTCCAGTGGCCTCTCCCAGCTAAAGCATCCCTGGCCACTCAGTACGTGCCCAGACTTTCCCTTCCCATTGTGGTCACCACTGCCATGCTCGCCTCGAATCTGCTTCAGTGGCTGGGAACCAGGGGACCAGCTGATAAGCCAGCTCTGTCCTGCTTCCTTTCTATAGAGAGGGTCCTGGAAGCTTCCAATCTCCACCATGACATCAGGCTTGTGTGCTGATGTCAGCCAGCCATTGCTGGTTCCCATCTGCCAGGATGCTATTGCTCGGGAGAGGGGTACTGACAGTGGCCTGGGTGCAGTGGGGCTCTGCTGCCAGTGGGGTGCCATCGCCATCCCTGCTGGGACAGCACGCTGGGGGCTGTCACACCATCACCTCCTTCATCTGCCCATAGCACACAGCCCATCTCTGCAGCAGGAATCCATCACCTTCCCGTGGGCTTATCCCAGCCTGGGAACACCGCCCAGGCAGCCGGCAGAGCAGATAAGTGGGGCCTCGCAGGCCAGCACCGAGCGCCCAGAGTGCCTGGGATGATCTGCCTAGCCTCCAGCTCCTGTGGCGCAATGCCAGCCCTTCACAGCACCAGGCGTCCTGTGCCAGCTGTGCCCACGGGGCTGCGTGCTGTGGGAGCTGTGGGGCAAGGGACCAGGGGATGCAGCCAGCAGGGCAGCCAGCCTCTGCTGGGGTGCCACGGGGCTGGGTTGGCCAGTGGGAGAGGTGGCACAGGGGCTCTCGGTGGCCTGGGATGGGTGAGAATCCCAGCTGCTGAGTGGTGATGTTCGCTGGCCCAGGGGTTGGTGTGTTGGCTGGGGGACAGGAGCTCAGAGGAGGGGTAATGGACAGAACCACTCACTCTGCATGCACTGGGTGATGCAGGAGAGCCCTTGTCTCGGCAGCTGCCCTGGGGAGGAAAGGCCTAGACAGAGGAATGTGTGTGGGGACAGGGATAGCTTTGAGCTGGGTTTATGGAGTGGTCAAGAAAACACAGGAAATTGGCTGCAGCTGAAGGTCCTCCTGCCTGGAGACTGCAGCAGGGACGGGAAAATAGACAAGCGATGTGTCATGGAGGGACCAGACAGCGCCCGATAGCAGCAAGGCAAGGAAAGCCAAGAAGGATGCCAAAGACAGCAGAGGATTGTCCCGGTTTGATAAGGCTCTGGGCAGTAAAAAAGAATTTTATGGGCTGTTGGAAACCAAAGGCAAGGAATCATGTGGAAATGCCAAGCCTGTTAGGAAGGAGAGCAAAGAAGTGGATACAGATTGCTGAGCTAGAACTGGACGAGGGATAAGGAAAAGGCTTTCCAGGCCATTAGGAAAGGAGGAGGTGAGGCAACAGCTGCTGGAGAAGATATTTTAGAAATCTTTATGCCTGGATAACTCACACCCAGGGGTCCTTTCAGGGCTGGCTGGAGCAGACGCCAGGATCTACAGGGCTGGGAGAGCTCTAAAGCAGCCCTCAGCACTGGAAAGGGCTGCGCTCCCCAGCACAGGAGTGGGAGGCAGGAGAGGAGTAACCAGAGTACAAACACAGTTCAGGTTGGCTGGAGGTCTCTTTGGACCACTGTGATTTCCCTCCTCATTGCAAGCAGCCATTTGGCTGCAAGAGCCTGTTCTGTAGCTGGAAGGAATTTCACATGTTGTTTCATGTTGTTCAGATACTGGTGGAAAAAAAGTAAAGGCATCATGCTAGATCCACAGTGAGCACATTAAATGGGCTATGAAGTGGGGAACTGGCCAAGAAACCATCAGTGGGGGCTGCCAGCAGGTCTCATGTCCAGGCACAGGCAGGATCCCCGCAGAGCTGGCAGAGCAGATCTGTGTCCCTGGCACAGACCAGCTGTGCTCCCTCTGTAAACCCACAGCAGGAATCCAGCTCTATGCCAGGTTTTGGTTCTGTAAATCCTGGTCACGGGTGGACTGCTCTCAGGAGCTCAGACTTCTCCCAAACAGCAGCTCCGTTTCTCCCCCACGGCCCCCCAAGGATTAATCCCTGGGATTGCTTCATTTTGGGGATTATACGCTGGGGACTCGAGCTGGCTGCATCACGCCCCACTCAGCAAGAGGCCCGCAGGAATACCTGCAGACCTGCTGCTGCCAAACCCTGCTCTCCCACCGTCCGAGGAGCTGTTCTGACTGCAGCAGAGCTGTGTTTTCGCAAGAGCCGAAGCTGGGTTTTGCAACAGCTCTGTCCACCAGGAAGGGCGGGGGAAGTTCGCAGGGCTTCCCCGGGTGTTTTTTGCCGGGGCAGGAGGCGCGTCCATGGCTCAGGGAGGTGACATGTGCGGGTCACTGCCCCGGGGAGGCCAGCAGCGTTCTGTGCCCCGAGCCATGCGCAGGCAGAATAAGCGGCAGGACCATCGGTGGTCCGGGAAATGCGGGAAGATGCAGGGACATCCACGGACACAGGTGGGGAGATGCAGGGACATAGGCAGGGAGATGCAGGGACATCCAGAGAGATCCAGGGACATCCAGGGACATCAGGGAGATGTAGAGCGATGCAGGGACTTCCAGGGAGATGCAGGGCGATGCAGGGACACGCAGGGACATCACGACAGGCAGGGCTGGCGCGCCCGCAGAGCCCCTCCCTGCTGCCAGGGGGCGCTGCGGCGGGCGGGCGGGCGGCCGGAAGGGCACTCCCGCTGGTGCGGCAGTGGCGGGAGCGGCGCGATGCGCGGGCGGCAGCGGGAGCAGCTCCGGGAGCAGCTCCGGGAGCCGGGCCCGGCGCTGCCCGCCGCCGTCGGGGCGCTGTGTCGGGCTCTGCCGCCCCGCGCCCGGCCCGCCCCCGACACCCTGCGTCGCGCCAGGTTCGACCGGCCGCAGGCGGTGAGCGCCGGCCGCTCCGCCCGGAGACGCTGCGGGGCACAGGGACAGGGCAGCGGGGACCACCGGGACACCCGAGTGCGGCTGGGTCCAGGGACAGGGTCTGGATGGCAGCGCGACGGGCACTGAGCCTTGGGCAGGCACTGCGTGCGGGGCTGCGGTGCGGTCCCAGCTCGGTGCCGTCTCTTTTCGCTGTGGTCCCTGTTCGGTGTGGCCCCAGCTCGGTGTGGGCCCTGTTTGGCGCGGTCCCTGTTCAGTGTGGCCCCAGCTCGCTGCGGGCCCAGCTCGGTGTGTGCCCGGCTGACCCGTGTTACGGACCTCTCAGCAAACTCGCTGCTCTCTCAAGGGCTTTGTCTTACCGTCGTTAAGGCTTGGTATATCACCCTAGGCTGCGACACCTTCTCAGTGTCACCTGAGGTTTGCTGCCCTTTACCGTACCCCAGCTTGGGTCTTGCTGCTTTCTCTCCGAGGCCTCCAGCTGGCACACAGCGTACCTCCCTTCCTCGACTATTTTAAGTATTTTACGAGTGTTGACTGAAATTCCAGACGTAAGAATCACTATTTGAGTTTGTCAGCATGCTGTCCTTGTGCAGCCAAGAAATGATTCCCAGTTCCAGCTCATTCTGTGGTGCATCTTGTTTGTGAGTTTCTGACACTGTCATGGTCAGATCTTACCAGTGTGTTCAAGTGCTTGTTTGACTACGGGTGAGCTGTGCCATATGTGGTTGTATCAGAGGAGATTTTGGAGTGCTCCTCTACACATGAGTCTCACAGTAGAAGTGCTGGGTGTTGCTCTACGGCCAGCATTAGCCCTTTTCTTTCTGGGTGCTCCTTTCTGTAGATTCTGTGTTCATGAGGCAGCCAGCACATGAATCTGCCTGATCAGATGGTGTGGGCTGAATCAGCAGGTGTGCTGTTCCATGTGTGACGTTCAGGTATGGGCTTAATTGCCTAATTAAGATTAAATAATATAGCAGATATTTTTTCCTCCTGATCTCCCCTTCCACTCCTCTCTTTTGCAGAGCGTGGACTTCTGGAGGTTGCTGTATGTGCTTCTGAAGCAGATCCACGGGGGCAGGTGGACAGAGTCTGATGCCATAGGTAACATCATTCTGGCTGACTGCAGTTTCCATCTGTCGTGGGGAAGGACTGGGACTGGTTTTGTAGCACCTTTGGCTCCTTGCTCCCTGTCATGAATGCTCTGTTTTGAACACCTGTGCCACCAAGGTACTAGGCATCAGGTTTACTGAGAAGCAAATGTGCTGTGAGGCAGGTTTGCTCCTCTTTGACGTGCTTTGTCCTGGAAACTGGGATGTTTCCACAGGCTCTTGCATCCCTGTGACATTTTATTGCAGGTAAATCTCTGCAATGATGTTATGCATTCTCAGTATCTGCGAAGACAGAATTAGATTTGATTTTCCTTTGGTTCCTTCTTTTCCCATTCCCATTTTCATGATTCTGTTGGTACTTTTCTATCCAGTCCTGTGTCAGAGCCAGTAATTGTGACCTAAGAACCATAAAGGTAGTGTTTTGGATTGAAGTTCAAGACAAAACAAGAAATAGACTCTGTGATTATTTTAAGAGGAGCTGTGAATAATGTCTTTATGGACAGGGCCACTGCTCCAGAGAGGAGTTGAATTTAGATTGGCTTCTCAAAATAGAAGTCTATTTACTTCTAAAATGTATGTTATTCCAAGTACAACACTACTCCCCATCCTCTCTCTTGAAACATGTCTATCTAGAGCCTTTTCACTGTGTGAGAATTGTGGTGAATCAAGGTCTCCTCATAGCAAATCCACTTAATACTCACTTTTGCCCTTGAAAGCAAAACACCCTAAACAACACTGTATAAGCCATTGAATAGCTGTGAGTCTGGTGCCTCTGCAAATGGAAATAAGAAATGTTAAGCGTTGTGGAATGCAGAGGAAAACCAGCATAGTTTTGCTGGTGGCTCAGCAGGAAGTCCTGTTACTCGCAGGATTGCTATTTTTCATTTGGCTGTTTTTATTTTTCCACTCACCCACAATCTGCTGTGTATGGCAGGTCTGTTTATTGACTGTCTCCCACAGCATTATGGATGTGGTCCTGCACATGAGCAACCTTATTGGATCCTGGCTGCTCCCATGCTAATTGCCTGTAGCATTTGGGGACAGAATTTCCAAGTGCATGTGGCAGGTTCCTGGCTCTAGAGAGAGCAAACACAGCCTCCACTGGTGTATTGTGAGGTAGCAATGTGTGGTTCTGCTGAGAACTGCTCAGCTGGTTTCTGAGAAACCTTTTTAGTCACAACTTGGTGATTAAAGCTGAAATTTAGGCTAGAGAGCTGTACTGTTTTTCAAATGACACTAATTACTTTTGCTTGGCAAGTGAATGAGTTGTCTGCTGTGAACACAATCAATATTTTACTGCTTTTCTTCTCTGCCCCAGCTCTGGTCTCTTGTGTATTTAATGCAAATGAAATAAGCCTTGGGCATAGGCACTAAATAACTTTCTCAGGTTTGTGTAGGATCCCTTTGCACAATAGGGAATTGAAAGAGATTCCTCTAATCCAAGTCTAGTGCCTTAGTCCACAGATCAAGCTTTCCTTTTCCTTGTCCTTTTTGTACAACCTCTTAATTACCTTGGTTGAAACAAGGGTAGCAGCATTTGCCAGATCCCTGAGGAAGGCTGTGAAGACTCCTTTGGTGTAGGGGTTGCTGTGTGCACAGAAACAGCTTTCTGGAAAAGAGAAGCCATTCTCCACAGATCTTGTATCCTTTATTTTTCAAAAGGAAACACTGATCTTTGGCTGGTTCAAGAATCCCCAGTGAAGCCTGCCAGTCAGTGGTTCTAAAATTCTGCAGCTGGCTCCTGGTTTCTTGTTCTGTGAGAATCTTTTTTTCACACAGTGAAAAGCACTTAACTGTAAACTTTGGTGTAAACTTACTGTAAAATCCAGCCCCTTAAACATGTCACAACAGTGGGTCACTGGACAGTGGAGAGTCAGAGTGAGCTGTATGAATGCTCTGGATGTAACCTTGCTGGTGAAATCATGATTAATGGTTTTGTGCTGCTTGTGCTTCACAGGGGCTGATGAACTTGGTTAACAACCTGTCAGCCACACCAGGTAGCAGTGCAATATGCATTTGGATAGTTGGAGGAAACACTTCTTTTCTGGAATTGCTGTTCAGTTTTTATAGCATGGGAAAGAGGTCTGGATCTGCAGTAGATTCTTGTTTGTTTGACAAATGTAGCAGAAAATGTTGTTCTGAAGGAGTAGTTTCCTATAATACCACTACCTATGCAGGTGTTTCTTGTCTGAGTGCATCATTTATCTGTCTCTGTGCTTGTACTTGGTTTGTAGTTTCTTTCCATTTTAGCCTGCCAGGCTAGTGCATAGCCCTTGTTGGAATATCATCTTGTAAATCACTGATCATTTTTGTCAGGACTCACAGTGGAAGAGCACAGTTTTGAGTATAGTTTTAAGTGGGCTGAACCCTGAGGTTCATCCCCAGCTTGGTCTTACTTGCTGAATATACTTTTATAAATAATATCTGTGGAAAAGGGGATTAGTTGCAAGCCTTGTGAAAGTCTTTCCGCATAAATTTCCTAATCCTAATGCTATAAGAAGATGTCAGAGAGGTGTCTGGTGTTATCTTCTATCTGAGTGATGTTTTTTCCTCTTGGTTGCACATTACAGAAGAATCTATCTCGGTCCTGAGTACTCACATAACCTTTGCTCCCATTTATACTTTAGCCTTTTAACTTGAGCACTCCAGAGATTAGGAAAACTAAGGGACTTCTCGGAGGTCACAGGAAGGCTCTTTGAGCCCCAATTCCAGATCCATGCCCTGACTGCTCCCTCCCAATTCCTGCCTGGTACACCAGCTGTACCCTCTCCTGTGAGGGCAGCGTGTTGCAGAGGGAGACATGAAAGAGGGGGAGAGAAAGGACCAGAACAGCACAGAAACTCAGGTGGTAAATTGCCTTGGTGGATCTGGCCTAAGTGATACATCAGAGCAGGGAAATGGTGATAAAAGAAAAAAACAACCACCTGACCTGGTCTCCTTTCCTCCACTTTGATATGTGATTTTTTGAGGAGCTCCTTGAACTGCAGATGGCAGCATGTGATGCTTATTTGCTTTTAAAAAGGAGGAAAGCATGTACTGATTATCCTTCCTTTTGGAGTGTTTCTGCCTTTGCCTGTTACAGCAGCATCTTTCTTGACAAATGCACACAAAAAAAAAAAAAAGGAAAGGATGACATGAAAACCGTGCTCATGTAAGAATGTTCATGAGTGATCGAAATAAATCTGTAATATCTCCATCCTCCTCTTGTGCTTGAGGAATTGGGGTGCACATCTACAGCAAGATTTTTAGCAAGCCATAGGCATTTCTGCCACCCTGGCATGGGCAAGGGAAGCTGCTTTTTTCATTCACAGGTTCTGTGGAAAGAGCCAATGGAGTGATCAAGGTCTTCTGCTTTGTAAGAATCCCTAAACTGCATGAAATGTAGATTCCTCTAGCTCCACCCAGCTGTGACAGCTGTCAAAGTGAATGCCCAAGAGAAAGAAAAGAGCAAATCTAGCAGGATGCTTTCACGGCATGGGGGAATATTCCTTCAGCCTCTAGCAGTTTACATCTCAGACTTTCCAATCTGGAGAGGATATGTTTGTGTTTCATAAGTTTCCATGAACTGCTGTTCTGTAAATCCAGTTCCTCCTTGAGCCTGAGTGACTCTTAAGAGTCCATAGTGTCCCACAGTGAGCGATTTCAGAATTTTGCTACATATGTGAAGAGCATTTCTTTCATCGTGTTTTGACTCACATGCTTGCTAACTTTGGTGGCTCACAGTTCTTGTGTTGAGTGTTGTGCAAACAAGTCCTCCACTCTTCACCCATTGCACAGCACTGAGGATTTTGAAGAGTTTTGTCATATCCATTCTTGCTCATCTTCTTGGCCTGCTTCATCGCTTCTTACAATGCAGCTGTTCTGTACTTGTGATAGTACTTGTCCTTTCTCTTTATTTCTTTCCCAGTCTTCTGTAGCCTTTATGGGAGAGAAGAAATAACCGTCACAGTGGGCATTTGTGTTCTGTTTAGTGTCCTTGCTAGGTTTCTCACACTGAGTTTGCCTTTGGATGCCTGTCAGAACCAATTGTGATACTGTCATTAAAAACCTTATCACCTGAGATTGTGTTCCTGAGCCCACTGAGCAGTTCCAGGCCCACTCTTATGTTGTAAGTCAGTAATGTTAGGAACGTTTCTTTCCTTGTGCACATAATTTTTCATTTTTTCTAAAAATACTTTTATCTGACTTTTTAAAGCTTGGGCTCAAGGTTCTGCAGTCCTTCATGATCTGCCTGCATTCTTTACTACTAATATCACATCAGTACCAAGTTTTCTGTCACTGTCGCATTGTCTAAGTGTCATTTTGAGTTGGTTGAACAGCAGCTGTTTAGCACAGAGCCCTCACATGAAACTATTGTTTGTTCCTGCCCTCTGGTTCTTGTCTGCTGGGCACTTGTCATTGATTCAAGGGCTTTTCCTCTCCCTCCACTCAGTGCCTTTGTGGAAGCTGAATCCCAGTGGGAAGTCTAAATGTCTTGCATTAGTTGAGTCTTCCTTAATCAGTTTCTTCTTGTTTGCCCTCAGAGAACTCCAGGAACTTTTTGAGCAGGTCTTCCTTGTACAACTGTTGTTTCTTAGCCAGTATGTGTTGTTTTCATTGCCCTCCTAATTATGCTCTTTGTTCTGCTTTTTGCCTTAGTACAGAGCCAAAACTTACTGGGCAGAACATTTTTTAATAATATCTTTCTCTATGTTTCCTCAGTATTTTACAGTCCTGCAGTGCTTGTCTTGTAGCTGTCAGGTAACATTTGCTGGTGTGAAGGAATATGCATCAGAGCATTTCTGAGAATTTAATAGCCCATGTACTGTGCTGCATTATCTCTGCTCTCTGGTGCTCAGAGATTTGCAGCAGGCTGTGAAACTCCTATCTCTAAATTCCAGTTTAGTTAAGGAGTGAAGTGATTCAGGGTGTTTACTAATTCATAGCATGCTTGGTGACTCATAAAAAATGAATAGGTGAATTGGAGTCCCATTGTAGTGGGGGTGGCTAGTTCCCTTTGTTGATTTCCAAGAGGCAGCTACTGGTCTTGATCTGAACTTTGTATTTCTTCTTTCCCCTGAGCAGTAGTTCCTGTAATCAGAATGGGGCAGTATAAAGAAGGCTTTTAACCTTTCCCTCCTGTCCTTCACCACTTGTTGATAAAGACTAAGTCCTACTGTCTTCCTGAGGCTGGATTTAAAGTGCTGCCCTCAGCGGAGGCCGCAGTTCTGGAGCAGAGTGGCTGAGTGCCTGGCTGCAGTGTGTTCTCCCTCTCAGTTGTTGTTGTGTTCTTTCAGGGGCCCAGGTGAGGTTTGTGAAGTCGGCGCTGTGGTACCATGGCTACGGCCGGCCCCAGCTGCAGCGGCTCCCCGCCGACGGCTCCGCGGGCAGCCGGGAGCTGCTGCTGGCCTTCTCCTGGCTGCTGCACAGGCTGCGCCTCCTGGAGCGGCTCCTGGCTCGGAACAGACTGCGGACTGGGGATGAGGCCTCTGTGTGCACGGTGAGCATGGCTGTGTCCTTCCACCCTGTCCTGTCCTCGAGTCACCTGTAAGAGCAGCTGTGTTAGCACCAGCGTGTGATGGGTGCTGTCGTGGTGCCTTGGCAGATACGTGACTTCAGCTTGAAGAAAGGCCAGCATCAATTTTCTTTCCCTTCTCTAAGCTTTCTGTGTGCAGGTCATCTGGGTTCTTTCTGTTCATCAAACTCCACCCCTGCCTGAATTCCCTGATTTCTGTTTCCGGTATAGGTGAGACCACTGTGGAGGAGTCCAAGTAAGTGAATCTCCTCAATCTCTCTGCTTCTGGGTTTTGAGCTCCAGACTGAACCATGAGTTCTGCAGGGCAGGGAGACAGCAGTGAATGCTGGGTGTGTTGGCACTGTTGGGTAGAGCAGGTAAGGGTAAGGCAAATAATACTTTTTGCAAACAACAAGGTCTCAAATGGTGGGTCCTGCTCTTGAGGTAACTAATGACTTTGTAACTTCTTTGAGAACACAGTGGAGTATGTTGTTTTTTCCATTAATAAAAGCTGTTAGTACATAGAAAGTCTGTTCTGAAGTAACCATCATCTAGTCAGACACTAATTACTGCTCAGTCTGCCTCAAAATGACAGGCTCACAGAATTTCTTAGTTTTTTGGCAAAGGACATTGTAGGTTGGAAACCCTACCTGCTGATAATCTTGTAGTGTCTAAGATCTGTGGTCTTTCATGAACCCATATATGTTTTTTCCCTGGTTTTCTAAAGCCTAAAGGGAACAGCAGAGCAGGAAAGTGAGTTTGGAAAGCTGCAATATAAAAACAGTGTCTTCAGAAGGAAGACACTTGTACAAATGGAAAACAGTTCAAAGGAAAGAATCCTCTATAACAACATTACGAGTATTTTGAGGAAAGGGACCACTCTTGCTGCACTACAATTATTTGCTGCACAGAAGAAGGAGCACAAGAGGCTGAGCTGTGAGTGGCAGTGCCATCCACTTATGTGAAGAGTGCCTTGAGATTTCAGAAAAAAAACAGTGCTGGAGAACTTTTTACTTTAAACTTCTCTTTTACCTTTTTCTTGTTTTTCATCTGTGGTAGCAGGGGTATTTTTTTTTTGTGTCCTTGATTTCTGTTACAAAAGAGTGACAAGTGAAATGTGACATGAATTCAGGGAATGGGGTAGCACCTGTTATTTTGTCTGAAGGCTTTAATTTTTGCATTTCCCAAAAAGGGATGAAAGAACTATGGTAATACAATGTTATCTTTTATGGCCACACATACTGGTGTGTCTTTCACTGCAGTTCTCACCTGCTGTACTTGTGTTTCTAAAAAGCATGGAATGCATATGAAATGTTTTACTCAGTAACTGTCCAAAACAGTATTTGGAAAGGCTTAAGAGTCTGATTTTTTTTTTAATAGACCAGAAAAAAATTGTATAGACTGGAAGCTGGAGTTAGCTTGTGTATGTAAAGCTCATTGTATTAAGGGAAACATTTTTTGTATAGTTTTCATCCAGCAGTTTTCATGTTCCAATAAAAATAGATATTTGCAAGAAAAAAAAAAAAAGAAGAATGTAGTTACAGCATAACTGGTGGATTTTGTGAATCTCCATCACAACAAACCTAAAACAAATGGAATTTTGAGGGAGAAGTCTTTTATTTGATCAGCTAGGCATTGCAAAACCAATAAATTCAGCCTTTAGGAACCAACCAAATGATGATCTAGGAATTGGCAAGGATGGAAGGAGGTAATGGTGGGTGAGGAGGAGATGGATGGGTCACACACCTCACTTTGGTCAGTGAATCAGCTCCTTGTAAACCACTCATGAAAGCCTGTTGTTTCATAAAAGTGTTAGGTTTTGTTGCTGTTAGATACTGTTATTTGCTGGCTGTTGTTATTTTGTGAGATAACCATGTGGCAAAGCCTGCTCATCAGCCAGGTGAGGTTGTCACTTTGCTACCTGACATCTTGTAAGTTAACACACCAGAGGTGTAGTCTCTGCAGTCTTAACTCTCTTCTATTTCAGTAAAGTGAAGGAAAAAGGTGAAATAAGAGGATGTGCATGGCTGAGATCTCTGCCCAAATGAGCGAAGTGTGAAAGCCAGTACTTGCTGGAAAAGTACATCTGTCGGTCTACCAGTGGAAATAAATTTGGAGAGAATCCTTACCCTTTGTCCTCATTTAAAAGGAAAGGAGTCTCAATAACTGTAGGCATAGCTCTAGTTCAAACTGAAATTCATCTGGTTTGCTTTTAAAATTTTGTCTGAAGTCCACAAAGATGAACAGGGTCTGTTGTGTGAGAAGAGAGAATAGAGCTAATCCCCAAATTAAGTGTGCAATCATGTTCTGACTATTCTTTCAGCCTAAGTTTAAAACAAAGCCTGCTGAATTACTGATAATGTGCCAAATACCAACATATAAAGGGCCAATTAATTTAAATAATTTCATTTCAGACTACCACACTCTGGCCTTTTTTTCCTGTGCAGTTCCTTAGCAACATGGTTTTCTTTCCCTGCAAATTGAACACTTCCATCAGCTCTAAAGGATTTTTAGAGGTACAAGGGTATTCATGACACATGATGGACAAGGAGCTCAAGCTCTGTGTGGAATTTTTAATCTTTTGATCCTGAGCTGGGAGAAACTTCCACAAGCTTTTACATGCACTTACATCTTCAGAATCAAAAGTTAAGTGATTCCTGAAATTATAAACTCAAAGATGATGAAAGAGATGGTAGGAGGTAGTGCTAATGTAGTCAGAACTCACTGTGAGGTAGCAGTGGTAAGGACAGGCATGGGTTGGTAGCTTGGGGCGGTTCTGGGGGTTGGCTGCCTTTGTGTGTTAGGTAAGAGATTCCTTCAGGACACTTCCAGCTCCTGTTTTTTGGCAGGGCAGTGCTGCAGTCTCTCCTGAGCCAGGATCCTGGTGCCTGTGGCAGGTTGCCCCAATGAGCAGGGCTGAAGGATCCTTGCCTAGCTGTGCTCTCTTCTAGCATGTGAAGTTTGTAAACTGAAAGGGGAAACAGTTAAAGGAGTAAACTGTGTTGCTGTGCAGGAGGGGCAGGAAGGAGGAGATCAATAATCCATGATAAACTTTAGAGCTGGGCTGCAGCAGTTCAGGTTCTCTGAATTTACTGTGCTCATCTGTCAGCAGGTTGGTGACTCCAGAGGCAGTAAGTGAAAGTTTAAACCTTGCATGGGCCAACTCTTTAGAAGAAGTAATCACGAACTCTGTTAGATCTATAAAGACTTAAGTACAATCTGAGTTGGAGGCTCACATCAATGTATGAAATGTCTGCTTGGGAATTCTCGCCTGTTAATTGCATTAAAGCACTGGGCCAGTAATTGATGGACATGGTTTTTTCAAAGGCTTTTGACACTCCTTGTGGATTTCCATCTCAGATATGCTCTGCTGTGATGGCTGTCTCAATGTCTTCTGTTGCTTTGGTGATCATGTACAGGCAGTTATTCTCAAGTGCCATTTATTGATTCCTATTCACACATAACAAATCCTAGTGTACAAGACACAGCTGAAAACCTGTAGCTGAAACTGTCTCCTTCACTGAACTTACGAGGCACACCTGGCGAGTTCTCATTCTCTCTGAGAAGCATATAATTGATATAAACTTGCCTTTTTAGCACATTCAGTATTTGACTAATTTGTATTTACTTCGCTTTTTAAATTTCAGTGATACCATCCCAGCTTTCTCCAAACCTGTGATGGTTTGGGCAGGTAACAGCAGTACGCTGTGAGCACATATTCTTTCTGTTTCCAGGGAGGAATGCTGCCTATGCTGCTTTTATTTCTACAGCTGAAATTAATCTGTGTGCCCTGTAATTTAATTATGTGTGGAAGCTGTTGAGCTTTTTAAATGGGTGTAGTGATGTTATATCCCTCATGATCATCAGGAGATGTTGTATAAACACTGGTTCTTGTTTCCACTAATTTCTTCTGTCTGCTTCCGGCCTTCTGAGTGAAATTGGATGCCCCTCCCCTTTTGTGAATTTGTAGTAATCAACAAATAGGGCTATTATGTCTCTTGTGCTTGGAATTCATGCATGTGTCTCTAGCATGCCAAAGTGAACTCAGTTTAATTAGTTCTGGTGGGCAAAAATGAAGATAAACATGCCTTCTGACCCTTAGGTTTGCAATTTGATTAATCTTTTGTTTGTCATGGTCTAGTTTGGCTCACTGGCTATTTCCAGTATAGCGTAAGGCTTATGCCTTGGTCCAATCTTGTTGAAATGCCTTTCTTTTACAGAAAACTTGCCAGTCACTGCTGTTTCATAAACCATGTTATTGGAGGAAAGTTTTAAAGAAGGAGCTTGATGTTCCCCCCAGCAGAACACCAGGAGACCTTTGGCACTAGTATCAGTGAAAAGTAGTTTTCTGCATTTTTTTTCCACATCTTCATCAATTCCAGTGAGGATAGAGGAGGGAATTTTATTAACCTTATTGATTCTGACTCAGAAGCGTAATTACTTTCCAGATCTTTATGGGCTATATTAGTCTGTCAGCTTTCATTTTTTGGTTTTCCTCCCTTATTACCTCAGCTTACACTTCTGTTCTCTTTGTCCTCCTGTCTTCCTCGTAACTCCCACCATTTATGTTTTTGTCCTTTTCCTGCTGTTACTGATGCTGGATTCAGTAGCTGCTAAGGAGCATTCTGTTTTTTTAACAGCTGTCTGTGAAACCTGAGCAGAGGGCGCAGCATCCCTGAAGTTTCTCCTGCAGAATTTTCCTCACCTCAGTGTGGCTGACAAGTCTGTTGTAGCATACTTTGAACTTGTCATGGTTCCTTCTTCCTGTGCTACACAGAAGATGTGCAGTTACCAACATTTGTCTTTGCTTGACACAGTGAATGCACAATTAAGAAGTTTTTTTTTTCCAGACAGCATGTCAAAGTAAAACACTCTAAAAGACAAGTCTGAACTGATCAGAAAGGCTTATAATTTATTGAATTTGCTGTGTCTCTGGTAATGTCTGAATTGCAGAATTTCTTGAACTTGACATTACAGGTGATGTGCTCTGGATGGGGTTCAGCAACAGACACTTGAGCTGTGTGAGGAGAAGATGATGAGGACTGGCCTGCTAGTAGGAAGGTTTACCGTGGTCATACTGGTGCTCTGCTGAAATCCAGCACAGGGAGCTCCTTCCTTGGCGACTGGGGAAACAAGAGGGATTTAGAGATGTTTCCGTGTCTCTCCTGCCCTCCAGTGCCAGGGAGCAGCCAGTACCTTTGGTACCTTCTGGTTATCTTCACAACCTTTTGAGTTCAGTATGAACATCTGTTTTTGGTGTCCCACTCTAAGTGACCTGGGCTTAACTTACGTGAGAGGATCCTCTGAAACAAAGCACTTTTCCCTCAGGAGGACTTTTCCTTAAGGAAGGTGTGGAGAGGGGCCGGGTAGGCTCCTACCCACGGCAGAGCTCTGTCTCCTCCCTCCTGGAGGGCAGCTGCTGTTCCCCTGTGTTCCTCCAGCTCCAGGTGTGCTGCTGCTGCAGGGAGCTGCATCTTTGTGTCCCCAGGGGCTGCCCCTCTTGCCACAGTGGAGCAAATGGCTGTGGGCAAGGGGAACTACAGCTGCAGGCAGGGGAGAAAAGCAGAGCAAGGCATTATCTGTGTGTTGCACTTCATAAGCCCTGGAGAACACTCTCCTGTTGAGGTCTACCCTGTCAAGTGTTGGTCTTTGGATATTTAGTTTCCGTATTTTGTCTGAATATATAATGCAGTGAGCACTGGGATTTTAACGTTCTTTAAAACCTTGCAGCTCCAAAGATTAGGCAGTGCTGCTGAGCTCTTTTAAAGGCACAGTGCTTTTGCTGTATTGCAGAGCTCTTAAATAACCTCCCAAACGAGTGGGGAGGGATGGGATAAAGGACTGACGTGCTCTAGTGCCTCAGGCCTCTGGCTACTGCCAGAGAGGCTTGTTTGAACAAGGCAGGCATGGGTAAGAGCTGTGTTCACATTTTCTGTCTTCCCTCAGCACCTTCTCTTTTTCGCTCTTTGCCAAGAGTAAGCTCTTGGGAGGGCTGTTGTGAGTAGTAATTCTTACAAAAGGCAGAGAAATTTAAAAGCTAAAAGGCCTTGCAGAAACACAGGACTTCACTTTTTTATTTTAATTGCTGAATGCAGTATGAGCGTAACTTCGATGTGAGCACATATGTTTGTGGAAAACTTACTCTTCTGTGCAAATATCTGGAGATTTAATTGGTACATGCACCACGTGGGAATGGATTTTACACCATCTATCTTTCCCTGCATAAATCTAATCTGGATCCTGCCTTGTCTAGGAGAAAATCCAGTTGGTGTTGTTTATGGTGCTGTTCATGAAAACAGTGCTGTCCCTTTCACATTCATCTGTGCAGATTGTTCCTTTTCACATTTTCCCCTCCTGCAGATAGATATATGGCTATATTAATTAGGAGAGCATGTCTGATACTGTTATTTCTGGCTATGGTGTTTAATTAAAAAAAATAAATTATGTTCTGTTTAAAGATGTGTAATTACAGAAGTTAACATATGTTATGTCACATCAAAACCATTGTCTGAATTATGAGCGGTTCGGAACGAGCGCTCAGTAAAAGCTGCAGAGGCACTTTATTGGCTTGATTTATGTGATTGCCTTACCTTTCCTGAGCCCTGCAGTGAGGATCTAAATATGGTCCTACCCACCTTTGTGATAGCAGGCTGTGTGCTTAGTGTAGTTAAGATCTGAGTGGAAACTGAGCAAATATTTTCTGTCCAGACCCAGAGTAAGTCCAGTGCAGGTGAGCAGTGGGCTGGGAACGTGCATTGGAGGGTTCAGCTGGCAGCTGCTTTGTGTTGCCCTGCTCAAGGATTAGTGTCAGGGAGTTCACCTAGTGCATCTATCCATGGGTTAAACATCTTATCCGAGTTCCAGCAGGCTTGTTTCTCCATGGGTAGCATGAACAGCAGGTTGTTTGCTGGTTGTCCAGATGTGGAGGCAGAGATCTGGTGCTTGGAGGGATTTGGAAGATGCCTGGGAAAGCCACAGCTCGGTGGGGAAGAGCTGGGGTCTGTCCTGGGCCGACAGGTGGCAGCTCACAGTCAGAAAAGAGCATCTCTGGGGGAGGCAGCCCTGCCATCGCCGTGTTTTACAGCAGTGCAGGCAGCACAGCCTTTTCTTTTCCATTGCCTGCACAGGGCACAGTGAATTTATTAAGGTAAAGATTTATAACCCTTAAATATTCCTGTGTCAGTAGGAATAGTGTAGAAGGTCTAGATGAAGTTGCACAGCAGATTGTTTCCTCTGCAGTCCTGCTTATGGCATATTGCTGGATCTGCAAGGAATTTTGCATTAAATCGGTTTTTGGAGTTTGTGTCATTCAAAGGTTATGAAGAGAGCAAGATCTACCCTGTACCAAGTCACTAAAATCCTCAAACAGGGCAAGTAGCAGAAAAAATGGTTCCTTCTCACACGTCTGCAAACACACTGGTGCCTGTGTTGTTCTTTGATAAAGTATTTATATGATGAAGTACTTGTTTAATTTATCTCCATCCACTGTTGGTACACCTGCTCTCTGATTTCTAATAACGTGGGATTGCTTTGTATTTCAAACCAAAAAAGAACAGCTTCATTTCTGCTGTTGAAGTTGAAACTCCTTCATCTTTAATTTCTCTCTAAGCATATTGGATGCAAGTTGTTTCCTCAGATGTATGGAATGTGACTGAGAATTGATACAGCACCATGTCTTTTTTGTACTTTCCTTTCTCCCACCCCTTATTCTTTTCCTCTGAGTACTTTCATATCTGATGGCTTTTTTCAGTTCACTGTATTTCATGACTGACTGACTTGTCTACTCAGAACAATTCTGCAGTGGACTTTGGCAGTGTTGGGTTTTTTTTATGCACTTGCTGCATTGTCTAACCACAAACCTATTCACACTTTTTGGGAATGATCTGACACCTTTTTTTTAATATAATTTGACTTGAAATAGCTTGGGATGGAATGTTTGGGGCAAAACTTCTGTGTTAAAGACTGAATTCTAGGCTGCTTTGCAAAAACGTTAAATATATGCTTTTGGGACAATAAACCATATTTAGGTCTTGACTAAGCCAGAGCTGTATTTGTGAGTCTAGGGCAGGTTTTGTAGTTTGTAAGCTACCTTAACTGGGATGGTGATGGGTGGTGTCTTGGAATGTAGATTTGTTCTGGGGCTTAGCTGTTTATTTCTCCTGGATCTTTTACCCCAGGAGAGCTGGTTCTGCTGAAGTGTGGCCAGGGTGATAGTTCAGAAAGTGGCTTGGAGAAAGCTCATGTAAATATATGCTTGTCACTTTGATCAGGCTTGTGCTTGCTTTTCTTAGTCTTGCCAGTGAGTGGATACTGAAAGGTTTTAACAGCAGTACTTGGAGCTTTTAGGATAGAAAGCTCCCTTGGGGTGAGTTATGGTGGGAGTGGAAATGAGGAGTTTCATTCTATTTTCTGCTTAATTCATTTTCCTCAGTTACACTGATCAAGGGTGCTCTGGCAGGTCCACATCACCCAGTTTGACCAGATCAGCTCAGGTATCACCAGTAATGGGAGAAAACCTCAACATGGTGATGAGGGCATTGATGTTTGCTCATGTGACTTTTGTACTGCAAGGCTGTGGCACCAATTCCTGTAGTTGATCCAAGCACATCCCTTCTCTGAAATGGAATCAAAGAGAAGCATTAATTGCAGCAAACAGTTTGCAAGTGAAAATGCTTCTCTGGGAAGTGGCTGTGGAATGATCTCTTCCCAAAGTGGTGTGGAGCATTCCAAGTGTGAGAAGGCTGTTGAGGTCTCTGGGTAGTTGCCTTGGCTGCTGTCTTTATGAACTGGACTACAAAATATGCTCTGCTGTATCTCAGAGTGAATGTAGGTGTGTACCTGCATAGCTGCGTAGATTAGATAAATTCACAGTGATACTCAAAGCAAAGCCTGTGGCTTGGGCTGGTGTTTTAGAAATTTTTTCACCTACTGGGAGAGCAGTAAATAGTCTCAGATTGTAAAGATGGGACTGGAAATTGAGGTCACAGTATAATATGCAAGACCTTTTTTTTTTCTACCTTGTTTACTTTATGCCGGGCTAAGTATTTCATAGCAAAAGTAATTTTTTTGTGCAGTTTGTGAAATAAATAATGGAGAAATCCTGTTAAAAATGCATTGGCTGGCTTCCTTATTTTAATATTAATAAGGCAGGTTGCTACAATAAAATTAGCTCTGCATGGTGTTTGTCACTGTACTGCCAAAGCAATCGAGTCTAATGCCATTCTGTCCTGAAATAAATCCCCAGGAGAGCAGTATTTGTGCTGTTCTGAAACCTCTAAACAGGGAAGTTGGAGTAGAACAGTAAATTATGGACAATGCAAATTTTAATCTGGGATTCCCAAGTTCGGCCCTGTGGCTTTCTAGCTGCTTATGTGAGATGTTTTAATGTTCTTTACACAGGGGTTTTCTCTGCTGCCGTGACTAATATCCAACTGCTTGGTTTATCATGCTAATGGATAGCTTGCTAAATATATCTGTATGCTTTCCTGCTCCAGAAACCATCCTGTTTGGGGCAAAACAGGGTTTTACCCCAAAAAACTGTGGTGTACTTAGCTTGACTCCAGTGTCCTGGAACACAGTGCCTTAGATTAGGAGCCTGGAGGCAAAGGAGCAGAGGAAAACCAGGGACACTGGAGTTGGCACAAACTCTTTTCTGTTCTTTAATTTTTGTTTTTTTGGTTAAAGAGTAATCTATGCCTTTTAAAGGAGAAGCCCTCTAACAGGCCTGCACCTCTGTGATTTATAGCATGTCTTTATCTGAGCAACAGAGCAAAAGGGAACAAACCTGTAATATTGACACAGTTTGGTATGTGATCAGAGCAGCATTTTTGTGCTTATAAATAATAGGAACACTCATTGTAATAGAGGCCCTGTCAGGTGGAGATATTTAGGTTAAAACAAGAGTTAGGGGATTATTTGATCATGGTTGTAGACACTTCTGTTGAAATCTGCATTTAAGGCAAGATTAAATCTCTTCATTTTACAGTTTGCATTGTTAGTTTAGGATCCAAATTGGAACTGTATTCAAGCTTTGCCTGCCAACTGGATCTTTTTAGGATTTTATTGAATGTGGAAATGTGTGAAGCAGGGAAGTACGTACGTTTAAATACCATCAAGGTCTATGGGTCCAAATATCTGCCTAAGTGTTTTCTTGAAAACAGTCATGTTTCAAGTAGGCTTTTTAAATTTCCACTTAAAAGAAATGTCTTGAGAGTCTAAGAACTAGGAGACACTTCCTTTCAGAATGGCAAACATCCATTCTGAATAACCAGGTCTTTGCAGTTCTGTGTTATTCCTACTTCTGATGACATGCTGTAGTAAAAATGTTTGGAATGATGGGTTGTGTTTATTGTGTGTAATTCCTATAGGCTGCATGAAATGGAAAGCCTTACTTTAAATGGTATTACTGGCATCAGAAGTAAAACTACCCATGTCTTCTTCCCCTTTTAATTTGCCATCTGCAGGAGTCTTAGCTGAAAACAGAGAGATCTCTTTGTACATGTGAATGATCTCTTTGTGCAAGGGGCTGGGGGAGGTGGAATTCCCCGTGTTCCTGGGAAAGAGATATGACAGAAATGTGCTGCAGAAATTTCCTGCAGAAAATGAAGGTGTTGGCTGTTGTTAATTTTTTGTCTGCAGCAGAAGGAAAGTGGGACAAGATGAACAAATAAAAGCTCTTTGCTTCTCTGTTCTTCCTTCCAAATTACTCTAGAAAAAGGCAAACCAAGCAAGACAGATGATACAACTGTAGCTGGAAATGCCTCTGTGGAGTCCTGGCCTCTGCCAGCTGCATGATTTTTTCTTTTCCTCAGTCCTGCCAGATGGGAAATGCTGGATGGCAAAAAGAAAATAGCTGGGCAAGCACAGGCCCACAATTTTGTCCCTATGTAAGTTATTGATTTACAAAATAGGGTCTCAGAAACACACTGTAGGAGCTAAATCTGCTTTTTATGTTCTTTGACATATTAGAACCTAGTCAAAATACAATTTTTCCCATCTGGGTAAAGAACATGCTTGCTGTCTCAGGAACACTGTGTCTTCCTGGATACGGAAAATGAAAGATAAGAGGGGAGACAGCTCACCACATCACAGCTGAAAAGCTGATATTTATTCCACACTTCTCTACTTGTTTAGGCTGTTCCCAATCCTGCATTCTAATTTCTCTGTACTGCTGGAATTGACTTCATTTTAGGGTGATTTTCTTCTTCTTTGGCCTGTGTCTCTAGTATGTTCATTACTGAATGACTTGAAAATGTTGAAACTAGTTCAAACCAGTCTGGTATTCTTTGCTGCTTTCAGTGTGAAGATGAGCTGCCCAGCAGCCTGGAAGGTGCAGCTGAAGCAGGGCCTGAGGACAGAGTGGATGTTCGATACCTGCAGTGGTTAAACGGGAGGCTGAGGTTGCAGTGGTGCAGTTTGCACGCTCAGCACCAAGAGCAATGCAAACTTTTGCACAAGGTAAATGATTCTTCTAACTCACTATGACATAGTTTATTATTTAAAAGCCTTGTCAGCTAGAGCTAAATATACAAATTATTCTTATTTGCTAGTTCTGCATTTTCTGTAGATAAGAATGAATTACTCTGAATATAAGCACTTCTGTCTTTGCCCAGCGTGGCAGAACCATGAGAAAATGTGGTATATTCAGTGTTTGTAAGGTTGTAATTGTATAAAAGTCTCTTCTGCAGGTTGGCACATTAGTCACTTCTGCACACACAGGCTGCTGCTGTTTTTCTCAGAAAATGCCTGGTAGAAACAAGACAGAGCATTCTAGTTCCCCAGACAAGAACTAGTGAGGCAGAACTCTAAATTCACTTGAAATGTGGATTCAAAATGTTAAGCATAAATATTGAAAGTAATGGCAAAATAAAATGCAAAATCTCTTTCCAAAGTACTAGGGGACATCTCAGCAGAACACAAAATTTGCCTGCTTTTAAATCAGGAATCAGTAATAGTCTCTACACTGCTAAGGTTCCAGTTCTCTTACCACTCATGAGTGTTTAGATGCCTGTCTAATCACAGACATCTGGGAGCATTATGTCTGTTTAGGATGGAACCAGCCTTCAGTCCCAAAGTCGACAGTGAGGGTGACTCCAGAAACAAATTTAAAAATACAGTTCTTAAGATACTCCTAAATGTTATTAAGTATTGCTTTCCCTAGGTCCCATTTCTCCATTTATATCTCTTTAGATAACTTAAATGGAGCCAGCTATTACTGTACTCAAAACTTCCACCTTAGTCTCAGAATACCTTTTTCTGAGACTAAAAATAGTTTGGGGAAATTTCTTCCCAAAGTACACATCAAAAAGTTGTCAGAATCGTCTTCACCTTTGAATGAAGATGCCTTCCTGGTTTTAATCCTGTGTCTGACAGAGCAGTGCTAAAAACTATAATGAGGTTACATTTTATTCTTTCCATGAGCTGATTGCTAGGGCAGATGTCTGATTGACAGCCCTAGGGAAGAGGGATCAGGTGCTGTGTGTGCAGCATCTAAAATAACGTTTTGCTTCTCACTGACCACAGCTGAGGTGCTTCCTTGATGTGGGAACAAAGGTGGCAATTCCCTCTAAGTGCCCGTGCAGTCCTTGACTTTTTGCACGGTGATCACAGACCGTGATGGGGTTGGGAGGGGTGAATCTCAAATGAAATGATTGGCATCTTCTCCCCCTGATAAACTGCCTCTATTTAAGGTATGCTGGTTTTTCTAGTAGGTGAGGCAAATGCCTCCATAACCCATCATCAGTGCTCTGATTTATGGGAGACTTGACAGTAACAAATCATTAGGCAGCTCCAGTGCCTCAGCTTGCAGTTAATGAGGCCAAGGAAGAATTAAAAGCAGGTCAAACCTGGGAGCTTGAGTACAGAGATACTCTCAATGGTCCAAAAGGCACTGAGGTGATGAAGAGATGTGCTGATGGGGCAACATGCTAAACTTATTGACAGGGGAGATGAGAGGTGATGACCCTCCTGTGGAAGTTGTACTTTGAAATAAACTTGGACTTTTTTTTTTTTACCCCTTTGAGGCTGTCTAAGGCAAAATGTGTGCTGAAGTTAGGGCAGTCAGGCAACTACATGAGACAGGTTAAGTTATGCTGCAGGTCCCTGGACAACAATTCCCAGAATCTGGAAGAATAAGCAGGAGGGAGAATTGTGTCTCTGTTCATCCAGTTTCCCAGAGCTGTCACTGCTGCCTTCTCCAGCAGTCATTGCTGGGCTAAACTGAAGGCAGCAGTGGTGCTGGTGATGATTGCCACTGTCAGGGCTGGCACCACAGGGGTGCACAAAGGAGGATGGAACTGAGCCCAACTCCCCCACATGTGAACCCACACTGATATTATGTGTGCAGCTGTGGGAGTTCTCTTCAGAGCTGTTATAAAGTGCAGTGCTCTGATTTATATTTTAGTCTGAATTAAAAGCAGGGGTATAGAAAGGTAAGTGTGACTTTGGAAGGACTTCATTACAGTGCCACATTAGTGTTAGCATTTACAGTAACACAAAATATACTCACACAATTTAACAGCTGTATAAACAATAATTGATATTTCCTGACTCTTTCTAGAGAAATTGCTTTTACTACCGCATTAATTTCAAAACTTTTAAATTATTCTATGTGTTAGAAGACTGAACTGACCCAGTATGACCTCTATATGAGCTGCTGCTTTCCTCTAATAAACCACAAACACAGTATGCAAAAGGCTAATGAGTGTTCTGTTTTTTAATTATGCTGACAGATTTACAGAGGGCTTTCTCTACAAAATGATAATTACGGCTTTTACTCACTCTGTTTGATAACGTACCAGGTTATGTGTCTCAGCTGTGGAACAATCTTATTTACTGCTGATCAGGAGCTATAATTTTTGTCAACTAGTGGTGACACTTCTGCAGATTTCATTCTGTGACTCACACAAGCTCTAGAATGCCATTTTCTCTATTTGGGCCTTTCTGAGAAGCACACAACACAGGTGGAAAACATTTTTACTCAGAAGATGACTGCTCTTCCTTCCACTCTGTGTTTTTAGTACAAATGCTGCTGTGTCCTCTAGCTACTCTGTCCTGCCTGCAGCCACCTGAGGTTGATGGGATGAATTTCTGCAGTCCCTGAGAGATGGAAGCTTCCCTGGAGCTACAGCTGGTCCTGTGCTGGGAATTGCTGATTAGGTGGCCTGCCTGGCTGTTCCTCTTTGCTGGCTGCTCTGATGAGCATCTTTTCAGTGACTTCAGCTCCCAGAAGGCATGTTGAAGCCTACAGAAGCACACATGTCCTGCTGTAGGAGGAAGACTTCCTGAGGGGAATCTTAACTTCTCTGTTTCTGAGGAATTTCACAGCCTGAGGCTATGAGCTGTTGAATAACATTTTAATGGCTTCTCAACATGGACAGGTTGGCTCGCTTTGAAAGTATGATGTAGTAGTACCATTCTAATTCCCTCGAAATTCTCAGTGGTACATATTTGCCTGGTGTGCCTTCCAATACATGGAAACATGGAGAATGAATTACTGTGTTAAGGCACATCTCTTGGTTCCTTCTATTTGCTTTCTTTTTCTTTCTGTCAAATGCCACAAGAATATCTGTCTGCCTGGGTTTTGATCTCTCTTGAATTCATAGGAGAGAGCAGTTGTTTTTATTTAGTCTTTGACTACCACTCTGCCTTAGAAGTGTGAGTGAGAAGCCTTGCATGGTTGCAGCAAAACAGGAACCTGCATAGAACAGGAACCTTTCATTTTTGGGGGGCTCTGTTAAATGCACTGTGCCACAATCAGCATGTTGTAAAAAATAGAAGAGCAAGTGAGTTTCTGCAAAACTGATGGATTTCCTGGGGGTAATTTCAGCTATCTTCCATCCTGAGGTAGTGGAGGGTTAGATCAGGTTCAGAGATGAATTTTGTTTTTTTAAGCAGGTGAAAATCTGATTATGAGCTGTATGTATGGATTAGTAAGAATAAAACGATATTAAATGGAATTCTCAGTGATAGAAGAAGAGTTTAACATAATTGGAGTTATCAGATCATGGTAAAGCAACAATAATGGTTTTAATATGTTTGGAAACTAAGAGCAAGAGTTGTATTGTCAGGAAGAAAGCAGAGCACACTGGAAATTACCACCTATGAATGGAGTGGTTTCTTGTGCCCCCTCAAGACCAACAATGTAAAATAAGGTAGCAGTGTGTAATAGTGCAGTGGATTGGATGGGTTGTATCTATATATCTGAGGTAGTAAGAGTAAAGGGACAAGGACAAAGTCTTGATCTCTGAATAATAGAGGGCAGGGACTGCTGCTGGGTAATTACCTCATTGTCAGTAATTTATGAGTGAGCTAAACTGCAATTGTTAGATGCATCTGTATCTTGACATGAAAAATCTACCATGTTTCTCTGGGAATTGCTACCTTGTTTATTTATATATATTTTGTCTGTTTGGATTGAAAATCTTTGCTTTTTTCCCTAAGGTGAATTTGCCATTAGATCTCAGAAGCACATTCTTTAATGCAGCAGAATTTTTTCCTCTCATGCAAATGTGTGTGAACCATGAGCAAGCCCCCTTTTCATCTTCTCCAGGTGAATTAGGCACCCTGCAGGGAAAGCAGCTTGTCTAGGCTCAAGGGCATTTAGGAATTGGTGCTGGAAACTCCCCAGAAGTGGTGCTGAGTGGGGTGGCTGTACCTGTGCTCTCTTGCAAAGGTTAGTGTGAGGTTAAATCAGACCTGCCTCCACCTCGGGGTATTCCAGTGCCAAGGAGCAACAGCTGTGCATGTTCTGCCTCTCACCTGCTACTCCTGCTTTGGTGCTCTTCCCTCTTTAAGCCTTGTTTATCTTCTATTAGTTATCAGTAAGAGATAGCAAAACCACAAATACTGGATTGTTTCAGTATGCATCTAGGCTGGTCTCAGGGGAGCATCTTATTCCTCTGTTGTTACAGCTTTGCTGTATTTGTTATGGGCTTTACCCAAAGGGTGAAGCTTTACCAAGGGGTGCTGCTGCCACCTGCCTTGGAGCAGGGGCTGAAATTCACTGCTGGTGCTAGGGGCCCAAAGGTTTGGCAGCCAGAGTTACGCAAGAATGCAGCAGGGAGAGGAGTGGCAAGTGGAAGGGAAGAACATTGTGTGGGGAGGTGCTCTTTTATTTTTAAACTCGCATAGCTCTGCACATGTGACAGATGGTTGTCACCAGCAGTGAGTTTTGGGAGAGGAACGCTAAAATATTCTGAAGTTTCACGGAAGGGTTGATAATTACCCAGTGCCTGTCAACTTTAAAATAGTTGTCAATACCCAAGTGTGTGATAAAGTTCGTATTAGAATAAAGGAAGAAAAGCAGGAAACATTCTCTGTCTTCTGGCAGAAATATTAATGAAATATGAGTGATTGTCTGACAAATGTGCGCTGCTATCTTGTTTGGCAGCTGCAGTTATTACAGTAACAAGGGGATCAGCTCTGAATAGGAGGAATTGCTTTTTATTGTTCCCTTGACTAACTTGGGAAGCTTCTTCATCAAGTAATTGATGATACTATCACCAGTGCAGCTGGGACAAGCAACACTGGTTGATAGTATTTCGGTAAGCAAAAGCCAAGTATGGAGCAGCAAAAGAGAACCTTACTGTAACTAGGTAGCATTTTCTGCTTAAAGAAACAAAAATTATTCTGAGAGTATACTTTAGCTCAGTTAAGACTGCTGCTATCTGTGTAAATGGTTTCTTCTTTCATGCCATGCACCAGACCATGTGTACTGTAAGGAAAAAGACTTCAAGACAGGATGAAGAGAGAAACCTTCTGTTTTACTGTGTCAGCAGTGGTTGCAATTCCTGCATGTGTTTGTGGCAACGCTGCCAGATGGACCATTTTGTGAGGTGATTGTGGTGCATGTTCATCCTTTCCATTCTGGCTGTTGTGTTGGTGGTAGTGCTCACACTGGTACGTGTCCATTGGGAAAGGGTTTGCAAGCACTGGTCACATCACCCTGCCAACCCACACAACTCCTGGGTGGTAGTTAATGATGTTAATGATCTGCTCTGACAAATATCTTTTATATTGATCTGTTGCAGATCCATTTGTTCACAAATGGCTCCCACATGGACCAGAACCTCGGACATTTTTCTGTCACAGAAACAGATCTCATTAGACGGCCAGAGAACTACAAGCAGGTAATGGTTCTCTTGTAATTCTTGGATGCTCAGTATGCTTTACACAAACACTGTGAAGACTGCATTCCTTATAACATTTTTTAAACTTAGTTTCCTGCAGAAATAAAGGCTTATATGTTGAATTTTCAGTTTCTTCACTTATTCGTATTCACCAAATCTGGTTTGATAGAACATAAGCCCGAAGGTATCAGGGTAAGTTTTATAAAACTGATAGACAAAGAGTCGGAAGAGACCTGATTGAAAGTGCCACTGGAGAAAGTGCTTGTAGAATAAAACACTCTAGATAAGTTGGCTGACTTGCTGTTGTATCCTGCCAGTAACCAGGGCCAGTCAGGCACAGTGTCTGCCTGTGGCCCTGCCTGAGCAAGACAGAACCTCTTAGGACAACATCATTTTTCCCAGTGTACTGTTTTACCCTGAAGGATAAATTCCTACTGCTCTCAATTACTCAATTATCATAGGTCCTTCAGTTCATTATCTGAAGTAGTTTAATTCACGTCTTTTAGTGCGATATAATACATTTGTTTTAAAGAATCACTTTCTAAAAGTTCATTCAGTGTGAAACTGAAACAAGATGGAAATTTCAAGCTCATCCCTAACAAAATCAATATTTGACAAATTTCTGCAGTCTGTCCAGACCAGTTTGCTCAAAGAAAATATTCTTTCTGCTGTTTGCTTAAGAATGAAAATGGGCATTGTAAATATTCCACACAAAGAAATTCAGAAAAGTAGATTTGAAGGTGAGAGGATAGTTTTATGTTCAAAGCCTCTAAAGTAAAGTGCACGTTACTCTTCCATTGCTGCACATTTCTTGGATGAACAGTTCATATCCAGCCTTTTGGTAAGATTCATCTATTTAGAACATTTTCCTGGAAAACTATTGTTTTTGTGGAGCAAATGGCCTTAAGTCAGCTTGAGATTTCTTTTTCACTTGTGCTTTGCAGTGCCCCTCCTGTGGTTGGCTCAGCAGCTCAGAACGCACAGCAGCACCTTGCTTTGAAGTCTGTAATCTAGATCTTAGCAAATGCCTGTAAAGGTCTGGCAGGCTGGTATTAGAAACTTCCAGGCTGTGCAGAGGGACTTTGTGACGACCTTTTTTCCCAAAGCCTTACTTGGAGTCTGTCACTGATCTGACAATAAGGCTTAGTGATACTCTTGGTATTTGGTTTTGACTGCTTTTGTAATGAATTGTTCCAAGAGGGTTTTTTTTTGTGTGTTCTGCTCCCTTTCCTGTATGCTGCTCCAGGTGTTCTGTTCAGGGGAGGCTGAGGATAAAATGGAAGGAGATTTTCTGTATTGTGAGCATTGTGGGTAGGTAGAGTGCTGTAGTCAAGAAGGTTTAGAGGGCAGCTGCTGTTATTTAGTTAAAACCAGCTAAAGTCTTCATTCCACCTTTCCCAGACTTAAACAGCAAATAGATGAAATAAAACCAGAGTGATGACTGAAAGGCAGGGTGACAGAAGATGTTTTCTTTAAATAAACTACAAGTGGCCACAGTCTATCTCCAGTTTCTGGGCTGTGACAGGTGCAATCCCAAACAGGCTCCAGCTCCAGTGCATGTGTGTTGGAAATTCCTTTCTTATGTCACTTACTGCTTGGACTGATCCAAAATTGGAATTATTTGTCAGTATAATCAGCTGTGAAACTGATTATAATTGGAATTATTTGTCAGTATAATCAGCTGTGAAACTTCTTAGACTCTTAAATCTCTCCAACCCATTCAAGAAAGGAGTTCTAAGCTGCTCTCTTGTGCCTGATTCTAAAATAAACAGGAGAAATTGCAGAAAGTCATCACAACACTTGAGTATAGATGCTTTTGAGAGCTTTGTAATTGTTATGATCACCATTTGAACATTCTTTGTAGATTTTTGTCTTCCCTAACCCTTATTTCCCAAAAGCAGCTTCTGGAAGTCTATGTTCAGTATGTATGAAGAGCCTGGTACAACAAGGTGGTATGGGCTTGAAAAGGCATTGTTGTTTTGAGTGTCACTTTTCCAGATGGATCTAATACTCAATATACAAAGCGATGCTGCTTTGGAAAATGTAATAAAAAGCCTCTAATTTTCAAATATCTTGCTAAGATTAAGTAAATTATGAGTATTTGAATGGCTTGGTTTTCAAATATTGGTGCAGATGGCAGCACTCTGCCAAATGTTTTCTCCAAAAACTGTGAATTTTTTTTTTCTTTTCAAGTAAATGAGACATTTCTCTTAATGTTACCTCAAGAAAGAACCCACTGCATGGATCAATAAAAAGAGCAAGCATGTCAATATGCTTTTCTGTAATGCACGCCTCTTGGTGGATGGTGTTATGAATTTCTTCTCATCTTGGGCATCCTTCAAAGCCTAGCAATGCAAAATGGATCGAAGCGTCAGAAATTTGCTATCACAGAAGGGACTTGGGCTCTTCTTTTTTAAGCCTCAAGTTCATTTTCGTAAAAAATACCCTGCTAGAGGAGTTGCTCTGTTTGCATCAAAACAAGAGATGTTTAGTCTGACAAGAAAAGTGTGATAGGATACAGATAGCTGTGAAGTCAAGCTTCACTTTTTGAAATGTAAAAGTCACGCTGCTCCTTTTCTACAGAAGATGCATATTAAGTTATTTAAAATGTTCTTTCCTTGAATTTTTGACCGTAAAACACTTTTAGTGCTTTTATGTCCAGGGATTTTACTGGACATTATTATTTTTCTATCATCATAAATGTCTTTGTCACATTCATAGGGCTGGAAGTTTTCCAAACCTAATGGTTTTAATTACGTTTTTCTCTAGTGAGGCATGATGAAAATTCCAGCTTTTGCTGTGGTTTGGCTGTGATTATATATGTGTGTGTGGCTGTGAGTGCAGGCCACTGCTGTGTTTGGTTCCTGTGCTGCCTGGGGCTCTCAGTGGAGGGGAGGTGGTGTTATTTCAGCTGGAGTGCAGTTTCCAGTGGAAGCACAGAAGTGCCTCGATCCATGGGGATGGTTCTGGAGCCTGTTTGCTGGAGCACACAAATCAGGGAGCTTGGGGGGTATCATTGCATCTTTTCTTGGAAATCTCTTGCACTTAACTCTTAGGGTCCTAGAATATAGTCCAGAGCACCTTGAGTCTCTTGTGTTCTGATGCATTTTCCAAGCTGATGGGTGCTGCTTGTTTTTAAAAGCAGCCACGGTGAGGTGGGGCTGCTGCTGTTAGCCAGAGTGAAATATCTCCAGGGCAGGACTGGAGGTCTGGTCTCTGGCACTGCAGCTAATACAGCTGGGAAATACATTTGGGAGAGCTCATGTGGTGTGGCTCAGGGTAAACCACATTTGCCCCAATCTTTCCAGGGCAGAATCCTTTCCAAGGATGTGGCCTCATTCCTCTTTCTTGTCTATCAAGTGCACTTATCTTAATACTGCACAGCAGGGTTGCCAGTTCTGAAGTTTACCTTGGGCTCAAAAAAGTGTATGTCGTACTTGAGTCATTAAATTCACTTTCTCACCAAATTATTACTGTACAGAGATCAGTGAACTTTAAATCAAAGCACCTCAGTCCTTCAGTTTCTTCTGTCTCTTCATATACTGCTTTGTATGTGGAATTCAATCTTAGTAGAGATTAAAAGTTGAAACTCAGGTCATTGGTGCAATGTTGGCAGTGCTGGAGTGAGCACTGAAATTGTAATGAGTAAAGATGACACCTTTAAATGCCAGTAAATCAATTTACTGAGTATGACAGCAAATAAATAATGCAGCTGTCTGCCAGATGGACATGCAGTGAAATTTATAGAACTTGGATGTGAATAGCTAATAATTTTGTTTCAGATTTTTATGAAGAATGTTTGTTGATCATTAACATGTTTTAAAGGTGATTTATTTGGCTTAAGAAGCTAAGGATCTTGGTAGCAAGTGAATGGGAGCAAACAAATAGTCCGACTTTGCATACATAATATTTGGTCAATTCTATGCCCATAAAAGATTCAAGTGAGCTTTAGCTACCAAGCAGTAGAGATTGGGTGGGATGGGATAGGATGGTTCAGGCACAGCACTGATCTGCTTTCTGGACTGTTGATTTATCAGGAGAGGACACCAATGTGAAGTATCTGTATTGCTTCCTTTACTCGGGTGGGATCTGTAATTTCTTATTGGGTCGTTTGAGGGGTAACTGATCAAGATGTGAGGTGGGTTGATAGTGAGCCCTAAATCTTGTGACAGTTTCCATTTAAAACATCTGTCCCAGATGGCTGTTACAGATGGGTGACACAACAGGTTTATTCTCTGAGTAATAGCCCGTGTTTTGAATTCATGCAAAGCACTAAAGAGCTGCTGTTCTTTCCAGAACAAAAGCATTCAGATTGGAAGCATTAGGAGCTGATAGTCTTGGAACTCTCAGAAATGTTGAATGTGCATTTAACAGTTACTTTTTCATAAAAGTTGAGTCTTCAGCTGGCATCATGGGCTCATGCACTTGCATAAAGTGCCCTGTATCTGCTGAAGTTTTTATCTTCAAGATAAAACTTTTATCTTAAGAGAAACCAGTGATTTCAGTGCATCCGAGGGACAGCACCACCTCTTGGAACGTGTGTGGGGGCAGAGCTGCAGAAGCAAGGTCTGTCAGCTAACACAAGTTATTTGTCTGGCTGCTGAATAATTACTGTGCTATTGCATTACCCCCAGAAATGGATCCCAGGTTGTTCACCCTCTTGGGTGGATGAAAATGGAATGACTGTGGCAGGACAGTGCCAGCTGCTGTGTCCCAGGCTATATTTGGTGTCCTTGTGTTGGCTGTTTGGGACTTCCCGGAATGTTCCCGGTGGTGACAGGCACTACAGGCAGGCGATAAATGAAAATAAACAGTTAAACCCCTCTGATAAGCTTGACACCATGTCACATTATTGATTTGACACAGACCTGTGCCAATATTTCTGTAATCAGCCCTGTTGTGGTCTTGTATGGTGAGGTGAAGGATATGTAACCTTATTTGAATTTCAAAGAGTCTGTTAGGGAGCCATCTGATATTTTATAATGTCCTTCCATCTGCTGTACAAGAAGCAGTTCAAGCAACACATTTCTCAGGGTGTGGATACCAATGGAAAAAAATTACATTCATCCTATAGACCGTGATGCTGCTGGGTAGAAGATTTAAGTCAGGGAACGAAGGCTTGTACTGCATGCAAATTCCAGAAAAATGATTTGGTGTTTAGGGAAAAAGTGACCTTGAGCTTCAAGGACAAACTGCCTCCATTGGTATAAATTGTCATAGATTCATGATCTTCTGCGGTGCTCTGGCAACTAATTCTGTTTGGTCTGGCCCTCAGCTGTTTATGTGTTTATTGTTTCATTCCCTTGGTAAAAGCCACAGTTCTGTCTTTTCTGTCCTGGAATAGGATCAATATTTTGTGTTGTAGCTCCTGTTCTAATTAAGGCAGCTTTCCTTATTTCTCATCCTGTTTTACTTTCCTGGAAGAAAAAAAAAAAACCTTGAGATTTCTCAAATGGCTCCTGCATAAAAACTAATATAGCATAAGAGTAGCTGCCCTGGGGCTTGTGGGTGTTTGTGAAAATGTGGGGTTTCCCTGTTTTGGTTTTCTTTTTGTGCCTGTTCTGTCCAGAATCCCTCCTTGGCCAGTCCTGATGTCACAGAAATCTTCATGAAGTTTCATTTTACTAGGAGTTATGCCAGGTCTGTGTGAGCTTATCATAGAAAGAACCAATTTTCAAGGTGAGCAGAGACTGTGTTGCTGCAAATAGGATTGTAAAGGTGGAGAACAATTTTCCCCAAGGAAGCACAAAGATCTGTGACAGTTCTGGGAGCAGTAGCTCAGAAGTGACAGCCAAGCCCTGGAGAATCTAAACACAGTGAGATTTTAGACTTACTCTACACACTGCCAGAATTAACCTAGTTTGAATCAGTAGTAACTTCTGACCTTTTGACCAGATCTGCTTCCAGGCCTTCAGATGGACCTGAACCCTTGGATTTTGGCATTGTTAAATTTTTAGAACAACAACTAAACTGCTAGGTTCTGTAGCAAGAACATTTTTTAAATTTTCTTTTACAGCTTTTTAAAGCAACAGGTGTTGCGATAGTCCAATGCATCAAAGTTTTTACCATTTTTTAAGCAAGTTTGTTTTTCCTTGATGATTGGTGATGGCTGCATGTTAAGTAAGTCCTTCAATGATTAAATGAGATTAAGTTTTAGAGCTGCTGACCTTTAATAAATTTCAAGGTTCACCAAAGAATTGTATGTTAGGCCCATGGACACACATGTTTTGAAAAGGTCAATTATGACAAGTTTTTTGAATTTGCATAATTATGCTCACCACTTGGAATAAAAATAGCAAATGCTTTGTCCTTTTAAAGTATTTTCCTCTCTTCCTGTCTTTAACTTGATTTTACTAAGCCATTCCAACATTACTCATTGAAGAGCACAGGGAACGTGGACTGTGTTGGGAGCTGAAGCAGGACTCTGGGAAGGGATAGGATGGATAGTGGAGAACCTTTTTGCTCTGGCTCTTGTCCAGTGAAGTCAGGAGCTGGGAGAGGCACATGGACAGGAAGCCTGAATGAGGACAATGTGGAAGCAAGGTAGTTCTGATGTGAAAGAATTTGGATTACAGGAGTGAAAAGAAATGGAGTGAGGCATAAGGGGCTGAATATAGACAGGAAGACCAAGACTGGAGAGGAAAATTAGCACAGGGAGCTGTGAATGGGGAGGATCTGCCTAAAGACTTGAATCGTTGTCCTTGTGGGAGTCCGAGAAGTCACCCTCTTGCAGGAAATGTCACCCCCTCCAGTGATGATCTGAGTGGACAACCTGATGCTGCAGGAGGAGTTTTCAAAAGTATCTTTCTAAGAAGGTCAGAGTTACCAGTAATCTGAAGGGGAGCACAATTTTGGAGTGTAAGGTATGTTTATCAGGAACCATGGTGTCATTCAGAGGGCAGGGTGCCTTATTTGTGAACCACAGCTGTGCTGCAAAAAGTGGTTGAGGAAGGTGGAGAAGGATGGGAGAACCCTTGGGAAAGGAAGGAAGCCTTAGCAGCTGAGGCAGTTGTCCTTTGTCCTGGAGACTTCTGTGCCTTGGGATTCTCAAGTTACCCTCAGTAAGTTGCTTTTCATGGTGGGTTGTAAGTTGTTGAGCTGTGCTGGGTAGATGTATCCATGAAGTGCTTTATACTAACTTCTAAATTTCCTGAAAATCATGTCTTGGAAGTCTTAGTTAAGGCATCCAAAAGCAATGGAAGCATTTTACTTACATCTCCTGTTTTCATTTCCCATTTGCGGCTCGGCAGCAATGCCATTATCTTGTCTCACATGGGTCATTACGGAAGATAACTTGTTTATCTTCAAGATAAAAATTCTGCCTTTAGAATGGGATTTGAATGATATGTGACAAATAGGGCTATGGCTTCCCTCTGAAGAACAAACAATAATATGCCATTTGAAAGGAAATGGAACAGCATGTGGAGTGAGCACCAGCCAATCTGTGTCCTTGGTGAGACAGATTATGAAGGGAAACATTTTGGTTGCATAATTCTAGACCTTATACACATGGGAGGATCATATTAGTGTTGTTCAGGCAGCTTGAATTCTGGCACTTTTTAACTTTGAAAGCTGCAGTTCCAGCTTTAGCATTTATCCTGCTGGGTTGTGCATTAGAGGTGTAAAACACGCTTACTGCCATGTGCTCTGAACAGCACTGCCAGTGAAAGGCAATGCTTTTTTTCCTCCTGTTAAATGACTTAATGTTTTGTGTTGCTCTTCCAACCACAGTTATTTTAGACATTTTACATGCATGGTAGTCAAGTTGGTGAGAAATAACATGGGAGCTGGCATTAATATTGCAGGGGAGAGCAGATCTGATGATGTATTGCATTATATATGGGGCTCCAGCACCTAAGTGTAGGAGGCCTGGAGGCTCACACCAGAAATCTTGAAGGAGCTGAATGATCCAGAGTACTGGAATTGTGATGGTGGTTGTTCAAAGGAGGTTGCAAGGATGGGTTTAATATGAGGGTCATCTGCAGGTTAAAATGAAATATACCGTTGATGCTGCTCTATGCTGAGCAGGGTCAGGAGTGTAGGCAACCCTTTTCTTAGCTGACCTTCTGACCCTGTCAGAGAGTCCTGGACTGCTGCTTTCTCCTTGGTGCTCTGGCACCACTCAGATGAATGGTGGAGCTGTAAACCTCCCTGGGTTATGTTGGTTGGAAGGTTTATTCTTTCTCTCTAGCTGTCTCTGGTGTTTTGGTGGTGTACTGTCAGCAGAGTGGCTGCTGTGGTGCTGTGCACTGCAAAATTGCTGTGCTGGGATGGGTGGAGTTTCAGAGCCCCCAGAGGATAAGCTCTGTTGGAAATCCCCATTTACATATGCGTGAAGATGCTCAACAAAATCCCTTTAAGTGTTGTGTCTTCTTAGTGGGACTGCCTTGATCACCTTTAAAATTCAGAATAGTTATTACTCTTTGCTTTTCTGTGAGAAGGCTCTGTTGGTTTGAAGCTTGGTACACTGAAGGTTCTTGGGATTGGGAAAAGGTCTGGTGGATTTTGTTCCTTCTGCCTGTGTGCATGGGAACCCCTCCCCAGACTTGCTGGAGCAGCAGTGGGTACTGTCTTACAAAAGGGGTGATTTGGTGGTTGTTATATATTTCCTGTAGAATAGGAGAGTGGCTACTGAGAAAACAGTTTAAAACAGAAATCCAAAGAATGCTGGGCAATCCAGATAAAATTTTTCTTCCTTGTATTTCATTTCAAAGCAAGAGTAAGTGCTAAGAAAGCAAAGGATCTGTCAGTGACAGCAATGTGCTGCCCACCCTGTGCTACATGGCAGGAACAAAGACTATTATTCCTGCCTTTTTTCATGATTCACTTTACAGGAGGAAAGGGTAGGCTGCTGTATCATTTTCCTTCCAAAATGCTGTAGGTAAATGGTTTTTGGTTTGTTTCCTGACAGTTTTCACATAAAACATGGTTTGCTGTAGGGGTTATTAAAACCTCTTGGAAACAGTGGGTCCAGGTATTCATTTGCAAAAATGAGGCAGAACAGATTCAACCCTTGTCATCCGTGTAAAATCAGGAGGAATTACAGAGGTCAAATGGCTTCAAAACTGCTTTTAGGGAGTGTCTGCTTGTAGCCAAGTTCATGATCCTTCTTAAGAAAGGAAAGTCTCGGAAATCTCTGCCTGCTGTGCAGTGTGGAAGCAAGAGCAGTCAATTTGTGTGAGATAATGTATATTGCGAGTTTCTAAGGCAGACCCGAGTCAATTTTAGAAGGGAAGGCTGAGAAAAAGTTTAATATAAATTACTTGCTTTTGAATACTCTATGTTGTCTCCTCTAGGGGCAGGCCAGTTGTTTTGGGTGTGGAATTCCTCCCCTAATTTCCCTGTTCATCCCTGTGTGGCTGCTGCTGGAGGTTTCGCTCATGCTCCAGAGGCAGGGGGCTTGGCTTCCAGATCCTGTCTGGAAGATGGACCAGCACCACCCGGAGCCATTAAGTAGATGGAGGTGAGAGTGGAAGTTTAGGCTTGACAGGAGAAAGGAGAGTTAATTGAGGGAGATTGGAGAGGCTAGAAATGTATGAATGACTCTTCCTCATGCTGTAGAAAGAAAGAAGCCTCTGCAGGAGCTAAACTGCTTTAAATCTCAAAAGATTAATATGATCAAAACCATTCTCCTTCCCTGCGATGGGCTGTGGCATCAGGTGGTTTCTGCTCCTCTGATGCCTGCTGTTCCCAGCTGGTTGAGTTCCACCTGCTCTGGGACAGGCACTTTCCATCTCTGCAGTCCCCTCAGATCCTGCTGCTGGTTCTCTTTCAAAGCAGTGTGGAGTATCCCATCCCAGGAGGAGGCAGAGACATGTCATTAAGGAGTTTTGAGAAAGGCAGGTAGGCACAGAGAATGTGCCTGTGTTTGTGTGTCACTGAAGGAAAATCCTGACAGCCTTATGCCAGGGTGGTTACAGGTGGGTTGCACAAGGGAGCGGTGTGAAATTGTTTGGGCTGCTGAGCTCAAATTGGTGTCTGGCTGTTAGTGGTGTCCCTCTGGGGTCAGCTTGTGGTCCAGTGCCCTTAACAATAGCTGGGGGCTCAGGTGGGCAGAGGGTTGCCCAGGAATCAGCAGTGTGCCCAGGCAGCAAAGGAATTAGCTGGAATGTTGTGAGGCCAAGGGCAGGAATCCGGCCCCTCCACTAAGTCTACCAGCCTGAGTGTCCATGTCCCTGAGCCAGCACAAGGACCAGGAGCGATCCAGTAACACCTCTGAGGTGGCCAGAGTTGGAGCATGGACCAAGCCCTTCTCAGACGTGCACTGTGACAGGAGAAGGGCAGCAGGCACCAGTTGGAACCTGAGAAATTCTGGCTGGGTAAAACAGGAAAAAGTCACCATGAAGCAGATCCTGGAGAAGGGGTGACATCTGTGGTGTTGGTGTTCAGGACTTGCTGGGCAGAGCCCTGAGCACCTTGCTTTGGGCAGGAGATTGGATTAGAGACCTCCAGAGGTTCCTTCCCACCTAGGTGGTTCAGCAGTATTAGCAGGAGACCAGCTCCTTCAGCTCGCAGACACTAGCTTGTCATCAGCCATGAATCATTTAGTTGTTGAACTTTTTACCCAGTTTCACTTTCCCAGTGCCCCTTCTTGGGAGGGATGCTATGAGGTTTTTTTTTATTACTCTAGACAGGTTTAGTGCTAAAATATTTCTTTAGATATTTTTTAAGCAAGGTGGCCTCTGGCTGCAGTTAGTGTCCAGTTGGAGGGAACTGGCAGCATTATATAGCAACACTAAAGCAAATCATTCTACCTCATAGCATTATTACCTTGATCTGAAAATTTCCTGGGGCTGCAATTTGTCACTAATATTGCTTTCAGCTAAACTTATCCATACAAAAAAAAAAAAGGAGTTAATAGAGCTACAGTTCTGTAGTTGCCATCACCATTTTTTTGGGGATGAGTTATTGCTTAGTACATTTTACTGACCAAGCTTATAGAGTTCTTGGACCTTGAAAAATGATACCGTGGTTTATCATGGACTCCATAAATTGGAGTTGGACCATGTAGCAGCAATATGTTAGACTCCTCCACCATAAGAAAGGAAGGTATCTCTGAAACAGTATATACATACTGTACTGATGTGAACACGTGGTTGTGATTGCCAGCGGCAGAACTGATGGAATGATACTGAGCTTCACTGCTGCTTTTGTGCTTTTGCTTGTTTTATGCCATACTTAACATAATTTGAATGCTGTGACAGTGACAGTGACAGTGATATACTATAATTCCACCTGAGACAATGCAGCTGGAATTAAGAAGCTGGAGAGACAAGGCTGGGGTATTTTGTCATCAGTTGGCATTTGATTGTTTTTTTTCTTTTCCTGGGGGGAACCCAGTGAGGGGAGCAAGCTTTCCAGCTCAGGTGATGCTTTGGGTCAGTGCAGGGAGGACAGGCATGCCCTGTGGTCCCATCCAGTGCTACAGCAAAGGTTGGACCAGTATCATATCTGATGCCTGTAAGCTGAAGGTGGAATTGCCACTGAGAAGCTAAGGCTGGTGTGGTGAGAGGTGTGTCTTGTATCCATATCCAAATCCCCTGCTCATGCTGTGCTGCCTCTTAACTTTCTGTCAGAGGAGACCTCAGAGTCAGAGTGCCTTACTTGCTGTGCTGCCTCTTAACTTTCTATCAGAGGAGACCTCAGAGTCAGAGTGCCTTACTTGCTGATAGTTTTTGGTGATGCAGTCAGAAAGGGTCTTGCTGGTGCAGCCTAGTGGATCTTATCTGGGTGTTGGACCCTGAAGGAACAAATTAAATATCAGGAAAAAAAGGTTTGGGTGAGGAGCTTTAAAACTCCTGACTCATCTCTTGAATTGTACCTTGGAGCTAACAATAGCCACTAGAAAGTGCAGAGCTGCTTGTGGAGTCTACACTGTTGTTGTTTTCATGCCAAAGAGAAATGAGTTATCAACTTCTGACAGAAAAGAGGCTTCTCACTCTTCTTTTGTGCCAAGGTACAGCTATTGTTGAAGGCTGATACTGAAGTGCCCCAGAACTCTGATGATCTTGTGATCCCTATCTGGGACCTTGTGTTGTCCTGCATCCGCCTCTGAATCAAAAATACACTTAACCCATCCAGAAAGTCAAGCAGGACAGGACCCCTGCATTCTCCAGCCTCGCTGATCATTAACGAAGCAGACCACATTTAAATACATATATTGCAATAGCTTTGGCCACAACTGAACTGCTGCTGGAAAGATGAACTGACCTGTACTGCTTTTCTGGATGTGAGAATGCAGCTCAGATTGTGAGGAAACTGGTAGAGTTGTTTTTATAGCCTTGTAAAATTAAACTTTGTGTGCAATTGGCCCATAATGTTAACTCAGCTCTACTGGCAGGTATTTTTGGTTTTTTAAATAGCCAAGGAAATAGAGTTATAAAATCAGCTGTTACTCATGTTTTGCAAGAGATTTTGGATTTGTGGTTCTTTTTAAAGTTTGTTGCTTAATTTAAAGGACTGTGAAAGAGACTAGGAAGAGAAATTATTTGACATGAGGAACTATAGCAGGCTTTAAATTAGTAGTTTCTCTAGTCAGTAACACATTTTAAAATGTGTGAAAATACCTGCATGCACAAATAGTCTATGAAGGCTTGTCAAAGAGCTAGGCTGGGAGAAACTGTACTCATATCAAGTTGCAATCTTAGACTAATCCACATATTGAATAAATTTTAAAATTAATTGTCTGTGGCCTGTTAAAAATACAGGGAAATGGGCAAGTATGTGGGGGGGAGGAAAGGAAAAAAATGAGTATGGATATTGCTTTGTTCTGTGTACAGAAACAGTCTGAATAAAAGCAGAAGAATAATGGTCTTTTTTTGTCATCGGCTGCATGGGGGTTTTGGTTGGCAGTACAATAATAACAGCTGTCAGGCACTACTGTGATACAATTTGATGCTTTTCTTTGAAATCCTCTAGCTGAGATTTCTCTAAAGTAAATTGTGATTTTTGGTATCTACTGGATGTACTTTAACTGCACTAAAGGTACTTGGTATTGCCTGAAAATTTGGCTCTTCAAGGATGCCAGGTTAGCCACCCAAAATCATTGGTACCTTTAGGGGAAGAAAATGTGTACCTTTTTCATTCTTACGTATATTGATCTTGGCTGTTGAAGTATAAAACTTCAGGCTTCTTATTCCTGGTATTTTTTCTGTGTTTTAATACATTTCCATGGGGAAGATGCCAAGCAGTCCCTTCACTGACCTGTTCCTCTACAAATGAATGCCATTAATACATCCCAGTTCACTCCCTATCAATGTGAAAGCTGTAATACAATTTTTTTCTGCCAAATGCCTCATTCTGTTTGTTTTAAATATCATTTTCTTTCAGTTGCATTTTAAACATCTGTTTTCTGAATCTCTCCATGAATAGCAATTATGTTTTATAATGATGATCCTTGTCATTTAAGTTTTTAACTAGTGGTTTGATTTCCTGCTCTCAGCAGTGTAAAACTGAGATAGCTCAATTGAAGTTTGAGCTGTGATGGCATAAAACTGGCGTTGGTGCGTGGAAAGGTCACGTATTTTGGTTCAGGTGTTGGAGATTTTGCACATATCCAGGCATCTGGAATGATACTCCTGCACTCAAAACTGCTGCATTTTGTATTTTATGTATTGTGTCTTCAGCAAAAGATTCAAGTCCTGCTCTCCCTTACAGCACACCCCCCCCTAATCATAGCTGGAAGAAATTCTCATCCCCTTCTGTCCTCCAAGAGCCTTTCAGATCCACTGCCTCGTGATGGTTGGGCTGCAGTGCTCCTCCTGCTCTGAGTTGGCTCTCAGTGATATTTCACAGGCAGAGAATTAGAGAAGGTCTTTATTTGCCTTGTGCCTAGAGGCTGCTTATTGTTCTGTAGGTTTGTGCTCTTCAGCTGCTTGTATTTCACACTACTCTAGCATGACTTTCTAGTTTTCAGCCCTATTTATTTTTGTTTTAGCCTTCAAGGGATATGTGGCAATGTCTTAAACCAGCTTTGCTTCTGGAAAAATCACAATGTGGAACTGAAACTTGGAGCACTGAGTGTGTCCACCTACAGTGTTGTTTGTTTGTCCCAGCCTGAGATGGTTGTGATACTGAGATTTGCTCAGGTTTTTTGGTGAAGGGGGTTTCAAAACTTAGCCATGCGAAAGTTCATTTTGGGTTGTATGTGCCATTTTAGACCAAATTTAAACCTAGACCCCTGCCTGCTGAGAGGCTCTCGTTCGTCAAGATTTGCAGGATTTTTCAGTTAAGGGAGTTTTGTACTGGTAGAGGAGATGTGTTGAATTCTTTTTGTTTAATCTGATGCTTGGTTAGGTCTCTACAGCCTTAATCCCAGTTATGGTTTACTTCGGGTACCATAAGTGGTAAAACTTTCATGAATGTTTGCCTCTTTTCTTTGCATTTTTTGGAATGACCTTCTCCACTTAGCTTCTCTCCTGTGCTTGTGTGATATTCAGAACTAGAATTCAGATTACCCAAATGCACATGGAATAAAGCCATTCCCTATTAAACAATTATTGAATCTAGATTCCCCATGTAAACTTTCCCACTAAGCCAAGCCTGTCTCAAACCTTGAGTAATTCTCCAAAGATGTTGGATTTGGGTGAGGTTTTCAGGGCTCAGGAGTCAGTGCAAGTTTTCTGTCTACAGACATACATGAACAGTGATGAATTAACGGTGTTTTGTCTCTGAGCCAAGAAACAGAATTTATTGCTGAAAGACCATTTTTTTTCTGTCTAACAATAAAATGATTTTCTGAACATTTAGGCAGAGCCATTTTTGATTAAAAATAGTTTTGCCAGTGCTACAGTAGTTGAATTATGAGCTGTGGGCATTGGAGATTAAATACTTGTTGCGGGGAGCTCTCTGGAACTGAGCCTGTGAAAAGGGTGCATTATGCTGCAAATTTATTAAATATTGATTTCTGTAACAGTCTACAGGCACTAATGATTTTTCTAATATGGTGGTAATTAATATGAAAGAGATTAATATCTCCACAGAAAAAGTAATTGCAAATATGTTTAAACAACATACGAGTTACACTTGTGGATGCTAAGGAAGATCCCAACTTTGGCCTCTTGTTGAGTATCAGGGTTGGGCAGGGTTGGAAAGGACCACTGGAGGACACCTAGTCCCACTCGGACAGTGAGCACGTTACTCAGGGCTGTGTCCAGATGGCTTTTGAATATCTCCAGGGAAGAAGTGTCCAGAACCACCTAGGTCATCTTGTCACCCTGGACTTCTGCTACTGAAGCTCCCACTGTTTCCTGAGGTCTGCGGTCTGCGCCGGGTGCTGGATGTTGGGCTTTGGAGGTCACAACCATGTGCTGGAGGAAGCAAGGCGTGCTCTTTACAGTTGGCATCCTTCTGCATCACCCTGGGGTTTCCTGGCAGCCTGCTCTGAGGCAGCTCAGCTAGGCACAGTTTACCCTCTGTAGCAAAGCTGTTGCTTGCACCAGGGGTGGTTTCTTTACAATGGCTTGAAGAAGTTGTTCCTGTAAAGCGTTTGCTCTCAGCATTCATTATGGAATTGCCTCTCCACAGAGATTAGCAATTTGAATTTGTCATTACTTTTTCAGTCAGTGTAAATATTTTAGAGCAATAAATGCTTCTGGAGGAAGCATTCTTCCTCCAGAAGAATGAAGGAAATGGATTTGGTTGTTTTAATTTTGTGTAGAGGGAAACACAATTTTCAGGCATTATCCTTAAGCATCACTTAGATACCCACGTGAGGCACTTTTTTGACTTGCTGCATTACTTTTTTCATGAAACAAAATTGATGTTCTTCTACAGACTGTAGTCTTTAAATTTCATGAGGAGGTGTGACATCGGGTCCTTGGTTCACTGAAAGTGGGCAGGCAGCTTTGGTTACAGCTTGGGAATTCATTTTACATTTTGAGAGGTTCATATAGCAGCAGAGGTGGAACTGCTCATGGCATGTGTGTGAACTCTTCTTGGTAGTAAATAAACAAGAAGTGGTGCTGTTTTTGGGGGGGAAAGCAGAGGTACAATTTGATTTCTGAAATACAGGCTCTGTGATGTGCGCCCTAAGAAAATGTACGTCATTGTGGCTTCAAAGTCACAAAAAGCAGAGATTGTTAAACACAAAATGCTTGTGAGAAGCTCATGCAAAGGATGAGGCTGGGGGAAGGAAGCTGCCTGACAGAAATGTTCATTCCTAAGTGTAGGCATGTCTTGGTGAAAACCTGTCACCCCTATCACCTCTGGGGCACGTGTACACTGTTCTTGTGACCAAATTCAAGGCACACGGACATACAATCCATTGTCCCTTCCCAGCCTTGAACATTTATTTCTTTCTCTGATTTTTGCTAAGATATCTCAAGGATATTTTTCTTTATTGCGTTCTGCTTTATTCTCCGTGCTGCAATAACATCAAAGCCTTGCAAGGCCTGTAAAAAAAGGATAGCAGAGGATTTTGGCATTCAGGAGCAGTACCTAAAGTCCCTTGGGGTGGAAACTCAAATGTTGGCTATTCTAGGCCAGCCTGAGGCTGCCATGGTGTATTCCAGCTCTGCTGGAAACTGTCCTCCTAGGATGGCTGGAGTCACCCCATTACTGATTTATGGCTGAAGCACTCCAGCACTGCTGTTTCTGAGGATGTTAATAACTTAGTGAAAGGTGAGGATGCTGTAAGTAGGTGTCAGACACAAGCTCTTCGAGTTTTGTATAACTAATGAAGCAGTAAAAAAAAAAAAAGAAAGGCAACAAAAGCACCCAAATACAAAAGATCCCAAAGGGTTTGAGATTGGGAGACTGCTCAGGGAGCTTTGATTGATTAAGGTCAGTTAACTGCAGCAGATCCTGTAGAGGTTTGGGGAAGTTTCAGAGCAATATCCTTTCAATTGTGCTCTGAAAGCAAGTGGCATATGGTGCTTCTAACATTCCAGTGAGAATAAAGATGATGACTGTGTTTCTATTAAGATCATTCTGGTTTTGAAGGCTCAGAATGAAAAACTCCCCATCCCAACCTTCGGCGCTCTTTAGCTGTAATAAGACGTGTTCATACTGCAATCACACACAGCTCGTGACCACATTACAAAGCTACTTTAAAGTCAAGTAACTTTGCTCTTGCCTGAATATTTAATCAACTTTTTGGCTGGGTTTTATTGCAAGCCTCAGATTCCATAATGTAAGCCATTTGGGCTGGAGATGTACCTGTGGAAAAAAAAAAAAGGAGAAAAGAAAAAGGGACACAGAAAGCCATTCTTCCACCTTTTATATCCCAGCTGAGCTTGAAACTAGCAGAGTCATTAAAGCGTAATGCCAAGTGTCTGGTGTGTGAGCAAATGTGTAATAATTTTATTTTGGATCCAGCAGTGTTTTAGAGCAACCTACGTATAATTTCCAGCAGTTACTCTTGCAAAGTGGTTTCCTTTCTTTGGTTCCTTTATCTTCAAGTAATATCTGCATAACAAAATTGCAAAGTCAACTCATGCTTTGCACTTACTTAAATTATGTTATGTACTAAGTAACTGAAGCAAACAAAGCTAGCAGAAGATAGTTGTCTGTATAAAATGGATTTAGCTGGTACTGGTCTGGTCCTTGTCATTCTCCTCAAGGCTCTACACTCTTTGCGGTCATCTTAAGAAGTTGCCTTTAGTGTCTGGTTGGTGTTAAAATTGTTCATTTCAAAGGTATGGTCAGAACCAAAATTGTTAAAGCTGGTGAGCTGATTTATAGCAAATTTGTTCATCTTATCATTCTTTACAAGAGCTTTTTTTTACTGATATATAAATATTTAGTCTTGGAATGTCTCCTTCACTATGTATGTGTGTATATATCACCATATATTTTCTACATGTGTATCGTGCATATATTTGTGAAAAAATTATAATTTGCGTAGCTGTAATGCAGCATCTCTCCTTTGAGTGCTCTCAGGCAAAGGGAGGGATTCCTCATGCAACAGATCATACAGTTTATAGTGTCGGAGTCTAGAACATCCCTCTGGCCACCCTGGAGGGTTTGGAGACCGGACAGGGGGGTCTGGGATCTGTACAGGGGGGTCAGTTAGACCCACACAGATCCCAGGAGGACACTGCCTCTGATCCCTGTCCATGGGAGTGAACACTCACATGCAGGAAGAATCACAAATCCTAAGAATTTGAAATAAGTAGCGGATGGTTTATTATAGAATATAAATATAGAAATTAGGATTCTTAGCATATGGGGCTGAAGAGACAAGATGGAGGAATTGGGGAGTGGCCCCTGTGCTTCTTGTTCTTGCTCTCGTCCCCCATCTTGTGCTGAGTTGGGTTTTAGAGATTGGTTTAGAGTAGAACTGACATGTTAGTATAAGTAATAGGTATTGGTAAAATTTTGTAAATAAAAAATACGTCTCGGACAGTGGTTGGGTCAAGGGGACTGTACATAAGGTACGGGGCTCTCTGATCTGCCCAGTCTGCCGCGTGTCCTGCTCTGCTGGGGATGCCTCACAGAGCTGAGAAAGAACTAAGATAAGGTACCCTGCCAGGGAGCCCTGGCAGAGCTGAGAAAGAACTGAGATAATGAAGAATAAACAACCTTGGAAATGTGCACCGGCAGACTCAGTTTGTCGTCTCTACCTCTGGTGTGAAACACTTAGGGCAAAGAGAAGACTGAAAACCTTATTACCCTTGGGAAAAGCAACCCAGGGGAAACTCCCAGGGAACAGCAACCCTGGGGGAACCCTTATTACCTTGGGGAACAGCAACCCCAAGGAGAATCTCAGGGAAAAATAACCTTGAGATTATAGAATATGTAACATTTTAGAGGCAGTTCTTCCATGCTGTTTCAGCGTGAAGGGATAGAGGGGGAAAAATTCTCTTGGAGAAACAGCTTATTTTGGTAGTCAAGAAGCATGGAAGATTTGAAGCTGGTCATTCACTAAGCATGTATATCAGAACTGTGTCTCTTTGTTCCCTCAAAACAGTATGGAAACTCACATTTATGGGTGGAAAAGCTGATGAAGTTGGTACATTTGGGGTGAGGGATAAGTCAGTGATATTGGGAAAAGTGTTTTACTTCATGTTTCCCCATCTGTTTTTAAAGTATTCTTGTAAAGCCACCCAGTGTTGCCCCATGTGCCACTCACACTCTTTTTATACCTCAGGCCAAGCACACATTTCATGTAGTTCTCAAGTGAGCAACGTGACGTGATTTCTTTCCTTTGTCTCCTTTCCTGTAGCTGTTACAGCTCCTGGAGTCTGAGACCATGCAGCTGGAAGCCTTTCTGGAATGGAAGCAACTGGAACCCGTTTACTGGCAGTGGATGGTAACAAATCAAACTGATTTTGAGGGGTGCATCTTTCTTGACTTTACATAGCTGGCTACTTCCAAAAGCCCTCAAGTCCCACAAAATTGAATGTTGCAAACCATCTGTTCCACAGCACTCGAGAAAAAGGAAAAAAAAAGTCTCAGTAAAGTAAGGAATGTTTTCATCGTTCTCCTTCATTCCTGTTTTCTTCAGTAGGACTCACCCAGCTAAGCTGAGGAATTGCAGGGCAGAATGGCAGAATTTGATGCAGTTAACACAAATGAAAAGGTCTGATCTTCATCTTTTTTAATAGTTTTTAAACATAGTAGTTGCACATTTTTGTAGAATTAAATGACTTTTCAGAAGAGGGCCTCTAAGCTTTATTGCAGTCTTGAGAACAACTAAATTTGCAGGCAGCTGATATTGAAAACAACTTCATTTTTTCCCAGCCAAATAGTGTGTTGACATTGCTGATTTCCCCTTGAACTGTGTTGAATGATCATAAGAAAATCAATAACCCTTTCTCTGTGCATCTTAGGATTTCTCAAGTCAGTGTAAACGATGCCATCCATCTCACTTCTCTCTATGACTTTTGCCCATTCAGTGTTGCTGAAATAATTCTTTAGCACACCACATTAGCTGTATGAGCTTACAGAATTTTGAGAATCAGTGAGCTGACTGCTAATTGCCCATGTGCCTTTTTCTACACTAAAAGCAAGGCAAAGGGCAGTGTGAAATTACCTCACCTGTCTTGATGGAACTTACAATCATTAGTTCTCTAATGGTTTTTGCTTTACGTGTTTACCATCTTATGTTTTTTTGGAAAGCATCAACATTAGCACAGGCCTGGCTCCCAATAGATAAAATATAACTGCAATTATTTCCTTGTATCTGCCAAAACTTTTGCCTTTGACACACTGAAGAGTGTTAGCCTGCTTTCTGGATTTAAGTTCTAGATAAATACTTGAAAACTGACTAGCAACATCTTTCTAAACTATTTAGTGTGCTGGATGGTGAATTTGCCTTTTTCTTTTGTTTCACTGGTGATGGTGGTTGTTCCTGGGTGCAGTAGGATGTATGGGAATGAGATGTGCTCTGAAAAGACAGTAGTGTTCTCTCTCTGCCAGACTTGTGTTTTGCATTGCTGATCTGATGGATGGGGTGGTTCTTGCATAGCTGCTGCCAGCTCTTCCTGCTGGTGGTGGGCAGGAACACCACAGAGCATGACATCACTGCAGGAACAGGAATGACTGCAGTAACCACTGAATATCCTGAGCTGGAAGGGATCCACAAGGATCACTGAGTCCAATTCCTGGCCCTGCACAAGACAGCCCGAAAATCCCACCACGTGCCTGAGAACATTGTCTAAATGTTAATGTTACTTTACAGTTCTGTCATTTAATCAATTTCAAAATAAACAGAAGAACCCCCAATCCCCCCAAACCCCTTTGCTTTATTTCCCTGCAGTTTGTTCTCCTGTCCATGTCCCTGCCATGTCTGTGTTCCCATGAGCTGGGCCATGGCTCAGCAGGAGCTGCTGCCCCCAGTGCTGCTTTGTGCCAATTCCCAGCACCAATGCTTGCCTAGAAAGGAGCTTTTGCAGGGTGTCCTATGCCTTTCTTACCTGTCTTACAAAGATTTTTATTGCATGAATCTAAGAATCTCTTGCTGCAAATTAAGCCAGAGTTTTTAACCTACCTTCTCAGAAAAGAGGGAAAGAGGAGAAAAAAAAAATTCCCATCCTCTTTATAGCAGTCTTTTATGTAAGTAAGGGCTGTTAGCATGTCACTGCCTTCCCAGCCCCTGTTTCTAGGCTATGCAAAAGTTTTGATGTCTTTGTGTCCTTGTAGGCCATTCATTTGAGCTTTTGATGTTTGTTGCTGCTCTCAGGTGGGACTTTGCCCACCCATTTGTCTGTGTCACTTCAAGTGCCTCACCTGTATGTCAGCATTACAGTCAGCACTCTTCTGTCACTGAGACTTGTGTCTATACTTTGTGACACGGTGCTTGACTTCAGCAGTGTGACATTGGTGACTTCTGGCTCTCTGACATCTCCTCCAGCAGTGTTGCTGCTGTGCCAGTAATTATGCACTTGGTTTTTCCTTGCTCGTGTATAGACCATGCTGCTCAACTGCTGAATTTCCTGCCAGTGTTTCTAAATTGCTACTTCAATTGCTAAAGATAATTTTGAATACAAATTATGTCCTTAAAACAGAATATGACCTCTCCTCTTGAATGTCTTCTTGATAACAGTGTGGAAATAAATATTTAATACTCTGTGAGTGAGGCCTATGTCCTTTAGTTATGCTGTGCTATTCTGGCTTGAAAAGTGTGTGTTTCTGCATGGCCTGTGCACCAGTGTGTGTAGATGGGCTATTAATGTTTTGTTTAAATGCTTTTGGTGTTGGGTTTTTTTCCTTCTTGAGTATTTGAAATAGGAGTTGCTATCCTCAAAGGCAATTGCACAGTTAATTATCAAACCAGCTAGATGGATGTGGTCAAGCAGAGCTGCCAGCTCCTGACCAGTCTGGAGCAGGGATCTCTGGATGTTCCTCAGCTTGTGGAGTTTTCATGGGCACAAGTGAGGTTAGAGCAGCACTCTCCTGAACAGTGTAAGCATGTACGTCCCTGGTCATGGCTTTGTTACAAAAGGCCCTGGAAGTGCCTCCAAACTCAGAATTTGAGAGGAAAGGCATGTCTAGAGCTGCTGCAGTGCTGATCACCTCCATCTCAGGAGTGTTACTTTATGCTTTAGTGCAGTGGAGAGTAGCTGACTGTGCAGTGCTTTCTAAAATAAGCTAGGTTAGCAGCATAAGTTTTCTGTTAACTTGGAAATATGTTACAGTGAACTGAGGGGGTTCTCTCTTAAAATAACTCTGAAATTGTGGAGCAACTGTATATTGAGATGGTAGCAGTGAATTCCTAGCAATGAATTACCAGGATGATGGGGAGCACCATTTTAGCTCCTGCTGAAAAGTAACTTTTTGTTTCAGGAAACTGTGTTGGATAATATGGCTGAAGAGGGAAATATATGTGAGTCCCAGGATGCTCATGTGGAGAAAAGAAGGCTGCCAGAGGTGACCTCCTGCTGCCCCTGGGCTGAGAAGCTGACTGGGCAAATGGACAGATTATCCAGGGATCTAATGGCTCTCCAAGAGCAGCTGCATCAGCTCGTAGCTCAGCGAAGGGCTGCCTGGTGGGAGAAGGTAAGGCTTTGGGTGCTGTCCATGACCACTGGAGATTTTTAGCATCCTTCATTTTTCAGCTCTGTCCGTGGCCCATCCCAGGGCGGGTCCCTGTGGCTGCTCTTGTGCCACCTTTGCAGCAGTCACGGTGCCAGAGCTACAGCTCCTTGTGCCCATGGTGTGCCCAGTGCTCTTTCAAACACAAAGGGGTGCTGAAACAAGTGTTCTCTTGGAAGGAAAGGCTTCAAAGGATACATGCTGCAGAGGAAAGGAGAAAAGAGAAAGAGGAGAGGAGGAAATCATGGCAGCCCCCAGAGGGGATGTATGCAGCAGGCTGAGAGCAGTGGTAATGGTTACAGTGAGAAAATAAAGCATTTACAGGGGAAGAGGCCAGAGCTTGTCATCTTTCATTGAATTAGGAGTTTTTGAAATGTCTGATGGGGGAAGGAATAAGAGGACTTTGAAACCTGTGAAGTGAGGGAAGAGACTGAGCACAAGATTTGATGGCAGAACAGACTGGCTGTGGGAGGCTGGCTGTGGAGGAAAGCAGGTGAGATGAAGGACGTGTGCATGGTATTTGCTGTATAAGGATGGGGAGACACTGGAAAGCACCCAGAGCAGCTGATGGGGCATAAGGAAAGGAGATTTAGGTAATGTAGATGTGGAAGGTGAATCTGAGTATTGTCAGACTGGCACAAGGAGAGCAATGAAGTCGCAAGCATAAAAAACAGTGATTCTTCCCAGGCAGCAAGTGGGGAGAAGGCTAAAAGAGAATCTACAATACCTGTGGATGGAGAAAAGTGAAAGAAACAGTTGGGACTGACAGAGCAGTAATAAAATTGCTGTATCACCACTTTGTGTCTGTCTTAACTTGGGAGAGGGTTTTTCTAGCCCAGAGTATTTGATTTTTTTTTCTTTTCAAGATGGAGGGGAGTATGTGGTTAGAGATTGCGATCAGCCAACAAAATGGAAAATGGCAGGTTGTCAGATCAAAAAGTATTTGCCCAAGAGTTCAAAAGACATCTGGCATGGAAAAAGTGTGTGGAGAGCTAATTGCCCTCTTCCACCTTAAGCATAAGGAACTAATTAGGATCAGTTGGATAGGGAAGGCACAAGGAGCTGCTGCTTCACACAGAGTACAAAACTTCTTCCCACAGGGCACTGTGGGTATAAGCAGTGTACGCAGATTTGAAATCTGCTGTACACATTCTTGGAAGCTGAAATCCATCAAAGACTATAAAATATGCAGATACAAATTGCAACCTTATGAGTAAGTGGGAGAACGAATCATTGCAGGCTGTGGGAATATTCTGAGGAAGTACATCCATGTATTTACATTTGTTGTAGAGTCTTCTGTGGGCACTTACTGTCACTCACTGTCAGTGACGGGGTACTGGACTAGGCAGATCTCTAGAATCATCAGATTTGGTTGTTCCTGGGGAAAATGGATATGACTGTTGTGGACAACTCAGATCTCAAATTCTAAAAATAAAATTTCCGGTGCATGGTTTCTAAAGCAAGATATGCTCTGACTTCTCTTATATGTAACAATATATATGCTGTTAAATATGATGTTAGGTATTATATAATATCACACTGATTTTTTTTTTTAATAGTTAAATTCTGGGTTTAGCAACAGAAAGATTTAACTAATGATTTCTTCTTTGAAATAGATGCACTGATTAGATTTGAATAATGGTTGGTCATGTTCCAGTGTTTCTGAGATTCTCTGGATGTCATATAAATTTGTGACTGTGATAAATGGAATGCATCTAAAGTATGTTGTTAAAAGGCTGGTTTACCACAAATGCCTTCTCTTCTACATATGCCCTGAAACAGAATTGTTTTGTAATGTTACATGACAGCACTTTTTGAATGCTTGGGGTCAGATGACTGTCCATCAATCCTCTTTATATCAAGCCTTGCTTTGCATAGTGTTGCTGCTTGCATGATGCTTTCTTCCTGTGGTGTGTCCTTTTTTCCCACAGCCAGGATGCTTGCTGAATGCAGGCTCCTCTATCAATTGTATGTTTCTGACCCCTTCTTTTCCCTGGAGAAATAAGCTTATCAAATCTTTCCTTCTATATTATTTTTTAATCAAACAAAGAGAAGATACAGTGGCAACTGAAGCCATTATCGCTAACTTTGTATCTTGCAGGACTGAGACATGTGGAAATTATCTTGGCTCTTAGAGGCGTGCCCAGCTGAGGGACAGCACAGTTTATTACAGCTCTTATGTCCGCTGCCTTGTACTTGACAAAGAACCTGATAATCTGCAGGGTGTTTGTGTCTGTTCTTGCCAGTAGGCCTGGTGTCTGTGCCAGGCAACTGGGTAGAAGCTGTTCTGAGCAGCAGAACTGAGGGATAAACGTGATGCACTGGGGGAGAGACAGCACCGTTCCTGCAGAGAGGAATCCTGGCTGGAATCTGCCGGGGCTCTCTGCAGGGACCTGCGAGCGAATTGGGCTGCTCTGCTGCCGCCTAATCGCGTTTGCAAATGGCATTTGATGAAGGCCCTGAGAAGATTCTCAGCAAAAATAAACTGCCCACGTGGCTGTCTTCCCTCTCCCCCTTGAGCATACAGCAGTGGGAAGCCGGGAGGAGGCGGCTGGGATGGGTCTGTGGGGGTGGTCACTGGTGGAGCCAAAAACCAGGCCGTGCAAAACCAGTACAGGGCAGCATGGCCAGGTGCCCACGTGGAGAGAGGAGACTGCGTCCCCAAAAGCAGCAGCAAAGGATTATTGAGGGTCCTTGTGCCGAGCAGTGAAGTGGTAAAACATCAGAAAAACTGCATGGAGATAAACCCAGGCTAATGCATCTGAAGGGAGCATCATTGTTTTACACGTGCTTCTTTGGATTGTCATGGCATGTGAGTAAGCTCTGGGGAAAGGTCAGCAGTCAGAAATAGTAAGCTGGATTCTAAAACTGTCAGGGAAGCAGAAAAAAGCAAAACTTAAAATATTCCCATCTGTTTCTAGAACGCCATGGCGGTGCTAGTCCCATTCATAAATTTTAATAAAAGGTATTTGAGCTGGAAAGGAACAGGGAGGGGATGCGGTGATGACCCAAGTTGTGAAAGGGTTTCTCTGAGGGAACTTACTGGGCTCCTTGCATAAGAGGAGAGAATGGAGAAGGGTATCACAGTGGAGCAGGAGGAAGCATTTTTTACGTTCTTCTGATGTTCCTTGGTTTTCATGATGGATGAACCTAGAGGAAATTACTCAGCCTGCTCTAAGACTGGATTTGGCTTGAAAACCTGTTGAAGTGTCTTTCATTTAGGAAAGCCTGCAGTTGATTTATCTATTTATTTTACACTGTGTAAAGGTATTTCAGATATGTTAAAGTCATTGCTATGCCACTATGCCTGGTTTTGTACCACTAAACATTATTTCTTATGATTCAGAATGTTGTTTCAGGGGCAATGAATCTATTTGTTGCAGGTTTTATCGTTTGCACACTGTTATTCTGGTAGTTAAAACTATCAATCTTAAGTCTCTTAAAATTAAGAAAATATTTTGCTTATTTTCTTTTGTTTCATTTTTCATTTCCTTGTTTTCTTTTGTTTGTTTCTGCCTACCCCCAGCTGTTTCTTTGGTTATGTTCTTGGAATGGCCCTGAAATGATTTATCCTTTCAGGGACATTCACTAGAAAACATTTGAATGCTGCCATGGAATTTGGGTGATTGTGAAACCCTGATTAATAGGACATTTTAACTGATACTCATCTCTAGGCAGGAATATGTTCAATATCTTGGAGGAGAAAAGGCATATGACAGAGGTGTGATCTGAGGATGGGGCTTGCTTTCTGTTAGCTTTGCTCTTTTCTGTGCAGTACTGGGCAAATAATCATTTCTTTGGTGACATTTTGGGGATCTGGAAACGATCAAAAAGGGAGAGAAATGGTTAAGCTTTAAGAACATTTCTCCTCTCAGAAATAAACTTAACTGTAAAAGATGAAATCTCCTAATCCCAGAAGAGAACTTGTTTGTTTGCTTTTTCCTTTCTGAATATTCTGTTACCTGCTCCACTATTAGAGAGGAGGATTTGATTTCAGTCTATGTTAAAACATTTGGCATCCACAAGCTGGAATGCAGAGTGTTTGACTCCAAATAGTAGTCGTTTCAGTTTTCATCACATAATGGCTTTTAACATTCCCAGCTTTTGTTGAAACTTGGGACCCTCTGTGTTCTCTTGCATTTAAAAGGAAGCCAGACTGCTTTGAGAGGGTGGTGTGATTGGGATGGAGCTTGCTCATGCATACATCTCTGAGGCACAGACCAAGCAGGCTTAGAGCCATTAATCTGAACTAGAACAGGCCCTTTCCACACCAGAACTGCACCCAGGAACTCCGGTGGCTGTGCTTGCTTGGCTGCTGGTGTGTCTGAGTTCCCAGGCGAGACTGCAGTCCCTGACCCGGACCAGACCTCCATAATCACAGTGGGAGAGCACTGAAACCTACATTTTGTCTTTGTTTCTGTATCCTTCTCATCATTCATCTCCTCCTCTCCATTCTATAATCCCCAACCTTCCCAAACCCTTGCAGCTGTCTCCTGGATAGGGATGGGAGGATGCAGGGCTGCCCCAGTCAGAAGAGATGCCTGAATTCAGTGTGTTGGGGAGGGGCTGTACAGGGCAGGGATGTTTTGTTTTCTCTTCCTGGGGACAGGGTGGGATGCAGGGGGCAGGAACGGCCTGGGGCACCCAGTCAGGTGAAGGTGGTGGGGACTGAAACACAGAGGCACTTTCACTCCATCCCAAGAGTTCTGTGGTTCACGTAAACATTTTGCCATTGCCAGCTCATTAGAGCACACTGCCAGAGACCTCGTAGAGTCTACAAAGAGAAGTCTTTCTTCTAAGGTTCTTATATTTATAAAAGACTAAATGGTTTTTGATTAATTTTGATTGAAGGCTTCAATATTTGGAGTAGGGAAGCAGCTCCGGAAGCTGATGCTGGAACATGGTCCTACATCATTCTATTTGTGGTTGAGGTTTTTTTGTTTCTCTTATCAAGATAGAGTTGAATTTTATCTACTCAGAGAAATGCACTCCCCAAGTTTTTCTTTATGCCTCATAATGATTGGAGAGGGAGGTGAGGAGGTGTGGGTCCCCAGTAGCCACTGCTAGGAAACAATAAAGCTTTCTTCCTTTCTGCAGCACGGGAATGGTGAGAGGCACAGGTGGGGCTGGACTGGCTCCAGGTGGGCCGAGTTCCTCCTGCAGTGATGCAGGGCTGGGCTGTGTTTCCTCCGCCTTAAACCAGGGATTTGTGGCAAAGCTACAGCTGAGCTCTCACTGAAGAGCTCTCAGACTTGTCAAAAACACCTTTGTCTTTTTGTTTTCCTGTGTTGGTTTTTTTTTTTGTGAGCACATTATTCCCATTTCATCTTTGCTGTTGCTGCTGTTCATTCTAGTTCCCTGGGCTTTTTGCTAATATGAAGATGTTAGTGTAGCGAGCAGTTAATTATCTGTGCTGTCTGGGGTGGAGGAAGTGGAGGAGTTTTGGGGAATGGTTCAGGGCTGGTGTATTTCCTCAGTCAGCATATTCCTTTTCCTGGTCCCAGAACGCTTCTGTGTTCCACTTTGTATTTGCAAACCTCCATCTGGAGCACTGAGCAGCTGTCAGTGGAGCTCCTCATGCAGAAAGAAATTGAAGAACTAGCAAGACCACAAGAGCAGCTTTTGGAAGTGCATGGTTGGCTGGGCCCAGATGCCTGGGTAGAGGGGGGCAACCCACAGAGATCAACCAAAACATGCATCAAAGGGAGCCGTGGAGGACACGGGCAGGAGGATGGCAAAGAGGGACAAGTCTGCTGGCTCTTACGTGTGGTTCTTACTTCATTTAAGTAAGAACTTAATTGTTAAATGTGGGATTAAATTTGCTGCTGGTGGAATTGCTGCTAAATCTGCTCTAGCAGATTTAGGCTATTAGAAAACATGAAGCTGCTGTAAACAGTGGGAAATAAATACTGATCTTTGCATTCACTCTTTGCTCTTGGATTTTCTTGCATTGGTTTATTTCTCACTTGTCAGTATTCCTAGCAGATATTCAGGAGATCTGAGACTGCTTGTTTCTGGTAAGTGCATGTAGAGATCCAGGTGATTGCTGATGGGAGGCAGTGTGCTCTCTCTCATGATGGAAGGAGAAGAGGAATCATGCCTGTGCACCTGGTTCTCCTTGTGACAGCAGGATCTAAAATCTGCTTTAGACCTGAAGTCCCAGGTTAGCCTGGTTTAGGGCTGGTGTGTGTGTGAAAAGTTACTGTACATAAGCAGAGCTGGAAGATTGTTTGAAAGACTCTTGCTTGCTTCTGAGAACTCTGTGTAGGCTGGCCAGGCTTGAATAGTCAGCGTTAAGCTTGCAGCATACAAACGGTTGGAACGATAAGAGTTTATTCTTCGTTTGCAGATGCAACTTTTTGTGCAGATTGCTGAGAGTGATGAGCTGTGTGAGACAGACACAGAGGTACTCTGAGTACCAGTGGCTAAATCAGCAAACTGATTTCAAACACACACAAAAACTGTAACTGGAAATAAATTACCTAGCCTGACATTTTTCATGGGGCTTATGTAGGCTAAAAGACTGCAGCTCCTTAGGGAGGAGAGGAACATTAAAAACTCGAGTGCTGTCTCCTGTTCTGTGTGCAGAGCTCTGGGGTTTGAAGGCAGCGTGGGTGAAAGTTTTTCTTGCTTCCCAGAAGATGCTGCTTTCCCTTCCTTTGCCAAAGTGCAGAATGTTTGCTCAGGTGACAGGATCAGTTAAAGTACAATAAATAACCAGTGTTAATATTTTACTTGTATTATTTACGAAGGTGTTGGATACTGACCAAGGCAATGAAACGTAATAAATGCAGCTGGAGAATTATACTCCTATAAATTTCAGATGAGCTTTATTTAACGATAAAGTGTAAAAAAATCCCATTGCAATGAGAGAATGTGTTTTGTAGCCACTGTAAATGTTTTAGTGCATTTTTAAGAAGTAAGTGTAGCACTTAGGCTCTCACAGTTAAAGCATACAATAAAGCAAGGATGAGGGCTAGGAATGTCTGCAGGGCTCAGATGCACAAGACATGGTAGCCCAGGTCCCAGCACCACTATTTTTTGAAAGGCTTCGAGGGGTGGGATATGAGATACCAGAAGCCACAGAGTTGCTGGATTTTGTCTGGCAAGTGGTGAGCCACCACAGCACACATCCTCCACAAGGGCAGCACCTTGGGGTCACAGCTAGTTCTGGCTGACAGAGGCCGTGCTAAACACCACAGCCAGAGGCTGGGCTTTAGATAGCTCTACCTGAAACACTAGTAGTGTGTTTTACTGCACCTTTCAGAGTGGGCTTTGGGGACAGCAACTTCCAGGAGGTAGCTGGCTGGCTTTGCAGCTCCAGGCAGACTGGGGATGGGCTCCCCCTCTGCCAGCAGGAGCTGGGGTCACCGAGTGCTTTGCAGCACTGCCTGGGTTGTTTTTTGGGTTTTGTTTTTGGTGAGCTGATGGAGATGCTTTTAGAACTATTCTTTGCATCCAGGCATTCAAAGCTTAACTTTGTTTGCTTTTTTCTTGAAACCTTGGCCTTGTTCTCTCAGTTGCCTGCCTGAAATCAAGGGTGCTTGATCATAAGAGAAGAAAGTATCCACCTTGTTTCTGTCTTTGTCCCTTGTGCTTGCGGAAGAGCTGACATCAAAGTACATCTGTAATTTAGTGTTGTCACATACCTTCTCTGCAGCCAGAAATGCATCTAAATAAAGCCTTGGTACTCTTCTGAGCTCCACACTCACCATTTTTCTTCATTTTACTGGCTCTCTCTAAGCCCTGGGAGCTGTTTGATTGTAAGAGTTACAGGCGCCATCCAAGCAGCCTCACATCCACCTACAGCTGCTACTCACCCTCAGATTGTGAGATAATAGACACTGCTGAATGCATTGTAAGAGTAGTGGCTTTAGAAAATGTCTACACTGAACCTCTGAAAATGTTTTCTGTAGAAAATCTCCACCTGGGAGTTAAAGTTCATTTTCCTCGTGCCATAGCTGTGGATAGGCTGTGTTGCTGGAATGACCTTTACTGCTCTGCATGCACAGCTCCTGCCTTCCTCAAAAGCTGGGACAGGAGCTGCAGGGCTGGGTGCTGGGGGAGGTTCTGCAGTGGTCATGCAAAGCCCCTGGAAGGGACAAGGGAGTATTTTCTAACTGGAAACAAAACCAGTTTGGGGGTGAAGAAATTCCCTATGAGTCATGGGGGTTTTTTGATCTTTCTTTTTATTTGTAATTCTTGGGTGAAAAAACACTTTTCTGAAAATTTGTATGATTAGGTGGTAATACCTTCTCTCATCTCTGTATTTTAGGAGTGGTTTATATCAACATTGTTTTTGTTGGCTGTCCATACAAGGACCCCATTACTTGAATTTCAGGTTTCACATCCTGTTCCCTCAAAGCAGGATGATACAGAGAAGTGCAAGGCACAAGCAGCACTCTTTCTGAAGTGGCTACTTTCATGTTGTGCAGTGATAAAAGTATTCTAAAAGCAAAGTTGGACCCTCCAAGCCTCTGCAGGCCACTCTGATCTGAGATGATCTATCATCAGTGTTTGTCTCTGCTGCCCAAGATAAAAGTTTGGTAGAACAAATTGAAAAGTAAGTGAGCAATTTATTATCCAAAGCAATACTTGTCTGATGCCTTCCTTTGTAATTTGTAGTTGTCAGGGTCTTTTTCAGAGTATCACTGCAGCCTTTTTGCAAGTGTCTAAATTACTTACACTGACATATTCTGGTTTTCATATAATATATTTTCAGTGTGTGCCTATTCCCTCTTTAATTTCAGTGGTCTTCTAATTGAATTCAAGGATTTGGGAAAGTCTTAAGATAAAACTGTAGCTAAAAAGAAATGCATTATGGAAGGCTGGAATGGTAGAATGGAACTTTTGAAATTACTGTAAAATGCCCAAGATTTCTAATTCGGAGAAGAAATAGGGATTTTTTTTTCCTCTTGTTTCCTGTGGTGTGCATTCAGAACTGTGTGGCATATGAGACTTCCACAAGTCGGGATGGTGTCCCCTTGCAGTTGCTGGTAAAGAGTCTGCAAGTTTGCTGATCCTGCTTGGAGCTGTCCCACTTCTCAGGGCAGGCTTGCATATCTTGGGAAGGAGCTGAAGAGGTTTAGGTGAGCTGCTGCCTCCAGAGCCCAGAGGATTCTGCTCAGCTTGGATACTCTTGCCGAAGTTTCGGGTCTGCTCTTTTTGTGCTGGTGTCCTCTTCAGGTGAGCAGAGGTGGTGCAGAAATTTCTTGGAAGACCATTTATTATTTTAAGACCAGTCCTTGTCTGGATCTGCAGAGTTGCTGCAGTAGTAGAATTGCATTTTTGACTCTTATTTGTTTTTTTCCTTTGGTTTTCCTTTGGGTTCAGTTCTCCTCAAAAGTTAACCACTGGGAAGCAAATTACATATGCCAAAAAAATCCAAAACAGAGAGTACAGAAAATGTTATGGAACAGAATCACGGAATCATAGAATCATGTAGATTGGAAAAAAACCTGCCAAGATCACGGAGTCAAAGCCAACACTAAACTATGTCACTTAGTGCCACATCTAGATGTCTTTTAAATTCCTTGGGGATGGTGACTCAGCCCTGGGCAGCCTGTTCCAAAGGTTTGACAACCTTTTGAGTGAAGAAATTTTTTCTGATATCCATCCTAGACCTCCCCTGGCACAGCTTGAGGCTATTTTCTCTCAGGTGGTCCCCACCTGGCTACAAGCTCCTTTTGGGGAGTTTTGGAGAGTGATAAGGTCTCCCCTGAGCCAGGATACATTTTTGTGGCTCTGTGGAAGAGGGGTGTATTGGATGAGGCTCTCAGCATAGCTCAGTGCTGGGCTGCTTGCCTCAGGTGTGTCCCTTAGGGATCCATCCCCAGGGCTGTCTTTGGAGGAGCTGCCTCTGCATTGTCAGAGGTGGGATGTAGTGCAGATGCAGGGCAGGAGGAGAGCTGGGGGCAGCCCTGACCCTCAGCAGCTCTGTCACACGGGCTCCCTGTGCAGCTCTCACAGAGTTCAGCTGCTCTCAGGCCCACGGGGGTTCATTCCCCTTTGGGTTTGCCTGTGTCAGAGTTCTTTGTAGCCTCAGCACACAGGCAGTGCTTTTATCAGTTGTGTGCCTTTGTATTCATATTTGGAGGGGTATTTGTATTCTTCTGGTAAAGACCCTGAAAAATATTAATGTTGTTCTCTTTTCTTAATCCTGTATCCTTTTCCTTTATCTTAAGCTATATTGACTTTTCTGACTCCCATCAATGAATTTAGAGACATGAGTCTTAAGTACAGAGCCATTGAATTATCTTAAAGAAAAACCAAAGTGAAAAGCTCCCAAAACAAACCAAGCAAACCCCAAAAAAATGAGTTATCCATTTTGACAAGATCAGGTCACTCCTCGTTATGAAATTATCTGAGTCAAATGCTTTAATTAGCAGCTAGCTTTCCATCACTGTGCTTCCTCACATTCTCTCCATTGCAGAGAACAGTGTGGATGCTGATCTGAAGGCTGAGGAAGTGCACTGCAGTATCTGATGTTTAATTGAAGCAGGGATCAGCAGTGCCAACTCTTCTGCTCAGATGCAGCTAAGGGTATTCTGGGTATTAAAACTGCATTTTTAGTTATCAGATCTGTTCCTAGATAAGCCAGGTAACCAGCATCTCCCTGGCTTCCCTGTCGGTTTGTTTTGGAGTGATAGTAGGTGCATCAAGAGCCAGCATTCTGATGGTGAATGTCTTGCTTTAAAATGCATAAGATTGGAGATGCATACATTCCTCCCTAATTGCAGGAAATTGCAGATCCCGGCAAAATTTGGAATGCAGCATCTTGTATAATTACATCTTCTGTCAGTTGCTATACAGCTCAGCTTTACAGCCCTTCTAAAATATCGTCATAGCTTATGGGACAAATAATGCCTCCATTAATGTTACTTTGGGGTCACTCCTTTCATTTATTCACCAGCAGTTTCAAAGGACTGAGATTTTTCCTCATGATGAACTAATAAAAAGTGCTAAAAATTAGTGATTACATTAAGATGACATTTTGCTTTAGGTGCTGTAATTATTGTTACGCCAAAAGACATCATTTAAGTTTCTTCCTGTTGCTGGGGTTGGGTTGAGTAAGAAGTACCAATTCCTGTACCTCAGTTCATTTTGATTTTGGTTGTATGCAAACCTTTCCATTTTATGGCCTTTGGAAATAGAGGGTAATGGGTTGTTAGGTTATTGGCAACTAAGTGTTGCTATCTGCCACTGGTCAGTGAAGGACAGATCAGACACAGATCACAATTCAGAGTTTAATGGAATGTGTTGGCATCACTTATGCCACCATCACAGGTGGGAAACGGTTGAAAGGTTGGAAGGGTAATAAAGGAATTAATTTGGCCTGGCTTTTTGAGAATTGAGAAAAGTGCGGTTTAACCAAGGCAAAGTTCATAGCTGGACCATGTTCTGCAAATTCCTAGGCAGAAGCGGAATTTTGAGGCTGTTAGACTGAAATGAAAGGTGGTGTGAGGAGACCCAGCAGCTTAGGTGGAACTTGCTGAAAAGGGGCATGTTTTGAACCATAATTGCATTTCACTGCTGGGGTAGTGCAGTGATAGGGTAGTATTTTGATCTGCTGGAGTCTGTGTTTAGAAACCCAAAACTATATGTTTCTAGTTTACCAAAATGTAGCAGAACATTGCAGAAATTACCAGGTGAGAGACTGTAGCCTGTGCTTTGTGACAGATTAGACTATTCAAAAAGTTCATTAGGACTTTAATCCTCAAATGCATGAAAGCTGGCATTAAGTGGGCTATTTCAAGTCTCTTTGTGTACAATCAGTGATCTCACAAGAAGAAAGAAACCTCATTTAGGCAGGACAGTGTGGGAAGTCTTCAGCTATTAAAATAGAAAGTGATAGTTTCTAGTTTTTTTAAACTGGTTAATCTTGAGTGTGTAGAAATTGCAGCAGAAAATTAAAACCCTTGAAAGCTGACAGCAGAGAAGCTTGATTCAATGAGACAAGGTTTATAGAGCTGCAGTACCAACTCTGTAACTTTCTTAGAGGCTTGAAATTACATTTGGGCAAGTTGCTATAAGACATGAATTTGAAATTAGGGTAAGGTGTTTTTCATAGTGAAACACCTGCTTACTCAGTGTTCTAGTGTTTCCAGAACAGCTGATTTCAGATATTGCTTTTGCTCTAACTTGAGGGCTTTTGTATATAAGCAGCAAATGCCTTTAGATTATTTTCTGAAGGTTGGGGGCTTGATTTTTCCTTCTCAGCCAATGTTTGAACTTCATGGGCTCTGCAGGGTCGTGTCCCCCCTACTCTATAATATTTCCTAGCAGCAGGAGCTGCGGGATTTGATTTTCCGTCAATTATGCATTCACAGCATCCCTTGAAATAGTGCCTTTCTCTGCTCCTCTGAGGCTGAATGGGTCACTGTCTACAGCTAAGGAAGGAAAGCATTTGTCATACCCTCAACCATCATTGTTCAAAAAGAAAAAAAGCAAACATTTTTGTTAAATGAAACTGGTGCTCCAGTCAAATTATTGTCTATTGTTAAAGAAGGCTAAAGCCCTCACCCTATTTTTGTGTGGAAAAAGCTTTGTTTTTATGTCTTTGGGGTCACACAGGCCTCCTGGGTTATTGATTTTTGTTCTGTACAAAGAGAAGCAGTGCTGGCTTGTTCAGTTCCTGCTATCTCTGTTGGAAGCCTGGTCACTGAGAATTTTGGGCTTTCTGTGCTGCCAGGCACTGACCCCCCAAAAAACACTGCATTTGCCAGTGGTGCCTCTTGTGCGAGGACACCTGTTAGAGTAGGGACCTTCCTGAAGAAACAGATAATGAAAGAAGCTGGAAGCTGGAAAAATCCCCAGGGAAAAGGAAGAAGAAGGAACTCGGGAAGCCCTAGAGGCTGGTGAAATGGTGGCACCAGAACTCGTGGCTGCAGGTCAGATGCAGTATTTTCTTGGGGGTCAGTGCCTGTCAGCACAGAAAGTCTAAAATTCTGTGACCAGGGTGCCAACATCTGATGATATTTGAGACAGACTCTGCTTGGGCATCCTCTGGGTGCTGCTTTCATGGTCACTCTGTGTGCAGCAAGGTACAGAATGCCTGTGGGACAGTGAGGAAATCCTACAAATCCTACACAAAGGGCTTGTGGGGGGGAATCATGGGATCCCTCTGGCTGTTTTGGTTATATTTTACTATCTTTTAATACTTACAGGTATTTCTCCTGTACTTAGGGTGGACTCTGCTCCTGACAAGGAGGACGTCCTTAAAAGTAGTCTGCAAATCCTTGTTTATCCCTTTTTCTGCATCCTGTTTTCTCTATCCCAGATACAATGTCAGCTGGGATTGCAGCTCTGCAAGGCATTTCTTGAGGGGTGGTAGTGGACAAAAACCTAAACAGGAAGGTTTGTAACTTGTAACACGTAATGGTCGTTTATAAGGTGTTTGTACTGATTAAAGACAAGTGCTGGTAAGGTTCATCCCCTGGAGTGATTTGGATTCCACTCTGGAAATGGAGAGCTCCTAAAGCAGTGTTCATTTGCCATTCCTGGTTTCCAGTGCCCAGCTGTCAGGATTTCTGCACAGCATCCATCCCTGTGCCATCTCCGTCCTCATCTCTCTTTCGTTTTTCACTTACAGATCTTTATCTAAAATTGATGCTTCTCTGTTGAATTAGAGTCTGCTCAGTTTACATGGAGGCTGAGAGCTCTGGGCAGGTCCTCCAGGCTGGTGAACCTATTGCTGGAGATGTTGAGATGTGCTGGGGAGCTGTTTGGAGCCAGGGTGGTGGGTGCTCTGACTGGCCTGGCAGGTCTCTTCTGTTCCTGCAGTCTGACCCTTCATTAATCCTATATTGCCAAGCATGTAATAGTTCTCTTCATCCTTTTCAACTCCTCAGGCACAGGGGCCTTCTTAGACATGATGGGTTTAAAATAAAACAAAATTTGGAAATGAGCATCCTTAAGGAATACAAAATTCTGCAAGTCACATGCTGTTTGGTGTTTTCAGAGTTTATGAAATGTGTTGGGTTATTATGCCCTGATGGCAAAGGACGTGACTTGGTGGCTTGGATATTGTGTCTGTTTATATTTCCTAATTTCCTTTCACTCCCCAACCCCAACAGACAAGATCTGAGATTTTTCTGTTTGTTCCTTGTGTCTGGGAGCACAAAGGAGGCTCCCAGGCTCATTGTGTTTTCTGGCAAAGGCAGGCATCACAGTTCATAGTATCTCTACAGCTTGGGAAGGATAATTTGTATTTCATCCTGCATGCATACGGGGTTTTCTCCCTGCTCATAAGGGAAATAAGAGAGGAGGAGCGGACAGATAGGACTGGAGACAGAAAATGTGCCACTTCTAGGCTTGTGCAGTGTGTTTTTTGGAACAATACTGTTCTAGCTGTTCTGCAAAACTCCTAGAATAATATGAAGAGATTGTGATTTAAAAGTAATGACATAGTTCTGGTCATTATCATTCACTTCAAAAGAAATTCCGTTTGTTTGCTATTCCCTCTTTGAAGCTAGCTGGCAGCAATACAATCATAAAATGGAAATGCTCCTATGAATCCCCCTCCTCTTCCTGGAAATAGAAAGTTTGGACCTTTCCTTGCTGCTGCTTTTTAAACCTTCATCTCTAGCTAGTGGCTTCCTTCAAGGATGCAGCTGTGAGGCTTTCAGGTGGCCGTGTGAAGTTTTAACAAGCTGAGACTTTGACTTTCAGCATTTGGGAGTTGTCACTTTAGGTAGGCCATTACTAGAAATTATTTAAGTAACATGATGTGATTATCCAGATCTCTTAGCATATCTTTGGGATCTCTTGCGTGTTGGTTACATTCTCTCCGAGTAAATTCACATTCAGCTTGCTTTTCAGCTGAAAAGAACTAATTTGTGTGTAATCTTTACTGCACTTTTTATTCATGAGTTATTAAAAATGGGAGAGAGATCAGCCTCTCTGGCATGATTCCAAGCCCTATGGAGTGAAGCACAGAGCTCAGGGAAGCTCATTACCAGAAAGGTGCAGGCAAATGTGAGGGAGCTGAGGGGTTGGAAGGTCTCCTTCTGAGGAGGAATCAAGTGAGCTGAGTGTGTGAGGCATCCAGGCAGTTGATGGGAGCAGAGTTTCACTAGATGGGCAGCAGAAAGACTGGGGCTGCCCACTGGCAAATTGCCACATGGTCAGGTGAATGTGGGTGGCACTGGTCTGGCCTCAAAGCTGTGGAACATGCAAAGAAACTGGAAGGCAGCTCACTCAAAATACGCAATGATATCTTTGCCATGATTTGCCCACTGAAGTCATTGTTACAAGATTTATTCCAAGCCAGAGGATTCCCAGGACTGAAAATAGGTGAGATAGTACCGGCTGTTCTTTTCATTCAGACAGCTACCTTTGGGTAGAAGACATTTCAGAGAAGGTTGGGCTGAGGAGGTGCGGGGGGTGTTAATTGTAGGCGTTTCAGGCTCAAAGCCTCTTCTGTGCTTTGGTGGAAGAGTTAAAATCACCACGGTGGATTAGCCAAGCTGCCTGCTCAGCCTGGTGTTTGGATGTGCCTCTCCTTTGGATGTTCCCCTTTCCAGCTCTGGACTGGGCCCATCCTCTTCTGCTTTGGCTTGGCCCTTTTCCTCAGTCAGCCAGCCTGAGTGGTTCTGTAAAGGCAGCATCCCAGTGATGTCCCAGGGAGATGGTAAATCCTTTCCATACCTGATGGATGCCCTGCCCAGCTTGGTTCCACCACACCGGGGACTCGAGGCCACCTGTCTGGCCGCCCTCCAGCCCATGATGAAGAGATCTGTTTTATTATAGTGCTTATTCCTTTGCACATTCCTGCCTGTGGATATGGCAGCAGGAGCTGTGCCCGTGCACACTGCAGCCCTTTGCCCCATGCCAGCTTTGGGGGGGACAGCCCAGGCTGGTTGTCACCTTGGTCCTTTTTCAGTCTGATCCCAGATGCAGTACTGCTCCCTGCAACTCCACTGGCTTGTTGGCTTCCTCTCAGAACATCAAAGTTATCACAGGTTTCCCCTTAGCTTTTAGTTGCTAATACCTTTTGAAGACTGCAGTCGTCTAAAGGAAGACATCTGGACGCACTCAGGGCGTTTGGCCACTGTCTCGTCCCAAAGGGCAGCTGGGAAATGAAGAGCTGGGAAGGGAGAAGCCAGCCCACTGCAGAGCAGGGGATGTGTCAGTCTGAAGATGCTGATTCCTCATCAGCTGATTTTCCTCTGTGTTTGGAGTGGAATTTCTCAAAGTGCACTGGGTCCCTTTGGGATGAGGATGTCTCTGTACAAGTGGAAAAGATGATTATCGTGTTGTTGTATTTATTGGGAGAGGATGTGCAGCAGTTTTCAGACAGCACTACGCACCTAATTGGGAATTCAAATTCCAGCTGGTAGATTGAGGCTGAAAGACAGAGCTGTGGGATAGAAACGGGCAGGCACAAAATGCTGAGGCTCCTAATCTTTTACAATATGTTTGTTTAATACAAAGTGGTCTATTGAGATTGTTCTGCAGAGCAGAATAATCATTGTGTGCTGACTAATGGGAGACAGCAAGCTGTTAAAGAGCATCAATTAACCATACAGGAGGAGATTATTGAATATTTTCACAAGCATTCAGGATGTGAAGAGTAAAGGATATTGCTTGAAGGTAACCCTCGGACATTTTTAGCAATTGAAATCTATAAACTGCAACAAGAGTATTTGTGGCCATACATATGCTTGCAGAGCCTTCCAAGAAGAACAGAACTGGAGCTAGCTTTCCAATTCCAGATTGTGCTGATAGGAAATAAATAGTGCTTTGCTGAACTTGTTGTCTTACATAATATTGATAATTTTTAAAATTTCCCCTCTTAAGTTTAGCTAATGTTATCCCAGGAAATACTAGTCCTCTTTATAGAAGACAGCATGTGCAACATCTTCTGATACTTGGGTGTAGGTTCTAGTACTCTTCTGTTTTCCTGGCTGTTGTCCTTGTCCCTACAACTGCTCCTGCTTCCCTGTAGTAATTCCCATCCCTGCTGCTGCTGTGGGTTAGAACTCGATGCACTCGGTGCTGAGAGGAGCATGCTGCTCCTCCATCATTTGCCTTGCTTAGTGGATAATAAAATTTTCCAGTTTTGACTGGTGGAGAGTATGAAAACCTATGTTTCATTAAGAATGCTTTTATACAGCCTTACTGTGCTTCTGCTTGAGTTTAATGTGAAAAATAAATAACATCTTGTGGGCTCTGTTTGCTGAGTGATGTTGTTGTTTGTAACTGACGGGAAATTTTTCCCGTCCTGGATTCCAGTGTTAAATCCACTTTGTGCAAACATCATTTTCCATTTATTCATTGGCTGTGGGGAGACCAGATAACATTGAATTTATTTTTTCGGTTTTGTTCCTTCTGAAGTGGTGTTAGAGAATTGCACCTCAGTTATTCTTACAGCCAACAGCAAGAGATGTCCCTGGGATTCCTTGGGGATTATGATAAAGAGGGACCCCTGGTTCTTGGACAAGGACAAAGATAGACTTCTCTCAGCTTCAGTTCTCTGTTCTAATGCCTTAATCAACAGAGGTCTCCTTTAACAGATGGTTCTGCATCGATAAAGCCTTTAATGTGTTAGTAAAAATTCAGAGAAATTTACTCCTTTTCTTATTTGATTGATTTTCTTAATCTTCTTTAAGCGGAGGCTGAGGGGTGAGAATAACTCATCAGAAGACTATGGAGAGGATTAATTACTTGGCTGCAAACCTCATGAAGATATTCTGAAGGAAGATGGGGGATGAGTGAGCGAAGCCCTGGTGAAGTTGGTGTCAGCAGAGGAATTTGACTGTGGCTGCAGCCATCACACCTGCAGTGTTTCACTGTCAGAGAGTGCAGACTGATGCCCTGCATGTCATACCCCTCTGAACTTGTTTCAGTAATAAAACCTTCCCCCCTGATCTGGGGATAAAAATCCTTCTTTTCTCACAGACAGCAGTTGCTCTGACCCTGAGCAGCTGCAGCTTGACAGTGGGAAATGCTGCAGGTGCTTCGCTACCTTAGGACTCTTGTCCTTGCAGCTGGGGCTGCTTTGAGCTCTGCCTGATCTCTGGTGCTTCAGAGAGCTGCCAAAATATCCCTGACTTTACAGGGAACTTGTCAAAGCTGTGATGTCTGAGGTACCTGTATCTTAATGCAGATCTGCAGATTTAAAACCCCGAGGAGTCGTTCAGCTTCAGCCACGGGCAGGAAGGGGAGGGGTTGCAGAGCAGTTTCAAGGCTGGAAGGGGTATCATTAGCACTGAGCTTGACCTGAGCTGAGCTTTGGCCAAAGGATTCATCCCTGGAGCTGCAGTGAAGCATTTCATGGTTCATTATCCTCACAGCAGGAAACAATGTCTTACTCTGAAGCTGAATATCTTAACTTGAATTTTCATCTATTTGATCTTCTTATGGCTTTGTCAGCAAAGTCTGATCTTTACCACCTTTTTTCCCCACTTCCTTTTAGGAAGTAAAACAAACTATCTACATGAATGGAATATTTTGAACTCTAAGTTTCATATTCTAAGGTTTGTTTTCTGGGCTGTGGGTCATTGGATGACCTGTCTGTGAATCCTACTCTGTTTCCCTGTGGTTTTTTGAGGCACGAACTCCAGAGCTGTGCACAGGTCTCAGGAGAGCTCTGGGATTCGTGCAGGTTGCAGAGGCAGCATCGCTTTTGGGAAACTTTGCTGCCTTTTGACTGAGTTGATTTGGCAGCTTTTTGCCACAGCAGAAACAGAAAATCCCACTGGGCCAAGAAGCATTTCCCTGAAGGCCTTAGCAGGGTGCCTCTTTTACAGATGTTTCCCCACCGACAAGTGCATTTTGAGATGAGTCATCGAATTCATATTTAATCCACTAGTAAAATTGGCAAGGCAATTACCATCTTGCAAGTTCTTCAAATCAAATTGTTAGAGAACATTAAATCAAATGCTTTGGAAAAATCCCAGTATATACAATTGCTTTTATAATTCAGACTGTGATGCTGTCACAAGAAAAGCTTTTATTTTATTGGGGCCTGTCTTCAGTGGAAGTGTGCTGCCTGGTACTCATTTTGGTCTTGGCCTCTGCTTGTCTCTGCTCCATTATTTTCCTTTTCCTAATTGTTACCCCATAATGAGAACTGAGAATTAAGGAATTGCTCACTTACAGTTGTCACCCCTACTTTTCAGCAGTGCCAAGTGCAGAAAGCATTTGCAAACTGAAATAATGCTGTTGTTCACAAGGCAATAAATCTGTTATGACAGCCTGGTGGCTTGAAGCACAACAGGGATGAAGGTCACTCTGCTGGGTCTCCCTTTTTGGTGCTGAAGCCAACCCACCCACTCCCCAGTACAAGGGAAGCATTGGGAGGCCTTGTATGTAAATTGTCACTGGAGGGGCTGCTGGACTGGGAATGTGCAAACAAATGGCTACAGGCAGCCCTGGGTACTGAGGCAGCTGCCTGGCTGAAAGCACATGTTAGCTTAATTCAGTTTGCACTGCCACACATTTTAGTTTACACTCACAGCTGACTCTTTTTTTTGGTATGTCCTAGTCCAAACATGACTTTGGTGTTGTTTCCTGGGGGGAGGATTTCTTTCACAGCAATGTGCCGTACTCTTCCCTTCCTATTCTTTTTCTTCCCTCTACAGGTGGCAGCAAAAGAAGAACTACAGAAGGAGAGGTTCTCTGCCACTGCTAGAAAGATACAGGAAAGCGTTGAACTAAAACTGAGAGGTCTCACATCCCTTTGTGCTCCAAAGAAAAATGCAATGCACGGTTCGTGCAGGCTGGTGCTGAGGAACAAACAGCCTGCCAGCAGAATGGGCTTTGGTCAGTGTGTGTCCAAGGAGGCTGTGTCAGCTCTCAGTGCTGCACAGGTGAGCAGAGAGCTGCAGGTGAGAGAGACCAGCCTGCAGAGAGAGCTGGAGCAGCTGCGGCAGGAGTGCCGCCACAGGCTGGACAAAATTGCAGAAGGCTTGGAGGGGGTGATTTGTATCTCCCCTTGAGGAGAGAGACCTGGGCTGAGAGAAGCAAAGGAATAGAGTGGCTTGGTCACGCTGTGCAGCTTGGTGTGGGGAAGTGTGAGCTGAGGAACCAAATGTAATTTCTAATTCTCTAGCCCGGGAATCATAACTTGTCACTGCTTTGTGAGTTGCACTGGGGCCACAACCTCGGTGCTCTCTCTGCAGCCCCTTTATTGCCAACCTTGCCAATTAAATTCTGCATTAGGCCTTGGTAGGAGTGTGCATAAATCTCTCTTTTATCCTCTGGATTTCTAGTTCTTCTGCCAAGCACTGGGCTCTTTTACAGCGCTCAGCTGCTAGGCACGGCATACATTGAGGCTGTGCATTGAAGTACTAATTGCATTCAATATTTTCCAGCAATTGGAAGAGTTCATTAGTCAGAAAAATCCAAGTATTGGAGAACATGAAAAATACCAGGGCTTAGAGAGATTGGAAATATTCAAGAAAGTGTGTTGTTTTAATTCAGCTGCTTGGAGTATTTGTGGCAGCTATAATGTAGTCACAATAAAGAAAAACAAATGCCTAATAATAAATAAAGCACTGCACTGATTTCATTTACTGGTGTGATGCACTTGAAGTAATTGGGTTCTCAAAGAGAGCAAACTAGAAACCCATTCCATCAGGTTATGAGTCACAATGAGATGGATAACTTATGGACTTGCTATAGGAAGTTTCTGTGATACAGAAATACAGAAATACCTTAATTTGCAAGCTTGAGGAGTCTCCAAGCTCTGTCTCTGAAGGCTTCTTCCCTTGAAACAGTGAAATGCTTTTCCTTTGGCCTTAATTTCCTACCCTTTTCTGGTTTGCTTTCACCAAGGAGTATTTTATGTTCTAGTTGTACACTTTGAGGAATAAATAATATTTAAAGAAACCGGTCTGCTTTTCATTTGTGAACTGCTGTGAGCAGTGGGATTTCTTTTGTGTGGGGAAGCAGCCCCTGGGAGCAGGGTGTTTGTGTGTGTTGTGCAAGGCTGTCAGTCACAACCAGCATTGCTGCTGGCACTGGGAGTGACACAGTCCTGGAGCAGAAAATCCCTGTGGGACTGGCAAGATCCATGTCTGGGGCAGGTGGCCCCAGGCTGCTGCTCCTGGAAGAATCTCCACGGCTTTCAAAAGCCAATCCACACCACTCTGCTTTCCAAACCATCTCTGTAGGTGCAGGTGGCTGTTTCAGGCTGGTACAACTTTGGGCAGGTGTTGACTCCAGGACTGCTGACATTTAATGCATGAGAGGACTCATTCAGACAAAAGTTTCACAGAAAATTACTCCTGAATGGGAGTGAAGCAGTATATCCCAGTACTAACAAAAGTGGCAGCACCAGTCTCTCTGAGTATTTTATATCCTCCTTTAGCTTTTATACAAGGAAATTTTCATACTGCATCACATTTAGGTTTAAAATGTTGCCCTCGTTTTCTTCTCCTGGGATATTTGGCAGAGAAGAGTGGGCAAATATTCTTGAGCATGGCAAGAACCCTCAGATTCAAGTGCAGGTCCAGCTCATGCCCTGCTGTGGCTTCTCAGGGCTGGATAATGCTGGATGCCAGGATTAATTATCCTGCTGTGCACTTAAGCTGACAGGAGTCAACTGGGGGATGGCTGCCACCCTGGGATCAGCCCGGCGTCACCACACACACAGAGTGCCCTGTGCTTCAGTGTCCAGCCAAGGGCCCCTTCAGCAGAGACTGCAACAGGCAGCACCTTGCCCCTGCCTGACCCTGAAGAAGTGTTTTTTTCTCAGGTGGAATGCTGAGAATGGCAGTGCTCAGTGTGTCTGTGCAATGTGCGTGAGGTACAGAAGTGCCCACAGCGAGTGGCAGAAATCTGCGTGGCACAAACTGCTGTGCTGGAGTGGCCACACGGGAGCTGTCAGGGGAGGCAGAGGGCTGAGCTGGAGCTGCGTGGGAGCTGCTTGTCCTGGAATGACCATCAAGAGGGGCTGCAGCTGAGGCAGCTGAGCAGTTCACCTTTCCACAGGGTGCTGTGCTGGTGTCAGGCCCTGCAGACCTCTCGTGCTGCGAGCATGGGCGATACTGTTTTTGTCTTCTGGGACGGATCTTGCACTGCCTTTTGTTTCAGGTTCCAATTACCTTAAACCAGAACAGCTACTCTGCCCTGTTGAAGGTCAGCGGTCTGTTCTGAGCTGGCAGTGGTTTTAAATAAAATATTGCAGCCTCCTCTCTCCTTTGCTTCTCTTCTCAGCACAGAGTGCACGAAGCAGGAGATGCTATAAGGGCTTGGTGCTCTCCCACACCGAGTTTTGGAAGGTCATTTTTCCTTTTAAAAATCACAGCACCTCCCCAGGAGCTGCACACACAGGGGCTGAGCTCTGGTCATGCTTTGGTGACTGGTCACAACTCTTGAGGCGTATCAGTGCATCTGGAATGCAGCTCTCCAGTCCTCATGAGCTTGGTGAGCCATCAGCTGTCTCTCCACTACTGCTGGGAGATGATGAAGGATAAACACCACTTAAAAACCTAAGAAAATATCCCTGGGTAGGAAAGTGAACTGAGTGACCACAGTTACAGTTAATGTGGTATAACCTAGGAACAAACAGATGTTTGTCACCTCACACTGTTACCATGGCGTTTGTGGTATTTTCTTTTCAGTCACTGGGGCCTGGCCCTGTGTCAGCAGCTGAGGATGCTGCAGAAGGGGGAATGGCTGCCCGGGGAGAGTATGACAACCAGCATCCACGTGCCTGGCTGGTCTGTGGCGGATGCTGTGACAGGAGGAGGGTAACTCAAGTGCCACATGCCATTCACGAACTCCTGCATGCTTCTGAAATGTTAAGCGTTACTTCACAGAAATTGGAGAGTGTTGTAAACAACCCACTACAGGCTGAAAACAAAGACAGAAGCTGTTAAGAGGTTTGCCCTTTGCCATACCACCATGCTGGTTGTACATTTCCCTGTGAAAGCAGGAATCTGCCCTAAAGTTGTTGGTGGAGTTGAGCAGAGAGGAGTAGGTGGGTATTGGCTGTGTGAGTGTCACAGTGTGCAGGTGGTTGTTGAACTCAGGTGGTGGGGGAAGCCTGGTGCTGATGCTGTCCAAAGATCTGGGGTGGGCTGCAGGGTTTGGTTTTCTTTCTGCTTTGTTTGAAGCAGTTCTCCTTGTTGGTGCATCCTGAAGGGGGTAGTTTGGGTTTGGGTCCAATTAGGAACTAAATGATGCTGGGAAAGAGAGAAGCCTGTGCTGGAAAAGCAGGAAACCAGGTTTAAATCAGCACCTGGCAGAGATGCTGCACGTGCTTGTCAGATACCCCTGGTGAGTGTCAGGCAGGGGAGAGCTGTCCCAGATGTTCACCTGGTGACAGCTGACAGCACAGGCTGTCCACGTGAAGCCCCTGTCATAGCTAACCCTCCCTTGGGGCTGGGAGCACCTGGCCTTTTGCTTCATGCTCTGCTGGTGCTTCACTGCAGACAGGCTGAGACGCTGCTGCAGTGTTTGAGCCACACTCTGCTGATGGATTGTTTTCCAGCAGAGCTGTAAGAGAAGTTTTTACAGGACTTGTGTGTGTGCAGGCTCTGGTGGGCCAGCATGAAGGTGTTTGTAGGAGAGCACAGTTTAACCCATTGAATCCCTGATGTAACTGGTGCTTGCTTTCCAAGCATCTCGCTAGGAAAATGGAATTGGCTGTAAATGCTTAGTTAGCTGATAACTCTGGCTCACACTGTGTAGCTGGAAATGTTCCTCCCCAAATAACTGAGCATCATGTGGCTTGCAGTCAAAACAGGAGGCTCCCTTTGCGAAAGGCAAGCACGGCATCCGCAGTCAGTGCTCCCGACAACCTGGCGCCTGCTGGTAAATAAGGGCTGCAACCTGTGTTTAAAAATAAGAGCTGCTGCTAACAGTGATTTCCAGCCTGGAGTGTTTTGGGTTCCCTGTGGGATTCCTCCACCAGCTCCTGTTGGAGGATGAGCTGCCAGCAGTTGGTGTGAGTGTGTGTGGCTGCGTGGTGCAGCTCAGTGGGAGTTAACACCTGCCTGATGGTTCAGCTCCTTCTGCTCTGACCCTCAGCCTCTTCCAGTGAGAGCCTCAGGTCTTCCACCCTCACACTTCACCTCCTGGAGCCAACAGCTCATATGGAGCAGTCTGACCGTGCTGCTGCTCCTCAGCTCACAGCCCAAGCCCTGGTCTCAAGCCAGTGTCTCATCTCTAGGCTGGGAAGATCCTTGTCCCTGCAGCCCCTCCATACCCACACCATGTCCCAGCTGCCAGGCCATGGCCAGATCCCTGTTCCTGTCCCTAAAGTGTTTTGTTCCTTTGCTGCTGTGAAATGGGAGGCAGGGAAAACAGAGGTGTGCATCCTTGTGCAAGCATCCAGTCTCCATGAGAGCGCCTGGCCCAGGCTGGGGATGTCTGTCCCAGCCCCAGCTTCTGTCTCTGGTGGGATCTGTGCGTACAAATAGCTCTGCCAGCCACACCCTCGTCCCCCAGCAATGAGGTGACCATGTGCCACTCAGCCAAGGAGCTGTCACCTTCACTGGCAGCAGGTACTGTCACTGTCAACAGTACCTCCTTATTTCCCAGCATGAATCTTGGGAAGGGCTTCTGAAGGGCTGGAGAGCCCTTTACTTGCCCAGAAACACCCCTCCTGGAGGTCCCTCGAGACACTGAACCTGAACAAAGGGAATGCAAGCAGCTGGGGAAAGCCTGGGTTCCCTGGGCACTGGCAGGGTCAGCAGGAGGAGGGGACAGGCATTGTCCCCCAGCCAGCCTGGGCTGGGGTGGCAGTGGGGCTGGGAAGAAGCCAAGCTCTCTTGGTGGCTCTGCTTTCATTTAGCATCAAGTACAGCTAAGAAATATTTGAGCGTTGCTGCCTGCATCAGAGACCAGCAAACAAGGAATTTACTGGGGTGGAGTCAAAGCAGGCTCTCAGGCCTTGCTAATGCTCTTCTTCTCCCATCTGACCTTATTAAATCAGCCTGGTTGTTTCACAAGAGGCCTCCTTTGCCTTGCAGCAGCCCCCAGCTGCTCTGGAGGGAACAGAGCTGCAAATTCTCTGGAAAGACTACATGGCTCAGTGGAGCACCAGCAGGGAGCGGGCTGTGGGGGATGAGCTGGTACAGCCCTGGGGCTCTTCCTGCACCAAACACCCTTTATGGTTCAAACACAAACCCAAGGTAAAAAGCTGGTATTTTCTGCCATTCCAACTGCTCAGTTGGCAAAACCTCCAGCACTTGGTGGGGGTAAATTTGTTTAGTCCCACCAGCCTCTTGTCCTCCATGTGGCACTTGCAGCTTTCCTGGGCCATGAGCCAGTGGGTGCCAGGGCTGTGCTGTCAGCCAGGTCCCAGGAGGACACAGGGCATGACAGATCAGGCTGTCAGATGTGGAAAGGCAGGGGGCAGGGGTTTTCTTGGGGCACAGTTGGGGCTCCTTGTTGAGCCAGGCTGGCCCTGGAGTGTGGTGGGAGCTGCTGTGTCCCCAGCCCTCAGGCTCCTGCCGCTGGCCCCGTGGGCAGGGAGGGATGGAAGGCAGGCAGAAGCCTCTGTGCTTTCTATCACTGCCTCTTGCCCTGGCTCAGCCCCGTCCCTCGCCAGCCTCAGGCCCTGCAGTGACCTGGCTTTTCCAGCTCGCACCATTAATGCCATGAAAAGGCCTCTCCTGCCACGGGCTCAGCAGGGAGTGGGGAGAAGCCTTAGATTGACCACGGGCTCTGAAGCACTGTCCATCCTGTGGCTGGCACAAGGTGGCCTGTGACTCCTGGAGCAGGATTAGCCCCTGAAGGAGCCTTGACTTGTAGTGTGAGGTGTGGGCAAGCCACGAGCCTGAGGAGGCTCACTCTCTATGAATGCACAGCCCTGAGACGTGATATTAATGTATTAGTGTCCTCTAAGTAAAGGAGCTTTCTAATTAGTTTTTATAGAAGTATCTTTCTTGTTTATACTGATTAATATTAAAAATGCTAATATGTATTTTTTAATGCTCACCACTGGCAAGGAGACCATGCTATCACCCTTGATTAATGCCAGCTTTCATGGTGTTGACACAGTGCCTTCTCGCTTCCCAAACCCCTTTAAAAAATGAAAATACACTGTAAAGCCCCCAGTGAGGGGTCCAGGCTGCCTGGGGGTGGGGGCAGATGTCCTGGCCATAGCTGTGTGCCTGTCTTCTTGCCTGCTGGGTGCCACTGCAGGGGACAGGGCAGCGTGCCCAGCCTGTGCCATGCATGCTGATGTCTCCTATTAAACCCTGGTTCCCTGCGGTTTCAGGGCATGCATTTATTTCAGGCTTGTAGAGGTTTCCATTTGTATTCCCCCGTTTTTGTTGCTACCCTCTTGAGGCCAAGGCCAGCAACCAAAGGCGTAATAACAATAAAGCTTGACTGCAAGTTATTTGCTTGGCATCATTGCGTCTGCCAAATAGCAATATTAATTTTGTCTCTCAATGAAGGAAATATTCTGCTGATTAGCCACGGGGGTAGCATTTGTTCTAGAAATCAGCCTTTAATAGGCCTTTACATCATCTGTAATTCATATTGCTAAGTCAAGAAGAGCTTTTCATTGACATGCTCAGGGTCTCCAGGTCCCAGGCTGGGATGAACACAGGCTTGTGTCCTGGTGGAAAGGCAAATGCCATGGTTTGGACTGTAAGTGCTGTGAGGAAGGGGGGACTGCAGGATGGGGAGGGCAGTGGGGATGGACAGTGTCACCCCAAGGTGCCATCCCTGTGAGGGACAGGCAGCTGGGGATGCGCTGCCCTGCTGCTCCCCTGGGACCTGCGATGGGGACAGGGACAGGCTCCCCAGGCTGGGAAGCTCCCAGGAAGGAGATCCCAGCCCCAAAGGCGTTGGAGAACAGCCTTTGGGCAAGAACACACTGCTGCCCACCAGCCATGGCCGTGCTGCAGCCCCTGTGGGGACAGGGTGGCAATGATTTATGGTCCCACAGCAGGGATTTCTCGCTCGCCTGTGCTTCATTTTGTGTGGAGATGATGGTGCTTTTTAAACAAACAGCTCTCTCCCATTCACTTCAGGAGAGAACCCAGGGAAGTTTCTTGGTGCTGTCCTGGCAGTGCTTAACACAGTCAAGCTGTGAGTATTTAATGTAGGCATTAAACACTGAACCTGCCCTGAGGAGCTTGTAAGGACATTCTCCCCTGTGCCAGCTGCAGCCCAGCATTGCTGCCTACCTCCTGTGCCGCTGCTGTTGCACAGGAGCCCTGACTGGACCTGCACTGGGCCCTGGCTTCACTGCCAAGGGCAGCACTGCTGGGTCTGGAGCCCCTGGCAGCTCCCTGCCCACCAGCAGTGCTGTGCATTTTTCCTCTCTCTCAACACCATTTTCTCAAGCACAGGAAAGTGGCACCAGGCTCTGAGCTCTGTTTTTTCTGCCAGGGACCCTACAGAGCACAGCAGTGCCTGTGGCAGCCTGGGGGTGGGCACAGGTGGGAGCCAGCTTCCATCCACTGGCTGCTCAGGGGGAGGTAAATGCCCTGGGCAATGCTGAGGGAGCAGATGGCATTGAATTTCTAAGAGCAAAGATGCTTTTTAAAGGTTGGTTGGGGTTTTTTTTGTTGTTTTTTTTCCCCGCATCAATTGCTTAGAAATTGTCTTGGAAAAGTGGGTTAGAACAGAGCAAGGAGCAGGGATTTTGCTGTTTTGGCCACAGGGACACTGTGTGCTAATAAATTCTCAAAAGGGGCTGTGTCCCCCTAAGAGTCCTGCTGTGACAGATGCTGTTACTGCCGCTCATCCCTTCCATTGCCACCCATGGCTGTGGGGATGGGGCCTGTCCCTGTTCACCCATCTCAGGAGCAACCCCAGCGAGGAAAAGCGAGGGGATATCACCGGGCTGTACCTCCTGTTGTCTCCCACGTTCTTGGGGATGGCAGCTGAGCTGTGTGCTGCTGGGGAGGCTGGCACTGGGTGCTCCAGGGGTGCATTAACCTGCTTTGTGCCCAGCCAGCCAAGGCCAGCCAGGGAGAAGCTGCCACCCAGCCTGGATGCCACCTGTGTTTCCTCTCTCGTGCCAGGCAGCAGAGGCAGCGATCTGGGGTGAGGTCGGGGAGGTTTTGGTGTCAGTGTATGGCCTGGAAGCCTTGCTGGCCCATGGGGCTGCTCCCAAGGAACTCTTGGAACTGCAGGCAGAAGGCTACATTCAGGTAGGAGCTTGCTTATCCTGCAGTTGGAACATTTCATCTGTGCTCAGGGGAAACATTTCAGTGAAATGTAGGCATTTTCCTCAGCTGTGTCTGAAGAACTGCCACAACCGACTCCTCAAGATGAATATTATATCCACAAGGTTATTGTTTCATAAAATATTTCTTTAATAGTATGAAGTTCTAACGCAGTTTCAAGTGTGTTTTTGTATGGGAAGTACATACATTTAGGGATGCTTATTTGATAACGAAGACCTGCTTATCTGATAACTTAGGGGCTTTGCCAACACTCAAAACCCCCAGGGTCGTGCAGAGCTCCCAGGCAGAATCATGCAGCATCATCTTCATGTTCATTTGTTGTGAAGAGGAGACATGGGATCTGTGCAGAGAATTAGTCAGTGCCAGCCTCTCTGCCTGACCCACCAGAGCAGGTTCAGCTCTGCTTCACCAGCCTCCTGAACAATCTGTGTTTCACTGCTCATCCCGCCTCTCTGCTGAACTCCGACACCTCACGTGGCTGACATTCAAAGCAAGAGAGAAATTGGGAATTATTTCAGATGGATCTGAAGTTTTTAATCATTTCAATCTCCAGAATATTTGGTGGAGGGTCATCTAGATAACATCCCCAAAATACAGTCTGGTAATATGTAATCAAAGAATCAGGTAAGCCTGGTTTTCCATTTTTGTGGGGTTTTCCTTCTCCTTTTCCTTCTCCTTTTCCTTCTCCTTTTCCTTCCCCTTTTCCTTCCCCTTTTCCTTCCCCTTTTCCTTCCCCTTTTCCTTCCCCTTTTCCTTCCCCTTTTCCTTCCCCTTTTCTCTTTTATTTTTGGATATTGCTGCTGTCCTGATCCCTCCCATTCTTACACTCTGTGTGACAACACATTCACACATGAAAGGAAAATCCCCGGCATCTCTGCCGGAGCTGCACATCCCTGGCGCCCTTCAGCTCCAGAAACAAACTAATAGAAGATAAAAGGGAATTATGGGTCTAATAAAAAGGATTATTTTTCTACAGGACAGGCCGTGTGCCTTCAGCCCCGTTACACAGAGCGTCTCTGAGCCTCACTAAGTGTCAACTGAAATGGGCTAATGAAATGGATTAGGATCTTAATAGCACATTTGATTAGTGAAGCTCTCACCTCCGGGCACTCTCTCATGTGTGTTAATGGGCGCTGCGGGGGACGGCTGCCTAAATGAGCCTATTAATGAGCAAGAGCTCAGCCGGAGCCCCTGGCAGCCCACGGGGAAAGCCGTGTGTCTGTCCGGCACGGGAAAGTGCACTTTCGTGTCTAGAGGGAAAGAAAGGAGGAAAAAAGGAGAAATACTAATATTTTCTGTCTGACGGTGAAAAAAGGCCTTTCTGTTGTTATCACAGTAGGAGGGCCTGACATTTGGTGATGGATGGGGATCTATGAGTGAGGCTGCTGTGCTGAGTGCAGCCGCGGAGTCCTGCGAGAACGGGCTGGGATAATTCCCGGGCGCTGTCGGCTGGGGGTCACCGGGGGCTGGGGCACAGCCACAAATGGCTCAGCCTTGGCCGGATGTAATTAACGTAATTAACGCTTCCCGGGGCGGCGCGGGGTGCAACCGGTGTCTGCCACTCATTAAGTGATGATGCTGAGCCAGCGCCCGCTCCGGCATCCCGGAGGGGGATGCAGGGAGGGATGCAGGGAGGGATGCACGGCTGCTGCAGGCTGGGCACCGAGGCTGCCAAGCACCACAGCAGTGCCAGTGCCTCCCCTCTGCCTCTGGGGCGCCTGAACAACTCCTTAACGAATTTTCATAATGTTTCTTATTTCGGTGTCAGGCAGTAAATAGCACAGAGCCATAAACAGCTAGGATGCCGTAGGGAAGCAGGAGTTATAAATTGCTGATGCAATAAGCTATCACATATCCTTAAGGAAGGGATTTAAAATATGTAAGTGAATAAACATACAGAGCTGGCCTCGTTGGGTGGTTGTGGTGTTTTGGTTTGTTTGTTTGGTGGGGTTTTTTTTTTTTTTTTTTTTTTTTTTTTTTTGGGGGTTTTTTTGTTTGTTTGTTTTTGTTTTTGTTTTGGTTTTTTGGGTTTTTTTTCTCCATTTAGATTGGCTCCAGGATCCAGCAGATTCAGAGAAAAGCAGCCCACAAGCTGTGAGCCCTGCACCCACAGCAGTCTGCTGAGAGCAGGAGCTTCACTGCCCTGTCCTATGAGTTGTCTCTGACTGGGGGTCTTTTACATTGTTTGTTATTTCAAACCAAAATAATTGAAAGGCCAACCCCCTGAGTTCCTCTCATGTCAGCTCTGGGGGCAAAGCACTTTCTTCCTGGAGTTTTGCCTTGTTCTGAAGTCTGGAGAATGCTCTGAAATGATGTACTGCTGGGATAACCAGCACCCCAGGCACTGGCTGACTTCACCGCAGGCTGTTCAGGCTGATAGCATCTTTCCAGTACCTGAAACTTACAGCAACTTGCCAGGGCTTATAAAAAAGAGGAGAGGGACATTTGGTGATGGAATGGCTTCAAACTGAAAGAGAGCAGGTTTGGATTAGATGTTAGGAAGAAGTTGTTCACTGTCAGGGTGCTGAGGCCCCGGCACAGGTGTCCAGAGAAGCTGTGGGTTCCCCATCCCTGCGAGTGGTCCAGGCCAGGCTGGGTGGGGCTTTCAGCAACCTGATTTAGTGAAAGGTGTCTCTGCCACCATTCTCTGATCCTGTCAGGGGCAGCAATGGTTCTCACACCATCCTTGAGCAGCAGGAGTGGGCAGGCAAGGGATGCAGCAGCTGTCAGTCTTGCCATTGAGACGGAGGTGTTTCTTCTTCCTCTTTGGGGTTAGCTGTGGTGGATGCAAGCCCTGAAGTACACTGTGGGGTGTCATTCCTGTTCTGAGCTGAAGAGCCACAGCTGCCCTGCCTGGAGGGGTTCTGGGCACAGCAGTGAGTGTGGAAGCTGGGAAGGGTTCTGGATAGGAGCCTGAGAATCAGTTCCTGTGAAGGACAGGGACAAGGGGCACTTGCCATGTGTGCTGCTTCTGATGGTGCAGCCAGTGACAGAAATGGCCACAGGGGCAGCACGAAGCAGTGTGTTGGAAAGCTGCACTTTCTGGGATGATAGGATCTTCATCCTATGAGCCTTCAACTCAAAAGAGCCACAGAGAAGGAAGAAGGCATGAAAGGAGAAAAACAAGAGAGATAAAGACCAGGCAGAGAGCAGCAGCAAGTGCCACAGATCCCTGTGAGCCAGGAAAACAGAAGTACCCCATGAACTGGAGTCTAGGCACTGCCCAGACAGCTTAAATAGTTACAAAACAGCTCTCAAGAAGCACAGAAAATTAGGATTTAACAGTTTCTCTGTGCCACACATCCAAGCCTGGGCAAGAGCCCCCAGCTATCCTCCCACAGCCCTGCCCAACATCCCTGCAGGTGAGGGACATTTTTTGGCACGGGCCTGGGTGTTAAATACAGATGTCTGGGGCCTGGAAATTGTTTCAGTAATTTGGCTCACCGTTGATAAAGCAATTAGTCACTGGAATAACGTTAGCAGTGCCTGATGTCAGCACGGTTTCCATGGCAATGGGCAGATCCCCGAGCAGACAGGAGTGTGTGTGTGTGTGTGTGTGTGCAGGGGGCTGGGGCACGGGGTGTACAGGAAACAGCCAGCCCCCAGCCACAGCCCAGACCTTTCCCAGCCATCCCAAAGTACAGGGGGTCCGGTTCCTTTGGTCCTTTGTCCCTTGCTAGCTGCTGAATGGGAAAATGATGGCAGGAGAGAACATCTCCCCAGGGTAAGTGCCTGAAGGAGGGACACCCTGTGCTCTGTAGCAGCAGCCCTGGAGCAGAGGGAAGCGACAGGCTATTTATTAATGACAAATGTCGCTAGAAATTATGTGAAATGAAAGATCAGGTGAGTTATGGCCTAACTTGTATCATATTTTAGCATGCCAGCTCTGTAAGAACATTTATTCTGCTCTTTTCCCTAAGAGCTGGAGCACCCAAGTGACACCTGGCTATCTGGAGCTTGCAAACCTCCAGGTATCCCCTGGGAACCTGCTGGCATGGGAGCAGAGCCAGGCTGAGCTCAGGACACAGGAACAACATCCAAAGCCCTGGTTAGGAGCTGTGATTGAGGAAAGCAGTGTGGCTGCACCCCTGCCTAGGAGGGAAGGTCTGCCTGGTCTCTCTCTTCCCTAAATTAACCCCTTGGTGAGGCTGGGAGGATCTCTGCCCAGCCTGGTTCGCTCCTGGCCCTCCCCTCCAGCCTGGATCAGGAGTTTGGGAAACCTGGGAAAGCCTTTCTGCACCCATCCTTCCCAGCAAGGTGTGACAGGCAGGGCAGACACTTTTCCACCTCCTGAGCACTCAAATCTAATTTGTGTTGGGGGCAAACTTGGTGAGCTGGTGTAGGTACAAGGGCTGGGAGGGAGCACAGTGCAATTGCTTCATTTGGAGCAATCAGAGCAGAGCAAACCCGTGTTTTTATAAAGGAACTCAGTAGTGGTGAGTGATCCACGGCTGCTCTTTGTTCATGCAGGGCTGAATAAACAATTTTTCCATGTATTGGGGGCAGAGCAGAGGGCTCACTTGTTTGAGGTGGGGGCCATGCTGGGAATTTTCAGCCTTCATTGGAATGAGCCACTCCCTTTGCCCGAGTTCAGAAACGGGCAGGGACAGGGGACAAGAGGCACCTCCTAGCAATTTGCAGGCTCTCAGTGGCACTTGTCACGGCTCGGGTCACTACAGCCATACCTCAGCTGCATTTGTGCTGACGGGTTTTGGGCCATCCTGTCCTCCTGAGGCAACTTCCAGCCTGGGAACTGCTGCCAGGGAGGGCTGTAAGGGGACGCCTGTGGCTGCCAGTATGCAGCACGGGGTACCGAGGGACATCACAAGGTGTTATTCCAGTCAGCTCTTGGAGGAAAGGTTATAAGGAAAACTGGATTTTAATCCCATTGATCCCGCCTCGGGATCGAGGCTGGGAGATGACACTGTGATGTATTCAATCTGCAGATCAGGAGATAGCAGCAAGAACAAAGGAGCAGAGAAGTGCTGCCTTTTCCTCTGGCACACAGAGATGGAGCTGAGGAAAGTGATACCCCATAAATGCCTTTTTTTATGGCAAGGATTCCATGCAGGAATCCTCAGAGAGGACTTGAGCTGCTGCCACAACAGAACTTGATAGTCTGAGGTGTTTTTGTACCTGTAGAGATGATGATTCTAAAAATAATAAATAGTAATAAGAATAACAAAAGCAACATGAGGAAATCAGTACTTAATGCTCCAAATGGACTCCTATGGCCCGTGTGGGACCTGAAGGGATGGCTTGTTCCCAGGAAGGTCACAGCCATGTCCTGCTGCCTGCAAAGCCATCACTGCCTTCCTGTACCCACATCCCTAAAGTGTGGCTGATGTGGTGCCAGGCACGGTGGTGTCAGCTGTGCCCCTAAATGCACGCTTGGACACAGACCTGGGGTGATCCCTGGCCCTGGGGAGCTGGAGCTGCCATGGCCAACAGCTCAGTGGATTTGTTTGGATTTGTTTGGAGGCTGAACCACGTGGCAGTGGGAGCCCTTCCACAGGCACGTGCCCAGTTATTCACCAGGGGTGTTTGTGTCTGCAGCTGACAGAGGGCTGGGTGAGGAGCTCAGGGGGAGCATTAGTGCAAAGAAAAATGGGAAGCAAAGCGTTTTGGTTTTGGGGCTCTTTCCATGCTGGCACAGGGCTTTGGGTCCCCTGAGTGGAACAGTAGCTTTGGCTGACAGATTTGGTGCCTCTGTGCTCAGCTCAGCAGGTTTGGTGCTGATTTGGGTCGGGGACAATGGTCTCTCTCCCACCAGCCAGGTCCATGCCAGCTGTGCACAAAGGGACAGATCCAGGTCTGAGCTCAGGGCAGCTCATGGATGTGTTGGCTGCCACACAGACTGTGGGGCAGGGCAGGCACGGTGCCAGGCACCAGGGAGAGGCTGGAGATCTCTAGGACAGCAGCATCTTGTGGTATTTATCCAGCCTCTCCTGTTCTCACCTCAGAGCACCTACACCCACAGCCCTGGCTTAAAAGTCACAGGCTGTGAGATTAATTGGGCTGTCAATTCTATTTTCCAGCAAATGAACTATCCAGAGAGTTTTTTCCAAGGTCCTGTTTTCAGTGGGCAGAAATGCCATTTCAACATTTGGAGAGAAATATAGGTGGGAGCGTTGTGAAACAATTTATATCCCACTCGCTCTGCTTTAAAGCTGGAGCTAATTGGAGCAAGCCTTAATGGCCAAGGAGAGGATGTGTTTGATTGATTTGAGTTACTTTCATAGCTGTAGGGTGAGCCAAGCACTAATCAATGCACAGGTTCTGCTGTGGGATGAGGGGAAGGGAGATGAGACCTCCCACCTGAAAGGAGAAGTGGGCTCTTCGGTGTCTAATATGCTTCAGATTTGGGTCAAAATTTTTCTTGCTGGTGGGGTCTCCATATGCCAACCAACACTTCCTCAGTGCCTGTTTTTGCCAGCCTGCTGTTGTTGCTCTGTAATGTGCTTCTGCCCACCCAGGAGCTGGGCAGACAGGGGGGAGTCTGTGCTGAAAGGGGAGCTGTGATCCCCTCTCTTCCCATCACTGTCACAGCACCCGCCTGCCTTTATCAGCACCTGAGCCCAGAAACCAGCAGGGTTTATCACACCCAGCCTGTTAATAACCAACTGGAAATTAGGTTTTATTAGCTCAAATGCAGATGCATTTTCAACAGCCCACTAACCTTTCCATCCCGAGTCTTTGCTTATGTCTTAAAAATCCACTTTTAGTATAAGACTGTCAGATTTAATCCTTTTTAAATATCCTTTTCCCTAGTGAGGCAGTAAGATTTCCCAGGCAGCCCTGAAACTTGCAGATAAGATTTTACTGCAATAAGACATCCAGATGAAATTAAATCTCTATTTAAAGCAGCCTTTTGGGGGGTATCCCACTTTGTCCATGTTTGTCTAAAAGTTTTAGGCATCTTCTTCACAGGGCAGCACATTTAGGTGTGGCTGGACAAAAATCAAAACTCTTTCTGCCTCACAGAGGAGAGTCCTGAACTCTGGAAGCTGTTGTGTCTCTGACAGCCACTCCTCTTGGTGGGCAAGCTTCATTCCTGCCACACATCTCCAAAGGGCTCGGCTGGGATCTCCTGGGCTTTTCCTTGTGGATGAAGACCTCAAGGAGCCAGAGGAAGGGTCTTGCACTGCAGTTATAGCACGAGGCTCAGCTGGTGAACAAGCACATGCTGGTCACCACCATGTCCTTCCCCAGCCCCCAGATGAGTCCCACTGGTCCTCCTTTTTAACACCTTGCAGCACATCACTTTAACATGAAGGTCTGGAGCATGTGCTCATCCTGAGGTCTGGGGTCATGGGGAGCATTCACGAGCAGGTTGGTGGGACCACAGGGAGGCTGATGGGACAGCAAGGAGAGGCTGGGGTCACAGGCTCAGAAGGGGAGCAGGTGGGTCAGGGAGAGCAGAGACCTTCTGGGCTCTTCCCTCTCCCCGTGGGCCTTGTGGAGCCAGCAGGGTGGGGGGCTCTGTGTCCTGGGGGGTCAGGCCACGAGGCTTCAGCAGCAGAAAGCCCCAGCTGCAAACAGCACTCATGGTTCTTGGTACTGCCAGCTGGGAAGGATATTTTCCAAGGATAGATAGCTTTGCTTGTGTGTCTCTGTGTGTGTGTTATTTATTTTTTTAAAAATTAGTTTTCTGGCCAAGTGTGGAGCTACCTGCTTCTGGGTCACTAAAAATAGCTGTAAACACGACGCTGAGGAAGCAGTGAGCAGGAATGTGGCTGTGTGCTGTATTTCAGGGATGGCATCACCATTTAGAGATGCACACCACAGTTAGATTAAAGGCTTAATAGCTGCAATTAAACTTCCTGCAGGAACGATTTCCTTGCTGAGCTTTACTTGGTAGCAAACTCTGCGGTGCCAGCATTTCTCCAGCAGAGAGGAGGTGAAGAGGAGAAGCCCAGCCTGAGCCCAGCCAAAGGTGCAGCCTCTTACCCCTTGGCCAGCTCTCATAAAACCCCCTCTGCAGCTATTTCAGCAGCATTTCTGGTGCACCAGCTACTCTGCAGAAGTAAGTAGGTATGAGGAAAACCAGGTGTCAGGGTGCCATTGGGCAGCCTGGGAAAAATCCACCCACTTCCAGCAGCTGAGGAAACCCTCTCCATTAAAATGAGCATGAGGTTCAGCTCAGAAAAAGGGGGAAAGGGTCTGGTGGCCACAAAGGTGAGGGCCTGGGGATACAGGACATGTTTTGGTGGCTCCAGCTACCTCTGCAGAACAAGGACGAGCCAACCGGGCACAGAAGCCTAGCAGCTGTGTTACCTCCTCTCAAATTAAATCCAACTCTCTCTATTCCGTGGGAAGACAAAAGGAAAAAGGAGGATTCAGCCAATCAGGCAAGGGCAAACCTTTCCTTGGCCCCAGTGCCAGACCCTGTGGTGCGGTCACTAGGAATGTCTTTGCTCGCCCAGGTGGGCACTGACACGTCCTGGGGAGAGGAAAGCCTTTGAGGCTGGTTAACAAGCTGGTTTGGGGTAGAGAAACACAGCAAAGAAAGCCAAAGCCACGTTTCTGCTCACCTTTACAAAAAGGGCTGCTGACTGTGAACTCTGTTGTAAAGCACTTTGCTGTCTGAGGATGAAAATTGCTAGATGAAAGCTTTGTATATAATTTTTGCTTCAAGTACAACTGTTATCATTTTAAGTGATCTTTAGTGCCTGATTTTGACATCTTCTTTTCAACCCTGCAGACTTGTTTTCACTGGCCTGAAGAGCAAATCTGCCCATTTCCGAGCTGGAACTCTTTCTGGTAGAAATTGCAGCCAGGTCAGAATTAAGACTAACACGATATTGTTTGGAGCCCTTGTGCGGAAATGGTGTTCAGATGGAAACAAACGTAACAAGGGCCCCAGAGAACAACCAGAAAGCTAGAGCACTGAACTGCTATCTGTTTTCATTACAGCAGCAGGGCTTCCTTTGAGCTGCCCATTAATTTCTAAGTCTTTAAAAAAGAGGAAGCAAGAACCAGTTAAGAGAAGAGGATCAATAAAACCAAAAGAATGAAAGGCAGCAAGACCAGGCTCATATGGAGGTTAATGTCCAGCTCTCACTAATTACACCTTCACTGCAGTGGCACATTCAGAATTCAGGAAAACAAAGGCCCCTCATTAACTGATGGTTGTTCTCCTTGGGATCACAGTGGAAAGATTTGAACCGAAAGTAAAACATGTCCAACAGGAGAGCAGGCTGACTGAGAGCTGAGGAGGGGATGTCCTCAGCCATGCCAGCAGTTCTCCAAATGCAGTGGGATAGGCAGTAGATCTGCTTTCTGGTGGTTATGGGAACCTGAAAATCAGGGCAGACGGGTCTGTGGTGCCTTCTGCCAGACAGAAAGGGCAGTGGGATACTGAGCAGTCACCAACCACTACAGTGGTGTCCCTCAAATGAGCAAAACTGCTGGGAGAAGAGCGGGTGAGCAGTGGTGCTCCCACAACAGCCATCCACAGGGATGTGGCTGCTCACCTAAACCAGCTGGGCTTTCCCAGGGAGATGTTGCAGCCAGGACCTGAAAGCCACCTTCCTGTGGACTTGAAGCAGAAGTAGAGCCCAGTTCCAGCGAGTCATATCAGGACCAGAGCTGGAACCCAAGAGCCTGGTGGGATCTTCTCAGCTCCCAGTTGCTCTTGGCCCTCTCTCCCCGAGTTCACAGGCACTGGTGGGCACAGAGTGCCCCTCATCACCACTTTGGGCATCAGCCCTGCAAACGACATGTGGGGAGCAGGGGGCAGGGGCAGGGTGGCACCACAGTGGCTTGGGCAAAATGCTCACTGCCATCCACCACTGATGGTGTCCCCAGCTCCACAGTTTCCATCCATTTCCGTGTCCTTCAGGCAGGGGAAAGCAGCTCCAGCCTGGTTCAGCAACTAAACCTGGGGCAGGAGTGACCTGGACAGTGCTGCAGGCTCCAGAGAGGCAGCTAGGTAGGTCAGCCAATTTAAAATATGTCTCTTTGGTGAAAATAGAAGAGAGAGCATCCATCACCTTCAGCTGGTATAAATGCATGCCCTCCTTCTTTCAATCACACCTGCCTTTTCCACACTGCCAGCCTTTCCTGCCCACAGGAGGATCCTCTGTCTCTTTCCTCACTCTGTTTAAATTCTTCTCCTTGGAAGAGTGGCATCTACACCAACAGTGAAAATTTTGCTTCTCATCCTAGTTTCCTGTGCTTCTCATGCCATCTTCTTCAGACACCTTTCCCTTTCCCGTTTCCCAGCTATTGTTTTCTGATTTCTAACAGCTGTCAGGCTAACTTCTGGCCAAATTGTTCCCTTCAGCTCTTTCTACAACACTTCTTAAAGAGCTCTTTCACTTTCCATTCACAGCCATTTAGTTATTGTTTTTTTCCACCAGTCAGTTTTGCTGGTAATTTCCCCTGATTTATTTCAGCATTTTTGAAGCAGTGAGAGGTTCTATTGCTGGCTGGGGCTGCCCTCAGCACCTACTGACTTTAATCAGGTCACAGGCACTACTCTCCAAGCAATTACCTCTTCTTTAGCAATTAAATCAATGCAGCAGTAGTGCATCATCTTGCATCTGGCCTAATGCTTTCTGTATCAGGATATGTCCATCTGAACCCCCTGAAAATTCTCCTGACACTCACCCTGGTCACACATCCCCAGTGGAGGTTTCCCCACAGCGTCACATCCCAGACCCTGTGGGTGGGAGGCTGCTGGCACCAATTTCTGCCTTAATGCAGCAGACTTTTTTTCCCCCTTCTTTCTTTTTACTTGCCAAAAAATTAAATAAATTGCAAATTGCCAGATGAAGCCACCTGCATGAGTGATCAAAAGGTTTTTATTGCAACACCCTCCTGACAGGGTGCCCCCAGTCCCTAGGCCTTGAATCTTCCAGGCACATCTACTGCCGAATGCATCGTCTTCATGACACCAGCCTGCAACTCAGCAGGAGCAGGAAATATTTCCCAGGTGCTGTATAATTCTCCTACAAGCATAAAACAAGTGGCTGGGCCCGTCTGCCCGTTTATCCTGGATCAGATGCAATCCCCCACACGGGCTCCTGTGCTCGCTTTGCACAGAAGGCCTGTTAAAGTGTTTTTGCTGCAAGACTGTAAGAAGAATGATTTATAGCCCAGGGATTCAGTGACATCTTTTTCTTGTTAAATCATCTCTTTCTCACCCAAGGTGTAGGACTCAGTGTCTGACAAGAAAAAAAATTGCTTTTTGTCTTGTTTTTTCCAGTGGTATCTTAGAAGGCTTTTTTTTTTTTTTTTTTTTTTATTCCTGTTGCATCTTCAGCACAGATTTTGGCTGTGCAGGTCCAGGGAGACCTGCTCCTCAGAGCTGAAGAGGAAAGAAAGCCTGGGCCCTTCAGATGACTTCTGCTGCCAAGGTACCGAGCTCCCTTCAAGGCTAGGAATTGGCGGGGGAGGACTTACATTCCCTTGTTTTTCACAGCTCCTCCTCTCCTTTGGAGGTGTCTATCCCAGCAGGGAGGGAGCAGTGGTGGCCAGACCCACAGAACAGGTCAGCACCGGGCACGGCTGCAGGGGTCACCTGCACCCACCTGTGTCCCCTCCGAGCTGAGGGGAGCCTGGCTGGCCTGGCTGTGCTTCAGAGAAAGCCCCGGGCAGAAAGAGCCCCGGCCCTGCTCCTGGTGTGCCCCGAGCTGAACCTGCCTCCAGCCTCTGCAGCTCTTCCCTGCTCCTTCCCTGCAAAAAAAGGCCTTGCAGAAAGAAACCAAACCAACCCACAATCAAATGAAGCCTGCTTTGCCTTTCTGTCCTAATTCCAAGCAACCTTTGGTGCCAAGAACAGTAATGAATCTGTGTTTTTTTCCCTGGGAATGGCTTTCTGCCTTACCCTGGTACCAGGGCCAGACTGGGTGGTTTCAGCCCTGACACACTGCTGTGCTTCCTCGTGTGCTGCTGCCTGTCTGTGCCCTGTGGAGGTGTTGTGGGAGCAGCTGTGAGGCCTGTGGGGGTGGTGGGGGTTACAGCCACTTCTCTCCAAGGCCGAGGCCATTGCCTTCGTATTTTACACATGGCTCAGTCTGTGTTTGCTGGGTTCTGCACTATATATTTTCATTACTGGGAAGAGCTGAGGGGTAAGGATACTTAAACTGTAATAAATACATAAATTGTTCCTGAAGACTCCCAAACACCCTGATGGAGGCCTGGGGAAGACACAATTACCTTACAGTGTAATTGAAGTCCTCAGAGAGGTCACTTTATTTTCATAGCCCTTAATTTTTTATGACGAATGGTTCCTAATATGCAGCTGACAAAGATGCTCATATGGTGTTGCTAAGTGAGAATATGAGAAAAGGGAGGGAATGTGATTATGGAGCTGCAGAGAGTGACACGTTGTCTTTCACAGCACCACTGCCACTGCTCCCTGTGCCAAAGGCACAGCAGAGCTGCACTGGGAGAGGGGCAGGCTGGATACGGGGCCAGCAGCAGGATTGCACCTTAAACACTGGGGACCTTTACTCTTCCCTCTTGGCCTGCCAGGACCCTTAGGAGGAACTGGACATGGGCTGATTCCCCTCAGAGCTACCACTGGGTGCCCGGGGTGGCTGTGGGGTGGCTTCCAGGCAGTCCCTTGAAATAGAATCATGGAACAGTTTGGGTTGGAAAGAGCCTGAAAGATCACCTTGTTCCAACTCCCCTGCCATGACAGGGACACCTTCCACTATCCCAGGTTGCTCCAAGCCCCATCCAATCTATCCTTGAACACCCACAACTTCTCAGGGCAACCTTTTCCAGTGCCTCACCACTGCCACAGAAGAATTTTTTCCCTCTATCAAGAATTTTTTCCCTCTATTTCACCTAAATTTTTCTTGGTTCAGTTTGAACCCTTTACTCCTCATCCTTTGACTACAGACCCTGATGGAGAGTCCCTGTTTGGCTTCCTTGGAGGTCCCCTTCAGGTACTGCAGATAAACCCCTTTGCTGCCTGTGCCCTGCAGGAGCTAATGCTCTGGGAGAAGAAGCCTCGTCCCTTGTGAACACAGAAGCTGCTTTAGCTGTGGGGCTTTATCTGCTGCATTAACTCCTTGGGACTACAACTTATTTAGCTTTGAAATGGAGCTGGGAGTCTGGATGGAAGGGACTGACAGCTCAATTTTTCAGGAATTTACTGTCCCCGGTATTAATTATATGACCCACTTTGGTTGCAGGCTTTTATCTTTGCCTGCCACTGGTTTTGCTGTAAATCTCTGTCCGGGCATTTTGGCTCATGGGGTACCATATAATTTGGTTCTGTTTATTCATTAGCACTTTCTGATACCGCAGTAAAACCTTTTTGCATAAAAGTGGCTATTCATTTTCCGGCAGTAAGTGTAAAAGACAACCAGTGTTACCCATAAAAATAGCAGTTTATTCCAGCAGCAAGTGTCTCCCTGGGAAGCAGAAGGATCACTGCCAGGCCAGCTGCATGGGGTGCTCAGAAGGTGCCCACTTACATGGAAAAAGTGGGGCCCTGGGCAGGCACTGCTCAGTCCTCTTCTAAAGGGCTGTGAGAGCACCCTGGGCACCCTTGTGCAGGAGCATGCTGTGCTCTTCTCAAACTGACACAAAATGCCATATTTTGTTTGTTCTTCCCCTCCCCAGCCCGGATAAATTCAAGGCGGTGTGTCTTGGGGCCATTCTTCGCACTCTTTGTTGCTGTCTCCCCTGCCAAAACAAGCACTTCCCATTTTATCCCAGCTAATAAATGGCAGGCTCTGTTACCAGCTCATTACCGAGGCAACTCGCTCGTGTTCTCTGGCGTGGACTGCTCCTCCCCAGGCAGTGCCATGGATGCTGCCAGAGTGGGGTCCTGCTGGCTACTGAGGGCAGGTGGCTCCTGCTCCCCAGCCTCAATCAGACATTCAGGAAGGGTTCATATCAGAGGATGTAATTCCACTCCCACACGTTCCCCAGGGAAATGAGAGTTAAACAATGAAAAGATTGATTTTCCAATGAATGTCAATTTGTTTTCTAACTGAAATATCAAATTACGGAGAGCTGGGAGGAGGGGAGCACGGCACAGTGCAAGAGGGGACTTGTTTAAAATGGGCAAACAATTAATTCCCAGATTCATTACAAGGATTGTAAGTGAGGGTACATGAAACAGTAAATGCATTTAATTTGGAGCCCAGCATTTCCCCTGATGAGCTCGGCAGCTACAATATGCTCTCTCCATTGGAGAAGCTTCCCTTCCACTGCAAAATTTAATTACCTCTTCATTACTCCAGGAAATTGATGGGAGACTGATGCAGGGCTGCAATCTTCACAGGATACTCCCTGAGCTGCCTCCTCCACCACGCTGCAAGGGCTGTGGAAACAAGACTCGGTGGGACTTCACACCCCAGATGTGCCCTGGGATCCCTGGGATCCCTGCAGAGCATGTCCCTTTCTGCAGGAGAAGCATCCCCTCGCTCCCCTGGGTGTCCATGGCTGCTCTGCAGGGATGGAGACCCTGGCCAGACCAGGGCTGGATGCCCCACACCAGCTCCCCAATGTGCCCTGATGTGGCAGCAGGCAGCCAGGATGGGGGTGCTGGCAGAAACAGCAGCAGCTGGAGGACAGGACAAGGCTCCCACACAGATGCTACTCTGCAGAAGGGCACAGAGAGGGTGGGTGCTGCTTTCTGCTCCACCAGAGCAGCTCAGCGTCTCCTGATGCAGATCCTGAGGATGCCAGCGTCTTGCATCAGTGTCTGGGAGCAGCTCCTCACAGCTCGTGGGCCTGGGAGAAATCAGCAGGATGGCTGTGCAGTAAATAAATGGATCCAGGCAAGCCCAATTGACTTCCCAGATAATTACCTAATGACTAGCTGAGACAACCATGGCAGAGAGAACAGCACAGCCTCCAGGAGTGCTGCCCCAGAGCCTCTGCACACCACAGGCATGGCAAGAAGATCAGCTTTGGATGTAGCTGGTGTGACAGGTGATGCTCAGCAGGGATCATCATGGCACTGGCCACCCTGACACCTAACCCTGCCCATGGCTGGTGAGGATCCAGCTGCCAGGCACTGCTCCCAGAGACCCTCCGACCCCCTGGCACTGGTCAGCAGGGCCAAGTTTTGTCCAGCAAGGATAAGAAAAGCACCTTGACTCAGGTGCTGATTAATGAGTTTCAAATGCATGCAGCTGCTGTCTCGCTTCCGCACGGCCTCCAGCATTTTGAGGTGCTTTCCCTGGAAAATCAGCTGCAGACAGAGCTGTCAGCAGTGCCAATGTGATAACAGCTTCTGTTGGCAGTACTGGTAAACAAGTGCCTTGGAAACCTCCACTGAAAATAGAGTTGTGGCTGTCTCCTAAGGAGAAAGGAGCATTTTCCCCCACCCAGGCGCTTTCCCTCAGATCGCTCAGCGCGCTGGTGAGAACCCCAGCAGTGACATGGCCCAGATGGAGCCCAGGACATGGAGCCTCCCCCCGGGTGCTCCCAGGCTGCCCAGCCTGCAGCAGGGCACCAGGCAGAGCTCAGCTGAGCCGCTGACTACCTGCCCATCTCTTTTAAGACAGATGATCCATTTTATGGGCTGCCATAAAAGCACAAGGAAACTCACACAAATCAGGCAAAAGTGCCATTTCCGCAGAATGATCCTTCCCTTTCTCAGCAGCAGGGACCCACGTGGAGCCCATTAACAGCATTCCTAGGAGACGCTGCCCGATGCTGGGGCAGCAGCCAAAGCACACAGCCCGCCATGGGAGAGGTCCCAGGGTGTCAGCCTGCCTGGCACATGCAGCTGCCCGGGCTGAGGAGGCACTACAGGCAGCCTGGAGGCTCCCAGGAGTACCCACCCACTGACCCTTCAGACAAACTTTGGCTTCCCACGCCCTGCAGACTGACCCTCTGGCCCCCAGACTGCTCTTTTGGTATAGTAGATTGTACACAGCAAGGTGATTTGAGGTGTTGGGAATTGCCCGGGGTTTGGGGAAGAGGCATTTTCTAAATTATTTGTTTTATTGCAGAGTGAATGGTGATATTGCCCCTGAGGTTCCTGCCCTGGCTCCCCCAGCTTTGCTTTTACCTTTGAGCACTGCAGACATGTTGAAACCCTCAAATCTGAGACCAGCCAGATATGATTCAGCAAGAACACTACAGCACCCTTTAGGTATGAAATTAACGGTCTGTAATTAGGATGGCAATAATGAGAAGTTATTTAATAATTCATTTCTTCCTATGAATTATTTGGTGTGTTCTTAACTCCAGGGCCCAGATACTTGGCAGAGAACACCTCTGAGCCCTCATGGGGCATCCTCTGGGTGCTGCTGGTGACAGTACCCCCTCCCTGCCAGCTCCCCAGGGGCTAGAGGGGCAGCCTGGGGAGCCCTGAGCTGCTTCCCCAAGTGCAGCCCCAAATGCAAATCCCTTCAACCACTGAAAATCTCATTTTAGGCAGTATTTCAGCCACGAGAGGCTTTTGCTTCTGTGGAGGGAGGGGAGACCTGTCATCCGCATGCCGGTGTTTATGGCTTGAGCCTGTTTGCTCTTGTTAATTCGAAGTTACTAAATTTATAAGGGAGCATGTAAATCAGCCTTGGCCCTTCCCAGGGCTTGAGATGTTATCTGCAAGCTGGGTTATCCACAGAGGGTCTGAGCTCAGCTTGCAGAATAAATGAGTTTTGGCTGTAGCTGTGGAGCCATCTGTCCTGCCAGGCTCAAAACCCGGGGAAGCATCATGCTGGGGACTCGTGGGTGCTGCCTGCTGGCGCCATCCCTCACCCTGCCCACAGCCTGGGCTTGCCCACCTTCCCCTGCAGCCCTGTGAGCCCAGGCACTGCAGCCCCCCGGCTTTCCCAAGCTCCTCAGCCCTGCTGCCTTTGGCAGAGCCTCCCGGCTGAAGTGCTGCCACAAGCAGCACCACCTCTGACTGCGTTTCTGGCTGTGGTGCTTTGCCTAGCCTGGTTAGAGCCCCATGTCAAGGCTCATCTTCTGTGAGGCAGAGCAGCTTCTCCCGTGGGGCTGGAGCACAGCGTTGACTTCATCACCACTACTGACCCCGCAACACCTGCGTGTCCTGTTGCCATGGCAGGCTCTGGCTGCCACATCCACTCCCCTCACCCTGCAGAGATGGCTCAGGAGATTTCTGTCTCCATCAAGAGCCCTGAGCCCCAGGGTGCTGCAGGCCACTAGTAATTCCTCCCTCACAGCCCTGACTTCCCTTGCCAGAGGGCACTGTGCCCAGCAGAACAGGCACACAGCCCTCGCCCTACCTGATTTTTCCACCTGCACTGGGCACACAGCCTTTCCGTGCAGGCTGAGCCTCTTATCCAGGCTCCTGGCACCCAGGGGTGGCTCAGGCCACAGTGAGACACTGAAAGTGTGTCACTGACACAAGTTGGTGGCCACCTGAGCATGGAGCTTGCTCCATTGACATCTCCATCCTCATCACATTTCTTGCTTCACTTCTAGTTGAGCCTCGCTGTAGCTTTTGGGGAATATTGGGAACACTTGTTGGCTCCTTCCCTCTTCCTCTTCCCTGGCTCTGTTTCCATGGTCATTTCCCCCACGGCTCTCGGTGGCAGGGGAAGTGTGATGTGCCAGGACCTTGTGCAGCTCGCACATCCCCTGAGCTGCTTGGTGGCCATGGGGCTCCTTCTCAGTCAGCCTGTGAAAACCTCAGCATCTTGCACCCAACCCTTCCAGGACCTCGTTGCAGCTCTGCAGGGGCGTTCTTAGTGGTTGGAGCAGTTTTCACCCTCACATTCCTCTGCCCTTTTATGCCCTTTCATTCATTATGTGAACCCTGTGCTTAACCTGATGCACCCAGGGCTGGTTCTGCCCTGGGACTGGGAGCTGCTCACAGACACATCCCTCCTGCAGGGCACTCCTCACCCCTGGCCTCTGCTGCTGCTGAAGGAGCAAGGGACCTTACCTGCCTGAAGATCCAGCCTGGCAGAAGGAGCTCTGTGCTTCAATCACAAATAATTTTAAATTCATAGCTTTTTAATTTTTTTCCCTTTGTGCTCATTATTGAGCAACCCCCCATGGTTCTTTGCTGCATAGATCTGTTGGCATAAAGCAATCAACATGCTTCAGCCCTTGTCCTGCCTGGCTGGAGCCTGTGGAGAAGATGAATTTGGATCAGGGAAATGCTCTTCTGGCCCCCAGTGGGATGGCCAGCGTGGCCCAGCCAATGGCTGCTGGAAATGCACAGCTACAAGGTTCCCATGATGTCCCGAGCAGCTCTTCTCTCTCACACAGACATGACTCAGTCACAAAGCACACCAAAATAGACTCAATCTGTTCCCGGGATTCCCTCATTCAGGTGTCTCTCCATTTCTGGAGATTTTACAGGGACTGCAGAGAGACCATTCACCTCCTGGCTTTGCAAAATTAGTTTTGTTGGACATTTGCACTACCATGACTTTTTTTTTTTTTTCAGACACATTTTAATTAAAAGAATTTTCCTTTCATTTTGTCTTTTTCGGGCTGATCAAGAATAGCATTGAGAATCTAGATAAACTCAAGAGAAAAAGGTCATTTGCAAAGCAATAATTTTATGTTTTCCACCTTCTTTCCCACTGGCAAGGATTCAAGCAACCACCCACAGGCTGGTTTCAGTTTGAATTTAACCAAGTGCCAGTGAAGTGCCTCCCCCTCCCACTGAAGGATTGCTCCTGCTGCTCTAGCAGGCATCCATGCAGTGATAAAAACGACGCTGCCAAGGGCGGATGCTGCTTCTGGGATGAGCATGTGGGCCCAGATGGGCACTCTGGGGCTGCCACAGCAGGCTTCAGCTCTCACCACGTTTTGCTCCGTTTTGTCACACAGAGCTGGCACATGGCACCTGGCAGTAATCCTCTAAATACCAGCAGAAGCATTGATTTTCAATATTCAGCAGTGCATTTCCTCTCACCCTCTCTCCAAGGGTCTGCAAAGGGCAATGCATCCCACAGGAGCTGAGGCAGCAGCTGAACCCACTCCAGGTGCAATCAGCTCTTCTCCTCCTGCCAGCCCTTTCACGACACCTACTGCTGTGCCCTGCTGCTCCTACCCCTCTCTCTTCTGCTCTGCCATGCAATTTCTTCCCTTCAGGATTGCCTCCCAGCAGTGTCCTTGCAAATGGCTCTTCAGGCTGGCATGGCTCCTCAACAGCACTACCTTACAATGAGTTTTCTGAGCTATTAGATGGCAAGGGTTTAATTTTCTTGCCTTTTTCCCTCTGCTCTCTGAAAACCTTTACCTGCAGTATCCTCTTGTTCCTTTCCCCCTGAGTTTACATCTCAGTGACTGTAATAAATTACAATGGAAATAATGCTCTGTATTTCCAGGAACTAATCAAGCATGATTGTGTGGCAGCAAAAAGCCAGGGCAGCTGCTCAAAGGAGCAGATCCCAGGGGAAGGAGGGATTTAAATCCCTCTCTGGCCAGGAGAGCAGGGAGGATGGAGGGGGAATGCTGGCTCACCTGGCCCCTGTCCTTCCCCCACTAGTGGGGATCAAACCCAGCACATTGCAGCATTAGGTATTGAAAAAAATTCCCTCTCATTTTACTCAGGTATTAGCCATTTATTTGGTGGAGCTGGTTGCAGTACAAGCATTCCATACATAGCAGAAGTCATCCCATGGAGAGCCTCTGAGAGGAATTTGGGACCAGACAGCTGCTAATATGAGCACCAAGATGAAAAGATTTTGTGAGTTATGTACACCGATGTCAATCACGCTTCTCTTTGGTGCTTCCCTCCCTGCAGGGAGGTGCAATAAATCACACACATTTTCTGAGTGCAATCCTGTTCTGCTTGGCCTTGGAGGCAGAAGATGAAGGCCTGAGGAGCATGTGGGTGGGAAAAAAGCAAGGACTCCTATGAACATCAAGGAAAACACTTACCCACAGCTGGTGTGAGCCAGCAAACCCCGCCATGCCTGAGCCGGCCCAAGAGCCCAGACAGCCAAAGAGAGGCTTTAAAAAGTCCTGGGGAAGAAGCAGCTCTGTCTAAAGCCATGCATTATGTATCTCTCACCAGTTAGCATGAGATCAAGGGGGCTGCATCCCTCAACAGGCGGCTCTTTGATGAGCACTGCTGGATCCTGGGCAGAGCCTGCTGGTGGGGCTGGGCAGGGAGCAGCTCCAAGGCAGGAGGAGCAGAAGATGAGAAGGGTGTACCCCAAGGCTCAGGGAGATCACCTGGACATTGGGATGCTTCTCTGTGTTAGGGAGCAGAGCTATGTCTGCAGCTTCTGAATTCTTTGCTGTTATTTATGGACTCTTCCCTACATGCTCGTATTTGTACTCCCCAAGGAAAGCTGGGCAGTGACCCACTGCCTTACGAAAATCCTGCCATGCTCATTGTACCTGATTTAGTGCGTGCTAAGTAATGGTCAGAAGGTAGGCTTCGGGCTGCTTCATCTCTCTTTTTGAGAAATACAACACTTTCCTGGACCACAGCTAACTCTCTTCCCTCCAGCTTTCCTTCTGCCACAGGCAATGAGTTTCACGGCTTTTTCCAGCTCATTATTCTAAACATTTCCTGTTAGGTGTCTGGTTAGCGTTTCACAGGCTGTGTTGTGATGTACCTGCTTCTGACTGTGGGCTGTGGCAGGCAGAAGAGAAATCTGTCCTGTTTTAGATGGAGATAATAGTTTAATCTGATCTGCACTGGGGAAAGAAAAATCTGCCAGGGGAAGCCCAGGTCCCTGAAGGCAGTGTGTGAGGCAGAGAGGTGACAGAGAGGTGACAGAGGGGTGACAGGAAGGTGACCTCAGAAAGCACTGGCAGGTCTCACTTGATGGACATTCTTCAAGCTAACTTCAGGCCTGCACTAAGACCCACAAGCAGGCTATGAAAGAAGAGAAACTGAATGTTTCCCTGGTTTTGTGTAGGACTTCATGCTTAAAATAGAGAACCTCTGGGAGTTTGCAAATTATGCAGGATGAGCAGCAGAAGAGGGTTGTGCTTGAGGAAAAAACCAGCCCATGGTCTGAAAAGAGGGCAAGAACCCCTGCTTGGTCAGGACTCTCCCCTTTGTATGCCACATCAAGGGCTCACTTGCTGCTTGTCTCAAGTGCAGCCACACCTAGGACAACCTTGAAACCTCAAAGCTGGATTTAATTTTAAGATGAGGTTAGTCAAGAGCAGCAAACAGATCTGTTCAGGTTTGTACTCAAAAGTTTTTAAGCTTATTCCTTCTTTCTTTCTTTCTTTCTTTTTTTTTTTTTTTTTCCTGCTGCCTGTAGTTGCATAAAAATTCTAAACCTAAAAACCAAGCAAAGATTCTGATTAATCATTTCTTATGTTTGAAGAAGAAAGGCTTTGGTTTTGAATTCTTCTGAAAACAGAGTCCTTCCATGCTGGGCAAACAGAGTTACCCAGCAACAAGGCAGGGGAAAATAAAGGGAGCAGGAGGTGAGGGGGGAGAGGAGCAGAGCCTGTGTTCTCCCCTGTGTTCTCCCCATGTTCTCCCCTGTGTTCTCCCCATGCTCCTGGTGGGCTCAGGTGCAGGTGCAAGGGGGGTGTCCCGAGCCACCCATCTTGTTCCACCTGCTCCAAGAGACCCCCACAGGACGATGCTCAGACCATCCCAGAGCATCATTTCCAGCTTGTTCCAGACAGTTTGTTCCAGCTACACCCTGGCTCTTTGAAGAGTCATCAAAATCTGTCTTTGAAATGCCACATGATGAAACAGCTTGATTGGAGTTGTGGTGGAACATCTGAGGGTCAATTACACTCCCTGCATAAAAAACATTAGGGCATCCTATCCTTAATCTTTTTTATGGCTTTGCCTGCTTTAAAAGCCCTGTATATAAACAAGCCTTTAAATAAATAGACTTGGAAGCATAATGTCCTCACACAGATTTTTACAAAACTCTGTTCAAACCATCTCAATCTTCAGGACAACTAAATGGGTTGAAACCATTGCATTTCTCCCTGTAAAGTGGCTTTTAGAGATAACCCTTCTTTGAGCTTTCTGGGTTTTCCTACATGTGTAGGCAGATCAGTAAATGCCAATACCAGCCATATCAACTTTTCCCTTTTTATTTGTCCAAGGATCTCACCATTTGTGCACAGCATTAAACTCCTCATGAGCACTCATAACTCCTCCACGTCCTGACAGTGTCTTCATCCACAGCTGCACAGCACTTTAGAAGAATTACACTGTATTTGCTACCTGGCTGATCAGCACAGTCCTTGATCATTAATAAAAGCCTGCATGATCAATGCCCCGTTGAATCATGAGTGGGATATTTTTAGAGGGATAAGCCTCCAAGAGGGGCTTGGGGCTAACCTGTGCTCACCCAAGGACCAGCTGGAAGCTGTGAGCTTCTTGTTCCTTACCAAGACAAAGTGCTGCCTCTACCCTTTGAGGTTTTTGGGTTTTTTTTTTTTGTTGTGTTTTTTTTTTTTTTTTTTGTTTTTTTTTTTTGTTTTTTTTTTTTTGTTTTTGTTTTTGTTTTTGTTTTTGTTTTTGTTTTGTTTTGTTTTGTTTTGTTTTGTTTTGTTTTTTTCAATAGAGAAGTTTGTAGCCAAGCCATGGTTAAGAGAGGGGTCGGGCATATGATTTATGGTACAAGTAAAGTTCATTATAACTCCAGCTGGCAGCTTCACAAGCCAGACATAACTCAGCTTCCTACCTGGTGGCTGCTGGGAGTGCTGTTTAAAGACAAAGAGACTGCACCAGGAGGGCTAGAAGCAAAACCCCCTGTGAGATACTCTGCCAGCTCAGGAGGGGCAGAAGAAAGGGAGTACAGAGATGTGGAGATCATGGAAAGCACTGCATTTCCTTTGAGTCTGTTCCTTGGGAACCTTTACTCTGAATTTCTTTGTGTGGCATTCATCTGTTCCCCCAATTACCCTCCCATTTTGTAGTTGCAGCCAGCAGTAGAATCCCCCAAGCCTTCTGGTGCTCTTGGCCTCTCCTCACCTGTGCTCAGTCCACCTCAAAGTCTTTCTGGCCTCCAATGGCCTGGCTCCTGTATATCCACAGCCTTCTCATTCTGCTCCTTCTCCTTTTGTCTGGGAGAAGAACTGCTCCTCTCTGAGCCCTGCAGCCATGCAGCCAGGCCTAGTTTGGAGATGAAAGGCTTTTCTGAGAGCCTGCCTGCAACATCTGCTCCTTATTGATGTGCTTCTTGTGTTTGAGCCAGTGTCAATGAGCAGCCAAATGTAAGGAGAGGAAAATCATTACAGTGCACCAGTTCCTCCTCACTTTTACTTAGTGAATCAAAAATCATGCAAGCAGCAGAGCTGGAAGCAGCATCCTGTACTTTTAGGCAAAGACACAGCTAAGTCCTGCCTGGGATAAGAACAGCTCTGAGCATCCCAAGGCCCACAGGCAAAGCAAGGAGCTCCAGGCTCTTCAGGGACAGGGTTCACAGAGTCCCCTTGGAGGACTCTGGTAGGGACAGGACAGTCCAGGCTGCTGGGTCTGGGTCACAAACCTGCCCGGGCCTGGGTCAAAGCCTGTGGCTGCTGGGTCTGTGTCACAGCCTGTGGCTGCTGGGTCTGGGTCACAGCCTGTGGCCAGCTGTGCCAGGATGTCAGTGGTTCAGTGCTCCAGAAACTGCCTTGGTGCAGAGCATGCTGCTTTATCCAAGTGCTCTTCCAGCAGGAACTGAAGCCACCAGAGCTCCTCTCCCCAACCACCCTGTCCCAAACTCTGTCTCCTGCACTCATTCTCTTGCTGGACCCCCACAGCCATTTCTTTCTCCCTCTACTTCCCAAAAGGCAGGTAACAGCCTCCCTTTATGTCTCCCTGGATCAGCCTCAGCCCACTTTTCTGGGGTCCATCACCTGCAGAGCTCTCCTGGTCAGACAAGCAGGTACCCACCAGTGCTGCTGACACAGCATCACATCTCCAGCTCCTTTCAGCCACTGTGCATCTCCTCTTCCCAGCTTGCCTCAAGGGAAAGGGAAATCATCTTTTCAGTCCCATGGAGGATGCTAAACATCTGTCTGGAAGCCTATATACAACTTGAAAGTCATTATTAGCCTTGTTCATTAAGCCATTAAAGATGCTAAAGCATGCAAAGTACATTAAAAACCTCTTCTTAAACAGCAAATACACCCTGTGGCTTTTAGGGTCAGTGCAAACTGACATCTATGGCATTAATGCTGCTGCAGTACTTATTCTTTTTCCCAGTGTATCAAGTTACATAGCTCTGACCACACCAGTGAATAAACAGGTCCTTATCAAAGGAGCCATCTGGCAAAAAAAAAACCCACAAAAAAACCCCCAAAACCAAAAAAACCAAAAAACAAACAAAAAAACCCACAACCCCCCCCACAACAGAACAAAAAACAAAAAACAACAACAACAAAAAAAACCCCAAACAAACAAACAAAAAACCCCAAAAAACAAACAAAAAAACCCCCCCAAAAACAAAAACAAAAAACAAAACAAAACAAACAAACAAACAAAAAACCAAAAAAACCCCACCAACCCTGAAAAATTCACTTTTATGGGAATAATAAATATATCACACGAAGCTTTCTTTGGGGTCCTCTATCCCAGTGACCTGCAACAGATTCTCTGGTGAGATATTGAACTACCTTGTCCCATTTTTTCATCACCAGGATTTGAAAGAGACATCAATTAGTAACTTTACTCTGACTGGGAATTGCAGATTAGCATGTGTTCAGCATGTGGGGGTGCAGCACAGGCTTGGCAGGGCTGCCACCAAAGGCAGTGTGGTGTCGGTGGAGCCTCGGTGGTTTCTCCCAGCACGAGATAAAAGTGGTTTATTGCACAGCGCTAACAATGTGATTTGTTCACACATTACCCAGAGGTGGCACAATCTGTACTGGTTAAAGGGAAATGTTAAACCTGTCACTTCAGCAGGAGACATTCGAATGTGCTAAACGGGCCACGCTGTTAGAACAAATATTCCCAAGGTAAATTTATGAAGTACTGCAAAGGGGCAAATGTGGGAATGCTGCAGCATCCAGAGCCTCTTTGTCCCCTGCAGCCGCAGCATCGGGAGCCAGAGCAAACACAAATTCACACGTGTGCACTGGCCAGGCAGGTCCTGTTCCCAGAGGCCCACAACAGTGGCCAAATCAGGCTGTTTATTTGCCAGCCAGCGGGGCTCTGACACAGCCCCCCAGGAGTGCAGGTGCCACTTGCCCAGCCCTGGGACAGTGAGCGTGTCCAGGGCTGACGGGGCACAGGGGTGGGGGGAACATGCTGGGAGTAGGGCTCACCCTGCAGGCACAGCCCACCAGAGGTGTATGGTGGCAGGGCAGGCCCTTGAGATGCGCTGCACGTTCCCACTGTGGCACAGGGATGCTCCCTGAGACAGGGGGTGGCTTTGTCTGCAGCTCGGAAAGGGCCCAAGAGAGTCTCTGAGCAAAAGGGAGAGCTGCTCAGCAACCCTGCCCGAAGCGGTCTGCAGGGAGCTGGGCTTGCTCGAACCACCTTCCTCTCAGCCAGCACAGACATGGGCAGGAGCTGGTGTCCCCAGCATTTCCTGTTCTCCACCTGTTTCACAGGAAATAAAACACGTGAACGGTGCCAGTGCTGTCCTGGCCCACGGTGTGTCTTGCTGGAGGAGAGCAGAGGTGCAGCCCAGAGCTTGTGTGAGCCACAGTTTGCCTTCCCCTCCCGGCTGTGGGGTCTGATGGCCTGTGGAGATCTGAAGCTGCTGTTTCCTCCCTCAGGTCAGCTCAGCCTGAGTGCTCTGGCATTTAGCCCTTGCTGCCCATCACTCAGAGGTGCAGGGAGCTGCTGCTCTCCCTGCTGCCTGTGTGAGAGATTCTGACACTGCCACAGCTGCTGCTTCAGCCAGCAGTAATTATGTGGAAAGATGCAGCAAAAGGCAAACCCTGCTGTTCATGAGATAAAAGAGTCCTCAAGGGTCCTGCAGTCTTCCTGCTTGCACAGCCCCCTGGCATCTGAGTGAGGTGCTTGTGCTCTGCCATCCCCGCCAGGTGCCTGCTTTGCTTGGATTAAAAAGGGAAAGACAGCTGCCTCATGTCCCAGCACTCCAAGGACGGTGGCTTTTTTCTCTTTACAGTACGGCCAAGTGTGTACATCATTATCCAGTGTGGGAAAGACTGGGAACTTCTCTGGTTTTCAGCCCCTTCAATCCATGCTGACTTTCTGACGCTGGGGGAGGAGAAACTTGGAGCGCTGGTCACCCTGGCACCAGCCAAGGACCCAGGGATATTTCCTCAATATCTTCATCTACCAGATGGCGCAGCTGAACTTGCACATCTCCCCCTCTCCTACCTCCTTCCTTTTCTTGTGTTACAGCTCTACTATCTGATCTTTTCCTCAGTGGACATGCCAATGGAAGTAATGAAGGTTCTGCCTGCACTGTGATTAGGAGCACAGTCAGGTGCACACAGCTGTGGGTATCTTGCAGTAACTCTTTCAGGCTCTCTGCAAATCCCAGCAGCTGTCTCCAATTCAATTACACATGTTTTCCATGCTGAAACCAATAGCTGCAAAGCAAGAAACATTATTTTGGCTAACAGAGAAGGTCAAGGGATAAGGGAGAATTCCTACTTCCCTAGGCAGCCTATTTCCAGTGCTTGACAACCAGGGAAGAAAGTTTTCATTGTATCCAGCCTAAACCTCCTCTGGCACAACATGGGACCATTTCCTTTTGTCCTGTCACTTATTATCTGAGAGAAGGCCTGTCTCTCACCTGGCTACAACCTCCTTTCAAGAATTTCTAAAGGGTGATAAGGTTCCCCCTGAGCCTTCTTTTCTTCAGCTAGACAACCCTTCAGACACTCCTCCTCAGACTTATGCTCCAGACTCTTCCCCAGAGTTGTTGCCCTTCTCCCACACCTCCGTGTCTCTTGTCCCTCTTCCCAATATTGTCCAGGTCCACCTGGATGGCATCCCTTCCTTTTGTTGAGTCATGTACTGCTTGGCTTTGTGTCATCTGCAAACTCACTGAGGTGCACCCGGCCTCACTGTCTCTGCCATTGATAAAGATATTAAAGAGCATTGTTTCCAAGACAGAACCCTGAAGGGCTCTTAATACAATATAAAGCAATCAACAGCAATAGAAAAGTATCTTGAAACTAGGTATCGATTTCCTGTCCAACGAGATATATCTCAGCCACTTCCCAGCCTCCCTGAAGCCTCACTGTGGGGCTGTGGACCCATGCTTAGGTTGAGCCAGGAGACCCCTGACCTCCAGCAAGACCCTGGCTCACCCCGCTGCCTGCCAGGGAGATAGATCAGAGTAAAACAGGAAAAATGAGATGAGGTCAGGTTCAAAAGTGCCAGGAGGAGAAGTCCCACATCAATAGCCACAGTCTGGAAAAAACAATATTTTAAATTAAGAGTCATTGTCTACATAGCCCTCAGTTGCTTTCTCATGTACACCTACAGTCCCCTGATGTGTTAGTCTGCAACAGCCATCCTCACACACGTGCCTGTCACAGCATCCTGCAGATGGAGGCCACAGGAGGTGTGCAGGTGTCAGGGACAGGGTTCTTCTTTTCAATTACTTGCTTAGTAACATTTCAAAGCCATGCAGATGCTCAGCACTTGTTACAGCCTGTGGTGCTGGGCCCACTGCTTCAGTGTCTGCCGTTGGGAAAGGATTCAGGATGTCCAATATGCAGGGATTTGTTCTGCCCTTCCCTCCCTCCCCAGCAGAGACTCCTGGGCTGGCCCTGGGGACCATGCTGGCACATGCAGTAGAATGCTTTATTCAGAGGATCTCAGGATTGCAACCCTGCCCAAGCAGAGCCCAGAGTTACTCCAGACCCATTTATTATTGTCATACCAGTGCAAAAGAACTATTTCATTTGTTTGCTATTTTGGGAAATCAGGGAGTGACTAACAGACCTGCAGAAAATGCAAAGGGGCTCTTGTCTACTGCCCATCATTTTCCTACTCCTGAGCAATCCGCCCTTTCTTGGCTGCTCAGGGTGGAAACAGCAAGGGCCAAACAGCAGTGCTGCTGGGCTGCTTTGGTCATGCTCTGCTTTTCCTGGGATTTGCCAGCAAGGCCATTAACCAAAGCAAGAACTGGCATCCTTCCTGCTGCCCACCTGTCACTCCCAGCCATGGAAATGCCTGCCATTGCTGCAGATTTGCAGGCAAACTGGCAGGGATCTCTTCCTAGGCACAGGGAAACACAATTGGCATCATTGACAGCATAAGGAAGGTGTTTATCAGTCCATTGATCAGAAAAGGATTCCTAGCAATAACCTCTGGGTTGCCAGCATGCTAAAAAAAACCCAACAAAAAAGAGGGAAAAGAGTTTAAATGTTGTAGGGAGTGTCACTAAATATGAATCATGATGACCACTTGCTGCATATTAGGACCTCGGTGCACACCTGGGTTCAGTAAAGTAGAACACCATCAAAATACCTCGGAGGAGCTGGAGGTACTGGAGGAAGGCTGAGATTTCCTTTTTTTTTTATTAAAACTGATCTAGGGCTATTAAACCTTGTGTTGGGGGAGATGTAGCACACTCAGAACATTTTCCCATGGGAAGATGTCCTGTGTTCTACCTTGCACAGCCCTCCATTTGGTAGCAGGCGTTTGTGCATGTCAACATGTAACAGCCCAAGGCAGCAGTCTCGTTGCTGTTGCCTTGTTAGCAAACAACCTCTGCTGCTCCTGCTGTGCGTGCCATGGTCCCCCGGAACCCCCAGGGTGTCACTGTCACTGCAGGTCACGGGGACGACAACACAACGAGGGAAAAAATAACAAGGGTCACTGGATGTTTTTCATGGGCTGCTGTCCCTGCAGGAAGGCAGAGCCCATCACACAGCAGCGACTGCGATCCTGCCCTGTGCCCACAGGGTTTCTGCTCCCTGAGCTGCACCAGCAGCCAGCGCAGGGCTGGGACCTCGGCCAGACCTCGAGCAAGAGGCCCCGAGGGAGAGCAGAGCTCTTCACCTCTCCCGTGACTGGGGAGGCAAATTACTCAGGCTTCAGAAGCTGCCTGAGGAACTTTATTTTTAGAGAAACCTCTGAATTATGTATGAGAAAAGGTGGCATTTTAGAGGAGATTGTTGCATGGGGCTGCATCAGCCCCTTCTTAACACAAGCACTGGGGATCCAGTCAGGTACCTGCAGAGTGTAGGACTGCTCCAGCAGGAGCTGGAAGGAAAGATTTGCTGCAAGTACACCCTCCAGACCCATGCCAGCCCCAAAACCAAGCCCAACTTCAAGCACAGGGAAGCTCAGAGGGGTGCTATAAAGGATCAGTGGATGCGGACACAAGGTTCCCTTTGCTCAGTGGCCTCCAGTCCTGTGTGGCACAGGGACAGTCCCAACAAACTTGGATCCCACTCGTCTGAACATGGTGTCTGCAGGCAGAAAACTGTGCCCAGGAGCTGCCTAACCAGGCATGGCTTGAAGCAGCACTCAGCAGGGAAAGCTGGCTCCATCCTCCAGTGCTCACCCTGCCTCCTCAGGAAACCCCCACTGCTGGGTGGAGAGGTGAGCTCCCAAGAGCTGCCAGAGGTGGGTCCAGCTGCTGCCCACCTGCACAGCCCTGCAGCTGCAGGCAGGTTTTCAGCAATGGCCATGCAGGCTGCAGGGATGGAGATACTGGGGGAGTCTACGGCTGGGAGATGCTGCAGAGCTCCTTCTCATCTGCTTTCCCAGAGAAATGACCAAACAAAAGAGTTTGCTACAAGACAAAGGTGATCTTGGGGTCTTTTTTCCCTTCCAGCTACACTATTTGAAAAGGTTCAGCCTTGCTGGTTTGTCTTCCTTGATCCTCCTTTCCCTGTTTTTCAAGAGGCAGGAAGCTCCTAGAGGCAGCTCCCAGTTTCAAACACAGTGACCTGGGCTCTGGAGCAGCTTTGGAGCTGCAGATCCAGATCAAGGCTGAAGCATCCCCTATGAAGCATGGCACTGACCCTTCCTGGGATGGCACAAAGCCCACAGGTTTTGCCCTTAGAAGAGAGTTTAACTTCAGAGCTTCAAGCAAACTCCTCTCACATCCCCCACAGGGCCAGAGAGAGGCTCAGCCACGCTGTGACACCTGGCTCGGGGCAGGGGGAGTGAGGGGAGCCACTGGGAGAGTGGCCAGAGGCCCCTGTGTGTCCAAGTGATGGACAAGGATGGCAATGGAATAAGTAAACACGTTGCTAGGAGACACCAAATTTGAGATCAATAATTCATGAGATGTCTGCAATGAAGTGAATAATTTATGGGTGTGGGAGGCAGGGGGAGAAATGGGGAAGAGGTTTAAAGCCCTCCCCATGATGACTGGTCCCCTGCCTGCACGGCTTGCCAAACATCACCCAGACTCTCATGGACGGAGAGAAAGACCTGGGACTTTTCCATGCTTGGGAGAAACATCCAGGACAACAGCTCAACCTCAGTGTCAGTGGGCCCCAAACAAGGCTCAGAAAACATGGCCATCTGTTCAGAGGCTGTTCACCATTTCAGGCTCGCCTAAATGACTGTACATTTGGCAAAGTGTTTTTCCTTTCACCAAATGTGGTAGTTGCTAAGTCATAATGTTAAATAGAAACAATCCTGAAAGGCTCCAGTGATCTATTAGAAATGTTTCATTTAGAAATCAAGCTAAATTTAAATGAGAATGGGTTTGTTCTGCAGTACTTACCAAGGTGTTTGCTTATGAGTTGAATCAAGTGCTCCATTCAATGTGAAATAAGGATTTTTTTTTTTTTAAGCACATCTCTGGTCGTTGAAACAGTAAGAATTTCTTTCTTTCCAGAATGCTTCTTGAAATTAATTTCTGCAAATGAGTTTAGGGAGGGAAGTTGGCTGATAACACATCTGTGTTTGGATGCTTCCTGAATACAAGTTCAAGGTTTCACCCAGACTCTCAGGAGACAGGACTCAGCTTGACAACCAGTTTTTCCCCCAAGCACCCAGGCTTGTGTCAGCTTCCCTGCACATCCTTCCCCAGCTTGGCAGTCACTGGAGGATGGACCAGCTTCTTTTTCTTGGGAAAGGCAAGGTGCCCTTGGGTATCCCAGCATGATGTGCGGAATCATCGGGGGGTTGGGAGCCATCCTACCCACTGCTGGTTTGAAAAGGATGCTGAAGCTATGAGAGGAAAAGAAAAATATTCTCCCACCATTTTTAAGAAGGCACAGTATGTTGACCTTCTGTGAAGGTCTCTGATGGCTCTGTAAAACCCAGTATTCATTAACATTCAAGGGGAAGATCTCTGTTTGGAAATGCCTCTGATCCTCACACGCCAGAAACACAATGGGTAGAAAACAGCCAGAGTTTGATTTGCTCCAAAATGGAATGGATTTTGGACAACAACTGATTCCAAAATTACCTGGTACTGCCCAAGCAGTAGCAGTGAGTGAGTGAGCTGTTCACCAAGCAATGAAGAGGGTGTTCTCCCCCACAGAAATATCACTTTGCCACTAGCAAAGCCTTTGTGAGCAAGGAATATCAGATAACATTTCCAAACCCAGTTGCATCCTACTGTCAGACTTGAGAGCAAGGCTTTTGCACCGTGCAGCTCTGAGCCGGGCAGTGGAGGTGCTGGGCACGCCCTGGGAAGTACTTTGGGAAACACTTGAAATGGAGAGAAACGATTTACTCAGAGCCTGGCAAACAAGGCAGTGACCTGAGGGGTTTTCAGTAACAGAGAAACCAATTTTGCTCTATCTGCTCTATTATATTCCCTTACTGTGGGCTTTATAGAGTGCTGGGCCCTGAAGAGCTGACCTTTTCCTCTGAACATATTTTTGGGGATAGAACTGCAAGAAGCTCCGTGCAGGAAACTAAGCGTAAATTAAACAAAATAAGTACTGATGTGCTTTTGGCTCCGAGAAGACCGGGAAATACTGTGGCAATAACTCCAATTTGTGCATCTGACAGGAGGGAGAGGGCTGGGCACAAGGAGCAAACCGCACACCCATCTCCTGCAGCCTCCTGGTGCCCTGCTGCCAGCATCAGGGCTCGTGAGCATCACCGCACTGTCAGAGGGCTTCCAGCAGGGAGATGGATCCCAGTCTCGGGAAGGACAAAGCTCAGCTGATCCCAACATCCCTTTCCTGCACACACTGTGCAGTTGTAAGACTCGGGCACATTACAATGATCTACAGGATCTCTTGCTGGAGCCCTGCCACGTCCTGGCTGCATTCCCAGAGGAGCTCACACGGTCTGCGGAGACAAAGGCTCCAGTGCTCCATGGCCATGATTCCCTCTCCCGTGTTCCTCCTCCCCAAAGGCACTCACTGTGCACACACATCCCCCTTTTGGAGCTGCTCCTCGCGCTGACAAAGCAGCGCTCAGAGCGCGTGCGAAGGCAGGGCTGGAGGTTTCACTTCCACAACAATCATTACTCCACTGGGAGCTTGTCAGTTATTGTGCTCCGTGGTAATCAAAACCTCCACTTTGGAAATACAGGGCGGATTCCCGTCTGTTCCTGCTCTGCTCTGCGTGGGAAGATCACTCATTCACGTCTGTGTCTTGCAGCCAAGTCATGACAGGTGGGTGGGCTGCAGTGAGATGCAGGACACAATGACTCACGACATTGTTCCAGCACCTCAGGGGTGTCACTCTCTGTCCCAGCACCCAAAATTGTGCCCTGGTTGCTGCTCTCTGTACAGCATCCCCAGAGGTGGGGTTGTCCCACTTGCAGCAGCTGCCTGGCCCAAAAGCTGCATCATGACTTTATGGCACTTCATGAGGGGCTTAGGGGCTGCATACGCCCTTTGCATTCCAACAGCCAGGAATGGGAAGCCATCACTGGTGATTCATGCCTATTAAGGGAACAGGAGCAATCCTCACCTGTCTAAATCCACAGCCAGCTTCATTAACTCCCAGCTCCCTCAGCCTCAGAATCAATTGTAAGATAAAGCTGCGTGTCAGCACTTGGCAATCTCCTGGTGCTGAGGGCAGCCAGCTCCCACACACATGGCCTGACAGAGCTGGCTGAGCCCAGCCACTCCAGCCGGGCCCTGGAGACCCCTGTCCCAGCTTGGGAGAGGTCTGCAGGGTCTACAGGGTGCAACACGGGGTGATGTCAGGGTCAGTGGGCCATGCCAGAGCTGCACAGACAGCTTGCAGGCTCTGGGACCTGGTGCCAGAGGCAGAAGGAAGCTGTGCACCGTGGTGGCAGGCAGTGACACAAATCCCAGGTCAGCACATGGCCACAGGCCGTGGCCACTTCAGGGCACTGTCCATCTCCAGGACCACGGGTGAGTGCCCCAGCCCCCTGCAGCCCTGGAGCTCTTTGTATGAGCTGAGCATTCCCAACAAGACACATACTCCATGAACCCAAGCTTCTCAGCCTCCCACCTCGGGGCTGTGAGTTCCAAAACCCCCGCATCCCTGAAACCATGGGTGCTGCTAGGGCTGTCTCAGCAGCCACTGAACGTTTGCTGCAAGCGTGGTGGCTGAAGATCTGTCTTGATCAACTTAACTCTCGAGCACTTTGGTTGAAAGGTGCACACAAAAGGTCAAGCTGATTTTTTTCCCTGCTGGAAAATTGCTCTGCAGGGCTGCCCCTGAGAAGGGCCCACCACGTGCAGAAGCCCAGGGAAGCAGAGCATCCATCTGAGACAGTGCCAGGCGCGAGAGCAGCAGCACCGCTGCCACGCGAGCCAAGGCACAGTACTGTGGTTGTCTGGCTACAGGTGCCTGAATCTAATTAGGTATCTCAGCACAAGGATAATTTTAATTAAGTAAAGCCAACTGCCTCTGCTGGATGTGCTAGTGTCCAAAATTCCCAGGCAAGTTTCCATTGCATCTCCCCCACCCTGCTCATTTCCTCCACTTTGTAAACACTGAGCTGGAACAAAAATCTGATTTTTCTCTCAGGTAGGACATAACAAATCCAGGCCCCAGAAGCAGACAAGAGGCTCCTGAAGCATCAGGAATGGGGCATGAACTGCAGATCGGGGCTGTGCACACTGTGCAGAGTTTGTGCAGGGCTTTGGTCCAGGCTGGATCCACTGATCAGAGGATGAGATCACAAGGACAACCTTTAACCAACAGCATCAGCTGCAGTGGATTTCTAGCTATAAAGAGACCGACAGGAGCCTTAACCAGAGCAGTCTTTATGTGGCAGTGAAAAGCAGCAGCAGGAATAAGAAGCATAAAACACCTACCAAAAGCACGATTCCTTTAAAAAGGTTTCACCTTCGAAATTGATGTAAAAGAACAGAAAAAAAATGTTAAAGAAACAGCTTTAAGGACTCAGTCCAATCTCATTAGGGGGCTAAGCCTTTCTAAGATCAGTGATACATCTCATTTAACACATGTACTTCCATGACATACAGAGACCCTCTCCACCACTAGCAGCACACTGCAAGGGAGGAGCTGCACTGGCCTTTGGGCTGGGCTAGAAGAATTTGCTGACTGCCCCACACAGCCCTTCTCCAGGAGCATCCTCACCTGTGGGCTCAGCCCAGTGGGACTCCAAGAGGTTTCATCCCTTGGTTTCTCCCTCCCAGGGAGAGGGGTTGTCCCAGCAGGCTGCTTAACCCACAGATACCATGGCAATTAGCAAAACATCATGTTGTCGGCCATCAATTCATCAGCTTCTCCCCCTGCAGCCCCCCAGAGCTCGTGTGAGGACCTTACAGCAGCTGTTGATTCTTCCTGAGAGCCTGTGCTACATCCCCAACCCCACTCCCATCACTAAAATATCCCTGGAAGCCTGGACCTGCCTTCTCTTCCCCAGCAATGCTGCCCCATACCAACTCCCATCATGTGGGCTGGCCCTGGAGCATTTCCACTGCCTCCAAGTTCTGCCCAGATGTGCTCAGCAGCCACAGTCCAGGCTCCAGAGCGTGGCAGGATCATAGCAGGGAGGATAGCCTGCAAGAACAGCAGCTGTCTTGAGCTCCATCATTCCCAACCTTGGGAAAGCCCTGGGAGCCAAGTTTGGATCTGACCATCCCAAGCTGTCTGGCCAAACAGCTGCTGGGCTCCTTCCCTGGCTGCTCTGCAGGATATCTCCCAGGCAGGAGGTATTTTTTCCCCCAATGGATGTGCCAAATGGCTCCTCCTGCAGATCCCCACCTCCCTGCATAGGGGCAGCAGCAGCACCTCTGGGAACTCAAATCTGTCAAGTTCTGGGGGAACAAATGATCCACATGCAACAATTTCTTCAAGAAATAAAATAAAACAACAGTTTATGGGAAGACCACATGCCTAAAAGGAAATCATTTGGGCTGCTGAGTTTGTGAATCTAACCCTACTTAACTTTTTTAATTACTCCCATAAAGCCGGCAGTTTCGAGCACACATGCAATATTGAGAACAGATTCAAATCTAATTAGCTGTGTTCACGTTAATTAGATTCATTGTGTATTTGATGCTCAGTTCTTCCTTCAAGTTTTATCTTAGAGCATGTGTTCATCATTAACCCAAATTTAGTGTGCAGTTAAGGCCAGTTCTCTATAAAGGCTTTGCTCTTGCTTTCCCTGTAGACAGTCCTTCTCATTTGTTGCCTGGGGTCTGTGAGGGATGCAGAGAATTGGTCTTGCAGAGAATCTGGCAGAGCAGTTGCTCTTCTAGTCCTCACTGAGGTGTTATTTGGGGCTGCAGAGAAACATGAAATACCCAGAGAAATCCTTGAGTTTAATGAGTTGAGCCAGCACAGCCCAACAGGGAGAATGCCAGGGGACATCCTGGCACCTGTGGGTGATGCCTGGGGGCTCAGTGCCAGGACAGACCCCCTTCTGGGCCTGCTCGTGAATTCTTGGGGCTGGGGCACTCTGGCTGTGGCAGCCTTCCAAAGGGCTGTGCTTCCCAGATGTCACCTCTGGCGATGCCTTTTTCTCTGGCCCTTGCAGATTCTCCCCCGTTTTGATGAGATCCAGGCCCTGTTTACAAAAGTCTGTCTTGGAAAGCTGGTTTCAGCCTTGGTTTCTAAGGAGAAGCAAGGTAACACAGGGATCCTGGAATTTGTTTTGTCTCTCTGCCTAGGAAAGTGTTGAAACTAACCTACAACGTGAAGCTGCAAAGCTGCAAGTATGTGTTTAAAGGATACAGAGGATATATGAAAGGAAAAAACGGGTAAAACCCAAATAGCATCACATGGCCTAATTGGTCCTGCTCTGTGAGCACAGGGTACCTTATGCTTGGTCTCAGCTGGCAGAGGGGCTGAGGACACGATGTCTCCATGAGCTCCGAGAATGACATTGCTCTTGGGAAGGATGTCATTTGTATAAAGCCTGCTCAGCTCTATTTTAAACAAGCTCATTTTTTCCCTTACTTTGATTTCATTAGCTAAATATTTGCTCCAACAGGATGATTATAATTAAATTAATGTGTATTCCTTGCTTATCTGAGAGTGGGTTTGGTGGGCACAGATGTTGGTGTGGTATGTGATCACCATGGAGCAGCAGCATTTCCCCACTGCTGTCCAGGAGAGGGAAGGGAGAGGATGGAGGGGATGGAAGAGATGGAAGGCAGCAGCAAAGCTCCTGGCATTGCATTCCCAGCCAGGGGTTCCTGAGCATTGCTGCCCAGGGTGAGGGAAACCTTTGGCCAAATATCTTGGAGAAGAATTTGGAAAGGTGGATTTGCCTCCTCCTGCTCAAAGAAGAGGAAAAAAGTGGTGAAGCATTCAGTGACACCCTCCCTCCCCCTGCTCCCAGTAATCTTTTCTTTTAGTTTTTTAATTGGAAGCAATAGAATTCTTGGCTCCGTTCAAAGGCAACCACAAAGGATAGTGACAAACTGGTCACATTGGAAAACCTCTTTCATTCAAGAGTCAAGAAAATGGTTTCTTGCATAATGGTATGACATTATTAAGTTATTTGCTGTTTGCAAGCCACAGAAGTGTTCTGTTTTGTTGACAATGAAACAAAATAACCATGACAGGTCATTCCTACCATTCAAAATTATCAGAGGAGAAAAAGGGCAGAGATTTGTTAACCTTCCAGCTCTGCACCCAGAAAAACCAAAGTGGTGCTGAGGCAGAGCCCTGGGTACCATCCCTGGGTGAAGGCAAAGCGCCTCTCTGAAAGCCAGCTTTTAAGAACAGCATTACACAGACCAAACCAAAAAACACGGAGTTTTAAATCTATTTTAAAAGAAAAAATGCTTGTGGTTTTTTAAAATAAATTCTTTGAACAGACAGCCCCTTTATTTTTCTTTAATGTCTATAATGACACCTTCCAGAGTTCAAGGTATTTGGCTGCTGAGAGTTTCAGGCTGTCAAGGGGAACTCCTGCCAGCTGGCAGAGTGCAAGCAGCCTCAGCTCAAACAGTGAACTGCACTGCAGGAGACATAGGGAGCTGGAGGGGTGGGCAGGGAACAAAACAAAACAGAAGTCCATCCTTTGCAAGGAAGGATTCAGTTTTCTGGCATCTTGCTTAAAGAATCACGGGATTGTGGAATAGCCTGGGTTGGGAGGGACCCACAAGGATCATCCAGTCCAGCTCCTGGCCCTGCCTTGAGGGCTGAACTGTTCTGTTCCCCAGCCCTTCACCCCTCCAGCCCCTGAGCCAGATCTTGCTGCTTCCTTCACCCCCCAGGACACCTGCTAGGGTCACTACAGCTTTTTCTATGAAGTTCAAACAAACTATGCATTTGACATTTTCTACTCCCCAAAAAAAGCCAAAGAAAAAAGAAGAATGGAAAGAAAGTCTTTGGTCTGTGCTCACAGACAAAACAGATGTAGTAAAGCAGAACAGAGTTGACTGGACATCTTTTAACGCAGTCATTCAATACAAAAATTGCTCTTTCATCAAAAGCTTCTGGAGGAAGATGTGAATTTAGGTATAATTTCCCTTCAGAAGAAAAAAGAAACACATAGCCTGCAAAACTCTTCATCTACCATTTGTGCCTTTTAGAGCAGAGTATTTTCCTCCTCCTCAGTGGCTTTTCCGGATTCTCCTGGATTTTCAGAAAACCCTTCAGCAGTTCAGGCCATCCTTGTAGTTTTCCATCACCGTGTGCTGCTTGGCTCCCCAATAAAGAATTTCAGCAGAGCTATAGAAATCAATATGAAATTTGTCTTTGCAGCTGAGTTCCCTGGCACGCTGCGTGTGGAGGGGGAGCTCAGAGAGCAGAACAGCTGCAAAACCATCCCCCTTGCAGTGCCCCTGGGGCAATGGAAACCTGCCCCTAGAAACAGCCTCACTGGGACTGGCCTGCAGCACACAGCAGCCTCTCCTGCAGATTGTTGTGTCAGAGATCATCTGGCACTGGGGACAGAGGGGCACAGCTCCAGGGAGATGGGCTGGGGGAAATTCAGGAACCTGCCAGGTAGCCTGAGCACCCAAGGGACTGCTCGGATGCTGTGCCATCCAACACTCCTGCTCTGGAGGTTTTTTCTGTTTTTCCCCCTTCCTGATGGATCACTGGGTGATTTTTCTTTGCTCTGGAATGAGATGCAGAAAGCTTGACAAATGGGGAGGAGGGAAACTTCTCGCACCAGAATAATTCAATTTTATTGTATTCTTCACTGCACACCACGCTGCCTTAAACTTGCTGGGGGTGAAAATCACTTGACAGAGAGTATAACATGCAGAAAGTGTCAGAAAGCTCACTAGATGTGGCTGTGCTTTTGTCCTTCCCTCTCCAGCCTCAGCTGCACTGTCAGGGTGGGAAATACAAAGTAAAAGGGCTCTGGTGGTGTGATATTGGCATCTGCTCCCCAAAATCGTGGTCTGGTGTTGGGCCCAAAAGGAAGCCCCACATGTCTCTGACAAGCAAGCATTTCCTTGGTAAATTCCCAGCTAGTCCTTGCTCTCCATCTCCAGTCACAGCCAGGGTCCCTCCTGGGTAATGGCATTTTCATTTTCAAAATTCTGCTGAGATTTCTGGTGAATGAAACCTTTCCCAGTCTCCCCAGATAAGGAGCTGAGGTGCAGGACAGACACTGTTCCCCTGCGCCGTGTGGGGTGGCTTGTTCAGCCCTTTGCAGTGCTCTGCCATGAAGAGGGAAACAAAAATGACAAACCCCACTAGCTTTTTTAGGGGTGGGGGGGCAGTTTATCACTTAAAGGTCCAAGGGACACTCCAGGCAATCAGAGAAGTATAAAAGTTGCTTGGAGAGAAAAGTCATCCCACCATTCCTTTTTGTGACCCTTTTCAGCCCTTTGGACCTGGAAGTCAGTGCTGGAGAGTGGAAGATGGCAGTGTGGGAGCTCAGCAGAGCCCTGTCCCAGAGGACTTCTCATTTTGGGAGGGATTCAGCATCTCTCACTGCTGGGATTTTTGGGAAGCAGAGCTTGCTCGCTGCAGGGAATGTGTTACTTTGAAGGTGTCTTGATGCTGCTGCACTTACATGAGGTAAAAGCCTCATGGGCTTATGCTGTTGGACTGGAGGAGGAGCAGAGGGGGTGAATTAGACCTGTGAAATCTGGAGTATCTCTGGGGGTGCTGTTAGCAGGCCTTGCAGAGAGGGCAGGAAGCTCCTGCAGCGGGATGGGCAGCACAAGACAGGAGAGGCTGTGCACAAGAGCCCTCCTTCTGCCTCCTGGGCTCAAACTGCAGCCCTGTGCCATAGAGCAGCCTTGTGTGTGTGTGTGGGTCCGTGCCTGCCCACAGGACCCCTCCTGGGCACTGCTCACCCCTGGCATCACTCCCTGCCCACAGTCTGGGACATCCTGGGGCCTCCCTGGGTCAGGGGCAGCAGCCAAGGGTGATGACTCCCTGCTTGTGGCAGTTTCCAGCCTGGCCAATTTTTCTGCCTTTTGACTTAAGCTTCATTGATGTTAGGCAGCATTATTGTTTAAAAATAGGAATGATGTGCAATGCTTGAATCAAGTGTCTTGCAAAAACCTGGGGGGCTAAATATAGTTAATTTGCACAGTAACCTTCACCTGCCAAGCCAATGTTAGCAGGAGAGCCATGCTTGGTGGGGGAGCCTGGGGCTGGATTTTAGCTCCTCCATGAATAAAGGCACTTGAGGAGGGAGGAGCAGGCAGAGGAGCCTGGGGAATGGTGTCAGGAGCTGGATGGTATGGGCAGTCCCAGTGTGGATGGTGGTGGGTACCACAGAGGTCAGGTAGCTTTGGAAGGATGCAGGCTGCACCAGGTCAGCTGCCTGCAGGAGAAAGAACTATCAGCCTTGCTGGTGTGGGGTGAGAGAGGTGTGAGGAAGGTGATGCTGCCCTTCCCTGGCTGTCACAGCTGGTTCTGCCTTCCCTCAGGTCATTCCCAGTGTTTCTTTCCTCTGCTCTAATAGGATTTGGGAGCTTAGCTACCTGTGTGCAGTAATGACAGCTCACCCCAGAGCCTTGCAGGCATGGCTGCTTGGCTTGCTAAAAGCCTGGAAAACTGCTAATGAAAACTAATTCCTGGCCAGAGCCCCATGAGAGGACATTTTGGCCACAAGCTCGGCCAGCCCTGCTGGACGTGCTGCCCACAGGGGCTGCCAGCCTCACGGCGTGGGGGCTCCTCTGGGGACACAGTGCTGGCTCTGTGCCTGTGTCACCCACCCTGCTCCCCAGGGCTCTCCAGCACAGGGCTCCAGGGAGCTGCAGGAGGGCAGGGACACCTCACGGCTGCACAGCCTGACCTAGCAAGGGGGGCATCTTTAGCAGCAGGAGTGCTTTTAATCTCACAGGAAAACCTCAACAAAATTCAGAGTCTGGAGCAGTTTTGGGTGGAAATGGGGAAGATGTGAGTCTTCAAAAGCCTTTTGCTTTCCTACACCCAGGGCTTGGCATCCATCCTGACCTCCTCACAGATGCCCAGGGAAAGTCTCATGTTTTATTTAGCCCTCTTGGCCTACTGAAGCAGCATTTCCTCTCCTCTCCCTCCTTCCCACCCAGCTGTTTCTTTCTCTTCTTCTTTGACACAGCCTGAGGCTTCCTCAGGTGCCTGCCCTCGGCACCCAGTCTCTCCACCATAGGAACACAGCCTGGCTCTGCCCTGCAAATGCTGATGAGTCTAGGAATGATTTTAAATTTTTTTTTTTCCAAAAAAATGGACCGTGCAATTATTATCCTAATGGATGTGACACGTTCTCCACACACTGACACATAACATATGGCGCAAGATTGCCTCCTTCTAAATGATTCATGCAGTTCATCACCACCACGATTATCTGCTCCTTCCCAGAGCCGTGTCTTCCCATGCAGCTAAAACTCCCAGCCCCCTCCAGCTGCTGGGATATTTTCAGCCTCAGGTAGGTGTTGCAATAACAGGCAGACAGGACTCAGTTTCTTCATGCAGGGAAGCCCAATCTTTATTGTACAGGTCATATTTTATAGGATTATCAGCAGGCACTGTGTTGAACTTAACTGCTTAGCAATACACTCAGTTCATTGGTCAGTACGTGGTATTATGCATATTTATCAGACTTCTGTATTTTTAGTTAGTTTACATCCTTTTTCTACTGATTCTCATGGGACAAATCTTATTGTTTTTACAGGTGCAGTCTGTTTTTCACCCAGGTTACTTTGTTATTAACTGACTTTCATTTCCGAGATTGTTTTGATTGGGAACTTACGGGCTATTGCTAGTTGCTTAGCTAAAGTAGCATGGCCTAATCCCTGTTTTATAAGACCATTCTTTTATAACATCTTTTACCTGTCTGCAGCAGGTGGGCACTGGAGAGCTCTGCCCATCAGAGAAGTCATCCCCAGCCCAGCCCCTTGTACAGAGCACGGGGCAGGGTGGGCTGGCTTCATTCCTTCCCTCCCCAGGGCTTCCCTGCCAGCACCTCTGTGCTGAGGCTGCAAGGTCTGGGAAAACACATCCCACAGGAGAGGTGGTTGGAGCAGTTTACCCACGAGAAGAATTCATTTCTCCCGTAATGGAAAATTCCTTCAAGGAAAAAACATTCCTTGAGATGCAAATTCACCATGCTCTCTGCAGAAAATAAACCCATTTCCCCCTGCACAAGGCTCCAGTAACCTGTTTGTAATAGCCCTGCTCGGCAGCAATATCTCCAAATCCCCAGGAAAATTAGTGCACATTAGCACAGAGCAGGGTATGGAACCCGAGAGCAGCGTCCTGGCCTTGCTTATCCTTGGGACATTCGAGACAGAATTAACACAATTTAACTTTTCTGACTCGTGTTTTGCTAGGGAACTTTAAATGAGTTTTATAATGCAGAAGTCTGGTCTGCAGCATGTGAATCAGGAGCCTCTTGGGGCATTTACCAGCCAGGCTGCTTTAATAGAAAAAACCCCCCACATGCCAAGCCTCACACTGGGGGAGGCAAGGTAAGGATGCCATGTGCTGCTCACCTCCAACCAGGAGCTAATTACCCACTGAGTTCAGTGGGACTGGAACTGACACCAAATTATTTAACATCCTACAGACAAAAAAGCTCTGTTAAAAAAACATTGCTCAGGCAGCAAGACAAGTACTCAAATGCTGGGAAAGGCCAGGTTTGTGGCTCCTGCACAACTCTAATTTTGCTCCATGTGCACTGAAATGAGTGAAAAGCCCCAGGAGGAAGGAGTAAGTGATCATTTAACTAAGCACTGCATGGTAATGTAGATGGGGGCAGAACAGAGGTCAAACCAACTACCATAAAACTAGTCCTGCCTAACTCCTGATGCTTGAGCTTGCAACCTTCTAGCAGAGAGCTTGGTGAGCTCTCCCAGCCTCTTTTCTTTAAGCTTTCCCGTGGCTGAAAAGCCCCCAAGGGGCCGGGGCACTGATGTGCAGAGCTTTCCTGGGCCTGTGCCTCGCCACGCCGGGCGAGGAGCAAGGCCAGCAGCACCAGGGCTTGGCTGGCTTGACAGCTTCAGCCGGAGTTTGGGAACAATAAACCTCAGCTGATGGAGCTCCCTCACAAAAAGAAGTTCTTGTGACCCAAACAGCTCTGGGCCTGAATCATTTGTCTCTTTCTAAAGTCAAAAGGCCACCGTCCCCTCCAAGGCTGTTCCTGGCAGTTTGTCTTGCCAGGGCTGAAGCCTGCCTGCCCACTGCCCTGCCTGGGGGGTTCTGCAGTCACCATGGCCCATGCAACCTCCCTTCTCCTGGCATTCCTCCTGCCTGGGACTACTCCTCGCTGAGCAGAGAAATCAGCACCATCCCAGCTTCTCCTGAAAAGCTCAGCGGGTGCTCATATGCTCTTTGCAAAGAGCCTTAGATGTACCTCAACTATATCCCTAATAGCTCTCAGTCTGAAATCCTCCCAGAAATCAAACAGGAACCCTCCAGGCATTTGAAATTAAATATAGCCCAACTTTGCAGCTGCCTGGGCTTCTGCAGGGAGCTTTTGTCTCGCCTGCACAGTCTCCAGTTGTGCATTCCCTACTCAGCCATTTGGTCTCCAACCATAAATTGCACAGAGAGACTGTGCCTTGTCTCAGCCCTGACAGGTTTGGGTACAAGGGAGTATTTCAGGGCGTCACTAACCTCTGACAAGAACTGCAAGCCAAAGCAGCCTGTCCAGACTGACTGATTTAAAAATATTTGTCTCTAGCAAATATTGTTTAATGCCCTTAACATCAGTTAAAAATGGACTAGGAAGTATCTCCCCCAGCAAAGGAGCAGAAGGAGTAATTAGTGATAAAAACCCCAAATCCACCAACAGGCAGAGTGGGAAAACAGACAGCAATCAATGTGAAAAGCAGCAAATTGTTCTGGGAAGCAGAAGCAATGAGCAGAACAAATCTCTGGTCCAAGGGGGCAAGAAAGCAGCGAAGGGGATTTTCCAGGCTCTGAAGGAAGTCGAGCAATGGGCTGCTGGGGACAGGAACCCAGAGCTGCACTGGGGTGAAAAAGGCAGAGACAGGCAGTGACTATTCCTGCCTTTCCTACAGAGTGCAGGCAGCAGGCTCAGGAACAGGCTCGCCCTCCATCCCATCGTGAGCTCCCAGCCCCCCATCCCACGGTGTGTGCCTGTGCCTGCACAGCCAGCAGCCTGCCAGCTGCTCCACACCAGCGCCGGGTAATTGCTCTCGCAGCTATAAATAATCTTCCTCTCCCTCTCTGCTCCTCCCATGACATTCCCTGGGATGCAGAGGCATGGCGTCCCCATGACTCAGCCCCTGGCACTGGGACTCTCCCTGTCCCTGGGGTGGTGCCGTGTCTCCAGCAGGTGGCTGAGCAGTGAGGACAGGCTGGGGACAACGGGGAGGTGGCTTTGTTTTGTCCCTACAGCTGTGCAGAGCTGTGTACTGGCCATGGGCTGCATCCCACAGGGATGGGTTTGGAGCAGAGGGAAGGAGTTCCAGGGAGGGAGAACCTGTTAAGTGAGATTTGTTCGCAAAGGTAAAAAACAGAATGAAGAAAGAGAGGGAAGAAAAGAAGACAAATGAGCATTTTCTTTTCCCTCCTACTGATGGAAGCAAGGAGAGCTTGCCCTGATTTTTTTCTTCATGTTTTGCTTGTGTAGAAGGGAAGCACCAAGAAGCTGCTGTGTTTCCACCACTCCTTCCCTTGCCATAGGAAGGCATCATTCACCCCCAGTGGCTGGAGGGGTGCTGTGGGAGCTGTGTTGGCCTTCCCCGGCATCATTCCTTGCCTATCCCTCCACTACCTTGCCTTAATTCCTCCCTTGCCTTGCCTTGCCTTGCCAACCCCTCCTTACTGTGCCTTGACTCGCCCCTCTTCTTGCCTTTGTTTCCCCAAGACAAACCGTATCTTGACATCTCCAGGGGCATTTCTCAGCTAGGGCTGCAAGGTGCATCACTGGCATGAGCTCAGCACCTCCTCGACCCAGTCCTGGCTTGGGACAAGTTTGGATATGGTTGCCCCCCGGGAAACCCAAGGGGTCAGGCAGCTGTTAACAGGCATGAAGAAATCTCTCAGTGGAAACATTGCTCTCCAGAGAGCCACCTTTTCAGCAGCAGCTGTGAGATTCAACATAATTTTTTCCCCTTCCATTTAAGGAGATACCAATAAAAAGCACAAAACCACATTGTGGCTCCATTTTTCAGTGTAGAGGAAAGCAAAATGACACCATTTTCTACAATCTAAATGCCCAGGGTTTGAAAAAGAATTTTCCCTCTGACAACAACCATGTTCATCATTATTAGCTGGACATAAAATCCACAAAGCTTTCCACCATTTCCTGGCTCTTTCAGAGCACCAGCTCCCTATTTGGGTGCCCAAGTGGGCTCGGTGTCACCCTGCTGGAGGACTCCAGTTGATGTGCCCTGTCCCTGGGCACCCAGCCCTGGCTGCTGCTCACCCACCAGAGCCAAAGCTGGCTGATAATTGGGAGCTAATTGAATCCACTGCAATTACCTTTTCCCCAGTTCTGTTTCCCCCTTGAAAGGCTGAGCTGTTTTGGGCTGAGAGCAGCAACTGAAATTTCCAGTTCTAATTCCCTATGGCTCTGTTTATTAGGCCAGAGGACTTCCCCAGAGTAATCAAACCCGGCCAGAAAATGCATTAAACTCACAAAACAAACACTGGCGTTTGCAGCACAAAGCCCTTCCTGTCTCATTAAGATCAATTAGGTTGTCTTGAGCAAACTTTCCCCTTTCTTTCTGCTAAGCCTGGACCGTTCAGCCCATCCTCCACCTAAACAAGCTCAACGGGAAATCTGAAGGTGAAAAATACCCACGCATCAGTGCTTTGCTTCCAGGCAAGCTCTCTCCAAAGCGCTGCAAAGATAAAGGCGGCGAGGCAGGGTGGGCATTCAGGACGTCTCTCTCAGAGCTCTTTTCCCCCCAGGAAGGATGCACACACACAAGACAGCTCCTCTCCATCGCTCTGGGGCCCGCCCTGACTCGCCCGGCACTGGCGCAGGCTGCAGGATGCTCTCTGGGCGTGCGGGCCGTGCTGGCAGGCAGCCGCTGCCCTCCCTGCCCGGCCCGGGTGGATGTCTCGGTGTATTTATCGGAGACCACAGCAAAGTCTTCCAGGGCCAAAAGTCCCAGCTGGTGCAGAACGACGCGGCTCATCTGCGGCGCTGATTTACACGGAGCATCTGCTGCGACGGGAAGGGAGGAATACATCAAAGCACCGTAAATCCAGGCGGCAGAGGGGCCCCTCAGCCCCATCCCCCGCAGCCAGGGCTGGCCATCCCTGGACACAACAAGGGGGAGAACATCCCCGAGCGGAGGAAGGAGAAGGAGTGCTGGCCTGTCCCCTGGTGCGGGCTGTGAGCGGGGACGCGTCCCGGGCTGCATGCCGGCCCCTGTGGGCTCACACAGCAGCAGAGCTGCTGCGGCTCAGCCCGGGGCGCGCTCCGAGAGGAGCTCCCAGAGCCACAGCGCTGCGCACAGCCCCTCTCCCCGGTCACAGGCACCGCACGCCAATTCCCACTCCAGCAGCAGCGACCAGTGACCGGGGTAAGCACCCGGAGCAGGGACCGCAACTGCAGACCCTTGGATGTGCAGCCTCCGTCCCCATCTCCCCGCTGTGCAACAATCCCACTTTCTCCCAGGCGCGGCTGGGCATCGCACAGAGCAGAGACGACGTGACTTTACCAAGAGCCGGCAAGGAGAGGGAAGGAATAATTGAAGTCCTGAGTCTGGCTACAAACATTGCATAATGAAATTAGCCCCTCAGAGTGCCAGGCTGTGGGCTTCCTGCCGAGCGGGCGGGCACAGCCCTCCGAGGCTCCCGCAGCAGAGCCAGCCCAGCTTCCAGGGCATTCACCAGCCCTGCTCCAGGCCGGGCAGCTGCTGAGCTTCCGCAAAAAATCACTCCCCCAAACCACACAAGGCTTGCGGATGCTGGCACAAACTCCCACAGGGAGGGAGCTCTCCCTGCCCGATCAGGGACAGCTCCTGTGCCCTCAAGTGTCCTATTCCCATTAAACTTAAACACAGCAGGACTTCTCTAGGGGTTTTTGAATCTCCCCCGGTTCCACGGGAAGAAGAGATTCTCATTCCCAAACAAGTGCAGCCTGGCACAGGATTGCACACACTCCAGGCAGATCCCAGCTCCTGCTGCTCGGAATCCCCAGCACGGGAGAGAACAAATTTGCAACTGTGAGCCAAGAAAGTCACTCCAAGATGATATTGCAGAGGAAAGGTTGTGTTAATTCAATGGGGAGGGTGTCTGCATGTTGCTTAGGGGTGAAAAAAGAGGAGGGAGGGAAGCTGCCCCCACCAGATCTGAGAACTGCAGGAGAAGCTGATAGGATTTCTACTAGGAGGCATATAACATCAAGAAGCCTCTGGAGATTGTTTGTTTTCTCAGAAATCTTAACATGCAAAACCTGGCAAATAAACAGCAATTTTAGAGAAACCAAAGAGTCTTTTTTTCCTCCTTTTTTCTCTTTTTTTTTTTTTTTAGAGCCCAGAAGAAGAAGCCGTGCAGGTCTTGCCTGATTGCTGTGCCAAGTGCTGCAAGGATGCCTGCAAAGGGAGGACCAGGACTCGTGCAGATGCAGGGAAAATGACATGCTTATGTGGCCTGCTTAAGCGTTTATGCTCAGAAAAAGGAAGCCGGGCTTGGCTGCTGTAGGATGTTCCTCCTCTGCTGTGCTTGTCCCAGCCCTTTGCTCCATCCCTTGGCTGGCCCAGCCATGTGGGTGAGAGGCAGCACCTCTGCTCCGAAGGTTTGCTTCATGCATACCTTGTGTGGGACTCATCCCACACAGCAAAACTGCTGTGCAGAAAGCGCCTGGGGCTGGTTGTGTCACAGACATTTCCCACCTGCATCCTGCCCTTCCACTGGCAAAACTGCTCGATGCCTTGATCCCAAGTGGAGGGTGTCAGCATAACTCCTGTTATGGGTTGACACAGTCTGGTTTTTAGTTAAGTGGAAACTGTCCCCTGTCAGGACCTTGAAATGGTTTTGAGACAGGCACCTATCAGAGTTCATTTTTAAATATTGACATATTGTTGGACCATTGAGGAAGCTAGATGCAACTTTGAGGAATGCCTATATAAAATTCTGAGTGACTACCTTTTTCCTCCCAAAAGTCTATCTCAAAAGAAAGAAAAGAGAGTAAGCACAAAAAACATCACAAATTTGGTGCATTGGCCAGAAAAAGTTAAAGTTGGCAAACATGAAACTACTGCACTCCACTTGGAAAGTTCTGTGCAGCCTGTGAAGACACAGAGAGGAAAAGGGAGCTTTGCAGTGTGAATTGCAAGGGAGTGGATGGACGGAACAGCCATGGTGAAGTCCTCAGGCTGCTTTGAAGCACAGTCTGTGCCTGCACAGAGCCCGGGAGAAACCCATGGGGACCCGCTCTGGAGGGTAAGAAGTGTGAGGTGCTCTTGCAAATGAACAAAGCCATTGGCTGAAAAATGGAGTGCTAGCAACTAATTATTTTCAGTAACTGACCAGCTTCACGGATGGTTGAGGAATATTCATCAAATAAATTATTCATGATTTCTTTCCACTGATCAGCAAATCAATTAGCCACAAACCTCTCTCCAATTATTCATCCAGCTTGAGCAGGATAAATGGAGAGATTTATGACACAGACAACCAACTAATGTGTATTTCCAAACAGGGACCCTTAAGATCCATAAACCTTGTTGTGCACTGGCTCAAATGACCCTGTGCTGTGACTCACAGTCAAACTCTCTGAGCTCATGCCCTGGGTGCTGCCTGCTCTGTAAAGTCTCTCAGCACTCTTGGCAGGTGAGGCAGCGTGGGCAAAGGGCATGGAGAGACACGGCCTCAGGGGGCTCAGCAGGGCTCACAAGAGATCTGGGAACACCCCTCAGTGAACAAATTAGTAGACATGGCCAAGTCAAACACAAGACCTGATGCAGAAGTAACCAGTGGTGTGCATAAGGTCAGGTGTGATGACGAACAAATCTCTTCAGCTATAAACTCCACAGTTATGGACCTGCTGGGAAGTTGCATTTGTGCAATTTAGCCTCTACTGTTAAAATTCCCCATAAAAGCACTCTCACACCAAAATTAAGGCATGTTGACAATATTAAGCTGTACAGTAAATGTAAGTAAGGGTTATGAGACTAACAAATAGTCGAATTAGCATAAGAGCTGGCTTTGCCTCGCTGGAGTAACACCATTAGAGTTTGTATAAGTGAAGCATAATTCAGCGTAAGTGTGATAAGTGACCAGAACTGCACAGAGATATCTCCAAATTGCCCTGCTTTGCAAGACTTCCCTTTCCAACCATGTTGGTGCTCCAACCCAGAAGTGAGGCCTGCCTGCCATCCTTGGCATGGACACAGGTCCCTCATGGCAATCTACAGTACTGCTTGTTAATATGGTTGGAAAATAGGGTTGTGGCTGGCTTGTCCAGATAAAGTGAGTCCAGATGTCGGAGGGCAGCTGCTGTACATGCCAGGCACAGCTTTTTTCCCTGCAGTTAACAGGCACAGGAACAGCAAGACACTCCAGGGGGAAAGCATCAGTTGCAGCTTTGATTGATCTGGTTAGTGGATTAAGCTCATATTCATCTAAATACACTTGCAGCCATAATCTGCTTTCATCCTGCTGCCTGGGAGGGCTCCCTTCTCACAAAGTCCCATCCATAACTCCACAGGGTTCTTTCAGCTGGAGCAGCTTTGGCTGCAGGCAAGAGGCTGTGAGGACACCCACCTTCTGCATGGTGACCTGGTGCAGAGCAGCCTCCAGGTTTTACCTCCAGCAGCACTTGGTTTCTATAGGTTTGCTAATTCTCCCACAGTTTGCATCCCAGTGCATCCCAGAACTGTGGCCACATCAGGGAGCTGAGGCAGTGAGCCGGGACAGGGGCAGCAGCAGCTTGGGAGGAGTGGGAGGCCCCGGGCCAGACAATTCTGCAATCCCAGAAGGGTCCCCCATTCCTGTCACAAAGGGACAGTTCTTCCCTTTGTAGGGTGTGAAGGTGAAATTGTTCCCTCGCAGTGAAGGGCTGTGAGCCTGTGGGTGAGGCGTCTCTCTGCTCCTTGCTTTTCAGTGCTGCACATCCCTGGTGATGAGGACAGCCAACCGAGGAGTCACTTCTCCTGCATCACTGGATCTGCACCCCAGGAAAACCCTCAGACTGAGGCTAGATGTCTAGCACAGGGCTCACCACTCTTTAGCTGCTGCTGTCAAAATCCAAAATCTGTGGAGTTAAGAGATTTCCTGCAGTATCAGTTCCCATCCCCATCACCCACACGCAAAGCCCACCTATGACAGGGTGGTTTCAGTGCCGCTGAGGTTGGAGCTGCTGCTGCAATGCCCCCGTGTCTGGGCAGGGCTGGGAGAGGTAGGAACTTCAGACCTGTGGCAGGAGGGGCACTGCAAAATGGGTACTGAGACAGGGCATGAGCCTGACGTGTGCCATCCTCGGGATGGTGTGTCACCCCTGCTGTGGGGGGCGAGGGGCACGCAGGCTGTGCGGTGGGGGAAGGACTGGGCAACCCCTTTCCCGTTTCCCCTTAGAGCTGCTGAGCCGCACGCGGGGCACAGCCAGGAGAGGTCCGGTGTCCTGGACTCTGGGGCTGACCAGAGGGCTCCCCAGGGCAGGGACAGGGAGTCCTGGGTTCCGGCATCGGCTTCTGGAGCGGCATCGGCTCCAGAAGTCGGCGCTGAGGACACCGGGGTTCAGGGACTGACCGCAACCCGCGGGGATGGAGGCGGGAGGAAGGAGGTAAAGGGTCTGGATTCTGATGCTGCTCTTCGGTCCCAGGAACGGGTTCGGCTGTGCCGAGGTCTTGGACATGTCCCTGACCAAGCGACAAAGGGGCGGGATCCCGGAGGACGGGTTGCTCCCGGACGCCCGCAGCGGGGATGGATGACCCCTGCCGCAGGATGGCTGGGGAGGAACCCCCGGCTCCCGGGGTCGGGGGTCCCGGGGGAAGGGGCTGCGGCCGGAGCGGCGGACTCGGGGGTACCGCGGGCCCCTGCCGGCGGCGGCCGGTGCCCGCAGCGCCAGCGGCTCGGAGCGGAGGGGCGGTGGGCACGGCCCCCTCGCCGCGCCGCCCCTCGCCCGCCCCCAGCGCGCCTCCCACAGGCGGCGGAACGCGGCGCGGGGCCGCGGGGCCGGCGAGCGGCGGCGGGGCGGCCGCAGCCCCCGACGGCAGCGGCGGCGATGTGGCGAGGCGGGGCGGCGGGCGGCGAGGCGGGGCGGCGGGCAGCGCGGCGGGGGCGGCGGGGCTGAGCGCCGGGCGGCCGGGGCTCCTCGGCCCCGGGGAGGGGGGCACCCGCCCGCCCGCCCGGCGCCGCACCCGGCTCCGCACCCGGCACAAGGATTTACGGCACGGACTGCAGCCTCCGGAGCGGCCAGGGAGGTAAGGCACGGCCGGCGGCACTCGGGGGCCTCGTCGCCCCCGCCGCGCATCCCCTCTCATCCGCCGCGGTATCGTCTCGTCGGGCTCCGGACGCGGCACAAGTTTCCCCCGTTGCGGTCCCAGCGGGCACCGGGTCCCCGCTTTCGCCGCCTCGCCGCTCCGCCCGCGGATGCTGCCGGGATGGGGCTGCCCGGGCTGCGCGCCCCCGCTGGCCGCTAGCCCTCCCCTCCGCTCCCCCTTGTGCCCGCAGCTCGAGCCCCGGCGGGACAGCGGCGTGGGCCGGGGTCCCCTCGGGAGCGGCCGCAGTGGCGAGGGGCGGGGGGGATGCGGCCAGGGCTGGGGGAGAGCGGAGTCGGCTGCTCGGGCTGCTGCGGGAGAAGGTTCTGTTGCTCTTGGACCAAACTTGGCTTCGGGGAACCTGGTCTCGGAGTGCGAGCCCCGGGAGGGACCCGTGGGACGGGGGAGCCCCGAAGGACATGCCCGGAGCCTGCTGCTGCTCAGGGTGCGGGTGCCTCGCCCCGCGGGGCCCGTGCCGCTCCTGGGGATGCTCCCCGCTAGGCCTTGGCTGGAGGCTGAGCACCGTTTCGGAGCTTGGTTCTCCGCAGAGAACGCGGACTCCTTCCAGCCCTGTGGCAGGGCTGAGTGCTGGGAGGCTCGGGATGCTCCCGTTTCCGCCTTGGGAACGCGTTCCGCTCGCAATCGACCTCAAGTAAACGAGTGTGGGAGAGGGGACATAGCCCATGGCAGAGGCAGCCCAGCCGGGGACATGAGGAGGGGGTCAGGTTTTCCTGAGAGTGCTGAACATGTTCTGAGTGGGACTTCCCCTCTCCTGCCCCGGTAGCAGAGGCGCTGCCCACCTGCAGACCCGATGTGCCCCAAGGGCCGTGGGTACTGCTGGGGGTCCTGCCTTGCTGGCGCCATCGGGTGCGGATTTTACTGGGGTGCTTCCCTGTGCGGGGACGATTCCTGTTTGCAGCCTTTTCCCTCTTTCCCCTGCACGGTGGCAGACTGTCGCCATGGACCGTGCAGACGGACTGTGCGGCGGAGCTGTGGCTTCCCGTGGGCGTGGGGTATCGATCTGTGGCTCTGCCCTGCGGAAGGGAAGGTGTGCTCAGCCCAGCGCTTCTCCGGGGGAGCCTGCTCCTGTGCTCCTGCTCTGGAGGGATGTCACATGTGGTCTTCTCCCTCTGGACATGCCACTGTCACAATTCTCCTTGGGCAGCTGGGCAGCTGGCACGAGGATTTAGGTGTCCCGTGGTGATTTGTGCCAGGAATCTCGGTGGCTGTAGCTGTGAGCCACCTTCATGTGGGCCCACAGAGGTGCCTACTCCCTGGGGGATCCCCTCTACACCTCCAGGCTTGCTGTGCCCGCAGGCCCTGCGCATCTCCTTGATGCTGAGCGGGGCTGGAGGATGTCCACGTTGTGGCCGGGATGTCCACCCTGTGGCCATGGATTACAGGTGGCACCGGACCTCCCCCAGTGCCTCTTGTGTACCAAGGGCTGCGCTGGGTTTATCTGCCAGAACGGATGTGAGTACAGGGCTCTGATCACTGTGTGCAGAAATCCTCCTCCAGAAATCCCCTTCTCCTGAGTGTTGCTGGCATAAGGTGAAATAGGCACAGATTCTGCAATTTTAGGGCTCTCCATGGGTTTTGCAGCAACCAACAGTAGACGGGGCTGAATATAAACCGGGTTTTTATTGGTTTCCCTGGATTTTTATCTGTTTCCCAATGCAAAGCTCTTGCTGTCAGAATGAAAACAGATGTTTGGCTGCCTGTTTAAGCCAGAAACACCTCTGGTTAGGATGCTAGCAGTACTAGGATCTCCCGCCCCATCCCCTTTACCTCAGTGGCTTCAAAGGCTGCCTGAGCATAACTGTCCTTTAACTCCTCTGGTTGCTGCCAGAGAGGCATCCCCCTGCTCCCTTTAAAAAATAATAAGGGCAATAAATACAAAAAGCTGCAAAAATGGTGGAGGGGAGTGTCAGAGCCATGTGCTGAGGGAAGAGAGCAAAGCTTGGCACAGCAGCTCAGCTGGAGCTCTAGCCTGGCGCTGAGTGCCCAGTGCTGCATCCCCGTGTCCTCGTCGGGCTCTGGATGCCTTGCTGTGCCCTGCAGGCTCTCCAAGGAACTCCTCAGAGCAAACCTAGGGGCAGATGTGGGCCCTTGCTGGGGGGAGGCAGCAGCAGCAGTGGGGTGAATACCCATCCCCAGGAGAGCCGTGTACACACGACCTGCCAGACAGCCCTGCTCATTCTGTTATAGAGAGAGTGCTTGCCTGTGTCTGCTTCTCTGCTTTAACACACTAAGAGGTTGCTGTCTCGCTGTGGGACACCTAAAGACACAGTCTGTGCACTGGGTTGGAGCTCATCTGCTGCTTTTCCTGCAGTTATTCCGACAGTAATGCTGCCCGGGGCGGTGGCAGGAGGGTCCTGCTGGTGCTGCTGCAGGCTCGGGTGTGCACAGGGGTACAGAGCAGGGTGGCACTTGCCCAGAAGGCCACGGCAGGGCTCTGCTGGCTCCCAGCTCCCGCGGTGCTTCTTTTGCCTGTGCAGCTTGCTGCCGGTGCCCTGACAAGCAGCCTTGTGTGTAAATGGGGATTTCTTCGAAACTCCTGGGAGGAGCAGCTGACAACAAACAGCTCAGTGGCAAAAATGTGTGTGTGTGTGAGCCACAGTCTAAACGGGAGAGGGAAAACATCCAGTTACAGAACTAATGCAAATGGAGTTGGCTTTCATCTCTCCCTGCAGCGTCCTTTGTGGAAGGCATTTGCATTTCCCCAAAGTCAGTTTGCTACCTATCCTTCAAGCAAATCCAGAGCTAGAGAGCAGAGGAAAGCCTGTTTACAAGGTGTGGGGTGGCTTGCCAGATCTGGAGAGAGATGAAGTTAAAATATTTGATAATGAAAAGTCTTACTTTAAGGTAGCAACACTGAACACAGCAGAGGATGGCACACACAGACTGCAGTGTGTGCTCCACTGCTGAGTGCAGGGTCGGGGCACCATTCCTGAGCTCCTGCTGCACCATTTCATGCAGCTGACCCATCCAGAAGGGTGACTGGGAGGATAAATTCCTCTGACCTCCCCCTGGCAGAACTCTTAAACGCCACCGGGATGTGTGCATTCCTGCCGGGGGATCTTGGAGCTGTCCAGCATCACGCTGTTATGTGTGCGGGAAGATTCCCGTGGCTCCCATCAGAGATCCACTAGCCCTGGGGCCCTCAGGTTTCCTCGGTGGTGTGGGGGGCTCCTGGACCTGGCAGCTGTACACAGCTCCAGGGTGGATTGCTGCCATTCCGGAGGGAGCCTCCAGCCCGGAAGACAGAAACAAAACAGGATTTCAGGAGCACTCCAGCAACAGCCATTAGCTATGCTAAAAGGATTAACAGCTCTGCAGGACTCATCAAGTGTTTAAAACATAACTCAAGCATCAAAGGCGACTCTTAAAGGCTCACATTTTCACATCAAGTCACTGTGAAAATTCCTATCCAACTTAATTAAAATATTCACTAGGCTCGTTAAAAACAAAAAGAGAAAAAACAAAGGCCTTTTTTTTCCTAAGTACCAAGCCACTTTGAAGAGAGGAGTTTACAGCAAAGTATGCACATTTCTTTGTTATAGAATCACCTATATAAACGTCTCCTGTCTCTAGATCACTGTGTCTGCCTTAAGCTCAAGCTCTCTGAAAAGGAAATTAATATGTTGGTATTGTTTTTGTTGTTTTGTTTTTTCCCTGGCTGGGGACCACAGAAGAGAGATGAAAAAGTGAGAAGAGCTTTGTAGAAAAAGTTAGATAAGAGGGTGGGGGCGTGTCAAAACCAGACCTATAATAGGAAACAAGCCACCGAAATGCTGGTGAAAGTACCTTTTATCTTGAAGGCTCCAAGTGCTGTGCAGTGCATTAATACACATAAGAGCTGAAAAATAGTCCACAACAACTGGCACCACCATCTTTGTTGGCAGCAGAGTCACCCCAGGTGGGTCATGGGCTCACTCACCATTGGTCCCTGACTGCCTCTCTGCTTGGAGTTCATTTTTGGGCCACTCACTCAAAGAAGGACATTGAGGTGCTGGAGCAAATCCAGAGAAGGGCAACAAAGGTGGTGAAGGGTCTGGAGCACAAATCTGATGAGGAGTGGCTGAGGGAGCTGGGGGGCTCAGGCTGGAGAAAGGGAGGCTCAGGGGGACCTTACAGCTCTCTACAATTACCTAAAAAGAGGCTGTAAAAAGGTGGGAGCGGCCCAGTTCTTCCAGGTGATAAGTGACAGAGCAAGAGGAAGGAGCCTCAAGGTTCACCAGGGGAGGTTTTGGATGGATATTAGGGAAAACTTCTTCATTGAAAGGATTGTCAAGCACTGGAACATGCTGCCTGGAGAAGTGGTTGAGTCACCATCCCTGGAGGGATTTAAAAGATGTGTAGATGTGTCACTTAGGGATGTCATTTAGTGGTGATTTTGGCAGTGCCAGGCTAGTGGTTGGACTCTACAATCTTAGCAGCTTTTCCCCGTCTAAATGATTCTGTGATTCCACGGCAGAGGTGTGATGTTGCTAATCCCTAGCCCCTTCCCATGTGTGCTTGGTTCTGGTCAGCACCACCATCATCTTCCAAGGGGCTGTGAGTTAATTTTCCTTCCCTGTGATATGCCCTCTTTCGGTGACATGGGGTCATCCCCAGGCTTCAGCATGTGTTCACCCTGACCACTCTCACCCTGCTCAGAGGCCTCAGTTATTTCCAGTGCTCTGGGGAGATGTAAAACAGGTAGTCAGGCTCCCTCTGCACAAGGTGTAACTGGAGGGAAGCCACTGGAGTTGTGGCTGCATTAAACACAGTATTTAAACTTAGCAAATGATTTTTTGACATTCAGAGAGGCCTTGAACATTGTAGGATTTTGTCCCATTATGTTAATTTCCTTGGTTTTGATTGATATTGAATCAGCATCCTCAAAAAAAGGAATAAACACATCCTCTCCTTCCTCTTGTTTACGTATGAGTTTGATTTCTTCCTCTTCACACTGTCCTGCCTGGTGCTTGGAAGGGCAGTGCTGAGAAATGCCACGAGGAGCAAAGCTGCTCTTGCTGCATCTTCTCAAGGGGATTTGCAGCCTCTCTTCCTTCTTCCCCTCTTGCTTGGCCATTTCCTCGAGGCAGACTGTAGGATCTGAGCAAACATCATCCTGCCCCTGTGACCCTGTGGGCTGGGCCAGCTGTGTCCCGTGCCAGGGACAGTGAGCTGCTGTGGCACAGGGCTGGTGGCACGGGAGGGCATGTGAGCACAGACTTTACAACCCTGTACTCCGTGCACGGTTGGGATGTGAAACACAGGAATTAGGAGGTAGACAGGGTTTTTCCATCAAGCGTTTATAGCACCTTCCTCGCTGTGTGTCTAGACATAGCTATAAATGAGGGAGAGGGCTATTACCTGGGAATAAAACGACTGAAACTAGCCCTGGAGAGCTTGACGCTGTATTTCCAAGGAACTGGGAGATTCCTTATGATTAATGTAACAATATCAAAGGCTATAAACTCACCCCGGCTGTGTACTGAGTCAGGCGACACACTTAAAATGTACCTCCCACTTGCAGTTGGACTTGGCATTAACTGTGGTCTCTTGCCAGTTCTTGGCCATTCCAAGGGCTGCCACTCACTCACAGATCAGACATTCAGCTCTGCTGACTCCACCAGCTCCAGTGGCATCATGAAACAGCCCAGTGGTCACCACGGTCTGATTTCTTGTTGCGGTGTGGACCAGTGGTGGTGTGGAGGAGAGGAGAGGTCATGAGTGGAGCCAGCGCTGTGCAGCTCACTCACCTTCACACCTGAAAACTTGAGGCAGGGACAGCAGGAGCTCTGCTTGTGTGTGTGGCAGTGCCTGTGTGGGTGGGAAATGCCTGGGAACCCATCCCAGAATGCCCAGTCTCCATCCCAGTCCTTTTGATAGTGGTGGGAGAAGTTATACTGCAGAGATCCTATTTTTTTGGATGCAAATTCTGTTCTCTGATCATTGCTTCTGCCACGTCCAGCACAGCGGGGTCTAAGTCTGCCTAAGGCTTTGTCACACTGTTATAGCATCAGCAAAAGCAATAAAGAATAGAATGGACTCCCTGGAAAAATACCATGAAGCAAACCACTGACACACTCCTGACAGTGTCCACAGTGAAAGCCCAGAGAATCATTTTCTTCAGCTAAGAGTAACCTACCTACACGAGTCTGAGTGACTGAGTGAAGTGGCAGGTGATGTCTCTTCTGATCCTTTGGTTGAATTAGAGGATGAAAAATGGAAGGAAAAGGGTCACACTGATAGCTGGGACCTTTTGGGACCATGGCTGGCCTGCCTTCTGAGGGAGGAAGGATGAGAAACAGCAGCATGGCAAGGGGTTGGTGCAGGATGCAGGTGGTAGGGAATGTTGGTCAGCACATTTGTGGCTGCAGGAGATGCTCCCCAAGCTGGATTTCCTCCCCCAGTGAGGTTTCCTCCTCCAGATTAGCTTTCCTCTGCAGATGATATGCTGTGTCCAGGCCTTGTACCCCTGTAGAGTTTTCTTGTGTCGCACATTCAGGTAACGTGGGTAACGTGGCCCTCTGAGTACCTAGGACCTATTAAAAATTGTTCTCATTTGACTCCACAAACAGTGCCATTGGAAATGCAGCAATGCTTCTGGGATGTGAGTAAATATTGGCCTTGAATGAAGTCGCGGATAATGGGAGATAAGTTATCAACAGCTGTTTAACTTAATATTACTTCCATACAAGATAACACCGAGCTTTTGCAAGAGGTTAATAACCAGATGCAGAATCCATCACTGCAAACACAGGCACCTGGCAAAGTGCATCCATAATTTTTCCACTGGAATGTTATTACAGTGCAGAAATATGCTGGTGGGCCTGGCTCCAGTGGCACCACAGGTGATGCTGTTGTGGCTCTGTGCAGTGATCGGGGGACAAGGGTGCTTCTCTGTGGGTCCAGCTCCTCCAGACTGAAGGGTCTAGGATGGCATCATTATATATTTGTATTAACAAAGCTTCTGCTGCTGCTAATCAAGATTGAGTGCCTGTGCTGGGCAGTGCCTGTACTGCACAGTGACCGTGGAGCAAAGAGTGAAGCAGCACAGGGATGCATTAATACAGATACTTAGAAGGTGATGGTGAAACAGGAAGTGTTCATCAGTTGTGGATCTCAGGATCACCACAAAAAGGAATGCAGCTGATGTTACTCAAGATTTTAACCCAGAGTTATGGGTCCACATCACCTTAGGTGTCTACTGGTCTCTGGTATGGCTGTTCCAGCCTGATGCTGGACCTGGAATTCCAAGAGGAGGTTGGCAAAGGGCAGAAGCACTCAGGGAGATTGGAAAGGCTCAGCTACCAAGCAGTGCTTGGCTCTGCAGCCACGAGGCTTCTCTGCAGAAGGACTCCCTCCTAGGCATGTCCCAAAATGTGGAGCTGGGGCAGAGGAAGTGTTTCAACCACCTGCCCATTGCCACAGTGTCGGCCTCCCCGGCTATTTTGATTCCATTCCTCTCACTTGATCCTGGCCATGGATGCTGCAGACTTTCAGCACTCAGCTTCACACCTCAGAGCCAAGGGAAGGGCTGGGGTGGAAGGAGTGGACCCTGCCTGCTCTCCTCTGCCTGCTCCACCCTCGGGGCTCCTCAGCACTGTCCCTGCTGATCAGGCAGACACGAGGTCACCGGTGTCAGTGCCCAGCTGGGACATGCCCAGGCTGTCCCTGAGGACACTGACCAGTGTGATCGAGCCCTCGCAGAGGCTCCTGGCAGGGCTGGGCTGGCTGTCAGTGCTCCTGGCTCCCAGCCCCTGCTTTATCCTGCAGACCACAGTGCTGCTCAGCAGAGCTGGCTGCAGATGCTAGGACAGCAGCTGCAGTCCTATTGATCCCTGTGGGGATGATAAGCCCAAATGAAGACCCTTGGGAAATCAGCACAGAATACAAAAATCTGGCTGCAAAGCAGAGGCTCAGTCTGTGACAGCTCTGCAGACAAACCCATGTGAGAGTCCAGCTGTGCAGAGAGCCTGCTTTGAATGTGGATTTGATGCTTGGGATACATAAGGAAATCTTTGTTGGTTTGCATGAGCCCAGCACACCTTTTCCTTCTCCCAGAGGAAGCATCTGGAAGGGATCCATGCACCCATGGAAGCAACAAATCCTCAGCTTCCCTCAGGGTTCCTCAAGTGGGTTTCTCAGGCTGTGAAACTGGAGTGAACAAAGAGGTGAGCACCTTGTAAGCGTCCAGACTTCTCACAGTCTCAGGGCTAGAAGGGTCAGAGAACACTCTGGCCTCCCAAATAAAAGAAACTGCAGAAGCCTCTCCATGTCCAACTGCTGCACTGGCTGTTGCACAAGTAGATGGGAAGGTGTGTGTTTTCAGGCCATGCCATATTCCTGGTGTTTGCACCCTGCTGGAATCACTGGAGGCCTCCCTCACTCTCCAGGTGTTGCAGGCCCCAGGTAGCTGCTTTTGGCCCAGCACCATGAAATGGCTCAGAGCATTACCTGCTTAGGCAAGCACATCTCTGGAGTCTTGCTAGTAGCTGCAGCTAAGAAGAAAGCTGTGTTACTAATCCTCATATGTAGCTGTTTTTTTCTCAGCTCAGGCATTCCAGCTGAACTTTTCCCCCTGTGCTGTTTGCAAACCAGGCAGAGTGCGAGCGTGCCCTCACCCTTCCCACACACAGACACAGCAAGGCAGCAAGCAAATGGCAGGTCCCTGGCTGTCCTCAGCAATTAGCAAAGAGCTCCAGCTGCCACGGCTGCTGCCCTGGGATGACTTTTCTGTTCCCTGTGGGATCATTTCTGCAACAGCAGCAGAGCCAGGCGATGCGGGTTCGCTTTTTTATAGCCACGCCTTGCCCTCGGCCCTCATTTACACAGTGAGGTTAAATTGTAGTCTGAAATCAAGTTTATTATTAAAGGTCCTGAGGTCCTGAGTTATTAAAGGTAGGACAGCCCAGGTTGACCCTTGTGGACTTGCATGCCTGCATTTAAAAAGCAAAGGAAATTCCTGTAGATGTGCCAGCAGCACCTCATGCTAAGGCTGGTCAAGTTCTGTGTCCGAGCAAGTGCTCCCTGCTGCAGACTGTGACCTTGTGATTCTCTTCTAGAACTGGTCTTTAGGCTCCTGTTGAACTTTGCAATCAAAGTCCTGGCTGGCAACAGTTTCCCTGTATTTTCCAGGAGAACTTGCTGCATCGTGGCTCTGCTGAGCAGCACTTCCCCTTGCCCTCAGTCTCCTGGTACCGCTCACCAGGGCTGCTGCTGAGGTTTATGCTGCTCCTACACATCCTTTTCCTGGATAGCTTCCACATAGTTAATTCACCTGTGGAGCTACGGGCTCCTGTTGTAAAGCTTTCTTTAATCACTTTGCAAAACACCCAGCTTCTTGCTTACTCTTGTTTGAGTTCCCCTTATGTATCTTAAATTTTGGGGAGCATGACTGGTTTCCAGTGTGCAGCACAGCAGCAAACCACCCTGGGCTCCCTGGGAATGGGAGCCTCTTCCTTCCTGTCCTCCCTGTCCCTCTGCAAGGTGCATTAATATAATCATTGGCTTGTTCAGTTCTTTTTTCCCCTGACAGAAATCAATCTCATGTTGTCTTTGGTCCCTCCTTTGATTTCTTGGCTTTTCTGATCTTCCCACAGTTTCTGCAGCTACACAGCTCATCCAGACTAATAACCAGCATGGTTCTTCACCTCAGGCAGCACTGTGTGCCCTGAGACCTCTGGCAATGCTTGTGCCTCCCTCACTCTGGGTGGAGGTCATGGTGGGGCTCATAATTTTGTAATTAGTCCTGTCTTCTTTATAAGCAGGCTTTGGCAATGAATCCTTGCAGTCCTGCACAGGTCTTGTGCCAAATTCACGGGAATTTCACAAGACTAGCATTGCTTTGAAGTCTGTCTTCACACCCAAGTCTAGCAGGGGGCGCATAGGAAATTTGTAGTTGCCAAAGAACTTTGCAAAGTTGTATTACACTCCATTTCCATTTCCTTCCAAAATAAAACCATGCAGGGAGAAGGGAATAAAGAACAGAGAAAAATGCTGCTGACATAAAAGGAGAAGATGCTGAATGAGAGGGGAGAACTGACAGCCTTAATGTGGATTTGGGGAGAATTTATACACCTGAAGCCAAGTGATCACAGAACTTGGGTAGTTTAGGTGACTGTTGGGACTCATTGGTCTTCATTAACCTTCCAGCCACCTGGGTTCAGGTGTCAACTCAAAGTCAAACCACAGCTGATCAAAATTTCCTCTGTTTGAAAAACTGGGGGGAAATTGGGTTTTCAAGTGGCTGAATGGGATTTTATGAGGCCCCTGTCTTCCTCAATATTGTTAAATCATTCAATATCAAAAATCTAAAAATGAATATTTGGGCCTGAATTCAATTCTGGGCTCCAGCCAAAAAGAGCTGAAAAAAATGCTGCTGTGTTTATTTGTAAGTGAGGAACCTGTGTTTTTCCCCATGTGCCGTGGGGGCTTTCTTGCCCCTGCCTCCCAGAGAGTTCAGGGAAGATCCAGGCACTGCCTTGCCCAGAGAGCAACACAGAAAGCAACTTCACTTAGTTTCTACGGTGAATAACCTTTTTTTTCCTGCTGTATCTGCTGGGAATGCTCTCCCCTGACCCAGAGGTACAGTGGTGTACAGGCAGAGCATAAGAAACATGCCATCAAGCTGGGAAAATCACCTGGCTCGAGTAGCTCTGGGATGAGGGCTGTCTATCATAGCTGTTTGCTTGGGAGAGAAAATGGAAGCAGGTCTAAAGATTGAAAGAGGCTTTCCCAGGATAGCTGTGACTTGTCAGGGGCTGAGAGAGACATGCCATGCAAGCCCTGAGTCTTCTGTTTTATGTCTGTGTTGCTTATCTGGAGTACAGGAATTACTGCTGGGGTGGCAGAGTGTCAGATGAAACTGCCAAGTGAAGCATTACTTTTGGTGGCTGCTGGGTGGAGAGTGCCCATGTTAAAAAGAGGTGGAAGCCTGGATGAGCAGCCTGGCTGCAGGAAAAATGATGGGAGTTTCGATGCACAGCGTGTGCCAATGCCTCCAAAGCACACCCAAGTGAGGGCTTTCAGTTCCACAGTGGCCTGACACAAAATTCATGGTACTGTCCAGCACAGGGTGGCCAAGCACAACCTTTGGGTTCCATTGACAGCAGAGCGACCTGCTCAGGTTGAGCTGCAGTCAGAAATGTGTATAGCCAGGCTGCAGGCTTCTTGCAGCATCCTAGAGACTCAGAACACTCCTAAACTTCCAGCCTGGAGCAGCCCTGTGAGCTCTGCCCATCTCCTCCCCTGGGGTATTCTCCAGTGGCTGGTGCTGTAGAGGTTGTAGGGTGATACAAAATCACACCAGTAGCTTCCACTGGTCTTCTGCATCCTTTTATTTGGTTTAAAACAAAGTGTTTGCGAGTCATCGCCGGGAATCCATCATCAGCCGTCTGCCAAGCTTAATTGGGTTTTCTTGTAAAATACCTTGCGTATAAGTAAATCAGAAAGAGTGGGGCTCATAAAAGGGCCAGTGTGTGGCACACTGATGTTATTTATAGGCTCCTCTGTGGTGCTCATCACCATGGCAGCTGTGAAGGTCGATGCTGACACTTGTGAGGGAATGCCACGGATGTTTTTGAAAAGCCACGTGCATGGAGTGAAGCGGTGCTTATGTGTTCCAGTGGAGCTGGGAGCAAGGGTGCAGTGTCCTGCAGGGAGCCCCCAGCCCCAGGACAGCGGGAGGAGGGGAAGGGGCCATGGCAGGTGATAGCAGCTCTGTGAGCTAAGGCTTCTGGGCTTGTGGAGCCCACAGTTCCAGGTGCTGCATCCTGGCATCTCCCTGGAAAAGTGGGCAATAAACCAAAGGAGAAGAAAAGTACTCACATGGATGAAGCTGGAGATCCCTTCATCCCTTTTCTCCTCTTCAGGATGAAGCCCTCGCATGCCAGCCTGTTTTTTCATACCTTTCTGTTTAATTATATTGAAGCCAGTGATGATTGCTCCACAAGCATCCAATAGAAGGTTACTTTCTACAGCTGGCTTTTTCTGATAACATTCTTTCTCCTTAAAAAGCAAACAAAAGAAGCATCTCCTCATGTCAGTTCTGTAACTGGCACATAAAAAGCCTGCTTCAGCCACATCCAAGAAGAGCTGGTTTGAGCATCTGCACCTCAGCCTCCACCTGGAAAGCAGCCTCTTCCAAAACTCTTCACAGTCCCAGCAGCATTGCTGTCTCCAGTAGCAGTGCTCCAAAACAACTCTCAGGGAGCTATATGACAAACCCTCTGTGTGGTGCTTTTATTACTAAACTTTCTGGTCTCTCAGGTGAGCCAGTGTCCCTAGTTCCTCCAAACACTTGGCCAGGCTCTCTCAGTGAGTACATCTTCATCCTCTCACTTGCATCAGGGTGTCACACTTCAGCCCTGACCCCAGAAACCCAGGGCTTTAGCCAGTCCTTCATGGATCTCTCTGCCCATCTGAGAAAAGCTTTCTATAAACCTACGTCTTCCTTCTACTAAGGTAATTGTGATTCTCCCATTGCAGGCAGGAGTTCTTTCTCTGAAGGATGAGCAGAGGTCTCTGGAAGGGGCTGTTTCTCAGCAGTGTCCCTGGTGCACGCTGTGCCTTTCCCATCATCCCTGCTCCTCTGCAGCACAAGCCAAACTGGGCCTGTTTTCCCACCCTGTGCTGATAAGCAGGTGCTTCTTCTCACCCTGTTCTCCTCTCCTCGCTGCCCAGGGGCAGCCTCGACCCTTGGCTGCTGTTGGTGCTGGACATTTAATTCCCATGAGATAAAGGCTGTGTCCCCACCGCAGACAGCCCGGGGCTCTAACTACTCACAGCCCTGCCCCGGGGAGGGAATGCTCCTCAGGAAAGCCCCAGGGGACATGAAAGTTATTATTTAGCTCACAGTTTCCACCTGTTGATGGTAACAGTATTTCTATTGTCTCAGGAGCACAGGGGCCCTCGTGCCCACGCCTGTAAGCGTTCAATTTATGCTTTCTTCACAACAGTAAACTGCCTTTGCCAAATCCATTTAGTTAAATAGTTGAAGTAAATAAACTCACTAGATTTTTTTTTCTGGGAGATTATGCAAGCACTCCACTAACATTTATTGCCCTGGCATCCTCTGTTAGTCCCACAGACACCCGCTTGTGGAAATGAGCCCACGTGGATAATGGGTGTTAGGGAGTTGGTGTGATGCTTTCCCTGCCTCCTACAACTCCATTCAAGAGCTCTTCTTGCAGAGCATATACATGGGGTCTCTTTTTGCTTTAAGACTGATACGGTTCTTAAGCTTTCTGCAGTGGAAAAAAGATTGCAAGGCAATTCAGCTCGCTAGCTAGGTCATGAATCCATGTAGATGTTATGAATGGAAACGATATGCATGTGCCCTGGGCTTTGCCCAATCATACCAAGCAGTAATACAAGTCAGGATGAAAATAAATCTTAATACCAACATGCCCTACATGAAGCAAATACTTATTTTACATAAAACCTAATTTTAGCACATCAAGACTGTAGCCAATCCACTTTGTCTCACCCTGACTTAGCATAATGACATACATATAGGTACGAATATATAGATTTGTAAACATGCTCCTTTCCCCCCTATTTTTTTGCTGAATGTGAGTGCCCCAAGAGGCAGAATTTGTTGTCTCAGCGAGGAATCTCTGCACCCTCACAGCCCTTCTCTCCCTCACCTGGGCATGGGGAAGGCAGCATGGACACCCAGCTCTGCCATATTATGCACGGAGTGATTTCTTTGAGCAGTGGCAGCTAAGAAATGCCAAAGCATGGCTTTAATGCTGACTGGGATCAAGTGGGTAGAATGAAATGCTGATGGGTGTCAGGCTCTGGGGGTGCTGGCAGGGGATGCTGCCTGCAGCCCTGCCTCCCACACCTGGCCCCACTGTAGTGATCTCAGTGCTGGCAAAACAGCAGCATCAAAATGCTCTGCAGCGTGGGGCTCATCAGTGTGCACACCCTTTGTCTGATACCCACAGAGAGAGGGCGTGGAGAATGCCAGAGGTTGTGAGGAAATGCCCTGAGGGAGTCATGATATGGTCAGGTTTTCCAAGTGCTTTGGAAAAAGTAGTAGAGGGCTTCGCTGTTCAGGAAAAAAAAAAAAAAAGTCTTTAAGTCTTTTCTGGCATTACGCTTTCCTGCATCCTCCCCGTGTGGTGTCTGAGTTGGTTTATGCAGATGTATTAACTTTCACTTCACCTTTCTGAGCTGCTTCCTTCCCTTGCACACTTTGTCCTAGGAACAGCCCAGACTCCTCCAGCAGGGCAGGTTTTGCAGGAAGAGTTTTGGATGTGCAGCAGCAGGGTGGTGTCAGGAGGACCCTGTCTCGTTCCTTCCCCACCATGCAGGGATTCTCAGTGGTCGGTGCCAGCCTGAGGGCACCCCCCAAGCACCGCTGTGCTGGGGCTCACACTGCCATGCTGGGGCTCACACAGCCGTGCTGGGGCTCACACCGCCGTGCTGGGGCTCACACAGCCGTGCTGGGGCTCACACAGCCGTGCTGGGGCTCACACAGCCGTGCTGGGGCTCACACAGCCGTGCTGGGCTCACACAGCCGTGCTGGGGCTCACACAGCCATGCTGGGGCTCACACAGCCGTGCTGGGCTCACACAGCCGTGCTGGGGCTCACACAGCCGTGCTGGGGCTCACACAGCCGTCCTGGGGCTCACACAGCTGTGCTGGGGCTCACACAGCCGTGCTGGGGCTCACACAGCCGTCCTGGGGCTCACACAGCCGTCCTGGGGCTCACACAGCCGTGCTGGGGCTCACACAGCCGTCCTGGGGCTCACACAGCTGTGCTGGGCTCACACAGCCGTGCTGGGGCTCACACAGCCCTCCCCACGGTGCTTCTGCCTGCCCGGCTCCTTTGGGATGTGGCTGTGGGGCTGGGGCCCCGGGGCTGCACTGGGAGCCCTGTGGGCCCTGCTGCCTGCAAGGCACCGGGCCGGGGTGAGGCTGCAGGAGGATTTTGGCTTGCACTGGCAGCCAGCGAGGAGTGTCTGGCACTGGTGGCTGGAGACAAGGCTCTGCCTGTGAGCCAAACCAGGCTGGCAGGCTCGGGAGCCAAAAGCAAAGTGACAGGCATGGCTTTGGATCCCTTTGTAGATTACTGCCTTGACGGTGAAGCCACTCATGGCTCGCCTGTCATGGGGAGCACATGCTTGGGAGCAGCAATTGGCGCTTCTGTGAGGCTGGGGTGGTGTGGAGCGGCTCTGGAGAAGCAAACACCCTTAGGAATGTGTAGGGGGCTGTGGATCTTCACAAGCTGCAGGGAAGGAGCTGTGCTGGGATGCTGCTGCCTTCCTGCTGAGGGGAAAAGGGCTGCCACAGCCACCCTGAGAGGAGAAGAGAGGTGCTGGTGCTGGGAAGGTGCAGCCCTACCTCCCCGGCAGAGGAGCAGAGAGGTACAGCAGATGAAATGACCTGCTGCTCTCTCCTTACTAAAAGAAAAGAGTGTTTGCTGGCAGCAGTACAGATCTGACACCTTGATCCACTGAAATGTTCTCAAAATATAAATCAGGAGGAAGCGATCCAAGCCCCCCATGCAGGGAGAGTTTCTCCTGCTGCTGCTGCCCCAGGTAGAGCCAGGGAGAGCCCTGGTACCCCGTGGCAGGTGGGTATGGGTGGGGTGGGTGTCAATGGGGGCTCCCACCACAGCAGCAGTTTGTGGGGAGGTTTGACTGGGTGATGCATCACTGAGCCCATCCCTTCTGGCTCAGCCCGAGCAGCTCTGGAAGGAGAAACTGATCGTGATTTAAAGGTGTCGGAATCAGGAAATCCATCATGTCCCTCGCTAATCTGCTGCTGTGATTGATTACCCTCACCATTAACTGCCCGTTACAGATACACACCTTGTTTCCAGCCTAAATTAGTCCCTGGGCAGGGCAGTGTGGCACAGTGATGCGTGGAGGGGTGTGCAGGGGCTGGTGGCCCCGGGCCAGCACAGGCTGAAGGCACAGACACCCACTGCCAGCTCCCAGAGGACAGGAACAGGGGGCACAGGGGTGCCCATGATGGATCCCCCAGAGCAGCTGGGGTTGGGATCCCTGCCCAACGGCTTGGGGACATTGTAAAGGTGGTGGGATGAGGGATGGCACCCTGTCCTGGCATCCCCAGGACCAGCTCACAGTGCAGTACATCATGTACTGGTCCCCTTCCCATGCAGAAGGATCTTCCAGCAAAGGAGTGGGAAGAGTCTCACTTTGCTCTCAGCAAAATTGTGCAGTAAATTAAGCCTGATCTGCATGAAATTTCCTCTGCATGTATGTTCCAGGGTGAACCTGAGAACAGGTTTTATCCAAATTCTGCTGCCTTTTGTCTTTAATTTAAAAAGTTAGAATCCCCTGTAATTGCCTCTGTGCTCGTGGAGAATTGGGTAATACTAAGAAACCCTCTGGTGGCTAATTGAATGCCTTATAAACGTTCTGACTGTAAGCAAAGTTCTCTGTCTTACGTTATAAAGATATTTAGGTCCCATTCTGTGCTAGGGTGATAATTTTATGAGGGATTTTCATATCTTTTGGATGCAATATGGGATGGATCATTACCTTTTTTTGCACTTAATTGCTTTTATCATCCAGAAATATTCAGTGCTTAATGATAATAAAGAGCCTCTGCTAAGGAGGCCAAACACCAAGTGTGTTATTGCCAGTGCACAACTCCTTGGTGGGGCATTTTATGTGTCACCCACCCCCTGGGCAGAGTGGGCTGCTCTCCCCAGACCCCCAGGAGGGAAGAGCAAGGTCAGAGCCCCACAAAGTGGGAATTGTCTTGTTTTCCTGAGCATCCATGTCCCCTGCCTTTCTGCTACCTTGCCGGCAGCAGCTGGAGCATGGAGGATGCTCTTGCAACAGCTGGGGATGAGGTGGCTGAGCTCCCTGGTGCAGGCTCCAGGCTCAAGGAGGGCACTAGGAGCAGGCCATGCTTCTCTGGAATCACCCTGAATGAAGGAAATTTGCTCTCTTCAGGCAGCCAGGTTGTCTGCTCGGCTGGGCTGGCACCTCTCTACTTTTGCTCCTCAAAGGCAGGGTTACAAAACCAGATCCAGATGTTTGCTTGCTGTGTTGCCTGTGACTTTCCAGGAAGGCATTTTTCAATGGCCTTCTACAGCTTTTAATTAAAAGAGCACTCGCATCATTTATTAATGACTTATTAACCCTTTGTAGCCGCTACAAGCCCGTCACAGACATCGGTGGTGTCCCACTGATGCTCATAAGCTCATCAGCAGCCATTGTAATTGATGGATTTAAGCAATCTGCTGACCTGTTGGGCCCGGCAACAATTGATTAACTATTCATTAAAACATCTAGAAATTATTTATGAACCTTTTATAAACTATTTATAAGTGAGCAGGGACAGATTTATTCATTACAGTGTATGGGCTTGCAGTGGAGGGATGGAAGGAGCTCCAAGCTGAGATTCCAGCAGCCCAGCTCCAGGCAGCAGGAAACATGCCCAATGTCACAAGAAAGCCTTTGTCACTCCACACATTTCTCCAAATTGCACTGGCTTCCTGCGGGCCTCCTGGGGGGTCAAGTTCCCTCATAGATGTGGGTCGTTCTCCCAAGGATCAGAAATAACACAGAACGGAGAATTTTCTGCTTTTCTGCAGAGTCAGGTACTTTAGCTAAGTAGGGGCTGGCGAGAATCCAGTAGCGGCTTTTTAATACACTGTTGGGCTAAACTTAGAAGAGAGGATGAGCAGGCTTGTGTGATGCTTTGCTTCTAGTGGCATAGGATTAAATTACCATCCCATTTTACTTCATATTAGTATGCAGGGATATCAAGTGCCAAAGGCAGCAGCTGCCAGCAAAACCCTGTTGGCTGCTGGTTGCTCTCAGGCATTGAGCTGGTTCCTGGGTAAACTGGGCATGCTGTGTAAGATTCAGGTTCAAGACCCACAGCTGAACATGACCCTGGAATGGATTATTTCATTTTTGGGATTTTTTCTCACCTTGATAATGAAAAGACAAAAATCTGTTTTCTGTTACTTTCAGTGCAGTAGAGGAAGGGAAGCTGGAGCGGCCTTGCTCAGCTTAGGCTTCATGAATCATTCCCATGTTCCTGATCCATAGTGTTTGTACCAAAAATGGAGAGTTTTCCAGGGACTGCCCAAAATGAGTAATGCTGTTCCTTGCTGCAGGATTCCAAAACACTCGCTGCTGCTGGGGGTTATCTCCAGCCCACAGAAACGTGTTGGGCTTGACACTGAGGAGCCTCCCTGTCTCTCGAGCTCCCCATCACCAGACAGAAGCTGCAGATACCAGCTCTCCACGTGCTGACAGAGGAAATGCCACCTGTAATGGGATCTCACCATCTAGGATCCCTCCGAACATAATCCCGCCTGCAGCAGCTGCTGTCCAGCAGGACATGGGATAAGTGATGAGGAGCTGCTGTTTGCTATGGCAGGGCTATCAGCTGGCAGGGAGGGGACAGATGTGCCCCGTGTTTATTGTGTGAGGTTCCTTCTCTCCTTCCTGCTTATCTGTGTTTTTTTCCTGCTGGTGATGCTCAGCTGGCTGCTGCAGGCCCAGCCTTGTACGAGCTGGAGGGCTGGCTTGCTGCTCAGCAGAGGAGGGGAATCCCAACATTAGCAGCAATCTGAAGTGGCAGATTTGTGTGGTGATGAATGGTTAGCTGTGTTTCAAGACCTTGTTTGGATTTACAGGAGGGGTGTGTTTACACACATGTAATTCCTTCAACGGAAAGCTGTATATAGTTATTATTTAAGCATAAACTGGAGTAATTCAACATTGCACTGTGTGTGTCCTAATCAGTTTAAAGCTGAACTGAGATTAAATTAGTGCAAGCCTGAATCTGGCTGTGCTATCCCCATCCTGCCATAGCCTGGGCCCCAAGGCTTACAGGGTGTCCTGCAGGGTGTACCTCACATAAACATCATGCAGAATTTCACTCGTGTTCCGCCTCAGAGGAAAGGAAAGCCAGCTCTCTGCAGTCTCTCCTACAAGTGCACTTGAGCTGTTTTGGAGTGCAGCACAAAGAAATCAGCGTTCCCTGGGAAGAGAATACAAAGAAGCACCCAAAAAGCCATAGGTGGCTCAGTATTCTTATAGAAACACTCAAACCAGTGTATTGCTCATTTCCCCAGGGCCAGGGAGGTTTGGAGGGTCAGAGGACCCCCTACCCCAGGCACAAGGCAGAGCTGGGCACTGCTGGGGAGTTGTACCCCCCCAGCTCACACTGCAGGCTGGAGCTGCCCTCACTTCTTGTGGGCAAACCAGTCCAGGAGGTGGAAAACATATCCTGCCTGTGCCAGCTCACTCTGGCAGGACATCACTCTGTTCCTCTGGCAGCACATCAGGGTTTGGTGATGTGGTTAGAAACCCCTGTCTGGCACTACAGGCAAGGTGGATTTCCCCCAACTCCAGCCCATCCTACAGGAGCAGGGTGATACCTGTGCCACACCAGGGGCCAGCAAGAGATGTTTGCAAAGAAGGGATTCAGGGGGCTCTGCAGGACACAGCACAAGGTGAAAGCAGGTCCCACAACCCCCCACAGCAGTGCCCTGGTGATGGGTTTTGCTTGGCTGGGCACTGGGGCAGTTCCATCCCAAAAGCAGAACTTCCCCTGGCAGGGTTTCCCTTAGGAGAGCATCCAGGCCCCAGCCATGCTGAGAGAGCACCACAACGGGGACACTGTCACCCCCAGGCTGGGGCACCCTCAAACAACCCAGGAGCAAACAACTCAGCTTACATGCTCCATACACTTGATTCAGCTAAGCTGAAATAACAGAAATCACACTGAAATCAGGCCCCAGGGGGCTAGAGATGCTCCATGTCAGGAAAGAGCAGAAAGCTGCTGGCACTTGCCCTGGAAGAGCAGGGTTAATGTTGCAAAGCTGTTCCCAGCTGCCCAGCCCTGGCCCTCAGTGCTGTTTCCAAGGTGGGAACACTTGGCAGTGGGGTTTGTGGGGAGATGGATCTTTGGCCAGTGCCTGCACCCCACCTTAGAGCCTGCTCCACCCAGCCCAGAGGGGCCAGCCAGGCACTGGGGGAGGACCAGGGGCTGGGAGGAGTCCCCTCTCAACTGCACAATTCCTGCTGCACCCCACAGAAATTCATTATTTTCTGTCCTGTATTTGGCCTCTGTGCTCATTCCCAGCCCCTCTAGAGCACATGGGGACATCCCTGCAGGGAGGAGCTGAGGGTGCTGATGGCTACAAGGTGCAGGCATTATGTGGCACTGTGACAGATATTGGCTACTTAATTACAGAGCAATTAACCACCCAGAATGGGGCCATCCTCACTTCATGCAAATCTATAAATATAGGCAAGAGCTGTAATGCACAGGGACAGGCAGACAGGCACCCCTGGAGTGTGGTGGAGGAGGATCCCCTGGGTCTCACATACTTCCAGGGGGACCTGGACTTCCAGGACTTCTCATGAGAAATGGTTGCCTATTGAGGCCATGGGGGATCCCATGGGAGAGCACTGGTGGTCCCAGCCAGAGGGTGGAAAAGGCTAAGGCTGAGCAAGGGTGGGAGAGAGAAAATGGTGGTGCAAAGATCAGTGCAAGATGTTGGCGTGGTGCTTAGGGAGGGCTCCCAGGAGCGGTTTCGGAATGCAAGTTAAAATAGCAGCTGACTGCAAGTGCACTCACTGTGCCTCTGCAGCCAGTTGTGTTTTTACCAGCCCAGCAATGGCCCGGGCTGCCACAGCCCCCAGTCTCCTCCAGTCTCTCCCAGCCCCCCCCAAATCTCACCACTTCCTTAGCAGGGTTTCATCACTGCCTGTTTTGTACAGAAGGGATGCCCTGCAAACACCAATTTTCCTGTGCCTCGTGCAGTTGAAAATTCAGTGAGAAACACCTGCCATTTTCCACATTTCTTGTTTTCTCTGGAAAACTGGGAAATGTCTGCTCTGTTCCACACTTTATTCCCCTTTCCCAGGCAAGACATTCGTTCCCAGTGAGGGAGAATGTGCATGATGACTTTGTGGCCATGAGTGGATAGAAAGGGGGTTTATTGCTCTTCCCTTTGTCTGGCACCAGTTGGGAATGAGGTTTGAATCCTCTTCCCCTGGATCTATGTTTTCTAGCAGACCACATTCATTGTTCCTGAAAGGTCCAAGCCATCTGCTACTTTAAACGAAATCTAACGTTATCAGCAGAGGGGAGGGAAGGATGAGGCTAAAGTGACCCCAGAGAGAAAGGAAATATTTCTGAGGCTGAACAAAGCATCCCAGGATTGCTCCTAGCCACTCTTTGTAGCTTTTTTAAAATTTTGTTCAAAACCCCAAGTGAAAATAATTAAATGACTGCCAAACAGAAATAATTTATATTGGATTTTCAGCCTGTCTGCCAGACCACAACTAACTTGTCATTCTGACATCCCTAACAGAGACCAGCCCCAAGGAGGAGAGATGCTCTCTGTCCTGCCCTGGATACCCCCAATCCCACTTGAAATGCACACTCATGACCCCGTGCCTGTGGCAGTGCAAAGCCCCTGCCGTGACCTGCAGCTGCTTCATGCCCTCGCTGGCATGGGCTGCTGTGGCTGTTCCCAGGTGCCAGGATGAGGCTTGGCATGAGCCATGGCCTGATTGCTTGGCTGGGATCAGCAGCAAGAGAGCTTCCCATGCACATTTTGATTTAAAATGCTGGGAAAGAGAAGGAAAAATTAGTCCATTCTGAGCACGTTTAGAAAGGAATGACTTCAAAAGTTAACAATTCAGGGCAAGTCTCCCTTTTTAAAAGATGCTAATTTAAAAATTAGCCATTTTGGGTCAGTCTCCATCTCTTATCCTCTGAATATCCCTTGTCCCCCCCCATTTCATGGAAGGGAGAAAAACAGTTAGCTGTTCCCCACTCTTAAATAGCACCTTTCAGCAGCTGGCTAAACTGCAAAATGGATTAACTTTGCCTTACAGCTCTGTACACAGCAATTTCAGGCTTGCACAGGAGTTGCATAGCCTTTCCAAGCAAAACATTTCCTGTGAAGCCCCTTCTGGGGATACCAGGAGATGGAAATGAGCCCCTGTGGCAGCAGCATGCTGGGGAGCAGGGAGTGGAGAACACCAGGAGGTGGGAGATCTGCTCCCTCATGGAAGCCAGCCCTGAATGAGGGCAGGGCAGATTTTCCTGTCATCAGGAATGAGGAGGGAAGGAGTCAGCCCGAAGTCTGCTGGGGACCCTGGTGCTGGGAGCTGGATCTAGGGCGGAGGAGATGGGCAGGGTCCTTGGGTGAGCAACTCCTCAATCTCCAGACATCTGCAGGTGTGGGGACAGGGGTGTTGGAGGGGCTGGTGGCAGGTCCTGGCCATCTGGCCCATGGGACAGCAGTGACACTCTCACAGGGGGTTCTTTCAGCCCTAGCAATGGGTAAGGGCAGGGTAAGGGCTGCTGTGTCTGAGCACTTCATCCTGCTTTCTCCCTTGTCCAGGCACCAGCTTTTAAGCTTGCCAGCCTCTCCTTCTGCAGGGGACCTCACCCAGCCACATCCTTCTGGCAGGAGCTAAATTGCTCTTTTTATGGCAGGAATTAACTCCCATCACCTGCTCTGGCTGTGCTGTCCCACTGGCTGGAATGGGAGCCCTGGGAACGTGCTGGCCAGGAGGAAGTCTTGGAGAGACTGGGAGGCAGCCTGTGCCCTCCAGGGCCAGCCAGGGAGCCCATGTGTGAGCAGCAGAGATATCCTTAGCCCTGGGGCCTCGATGCCAGTGCAGATGTCAGCCAGAGATTTCATGGTCAAAGCACATTCATCATGTGCCTTCTCCCCAGCCCCGCTCCTCCCTCCCTGCACAGAGACCCGAATAGCAAGAGCCTCCTTTTGAGGTTGGAAGTCAGGCTTAGAATTTTAATGATATCCTGTATCCCACAGCCTTTCATTTTGGGAGAAACCGCTGTAAATGACCCATTTTTCTTCATATAATGATAATCATTACCGAGAGGAAAATGAGCACTGAAGCCGGGCACAAACGCAGTCACACAAGAGATGGGGTGGCTGATTCTGACTGGCAAAATGCTACACGGAGAGATTCACCTTCTATACTTAGAAGGAACACAAAGATGCCTTTAAACATGCATGTAAATTTGTAACAAATAAGTCACCGTGGCTTGGAACAGGAAGCTAGAGAGAGCAGCCGTAAATATTTTATCTCTTTGGCAATAAGCTCCAGCACAGCAAATTGTCACATCCTCCTGGGGGAGAGGACCTGCCCATGCTGTTGGGTGGGGAAGCCATCTCCTAATTTCCATGCTGCCTCCATGCTGAGCTCCTCCTTGCCTGGGACCTGGCAATGAGGAATCTGGGAGTTTCCCACACCATGGGCATGGCCCCTGCTCCTGGTTGTTTTTGAAGGAGGGGAAGAATTTCATTAGCAAGGAAAGCCTGATAACCCAAATGGCTTAGTCCCAAGAAGCAGCACACACCTCTGCACCTTGGGGGGCTGTCTGACCAACAGCTCAGACCCCTGCAGGGGCACTTGCTGGTGGTCTGAGCTGCTCTGGTGGAATTGTCCCCACCTGGCTGGGGATGGATGCAAAGGAGAGGGAATACTGGAATGCACCAGTTACTGCTTCAAATTGCCCAGGTCATGCTCATCTCAGCCACACCAACCCCTTCCTGCTGCATGCTGGCTGGCACATGTGCAAGGAGCTGTGGCAGTTCCAAACACCACTCCTGTCTGCCTCCCAGGTATGAACAGGAGGTGCTGTGGTGACTTTTCTTTGAGGTGACACTCAAGGCACCTCATGTAGTTTCCAGACTTCAGCCTAGAAGTCACCAGCTGCCTCTGACCACAATGTTCAAGCACCTAAAAGTTCAATTAGGTGTGACACAAGGAAAGCCTGTAAACATACAATAGATTGGGAGAGAGTCCTGATCCCAGGTAATTGCTCTCTTCTGGAGTCACGTGCAGCAGCCCCTTGGCCTGGCTCATATGCCAAGGAGGGAGCAGGTTAGGTTCATGAGTGATATAAGGAGCCTGGTCTCTGGGTGTTGGAATTGAATTAGACATCAACAAGACAGATTTTATTAGATTTATTAGATGGCTGGTAGAGAGGAGGCTAGAAAGAAGAAGAAGTGTCTCCCCAGCGACCTCAGGGCTGGCATTATTTTTATTGCACTGTGGCAGATAGGTGCAGTGTCATCTCCCAGGTGATGCCAGGGCAGCAGATGCCAGCATTACCCCCATCCCAGAGGCTGAGGCATGGGCAAGATGAGGAGGGTGCCCTTGAGCTTAGTGCCAGAGTGCCTGTTCCAGAAGGATCTGACAGTGGCATGGACTTCATGATGGAGAGCAGTGTAGAGCAGAACCCACTGAGGCCCATCTCCAGCCTGTGGCACCACCAGCCCCTGCCATGACTCGACTGTGATTTCAAACAGGTCAAAACTGTCTGCTGGGGCTGCACCACCAGGACTTCTCATGCTGATAAGGGTTCATGACAACCAGCATCGAGCTACCCTCATCAATAATTAATATTGCACCAGCCTTGCCAAAATAAATTCAGCAGTTGTATGGCAAGGCAAAAGTCCCTTGATTTTACAAGCTACCTGGCACTCCTGTCTTGTGTGCTGTCCCTGTATTACAGAAGTTTGAGATGTTCTTGGTGCAGATTTCACCGGGATACATCCTGCTGCTGCTCGAGAGCTGCTGCCCTGGGGAGCAGAAGAAGCTGAGATGCCTTCTCATCTCCTGGGGAGCTGTCCAGCTGTCAGCACAACAGGCCAGATGGCTGCCTTAAACCTGGGGGAGCAGCAGAATGCCAGATGTCACCAGAGCATGAGCCCTGTTGTCACAGGAGAGGCTCTGCCTCAGGAAGGTGTCTGAGGGCCAGAGGGAAATAAACCCTGTGGGAACCAGGCAGGCATCACCAGCAGTACCACCTCAGGGTGGCCTGGGAGAACAGAAAGCAGCAGAATCACGCCAGGGGTTATCTGGATGCCCCACATCTGCTGTTCATGCAGAGGCTGAACCCTGGCAGTGCTGGTGGGGCTGAGTGCCTCCCAGTGGCCTGTCCCACAGCCCAGGTGTGTGGCTGGTCACAGGGTGGCTGTGCCAGGCTCAGTGGGAGCCAGTAGACTCAATCTCCTTTTATCACAGCCACTGGGCTCTGCTTCTCCATTCCACCAGAACAGCCAGCAGCTGCCTCCTGTTAATTAAGAGCAGAACAATCACTCTTAATCAAAGGCCAGACTGATGGCAGCAGTAGCAGCCTGCCCAGCTCATCCCACCTCCACTAACCCTGTGCTCAGGGCAGAGGGAATAACAGGGGTACAATTGTTTCTGTGCAGTCACTGCCTGGCTGCAGTGTGCCACCACAGCCTGGCAGCAGGGGCGAGCTGCAGGGGGCTCCTAGGGAGGGCAGAGATGTCACTTGCTTTGTGTAGGGGCTGATTTGCCTCCAGAGGCACCTCCCCAGCTCTGTGATGCTGAAACCACCTTTCCTGGAGCACCCAGGCCCTCTGCTCACCTGGGAACTCAAAGGGGATGAGAGTTCTTGTGAGGGCAGGACACACACAGCTATCCTGGCTGTCCTGCCACCCCAACACAGGTGCTGGAGCAGCACCTCCCAGAAGCTACCTGAGTGCAGAAAGTCCTCAATGCCTTCACCATCAAGTAGAGCAGAGGTCTCCAGGACTGTAGTTTGGGAGTCAGACCTCTTTGTCCTCCCAGCTCTTCCCTTTGCAGCTTGCCCTGCTTTACTTGCATCAGGCACTTGCACCCACAGCCTTTCCTTGCATTGTGTGGGTGAGGGAGGAGAGGAGAGGAGAGGTCCCTCTCCTGCTGCCAAGGCTGACAGCCAGCCTGGCCCAGGCCAGAGGAGCCAGCAGGTGACTCTCTGCCCAGGTCTCTACAAGAACCTGCAAGCCAGCCCTCATCCTTCCAACCAATACTGCAGAGTCATCCCTGCCTGAACACCCTCTCACATGGGCAGGAGGTGCCAGCAGATCTCAGATGCATCTTCCCTGGTTGATCTCCAGAGTTCTGCCCCAGAGCTTCCAGCATCTTCTTCCCCACAAGCATGTGTTTAGCACCAGGAAGCTCCCTGTGCTCTCCTATTTATAGCTCCACACTCCAGTTTTCATTTTATTTTAATTAGCTGATTCCCTCTCCCACCTGGCTCTCTCTGGTGGATTGGATGAGGATCCTGAGAGCAGCACTAAGGAAAGTTTGTACCTCTCTGCCAGCACCCAGGAGAGTGAGGACAAGGATGAGCAAGAGGAGGAAGCTTTCCATCCTCCATCTGTAGGGATTTCCAGCAGGCAGTAGGGGAAAGCATCTGTGTGAGGACTCTGCTCTGGCTCCATGATTTCCTTTCCCCCAGCACTGACAGTGTGAGGTTATTTGAGGACACAGTTGTGATTCACACACAAAAGTACATCCTCAGGCTACTGAAACCAGATCCAAGTTTTGTGCTCCTGACCTGGCTCGCTCCTGGTGTTTGCATTCATGCCTATTGATGGCACAGGAAAAATCCAAGCTGTGGTCTTTGTGTGCAGGTGAAACTTGCTGAGCACCTCGGTGAGGTGTTTCTATCCAGGAGGGCAGCAGCAGAGGTCAGAGCTGGTGATGTGCTGCTGGATTTTAGTAAAATGTTTTGTCCAACTGCAAGTTGCAGGTGCACTCTCAGCCCTGCCATGCCTGGGGCAGGAAGTACTTCTGTTCCCAGCCCAGGGATGGCACAGCTCCTTCAGATGAGAGCCAAACAGTTTCCTAGGAAGGGGACAGGACCAGTGAGGGTGTTGGTTATACCTACAGACAGCACCCTGTGGGGTGAGCTTGGAGCCTGCTGGAGGAAACATAAAATCCAACAGCACCTCCAAAATAGTGGGGGGAAAGACTGGAAAACAAAATCAAACAAAACAACAAACAGAAAACCCAGATCAAGAAACAAAAAAGAGAGTATTGTTGGGTCAGATTCTCCCAGCAAGGGCAAGTCCTGCATTCGCAGGAGCCCCAGGACTGGGAGGGCAGCAGTACGGGGAAAATGCTGATGATTTGGCAGAGGAGAAGCCCAGGAAGACTCCCAAGGTAGCAGAGGGGGAAATGCCCCAGGACCAGTGGGGAAAGCTCTGCTGGAGAGTGATAAAGAGTGCCAGGAGCCTGCAGTAGGGAGAAGAGGGTGGGGGCAGCTCAGTGAGCTGAACCTGCACTCCACTGAACTCCAGGTGCATCTCTCACTGTGGCAGACATACATTCAGACAGATGTTTGCCAAATGTGCCCTTTTTGGCAACAAACCAATGAACCATGGGGGATTCTGATGCTTTTTTATCTGGGGCTTGGTCCAGATTAGATCAAAATCTTGAAAATGCACCCAACTTGGAAACACCGAGAAATTCCTCTGCAGAAGCGTTTTGCTGGGAAAATGGTAAACTGTCTTGGTAGAGTCAAAATGTAGTATTCTAATTTCATATTTTATGTACAAGTCAAAATGAATCATTTACCTTCTTTAACTATTTTTAAACACGTGAAACATCTGAAAAGGCTTTTTTTTTTTTTTTTTTTGACATGTCTGTCAAGTATCGTCCAACTCAGCATGTTTGTGTACGGGGAGATGTTCCCTGCAGCTGCTTGTGTCAGCAGGAGAGCCCTGACCAGGATGGCTGTGGGGGACAGGACTGGGAAGAAAAAGGCCATCCATCCATCCCTGCAGCCAGCCTGTGCAGAGCTCTGCTTTGGGCAAGCAGCATTTCCCCTCCTCGTCACCAAAGTGACGTGATTGAGAAGGTGGTTTTATTTTTTTCCAATTCAGGCAACAGTTCTGGTACCTTCTGCTTGTGTTTGTTTTTGGGAAAGGCGGCTGAAATGAACCCCAGAGGGGACTGGGGTTCATTCTTCCTGATTGCAGCAGGAGAGCACAGTTGATGCGCTCACTGGTATACGCAGGAGCTGGTTTCGTCTGACATTGCATTATTTTGAGCAGGTTCTCGGAACAGTATGCGGCTCTTCCCCCATCTCTTGATGTGCCTACACAGTAAATCATCTGTAATCATTAGCAAGTGGGCTGCTTCCTCCTTCAGACACAATTACTGGGCAGGGTCCGGAAAAATCTTCCTCAATCTCATTTCCTTCACAGGATGCACTTGAGAGCCCAGTGCTGCCTTGGAGGAGGCAGGGCACAGCCGCTGCCCACAGCGATCTGCCCTGCTCCTCAGGGTAGGAGCATCCTCCCTCCCTCCTTCCCTCTGCTGGTCTTCAGGGAATGCCCGCGGCGGCGAAGGTGAAACCTCAGCCCTCAGGTCAGGGAGGCTGAACCAGCGGCAGGAACATGCAAAGGCTCGGGGACAAGCTGATTTAGAGCTTCTTCTTAGTCAGAGCAGAGTTTGCCCTGCCTGTAAGCCCCATCCTTACGTGGTGCACAGAGTCACAGGTAATTCAGGGGTCACAAATCCTGTAAGCAATGAACAGCAGCTCCCTGTGGCCGGCCTCTGTTGGGAGCAGGGCTCTGGGCTGCAGCTCAGCGCTCCCTGGGGCACAGCCGGCTGCCAGGGCGCGGTGCCATGGCCTCGGCTCTGCCGCAGCTGCCCCGGGCAGAGCCGGGTGTGCCCTTCGCCGGCTCTCGCCCCACGCTGCGGGGTGGGAAAAGGAAAAGGCCCTGATGGAGCAGCAGCTCCCGAGGGGGCTGAAGGACCGAGTGAGTGGGAGCTTTGGGTTTACACTCAGGACAACTGGAATAAATCAAAGCAATTAAAGTGCAAATGAAGCTGTAAGCAATGCGGCATCCTAATTACCTGGGAAGCGCGCTGTGTATACTTCTGTCTTGCTCCCTTTTTTAAAAATAGACAGGATTCAAATTACATAAATAATTTAAATTAATTTGCCAGGTAGAGCTGGGCTTTGGGAAGCGCCTGCCGGCGCTAATGACGCTGTTTTGCTGGTGGCTCCATGGGCCCTCCGGGCTGTCTGCAGCTGCTGGCTCCCTGGCCAGGGGAGCTGGGGTTTGTGTGCGGATGCCGGCGGCTCCTGCATTCCGCAGCTCCCGGCGATGCTGGCCGCTGTGCCAGGAGGGGCGGGCAGAGGCAGGGGGCAGGAGGGCGCTGTGATGGGCTGCCGGAAAGGGCAGAGCTGGCGGTAATTAATCACCGCCACGAGCCTCCTGCACCGCGGCGAAAGCGCGGTTGGATTTTCTGCCTGTGCTGGTGGTGGAGCAAGGCTGTGACCGCACGTCCTTGGCTAACCACGAGTGCTTTATAGCGTCCAGGAGAGCTGGGACAGCCGGGAAAAAAGAGGTGCAAGACCAAGAAATAACTTTTCAGACATAGAAGAGGCACTAGAGGAACAGGGCAAGGGCTGGCTGCACCAATGCTGCTCCTTTCCCTCGGTGCCAGAGGAAGCAGGGCAGTGGTGAGAGTGCAAACCCTGCCCTTCAGCCGGGTTTGGACTCACCTGCAGGACCCGTGAGTCTCTGCAGGGAATCAGCAGCCCCCTGCATTCCCACTGAAGCCTCTCCCATCCTGCAGGGAAGCTGGGAAAGGGCAGGCTGGGCTGGGAAATGGGGTGTCCCCAAGCACACCCCAGAGAAGGAGAGGGGACATGCTGCTGCTCCCCATTCCCTGCTGCTGGCCTTCACTGGTGGGGCTGGATGCCAGCCTTGGGCTGTGCCATGTCAGCTGGTGTCACACTGCTGTGGGTGTCACTGAGGGCATTTGCTCACTCCAGTGCAAGGGAGCTGTTTGAGTAGGGTAGAAGTAGAGGAGAATTAGCAGGTAGGGATTTAATTTTGTCCTGGTAAGGAGGCCCATAGCTGCCAAGACTGAAGCATCACTTCAGTACCCGCTTGTGGGAGTCCTGGCACCAAGAGGGATGTAAAAGCTGTTAGATTCCTTCCCATAGGAAGCTGCCAGCCTGGCTCACTGACATCCATAGCGCTCCAATCTCATTATGTTCAGGTGGGTTGCCTTTTATTTACAACAATTCCTGCAGGAAGAAAGTTCTTTGAGTACTTGTCTAAACAAATATTTGCCTCAGATGTGCTCTTGTGGCTGTCTGACATCGTTATTGTCTTGTTTATTCAGTACAGTTCTCAGGCAGTTTCTAAATGTACTGCCCGATAAGGTCATTTAAAAGTTACAAAGTAATGGTTGTTTAAAAACTACCTGCTTTTCTCTAATAGTCTTCCACGTAGAGTTTTATGTGCCCCCTCCCCGACAGGCTGGTCAGGCATCACTCAAATTTCCAAGCTCTGCTCCATGGATCTGGAAAGGACTCCAGGGCTGTGAGGGGTGGGGAAAACACCAGCCCTTGAAAAATCAGAAGACCTTGCACTGCAGCGAGTGCTTGGAAACAATTTGGGAAAGGCAAGAGAGGTGCTCACCCTGGGTAGTGCCTGGTCTGACCAGGGAGCAAGCAGCGCTCGAGCCCTGTGACTGAGTCCCTGCCTGCCCTCTGAAAGGTCACCACCACAAATGTTTGTCAGACCCAGCCCGGGCTGCCGTGAGCCCTTCAGGAGCAGACACCGGAGAAGGATTTGAGTGCATTTTTTTTTCTGAAAACCATCTGCTCAGCACGGGTGGTTAAAGACCTGCTGGCTGCCTGTGAGCACTGTGAGTTAACACCTCTCAGTGTCCTGGGTGTTCACCAGCAGGCAGGAAGGGATTTTCTCTCTGGTTTCACGAGACATGAGGGGAGAGCTGTGCGTTCCCCCAGCTCCCCAGACCACACCAGTAACTCACAGGGCAAAGGGGCAGAATTTACAGGCAAGCTGCTTCCTAACCTTACTGTGCTGTGATGCAACCCACTGCCCTTTAAATAATCGCTGCCTTTTGCAGGCATAAATACTTACAGGGTGAAAAAAAAAAAAAAAAAAAAGCCACGGTTCCCTCCTGAAAGACCTAATTTATCTGGAGTTATCTATCTGTGGCTATAAATCCTCTGTAAAACTTGGCAAAAGTTTTAAGGCAGTTACAGCAATGACTGTATATTTTTATCCAAAACCTCAAGAAAGAACAAATTGAAGCCCCAGACAGCAGCTCTGAATTGTTGCAGAGAGCCACACTGGTGAGAGTGGGGCTGCAGGGAAAGCCTTGCCTGGGAAGTCAGTTCTCATGAATTCCCACCACATCTTTTTGGTTTCTTTCTGAGCAATCCTGCTTGAGAAATTATTTTAACATGGCAATTTTCCTTGCTGGCGGCAGACTCAGAAGAGCATCCCAAGGGTCCTGGCTGGAGCAGCAGCTTTAAGTCCCTTGCTAATGTTTGCTGAGCACCACATCCTATGGAAACCAGGGCACAGGTACACACGTCCCTGCTGTCCACCTACTCAGGCACAAGGCAGGGCTGGCTCTGACTCATCAGGCTTCCCACTTTCTCTTCTTTGTTCTTCTTGTCTCCCTGAAGCAGGAGAGGACGCAGCTTTTATTTAAATGAGGCCCTATAAACATAAGCAGCTGCAAAGTAGGGTAGGTTTTTAATGGCTTACACCTCCTTGGGCTTGCCTTCCTCCCTTCAGCCTCTTTGGCTGTGATCAAGGTCTATCTCCACGTAAGCAGTTCAGTGACATTTTTGTGTGCACAGGGACCTACCTGTTCATTTCTGGGATCCACTCCCTGCACAGAAAAGATTAACAAATTAATTGGGCAAGAACAGCATGGCGAGGAGGAACTGTTTCCACAAGCAACTGAACCCATCCAGAAAGCTGCTGGGACTCATGACACCCTGGGAACAGCTTTGCCCTGTCCCCCGTGTGCCAGCCCTGACCTGACCCCTGCTCCAGGAGGGATGTGCCCCACACCCTGTGAGCCGCTCAGGAACTGGGAGAATCCCGTGGCTGTAGTTAAGCCGAACTGCCCTGTTTGGGACCTCTGCAGTAACTTGTGGGTCTGTCTCCCTGCTGGAGCTGAGACACAGCTAGGCTGGGATACCTGGAGCTAGCAATGCTGTGAAACCTGTGTGTCCCCACCGGGGTTGTGGTTTTGTGTCTGTGCTGTTGAAACAGCAGAAGCACACAGGGCATGAGCTTGCTGAGGAGTTCTAGACAGGGAGTGCCTGTGAAAGGGCAGCAGGCTGAGTTTCCCTGCAGGACAGCCTGTGCTGTGCTTGTACTCAGTGAAAAGCTGTTCTGCATGCTCCTGCACAGGCCGTGGTGGTGGTGCCCCAGTGATGTTACGGTGCCTGGTGGGTGCAGCTCACACTGCAGCATGCTGGGAGCTGAGGGCGTTGTCATTGCCACCGTTCTATGGTCAGCACACAGAGGGACCCTAACACTTGTTCTCTGCCATCTTTTCCAGGAATGGAGGGATGCGTGTACAGCTGGCAGCAACAGGACACCAGCACAGCCCTGTGGGGATAGGCGTGAAGGTGATTCCCTGTGAGGACACAGCAGGAGCCCCCCAGACACTGGAGGAACGTGGGATCTCACTGGGAGCAGGGAGAGCTCCCCTTCTGTGCCATCAGCTGCTGTGTTTCCAGGGACCTATAGCAGCATTTGGGGCGTGGAGTCTGGAGGCGTGTTAGTGCCATAGGATTGCTGGAGAGCCTGGCAGTGATGGGCGACCCACCACAGAGGAGGGACATTCCTCCGGGAGGCCCCGCACACCTGTGAGCCCTGGCTGCTGCTGGCGGAGGGTGCCTGGGGCTGGGCTGCTCAGCCAGCCCTGGGCTGGGGGCAGAGCCACGGTGCCTGCAGGGCACAGCCGCTGAGGGGCGAAGGGCTGGCCTGGGGTCTGCAGGGGCAGCCCCGAGCCTTGGGACAGCGGGGCTGCCAGCCGAGCCGCTGCTGCTCCAGGCTCCTCTCCCTGGGGCGGCGGCGGGGGACAGGGCGGCGCTGGGCCCCTGGGCTGGCCACGGCTGTGCCCCCGCGCCGCGCCGGCGGCACCGCTCCCCTAGCGCCGGAGCCGAGGCACGCAGGGCCGCCCGCCTCGCCATGGTGCTGCCGCCACCCGACAAGCGCCACGTCTGCCTGACCACCATCGTCATCATGACCAGCATGGCCTTCATGGATGCCTACCTGGTGGAGCAGAACCAGGGGCCCCGCAAGATCGGCGTCTGCATCATCGTGCTGGTGGGGGACATCTGCTTCCTCATCGTGCTGCGCTATGTGGCCGTGTGGGTGGGCGCCGAGGTAAAGACGGCCAAGCGGGGCTACGCCATGATCCTGTGGTTCCTCTACATCTTCGTGCTGGAGATCAAGCTGTATTTCATCTTTCAGAATTACAAAGCGGACAAGAAGAACCTGGAGACGGTGGCCAGGAAAGCTCTGACCCTGCTGCTCTCCATCTGTGTGCCGGGGCTCTACCTGGTGCTGGTGGCCTTGGACAGCATGGAGTACATACGGACCTTTCGGAAGAAAGAGGACTTGCGGGGACGCCTCTTCTGGGTGGCCCTCGACCTGCTGGATATCTTGGACATCCAGGCCAACCTGTGGGAGCCGCACAGGACCGGTCTGCCCATCTGGGCAGAGGGGCTTATGTTCTTCTACTGCTACATACTCCTCCTGATCCTGCCTTGCGTGTCCCTCAGTGAGATCAGCATGCAAGGGGAGCACATTGCCCCGCAAAAAATGATGCTCTACCCCGTCCTCAGCCTGGTCACCATCAACATCGTCACCATCTTCATCCGGGCCATCAACATGATCTTATTCCAGGACAGCAGGGTCTCCACCATCTTCATCGGCAAGAACATCATTGCCATCGCCACCAAGGCGTGCACCTTCCTGGAGTACAAGCGGCAGGTGAAGGAGTTCCCGCAGAATGCCATCGCCCTGGAGCTCCAGCAGAACTCCCTCTCGCACAACCAGACCATCCACAGCACCCAGGGCATCCCCCACGAGCCGTCGCCCACCAGCGAGGTCCTGGACACATGAGGAGTCCCCCAGCCCAGCGTTGGTTCAGACGGCCCCGTGCCGAGCAGAAGAGGGGTGATGCTGCTTTCCTGCTGCCCGGTGCAAGCGTGACAGACAACTCCCGGCAGTGAGGGCTCTTCTAGGCACAGAAACACCCACCGCGTTCCAATTGAGCTATGGAGTGTCCTCTAGACGTCTTCATCTCAGGTATAACCCAAGGAGTCCTCCAGACAAACCAAATGGATTTGCAAAGGACCTGAACCAGCTGACCCTCTCTGCCCCTCCTGCCACCACCTCCTCTCCCGAGCAAAGACCGCTAAGGTTGCAATGTCCCTTTTTACTCCCTGACCACCTCACCTTTACTCCAAGCCTGGATCGAAGATTTTGTTACTGGAGAACCTTTTTACGGAGTGGGGACAAGGGCATAGGGGTACAGATTTGGGGGGGGAGGGTGGGACGTTTGAAGCAGTAAACCCTGTGGTCGTAGATGTCTCTTATCTCCGATGGTTGTGTTTACAGTTTCCTATTTATGTCAGCTCCAGGGGCTCTGGGGCTGCCCTGTGGGTCAGTGTCCTCGTGGTGGGCGAGAGCGGGGAGCCCTGCAGTGTGGAGCAGGGCTGGAGCCGGCGTGACTACCCCAGCCTGGGCTGAGGGGGGCTGAGCCTCCACCAGCGCCCTGCGCCGACTCCGCCGGGAGCAATATCTGATGAGCTAAAGCTAATCTAATGCTGGTGTTTCATGTATTTCATTCACTCCAAACGACTCAGCACAATATTTCTATTTTTAGAAGGGTCCCTCTCTCTCTCTCTCTCTCTCCCTCCCTGCCATGGAGAGCCTCCCTGCTGCAGCAGCCTGAGCAGCCTCCCCAGCCCCCGGCACAGCTGCTGGCAGGCACGGGCACCCAGGAGGGATTAGGAACAAGGATGACAAAGATGCATTTCACTCTGGCATCAAGGGTTTATAAAGAGGGCTGCTTTCCACAGCTACTATATTTTTAAAATAAATATTAAAAAAAAGAAGAAGAAAAATACAAAAAACAATCAACAAAAACGACCCGGGAAGAATGTGCTGGCCCAGGCAGGTGGCTGGGATGGGGCTGGGCTGAACTGGGGAGCATGTGCTGCCCTGGGCAGGTGGCTGGGCTTGGGGGTGAGCTGGGCTGGGGTCTCCTCTGCAGGCATGGGGGGTGATGTGGGGCTCTGACACGGGCAGCAGGGTGGGAGGCGAGGGCCAGCCAGACAATAAAAGCCCCATGAGAGCAATGGCTTCTGGTGGTCTCTTTTCTGCCAGTGTGGGGAGGGTGGGGCTCAGCTCTCATACAGCTCAGATCACTTGTCTTCTCTTCTGTCCACCTCCCCTGGACTGCCAAGTGCCATCCCAAGGTTCTGTGCCCTGCACTCACTAAGCAGGGGGCCCAGAAAGGAAACAAATAATTTTTCCAGCTGCAACGGTGCCCCAGGGCTGGGTGCATCTCAGCTGCATGACCCTGGGGGGAGGCACAAGGAGACAAGCAGAAAATCTGCCTCTCAAACACGCTGAAATGGGATATTTTTGCTTTTTCTAAACAAAATGTTGCATTTTGATGAGATGGAATAAAATGCCTGGTGCTGTTTACATTTCTCTTCCACACTTTCCCCTGGCTCTGCTTACCGAATTTGACCTAAATCCACAAATCATTTCAGTTTCCATCTTCTCAGCCCATCACAGTCTGTCCAAAACATTTCAACCATCCCTGATCCAGACTTCCAATTTTAGGACCAGGCAATTGCAGTCTTGCTTGGCCACCCTGTCACCCAGGGATAACTCTAATGTTAATTAAATCCACTGAGAAATAAAACAGTATCTTTGCCAACAAAAGTGAGTTTGCAACAGATTTAGCCAACTGGAAAAGTTTCTTCCCCCTTTCCCCCAGGAAACATGAGAGGAAGTGGGCAGGTGATTGAAAAGGTATTAGCAGAAATTCATTAAATTGCTAAATTATTCTGGAATACCTATGGAATTACATATTACATCTCTGCTGGTGCTTTTAAAATACATGTGATTAGCATCAGTGCAATTAACTCCCAAGTATCTAATAACATTCTGCTGCTCTTTTAGGTAATTAATTTATGAGCCCTTGTTTTATAGTTCTTCCCCAGAACTGAGCAGAGGAAAACCTTCAGGGAAACCTCTGGAATGGTGCTGTGAACCCTGGGGGCTGGGACGTGCCAGCTGAGGCAGTGCCTGGCATCAGACTGAGCCCTGATGCAGAGATCTGTGATCCCAGGGATAGAATCAGTGACCTGGTGGGTTACTCTGATGGATTGGGTGTATTTTTGTTCTGTTTCACCCCAATAACTAGCTCTGCATCCTTGCCTTATACTGGAACACATTAATATTCCCTTGAGCCTGATCTGTTGCTAAGGTTGCTTGGGGGTGTCTGGCTGTGCTCCCTGAAGGCAGCCTGCATGGGAAAGGAATGTTGCTTTATCCTCCTGGTCCTGTAACTTCCAAGAAGGTTTAGGAGCCCCCACAAGTTTTTCTTGAGCTTGCAAGACCCTGCTTTCTACTGCTGACATGAGGTTTTTGTCTTTATGATGTGGGGTGTCCCTGTGGAAGGGCTGCATTAGGAGCTGGAGCAGGAGCAGAGGTCCTGGAGGTGATGTTCACCTGGGATGCAGTGCACCACATCATTCCCAAATAGCCACAGGTGCTTCGTTCTGGTGAAGGGAGGGAGAAGAGGCTTTTCTCATCTTCTGCTGTTCATGATCCCCAGGGCTCTGTGTGCATCATGTATTGCCTCAGCAACACAGCCCTTTCTCTTCAAAGCCACCTTGGAGGCAAGGAATGATGAGCTGGCCCCTCCTCAGCAGCTGGGGAGGAAGGCTGGGGAGCAGGGAGAGGTGAGCTGGTAGGGAAAAAAGGATGTCTGCAAGCAGAGGGGGCAGCCAGAGCAGTCACAAAGCCCTTGGGGCATGCAGACAGCACAGCACGGGCAGCCCTGCAGCTGTTCCTGCCCGCTGCTTGGTGAGGGTGATGCCTCCTCCCCAAAATCCCACCCTGCCAGCACAGGCAGGACCCCCGGGGGCCACAGGACTAGCAGGAGGGATGGCACGGTGGCTGGGCAGGGTGGCTGGCTCCCAGCCTGGCTGGTTGTTAGGGGAAGGTGATATTTTGCTCTGGGCAATGAGAACTAAAGGAAACAATTAAAACTAAATAGGCTGGAACCGAGCAATTTTTCAGCTTTCCACTGAGAAGAAAAAGAGCTCCTTTGTGAACAGTGAAATCCTCCTGGCAAGCTGTAGAATCCCACCTGATGAAGCAAAAGTTGCACAATTAAACTGCAGCAGGGATGCAAATTCCCTGTGCTCCAGTGGAAAATCCGTGGGGGTGGTGTCCCTTGCTGCCATCAGAACCAGGCCATGGGCACAAGGCAGCCCATGCCCTTGGCAGGGAAGGCTCATGGTGCTTTGGGGACCCAGTTGGTGCTGTCCTATCTATTACCAACCCACTGGTCCATGCTGAGGCTACGCCTCCTTCCAAGGGAGGAAGCCCTGGAGGAGCCAGGTTCCCCCTGTAGCTTGCAGGGCGCACCAGAGTCATGGCAGTCTCTGGAGATGCAGAACCTGAGCCCCTTGGAGCCCCTGGTCCCAGGGGCCAGCAAACTGCCCCAGCCCTGCATGGGCACAGAGGATCTGATGTCACCTGCTGGCCAGTGGCCAAGGGCTGGGCCATACCCACTCATGTCCCAGGCATTGGGGGACTGCAAAACAGGAGCTCCCAAACGGAGCAGAGCAAACCATGCAGGCTGTGTGAATGCATCAAACCCAGACAAACCCACCTGGGTCCTGTCCCCTGTCCAAAATTTGGGTGAAGTGGCAGCAACGAGCTTGAACTGTTGCATGCTTGACACTGCCTGTGAAAAGAACCTGGACCCAGCTCCTGTGCCCCAACAGCCCCATGGTACCTGCAGTACCTCCTCGCTGCCTTGGGCTGAACCACATGTTTGTACCCTCCTGGGAGCTCACTTCCAGCCCACGGCAGCACCTGCCTCTTGCTGCTGCCTTTAGCTGTGTGTTCAGAGGGTGCTGAGGGGGCCTCAAGCTGTAGCTTTTCTTTCCCAGGGTGCTGGCAGCTCTCACACATCCTGCTTGTCCTCCCCTCCTTTTGGCAGGTGAAAATCTCTAATGCTGCAGTCTCTGTGCAGGACTGGAGAAGGGTTCAGGCACTGAGCTGAAAGCACCCCACAGTTCTGCCGTCAGACTCTCCATGTGAGAGTGGCTCTGGTGACTTTGCCTGGCCCAGAAGGGCTCGGGAGGATTTGGGAGAAGAAATCACCCACTAGGGCCATGCAGCACGAGGATGGACTCTGCAGTGCCACCCGGTGCAGCTCCATGCACTGTCACCTGCAACCACGCATAAATAAGGGATTCTTCTCCTTTGGATCTGTTTGGGTTGATTTGATGAGCAGAGACAGACTGAACTTTTATGCCAATAACTGTTTCCCTCCCACCTGCCCCAGATTTGCTTCACTTTTTTAGCTCAGGCCAATGCTGCAACAGAAAACACAGGGCAGGTGTCCAGACCACCTTGGCAGCAATTCCCATCCTCCTAAATTCCTCCTGCGCAGGAACTGTAGCGAAAGTTTGAGTTTCACACCAATTTAATCCTAGCTGAATGCCCTGAATTCTTCAGTTGTGTCTGGTTTTTGGGTCTGGCATCCTTGAAGAACAATATCCATTTAAATTGCTGATTTGGGCTTGCTCATTTAATTTCATCTTAATAAAGATTTTATGTGGTTTTGACATATTCAGTGTCTTGAGTGTATTGACACAGCAGCCTGAAGAAGCATTATGGCCATAATGGCTCAAAAAGCCTTAAAAAGACCCTGGCAAGGTTTATTGATTGTCCGCTTTTACAGCTGCTTGAAGACAAAGACCAGTTATAGCGAAGAGCAAGAGCGAATACGGTGTTTTGGTTTTTATGTGAGCTTCTCCCATGTTACAACAAAAGGCGTTTGCAAGCTCTTCATCAGGACATGCAGAAGCAGCAGTCATGTTGCTGGGATGTTGTCAGGAGGGCGATTTTAAAGGAAAAATCCTGCAGATAGCAGAAAAGTCACCTCCAAGGAAGAGATGTCAAAGTGTAAATAAATGAGTAATGAAGATGCCCAAGTCCTCCCCACTGGTGTATCCCAGAGGAAAAGCCCTTGTGTCTCACTGGGGACTTGCTGTAACACGTTGAAGGAAAGGGTAAATCATCTGCCAAAAGCTGTCCTTAGAGCTGTGGGTTTCCCATGGGCTCTTCCCAGGTAATGAACCACAATGTCCATGTGAAAACACAAAGGCATTGTGGGCATGTTATGCTAAGTGCAACAGAGATAAAAATTAGTAGAATGATCCATTGGCAAGGTAGGAATGTGCTTCAGATGGGAGAGCAGAACAATTATCTTCTCACGGCCAACATTTGCATACTGAGATGCACCCGAGAGACCCTTGCACGGCCCCTGCCCAATTGCTGAGGGCGGGATCTTTTTAAAGACAGTGTTCTAACTGCAGCCCATTTCCTGCCCTCAGGCAGGACCGCCTTCTGTTCAAGGAGCCACGCACCAAGGAAGAAGAGCAGCTGTACCAGCCGGCAGCAGCCCTGCCTGTACGGCCAGATGTGCTGCTGGGGGATGCCAGGCTGGCTCTGCCTGCTGACCAGCCCGGCGTGCAGGGGCACCAGCCCGGCGTGCAGGGGCACCAGCCCGGCGTGCCAGGGGCACCAGCCAGCTCTTGGCTTCTGAGCAGGGCACAGGGCAGGAGCAGGAGCGTCCTGGTGTCCCAAGAAGCAAGTGAGCAAAACACATCCAGCGGTGACTGATTTATTAAAATATGAATATTGATCTAATATCAATATCCAACTGTGACGGACAAAAGACTCTCTGACAGTTAAAGTTAGAAAGTGTATGTTTACTGTGACACCAGGCAGTGCCTGAGATAGCTCCCTAATGCGCACTGCAAAGATCACAGGTCATTACAAAGCCTTTTATTTACAAAAATGTTGAATACACAAAATACAAATGCATATTCATACCCCTGTCACTTCCTCTTCTCCGCTTCGAATGCTAATTGACACAAAGGCTATTAAGCATGCGGAGTTTGTTCCCTGAAATGGGTGGGTGGTCATCTTGTGAGGAGTGGTCACCAAAAGGAGGAAGTAAAACAAGTCTTCCTTGTTCTAAATTTTCAACATTTTCAATGCAGATGTGATTGATGGCTGGTAGAACTCCCTGTTTCCTGTTTTCCAGGACTATTTCAGTGGCTTCCTGGAAACGGGAGGTCTGGTGTTGATTAGTTTCTCTGTTTGACAAGCAATGAGTTATTAAATCCGGGGTAGCTTATCTTAAATCCGGTTTCTTTTAACCATCCTCTAACTTTTAACTGATTTCAGCAAAGCTTTTCTATTCATTTCAGCTAAATCAGCAACATCTATTGTTAACTGTAACCTTAGCTTTTCTCAAAGCTTCAAAATTAGTGTCTCATGACCGGTGCAGACTAAGGTCCAAGGAGGGACCTTCCTTCTTCACCCTTGAAGAGATACTGTGTTGCTATGGTTTTCGGACGGCACAGAAATAACAACATGACTCTCCATGATGGTAAAGATGAGAGCAACCTTTATTCTTCTACATTCTACTTTTATAGAGTAGTTCGGTACAAAGAACATGATTGGTTATTCAGCGTCTACACCCTTTAGTAAACATTTCTTTCCAGTAAACACGTTGGAAAAACACCACCTGCAGATGGTTTCTCACTTCCCAAGGTTTGTTTGAATTCCTCCTTTAGATTTCTCAGGCTAACATGAGAAAGTTGCTCGTCTGCCTTTCACACAGACACTAGCAGAGCCTGAAGCCTAAATTCAGACCAATGTCAGGCCCACATCTCCCCCTTTTAGTTTTTGCTGAGGGCGGCGTCTGTGTCTGTGTCCTCTCCTGCAGGGCCCTTGCAAGAGAAAAAAAGACAAACATGACACCAGAAGTCCCATTAGTAATCAACCAATTACTAAACAGAACTTTCATTGGGCACCAACTTAAATGGTCAGGGAAGTTCTGTGGCATTTGGTGTTGACCCTTCATAACCATGTCCATGCACCAGCGTCAAGCTTAGCTATTTACTAATTCTAATACAGAAAAAAACAAACCATCATTAGCCTGCTCAAAAATGGCAGTCTAATTTGTCAAGATTCATCACTCTAGGAATCATCCTTTCAGATAACAAGGGCTTTTTCTGCCTTTTAGCAAAGGACAGTGGTCCTTGCATTACACCTGCAACCGCAAACTGATTTAATTTTCCAATTATTTGGACAACCTGAGTTGACCCTTTTTTTTTTTTTTTTTTTTTTTTTTTTTTTTTTTTTTTTTTTTTTTTAAATGCAAAAATGCATGTGATGTTTGAAAGGGCAAAGACCCATTGCAGGATGTGCAGGACTGGACCACTGGTCACTCAATTGGCCCATGATATCTGTAGGATGTCACCTAGAAAGAAAAAATAAGAATAATAAAATTAATAAAAATATCAATAAAAAGATATCTGACTCCAAAAAAAAATCTACATGATCCCAAAGACCAGAAAGGCAAAACCCACAAAGTGAAATAACAGCCCTTAATAACTACAAAACATACACCGAAGGCACGTGAAATATTACCTAAAATACAACTACATCTATGTAGGAAACTTAAATGAAACAACATCTACTATAAAATTAAAACACATGAAAAGAGAAAGTCCATTGAGACAAGATGTTGATCCTTAGCATCACTGGATGTCTTCTTGAAGTCTGGAGCAGGGAGTGACTCGAGGAAGATGAATGAAAACAGGACCATGCTGCTGACACAGGACTTCTGTTGTCTCCATAACTTCCAACCACATGGTCATCTTTGCAGTCTATGTGACAGCCACTAAGGCTATGCAATGTCCCTTTTCACTCCTCAAAGGTGATGGGTAACACGACTGCTGAACCTGCTAATGATAAAACACAGGCACATCTTCTCCTTAAGTTAACAAACTTGTCAGGCTCCATTGTCTAAATTCAACATCCAGGTTTCATATTTACTCTTTCTTCAGGTTCATAACATAAATGTTACATTGTTGCAAGTTATCTTTTTAATAATAATTTTGATCAGCCCAGGAACTGCAAAAGCTGAAGTGCTTCTTTTCCAGTGACAACCTGTTCATCCTTCCCGGGCAGGAATTCCAGGTTCACCTCAAAGATCAATTCAGCTATTATATTTAAAGGCCAAATTGTTGAGTCAAATAACTCATATGTAATTTTTTGTTAAAAATCTGGGCAAACAGGCAATTCCCATCCAGAGAGAGCCAAGGCATGGCCAGTGCCCAGCTCTAACTGCAGAGGAATTCCTTACACCAATTTTAAAAACAAACTTCTTAAAAATCTTATAATAAGAAACTAATATGGTAATTGACACCTCCTAAATTTGTCAGGGTAGAGATGCTCTGAGCTCAGCAGGCTCTTGAGATGGTCTGTGACCAGGATTGGAACTGCATCCCAAACCGTCAGGACAGAGGAGGCATTCTTACAAACTCAGATAACCTTGTCTGGAAATCTGAAAATATTTAGAAAATCATGAATGCAAAGCTAGCATAGACAGCTAGAAAACAAGGAAAAATTCTTGGGTGACACGTGTCTTACAGGCAATTATAGACAAATAGCAAAGTACATGAGAAGAAGAAGCAGAAGCAGCAGCCGGCTGTAGAACTGTGATAACTTTATCATATCTGTGAATTCACATCAAATATCTTAAAAACTGAGATAACACTTAAAACTCATAACTGATGGTTATACTGTAGAATTATTAATAATTCTTGTGTTATCTGCGAAAGGTAACAAAGGTTGCTTATTTGTTTTTTGTATTTCTTGTCATTTTTCTTCTATTATGAACAGGCATCTGTTCACAGAGACGCCTTGAGAAGAAATGTTTTGAGGGGGGGGGGGGGGGGAAAACCCAAACAAAATTCAACTGTCCCTCTAAAGGGAAAAGCTTCTGCTCACCTCAAAGGCAACGAAGCTATTTGGCCCTCCCTCAGTGGGGCTTTGGGGGCTCAAGGGCCCCAGGGCCGCCCCGCGGAGCTGGGGGAAATCCAAACAAACGTGGCCCCCATTTTTCTGTAAAGGAAAAAGCTTCTGCTCACCTCAAAGGCGACGAAGCTATTTGGCCCTGCCCTGAGTGGGGCTTTGGGGGCTCAATGGCCCCAGGGCCGCTCCGCAGAGCTGGGGGAAATCCAAACAAACGTGGCCCCCATTTCTATGTAAAAAAAAAAAAAAATTCAAGCGAAGCAACTCCCACAGCATTATCCGCTGTCTAGAGGAACGGCAAGTTCCTCGTGCCCTATTCGCAGCCAGCCGCTTGGCCCGCAGGGAAGGAGTGGGGGAGCGAACCCCGCCGCTCATGGCGGGGGGAAGGGGGAAAAGGAGCGAGGAGACCGCTCCTCCGTTCCTATGACGACTTGCTGTGCAAATTCACGCGGGAAGGAAATGGAGGGGATACGGAGAGGGGACAACGGAGCGGGGCTTGGCGGGGCTCAGCCCGCCGCCACCCTGCCGCCGCCTGTCTCAAGCGGAGAGCCGGTGGCCCCCCTCACCGCCCTGGGGGGAAGGGGGGGGGACGAAGAGGCAAAGCTGCTCCAAGCCGCCCGTCTCAGCGGCACCGCGCGGGGAAGGGACCTGCGCGCCCGCGGGGACGGGGGGAAACCGAGTACGGAAAAACGAGAGAGAGAGAGAGATTTTGCAGCCGCTGCAGCGCCCTGGAGCAGGGCGGGAGAAAAACCGAGCGAGAGAGAGAGAAGGCAGGGAGATCGCATCCGTGCTGCCATGCCTCTGTCTCACCGCACCCCCCACACCCGCACAAGGGAAAGAACAAAGTTAAAACACAGAGACACAAAGAAAGACAAGCCCTAAACTCACACAGGCAATCATAAAAACAAGCACAGGTAACGTTAAAAGCATAAAACACTCATAAAGTGAACTTTTCGCCCTGAACACACAGAAGGATACAGAGGGATCAAAGGTTTTCGATCCCGGTCCCGTCCGCAGGCCAGATGCGGGGCCACGCCGAGGAGGAAAGGATCGTTGTGTCACACTCTGGGTCGGAATCTGACCAGCTGTATCTTGGACGGGCTAGCATCTTTTAAAGTCACGGTACAGACTAGTCGCAGTGGATGATAGCGCAGGAACCACTGCCAGCCATCCGTGGTATGAAGAAAGGAGAAGGAAAAGCCAAGGAAGCGCCGTCTCTGCCGGCCGGGAGAGGCTTACAGACGCTCGCTTTGATCTTGGCCAGACAGAACCGAAAGAGGTCGGGGGAGCGCTGGGCAAGCTGTCGGCAGCGAAGAATTCCAGCTGCTCTTGTCAGGAAAGGCACAAGCTGTCCTCTCTCAGGAGAGGGGTTCCCCAGGTTTTTCTGGAACCTCTGCCCGGCTGTCTTTTCTAGAAATTAAAGTCCAGCTGTGCTGGGTGCCGTCCGACCTGCTGTCTTTTGGCAGGATTGACATGGTCAGCAGGACCAGCATTCTTTAGAAAAAACGTGGAGATATTTCGCTTACCTCTCTGAGGAGGCAGGTAGCAATTTTTCAAGCTTTGCTGCATGAATCAGTCCCGGCTGCGCTGAACTTCTTCGAAACGTCAGGTCACCAGATGTTGCTATGGTTTTCGGACGGCACAGAAATAACAACATGACTCTCCATGATGGTAAAGATGAGAGCAACCTTTATTCTTCTACATTCTACTTTTATAGAGTAGTTCGGTACAAAGAACATGATTGGTTATTCAGCGTCTACACCCTTTAGTAAACATTTCTTTCCAGTAAACACGTTGGAAAAACACCACCTGCAGATGGTTTCTCACTTCCCAAGGTTTGTTTGAATTCCTCCTTTAGATTTCTCAGGCTAACATGAGAAAGTTGCTCGTCTGCCTTTCACACAGACACTAGCAGAGCCTGAAGCCTAAATTCAGACCAATGTCAGGCCCACAATACTGCTAGGACATCAAATCAATTTTGTGCCATAAAGCCAGCAGACATGAGGTCTGCAGGGCTCTGCAGCCACACACACATTTTCTAGTGTCATTCCATGGCTGTAGGATCACCCTTGCCTTGCTCGCCAGGGCTCCCCTGCTTGTTCAAATCTGCCGTGAAATAGCAACTCATCACTCATGGGGCTGAGGATGCTGAGAACCAGAATGCAGCACCTTGAGCATGCCAGGCACATCCTCCTGCACCCCAGGCGGGCCAGGCCAGCAGGCACTAAAACCCAACATCCCAGCTCCCACGGCTGCTCACACGAAGCTGGCTCTGCGCAGCAGAACAAGTACCTCAAGCAGAAAAAGGCACTGTTTCCCTTTCCTGTGCTGATGCCAGGGAGAACTTAGTATTCAAAAACTGTTTTCAGATGTTTCACTTCACAGCTGGTGAATGAACCCAGAGAACTCAATAAACCCCCTTTGTGAGACATTATCTCTCATTAATCTCTCAAGTGAGGCTGGCACCTGGAATTGCATAAATTTTTACCTGCACATAGTAAGGAAACAGGAATGGGCCATCATCAGAAAGTATGCTATAATGGGAGAGTCACAAACAGCAAATAAAGAAGAAATTCTCATAAAATTTTCCTCTTGATCTCCTCCTGGCAAGAGGACATCAACTTTTGGAGAAGATGGGTCCTTGGAGGAAGAGATTTTAGAAGGAGGTAACACAAGGCAGCACAAGGGCCTTCAGCAGTCCGCAGGTGTTCCGGGGGCACTGCCTTTCCATTGGACATGTCAGGAAATTCTGAAAACTTCAAATGGTGCTGCCAGCTCAGGAGCAAACTGCTTCACAAGAACTGCCAGCTTGCAGATCCCTGCCTGATCCCAACCAGCTGCTCTGGACATGATGTGTGGTTTCTGTCTCATGCTTCTCCTGGCAGTAAGGTGGACTGGCAGTGCTGGAGAACAATGAACACTCCTACGAGTGGGACACAGCAACCAAAGCCACCCCCCTGAGGCAGGACAGCTCTGAAAAATGTTTGGAAAGGAGAGAGATGATTTAGGAAGTCTTGAACAGCTTGATGTAGAAATAGCATCCAGAGTGTTCTCCCTTGCAGGGAATTTTGAAATTTATTTGGGCATCCTTTGCTTTGGTGCAACAGATGGTAGGGAGGCATGGTGGTCTGGAATATTAATGCTTCCTCCAGCATCCATGTCCTTAGAGCTACTGGCAGCTCCATGTTTTTGCTGAGGATCACGCAACCTCATCTCTGTCTTGGGGCCAGGCTCTACCCACATCATCTAGGAATTAAAATTTGTGGCTCTGTCTGCAGTGACCCCCTCAGGATCGGGCATTTTGCATCAGGAAAGCTTCAGAGCAAAGGCTGGGGCTGGGAAGCAGGGATGTGCTTATGGGAGGGATACCACCCACTTTGTCCAAATGGGAAAGTCAGGAAAAAATAAAAATGCAGTGAAGCAAATCCATTCTATGACTGTAACCACCACCATGCACTGGCAAGTGTATTCAGCTTGGATTTTAAGAGTTGTCTTTTATTGATGCCTAATGTTCCATAACCAGTGTCCAACGAGGAGCAATAAGGCATTTCCCGTAGATAAAATGTATGTCTTTGGGCAATAACCAGGCAAAGGATCTTCAGCTACAATGTCAAGATATGACTTTGTACCATGGAACTGAATGTGTGGTAACTCCTCTGCTGCCATGCAATGGCTGCTTTCTCCTCCTTCCGGGGATGCTGCAGCAGCTCCCTGCACGCTGCAGCTCAGGCAGGCCGTGACCCCTTCAGCAAGGACACAATGAGCCAGCTCCATAGTTTAGTAACACGAGCCCCAGCAACCACACAGAACAATTCAATGGTGCCCACTCAGAGACCTGCTGGCTGAGATGTAATGTGTGACGACGATGCTGAGTAGCACACCCGTCTTTCTCAGACCCAGGGAGGCCTGTAACAGCCAGCAGGACGTGGTGGTCCATTTCAGCCCTCTCCAGGGCTGTGGAGGGAGGAGCTGGCTCAATGCTGCCATGAGTCCTAGCCCTCCCAAGCATGATGCTGTCAGCAGGCCAGGTGTTTTCTGCTGGGAAGACAATGCCATTGATCTGGTGGCTCATGCCATCCCTGCTTTGGGCTGCTGCGACTTCTGAGCATTGTTTCCCTGGCTGTCTCTGGCTGGCACACTCATCTCTCGTACCTCAGACCTCTGTCAGGCACTTCCCAGGGGCTCTGCCTGATGGAGCTCTTCCTTCATTTTTCTTACAAGTAGAAAATTACATCTCTACTATCAAGTGCAAAGAATGTGAATGCTGTGAGGCTCAAGGTTTGAAAGGCAGTGTGTACTCATGGCTGCTGTGCCTGTGCCATCCCAACACTCACTCCTTGATTCTTTTGTATTAACAAGGGCAGCACCAGGCTCGGGGCACGTGGCCTGGCAGGAGAAGGGATGTGCTTCATGGCTGGCTCTGCTCTTCTTCCGTGGGTTCACGTGGGATCCTGGAAATGCTGCCACTGCCCACAGTCAGCTAAAATCTGGAGCCTTGTGGAGACAGCAGCCGCAGTGCTGGGAATGCCCTGGCTGCAGCAAGTCTCCTCGCTTCCAAATCCAACTTTTCCAAAGGACATACCCTGGGGATTTGCTTCTGTCAGGATCAAACTTACAACAGGTGTCTGCTTTTTTCTCCCTTTTCCCCAACATCCCCCCAACACCACCCAGTGGCCCTTATCACGTTTCCAGTCTGTCCCTGGAAGAAATCCTGCCCTTCTCCTGCTTAAGCCTTGTCATAACGACCCCTTAATCCCTCCTTTCCTGGGCTGAGCAGCTTGCCATACCCATCTCCTGCAGCCCCAGCTTTTGCAAACACATGCCCAGGAGCACAACAGCCCCAAGAGGGGTGGGATGAACCCAGCACAGTTTCAGGAGCATGGGAGCAAGCTTGGTATTTAATCTGCTGTAGCCTCAAGTAGGAATTAACGAAGGATCTACCTGTAATTGTCAGTGCCTAAAGGACTGTTAAATATGTCCTTTAACTGGTTTCTGAAAGACATTTGCTATTTTAATAAACATCTCAAGAAAGAAAAGCTCTCTGTGAAGCATTAGCTCTGAGATCCACAAGCAATCTCACTAACATACAATATCAAGTTTGACTGACAAGGCCGATACCCATAAACCATGCTGATTGACACTAATTAGCCTGCCAGCTTTTAATTGCTTCTGATCGTGTTCTACATCACTCTGATTAAAAAATTAGACCCATGCAAAAAAATCAATGCAGCAGGGGATGGTTTGAGATCTCGGCTGGGCCTGAGACTTCACGCTGCCTCTGTTCACAGAGCATGGACACTTCTTTTCAGAGGGACGACAAGGAGCAGGGGGAGGCAGGCAGGGAAGAAACCTGTTAGGACAACCCCCCCCCCCCTGCTCAGGGTAGGTTTTCTCTGGAGGATCCTAAATCCTCCAGGAAGAAGGGGAGAGCAGCTAACCAGGCAAGGTGAGGCCAGGCCAGCAGCCTGAGCTGCAGTGTTACGGGCAGCAGGACCAGGGGGCGGGCAGGGCTGAGCTGAGGAGCTGACAGGATGATGGCCAGGCTGTCCCTTGTCCCCTTGGTCACTCACAGCCATGATTCCTCACAACCCCTGCTCTGAGACTGGACCTGAATCTCTTGCCACAGAAAGACAGGAACACACTTGGCAGAGAAGCCTTCTTTTCACTGTGTACCCTGGTCCCGGTGGATCCCAGGTCCCTGCAGCTGCCCCTCATGCCCGTGAGGGTGCACATCCACTGGGCCATCTTCTGATCCTCAGAGACCCTGAGCTGAAGCCTGCAACCTCCCATCAGGCTTGGAACACTAACCATGGCCAGAACCAAGTCATGTATTTCTCTCCTATCTCTTCTTCCTTCCCACGTGCCTGCCTTGGCAAGTGCATCCTACACTGCTCCCTCTCTGCTGCTTGCAGGCTGGATGTGGGGGGCAGCTCCAGCCCCCGTGCTCCCCTCCTGCTGCTGCCCACATCCCTGCCTGGCATTGCAGGAGTGTGGCTGCTGCAAGACCCAGGAAATGCCTCCCCTGTGCTCTCACTCCCCTTAGATAACTCTCAGGAAGCCTCTGTTTTTCATATCCCCCAGAGGCAGGGCAGCAGGATGAGCTCCTGAGGTTTGGTCCTGAGGACAATGCCCATGCCCAGCATGGGGCAAATGCTGCTCCATCCCACTCTCACATGCAGGCTGTGCATGTCCTCCCTTTTCTTTTCTGCTTTCCTTCTCTGCCACTCCTGGTTTGGCCCAGCCTGGATGCAGCAAGGGGGTTGATGAGCAGCGACACTCAAGAGTGGAGGGCAGCAGGAGATGGACACCAGTGCTGAAGAGTAGCCTTGACCAGGAAAGAGGGGATGAAAACATCCCAATGGCTGAGTGTCTGAGGGGAACCACTCCTTGGTTCTTTGCAAAGTCAAGGACATCCCAGGGGTCCTTCACCTCTCCCCTGACCGCCTTTTGATGCCTACAAGCCAGAGCTGAGGAGCTTTGTGAAATACACTGTTCCCATGGCAGCCAGCAGCAGTCCCAGACCAATAAAAGCCAAGATATGATCACACTCTATTAGTTTGATAGTATCATTTATAGTTGACTTAGAACTGCATCCCATCTAATTAAAAGGGAGCTGCTTGTGAAAAGCACAAGAGCAGCAAAAGGCAGAGAGGATTCTTGCCCTGAGCTCCATGCCTGTGCAGATGTCTTGTCGGTGAATGGCTTTTTATTTCCCGTTCTACACTACAGCTAATTTCATCCATCACCAGAACCAATGTGACTCATGCCCCCAGCAAGAGACAGATGCAGTAAGTAAGCACCAAGAGCAAGGGGAAAGCACTGCTCTGCGGAGCCAGTGTCATCTGGAGCTCCTCTCTTCCTTAATTATGCTCCTCTGTCTCCTGGGCTTTTCAGGGCTCGTGTTTCTGCAAAGTCAGGGAAAAGCAGGCAGCAAACACACAGAATCCAGCCCAAATCCTCCTCCTCCTCTTCCTCACTGTGAGCAGGCAAGTGGAGGGAAGCAAGGATGGCACAGGGCTGGCTCAGCACTCTGCTTAAAAGTGTTCATCTGGAGGCATAGGAGAGGGCATGGATTTCTCACAGAGATATGTCTTCAAACTAGTTATTCTTGTGGAAAACAAAATGCTGCATTTTCTCTTACATCCATAATGTCAGAATTCCCCAGAACGCCCCCAAATTAGGAGAGGAAAAGGAGAATGCGAAGAAGTAAGGGCTGACTGTGTCCTATTTTCCACCTGTGGGCTGCATTTCTGAGGCAGTTCTCAGCGGCTGGAGCAGTCTGGATGGTGTCTTTGCTCCCTGAACTATGATGAACAGAGCCCAGATCAGTGTGGGGGATGCTAAATAACCCCCCACTCCCCCAGACTATGGTTGGTCTCCTCTGCTGGAGCTGACAAGGAGTTAAAACAAATCTGGGAGCTCCCTGGGGCTTGCCTTGGCTGGGAGGTGGATGAGGATCTCCTGAATTTCACAGCAGGGCTCTGCACATCTTTGCCAGTATGGAGCAACCCAGCTGCTCTACTACAGAAGTCACCCTGGGCACAATCATTGCTGCTTTCACAGGCAACTGATTGCCAGAGCTGGAGAGGGACAGGAAAGCATTTGGAGGATGTAGGTCCTGCTGATGAGGGAAATGCAGGGAGGGAGGCCCCTGGCATTTCATGGCCCCATGGAGCCACTGCAGCCACCGTGGCCTTGCCTTCCTGGAGAGGGGAAGGAGAGACAGCAGGATCTGGAGCCTGCTTGGGTCCTATCACCTGTCACTGGTGCTGGGGCGTGTTTGTAAGACTGGGGGCATCACAAACTCCTGAGCTATTTAGGTGCTCTTGGAAGATCTGCCCTCTGTCCCTGGGCAAAGGTGCTGAAAGAACTTCCAGCCTGAAGGATGCAGAGCCGCTGGGGCTGAGTTCCCTCTCGCATCCCAGAGCATCCCCGGGGGATTCCTGATGCTGTGCAGTACCAGCAAGGAGCTCCTGGCCGTGCTCGCCCCTGCCAGCCGAGGAAATCCCCTCTGGCCAGCAGTACTCACAGCACAAGCTGCTGTCCCAGCCTGCCCTGAGGGTTTGCAAAGGATCTGGCAGCTCTAATCACAGCTATCTGAGAATTCCAACGAGCTGTCTCTTTCCTTCCAGACGCGTTTGCTGGAGCACTTTCCAAGGAGAAAGCTGTGCAGAACGCTGAGGGCAGAGGGGCAGCTTGCACAGGGCTCAGGGACTCACTGGGCAGGGAAGCAGCAAACCCCTCATCCCCTGTGCAGGCACCTATGCAGGCTGCGGTCCCCTCAGCCTGGGCACAAGCTCCTCCCAGGCTGTCTCCCAGGGAAGCGGGATTTCCTCTGAGCAGGGCTTTCCCCAGGTAAATCATGGAGTTCAGCATCCTGCTGTCTGTCCTTCAAGGTTATCACAGTGTCCCACAGCAACATCTCTGGGCTGCTCCTGCTGCCCCTGCCCTCACAGGTGAGGTTTTCTGGGCCGTCAGGGCATGCAGGGCTGGCCAGGAGTCCTCACATGGAGAGCAAAAACCCACCTGCCTTTCAGAGAGTGATAATAGAGCTGTGAAATTTCATCTGCTTTATTCCACAGGCAGCCTCCAGCACACTGGTGTTCCCACAGACTGCCAAGTTGTCTGCTCTCACACCACATTAGCTGTGCTCACTGCAGGCTCTCACCTCTCCTTGTGAGCACCAGCATCTCCCTGATGGATGCAGGATCTGCTCCTCAAAAGTCAAGCTGCCAGCCCCCAGTGCTCATACAAAATGCAGCTTTCTAGGTGCTAAATCTTACTCTTGCAGGCTTTGCAAAAAATTCAGGTCCCAATGAGCCCTTCTTGTCAGAAAGATGCCACTGGCAGCCTCTGGCTTGTCCCCCACTGAGGAGCTTGGGGACCAGCTCCCAGCAAAGCTGCACAGCCCTTGGCACAGGGACATTGCCACAGGACCTCCCCTGCTTGCCTGGGCTGGTGCCTCTCACCCTAAACTCAGAACTTCAATGTCGCATTAAAATTCTTCTGTGTTCAACATTCCATCTCATCCATGGAGGATCTCCTGTCTAGACCCAGGGCCACCTTTCCATTTCCTTTGAGGCCATCACCAGAGTTTATCAGTTAACAGTTTCCAAATGCAGCCCTTCATTCCCTCTGCAAAACGCTGCCTTCCTTGGCTTTCAGCACTGTGCTGCTGCTGTCCTGCCGGGAAGCAGAGCCACTGGAGCTGCCTCCCAGGAAAGCTGTCTCTGCCCAGCTGCTGGGCTGGCTGTCAGTCACACCTCAGACAGGCTGCAATTAGTGGGGGTGTTGCATTCTCCAAGCCTGCTGCTGGCTCCATCCTGACACTTTCAGGAGATCCTGGCTCATACCAGAGAAAAAACCCTGTGAATTATTTCGGCTCTGTCCCTACCAGTTTCTTTCCCTGGAGCCTGGTGGCAGCTCTGCTGATGGGCCAGAGGCCACACGTGGGATTTTGCAGCTTGTGGCTGGTCTCTGCTGCTACATTCCCCTGTCAAACACTGACACAAGGAGCACAGTCAATAATTGGAACTGATGAACTGCTTAAAGCAAAGTCTCTTTCTTACCCCATGTTAGCATACACCACCAGAATGCAGGAAAATTAAGCAAACCCATGAAGCAGAAGCCAAATTATCTACAAACAGGTTTTCTTTCCAGAGGTGTCAGTCACTTTTCAAATTATTTTCCCTAGCTGGGGCTGGTGAGGGAAGACGTCTGGGATAAAGGTGCCTTCTGCTGCCGTCATGCTGAGGGGCTATGTGACAGCCTCTCTGCCTGACAGGCCTGAAGAATCAGATCATTTCTCTGTAAAATCAGCTTTCACAGCAATGTCCCCAGGAGGTGAGGATGACAGGCTGGCAAGGAGCAAGTAGCCATGGCAGGATGAAAGCCAGCAAGGGGTAGAGCAGCTGGAAAAGCATGTGAGAGCAGCCTGGCCAGTGGTCCACGTGCTTTAATGGAAAATTAATTCCTCTCCTTACATTTAAACAAAAAATGAATCCTGTCAAACCCTTTGTGTTTTTTCCACTTAGTTCCAAGGCTGATGGACAAAAGTGAATGTGTTGGCATTACACACAGGCACCTGTCATGGTATCACCCACCAGCCTGATTAATACACAAGGTGTGCATGTGTGCAGTTTATAGTCTGAAAATTGGCTCACAGAGGGGTATCAAAGTACCTGGGAATGGAAAACCTTCACCCAGTGGGGGTAATTCTGTGGCACCTCTCAGACAAGCAGTCTTCTGTTGCATTATTTTCTCATTGAGATGATTCAAAGTGAGCAGGAATGGGCTTATTTAAGTAATAAGCAGGCAGGGCTGGGAGCTGCTCTGCAAAGCTCTACATTTATTTCCCCCTCGAGCTGCTGCAGCACCCATTGCTCAGCCAGCAGGATGTTGCAGGATGGAGAGCAGGTCAGGCCCTTGCTCCAGGGCGATGCTCTTCCCCTAAAATCTCCTTCCAGCCTGGAGGGCTCTGATACACCTTCTGAGGTGCAAATCAAAGCAGCAGCATCAAAGGAGACAACAGTGGGGGAGAAAGGAGCCTTCAAAGGCCACTGGGCACTGCGCCAAAGAGAATCTATTTTTTATCACCTTTCCTGCCCGTTGTACTGGGCTCTCCCTGCCCAAGGCATGCAGTGAGTGAGGGCAACGCCTCCTGCCACTGAAGCCAGCAAAGCAGGAGGGCGAGAGATGCTGCCCAGGGCCAAGGACAAGTGAGGAGTCAAGCCCATAAAAATGAGAAGTCCCTGGGCTTCCCTGGAGAGCGTTGGGCAGCTGGGTGCCCCTGCCTGCTCCAGCTGTGCCTTGGGGGCAGCCACTCTTGCCCGTGCTGGATCCTCCAGCACCCAGCCCTAACAAAGCACAGGCAGCAGAGGTTTTCATCAGTCACACCAGGGAGGCATTTTCCCTTGGCAATCACTCCTGACAGGCAGCTTGCTTCCTTTGGATGCTCATGTGCTGCTGCTGTCCTTCCTCCTGCCACCCTGGCTGTGATCTGCACCTGTTCAGAATTTGCTCACATTTTTGGACTCCTCCTGAGATTGGTCACCCTCTGCCATACAATCCCTCCAAAAATCCCGCTCAGGACCAAACTCAGGTGTGAGACCAAAAGTATCCAAGCCAGAAGTCAATATGCTCTTGAGCCAACCTGTCCCAAGGAACCTTCACCCTCATCAAAAGGGGTGAATAAAATTATTGTGTCTGCAAAATCATTGCAGGAGAACCCAGCTGCTTTGCCTTTTCAGTGTTTATGACCCTTTATATTTGTGAATGCTCAAAAATATCAGCTTATGCCCATGTTGGTGGAAAGGAAATGCATCACGTCTATTTAAGAGCAGAAAATAAGTAGGGAATCTTCCTGCCATATGGAAAAGCTCCTTTTATTATCTGTATAATAATTGCACAGACTTCCTTCCAGTCTGCAGATAATTTACAGAGGACAAGGTGCTCTCGTTAAGGATAAAATCTCATCAAAAATAAACCTCTTTTTCCAGAAAAATATTTAATTTGGATTTGGTAGGGGTCTCAAGCTCATGCAAAGTGCCCTTGCAAATCGCCCCACACACACACGGTGCCACCTTTCTGATGAGCACAGTGAATGTCTGTATTCCAGGGTTCAAAGGAATTCACTGTTTTCAAATCAAAACATTTCTGACAGTTTTTCAGCTGAAACACACAGCTGCTCTGTAAATGCTTGATCTCTTGGAGTGCAAGGGCACTTTGCTAAGCCCTGTGATTTCTTTCTGAATGTCCACCAGGCTTCCATGGTCCTACACCTGAAAACTCATCTGGGGGTGATAACTAGTGGTGCATTTATGGAGAAGGCAGCTTCAAGTGCTCCAGAAGATGGACACCATGCAGTCTAGCCATGCCTACCTTGGGCCAAAGGCAGCTGGGAACTGCTCTGTGTGCCAGACCTTGCTGGGCCAGCCTGGACAATCCCATACCCACTGTCCTGCTCTGTTTCATATGTTTCATATATAGATTTGTTTCACATATAGATTTTTTTAAGGAATAAGCAGGCATTCATACAGCATCCTGGCACCAGAACATGCATCATCCTGTTGTGCCAGGGTGAGGCTGGGCAGGGAAGGGCTCCTGCTGTGGGCAGGCTGCTCTTCATGTGTGCTGCTGGCCTTGCATCCTCAGCTTCCACCCACCAACACCAGCCCTGATTTCCCCAAGGCCCCCACCAGCCAGCAGCTTTTTCCTTCCTCTTCTGCTTCCAAATCAGTGTGAAGCGGAAAGCAGGAGGAAAGATTTCCATTTGAATGCTTCGAGGCTGATTACACTGGAAAAGCAACTGGGAATAGGGCAAACATAATCACAGGTAGCGATGTGAGCATCACTAAATCAGGCACTGGAAAAGCAGCCTCTTCCAAAAAACTTCATTTCCTCTAATTCCTGCCTTTTGCCAGGCTGGTGAGGTATTTATAGCACCTTGTTTGGTATCAAAATCTCTGCAGATGCTGTCCATGGAGCAGCACCCAGACTTGGTCCCTGACTAATGGCAACCTGTCACAGGTGTCACCCCTCCAGCCCTGGCAGACAGGGCTCAGCCCTTGCTGCTCTGCAGAGGGGATGGCACCTCAGAGCTTCTCCCCAGAGCTGGTAGTTTGTTTATGTGTTCCCAGCTATGTGACAGGGAAGGGAGATTCTGGGGAGACAACAAGCCTTCAGGAGAACAAAGCAAAGACTTTCTTCATCATGGCAAGGAAAAGCCCTTATGTACTGAAGTTGTCAAAAGCATGGCCTGAATTATTTAGGGAGAGCTCTGTGATGCCTTCACAGAGTGCAGCAAACTGCTGTATCTACAAGGTGTGTGGGAAGCAGCTGCTCTGGCATCTGACACTGAACATCAGGAGAGGGCCCAGACTGGAAGTGTTGTTTTTACAGCATTAATTATGGATGCTACTCCAAGCATCCCCCAGCAGATACCCTCTGCTTGGAGCTTCACTACTCTGTGAGCTACACTACAACATCCGCCTGCTCCTGGGAAAGACAAGCCCCACAAGTGGGTGGAAGGGTGCAGGGGCACCCCAAGGGGCCCTTGGATGAGGCTGGTGCATTCAGTAGTTCATGGATGTATTTTTCAGATGTATCCTTTTGCAGGGATGCACCAGCACACTCAGGTTACAGGAACGCCTCTGCTCCTGGGTTTGGGTGGGTTCAGTTCACCTGAGTATTTCAGACCGTTCTTTTCTCTTCTAAATATATGCCAAGCCCTCAGCAGATAGGATCTCTCCTACTTCAGCATTTTCATGTAAGCTTAATTCTTGATTTTACTGGAAGCTGGTGTTCTCTCAGAGTTGCCATAGTTACTGATGCATGCGTTTCTGATTTCACACGCTAATGACTGTCCCAACCTCTTGTTTGTGGAATAAACTATGTAACCCTGAAAGCAACATAAAATGAAATATTAAAGCACTTACGGTTCAGAAAGCAGACTTCATGAATCAGCAATTGGAATTAATTGCATTATCAAGCCTGGATTAAAATAATCCAAGCCTCTAGGCCAACCAAGAGATCAGGACGGCCTCCAAACCAGAATTTTTTGGGATGCTCCAAGTTTGAGAGGCAGTGTGGTGTTGTGGGGAGTGTCACCCCATCCCTGCACACCAAGATTACCCAGGCAGTGCCTCCAGCTTTGCTGCTGCATGAAATGATGGAGAGATTTGGAGGCTGGCACCAGAGGAACAGGTGCAGAAGCCATGCCCTGGAGCAGCCTATCCTGAAGAGCAACATCACCATGGGAGGAACCACCCCCACTTCCAATGCTTTTTTCCTGCCCCCAGGAAAGAGGAGAAGCAGGTGTTCTGGATAGCACTGGATAACACCCAGAGTGGCGTGGGGAAGGGTGAAGCAATGGCCATGGAGCACAGTCCAGCCCTGCAGCCTGGCTCTCCTGTGCCCTGGTGGCTTCTGCAGCTCTGACTCCCACCTGGAAGGCTTGTGATGCTTTCCTACCACCCCAGAGCTGCTGTCTCTGCCTGCTC